>NC_053039.3:59865455-60500039 GCF_002575655.3 Aegilops tauschii subsp. strangulata | reverse complement strand
CTTGCCGAACGGACTCATACTTACTTGATGGACACCTTGTGTGCGCTAACCATTGTATTCCTGAGTGTACTTTGTGTTTGCTCATTTTGCATGTACCACATACCGGAGACACCTTGGAGTACTTGGATCGTGCAATACCTTCATCTACGTCCAACTACAAGTTCGTCCACAACAACCATTTCCATGGTGATGAGGATCACGATCCGAGGTCGGATCTTTCCCAAGGGGGGGAGATGATGTGGAGCATCCTACGATCATACACATGTACACTACGACTACTCCCCATGCACCAAGAGGACATACAATGAGACCTCGACTATACGCCATTGGACGCAACTTGAACTCGCTCCTCTCCGAACCATCACTTTCCACACATGAGACATGGCTACTACCTCAGGCATATGTCCTCTGCATGACCAAGAACCAAGAGGAAGACCATGAGCATTGGACAAGATGGCGAGGAGTCGGAGCAAGAGAAGGAGCTGCCCGCAAGCTACAGCGCTCGGACGTCCGACAGCCACCGAACAACCGGTCCATACCAGACGTCCGACGCCTGGAGTTTCCACCCGCCAGAACACCCGCGGCTACTGAAGTCTACAGCGGTCGGACGTCCGACACTCGTCAGCCACCGGACAACCGACGCCGACCGGAAATCCGGTGCCACCTATCCCAAGCCAAAACGCCGGACGTCCGACAAGTACCGGACGACCGGACCCTTGCAAGCCACCGGACATCCGGTACCTATCAGACGACCGACGGCTGTCTGCGCAAAGTGTAACGGGCCCGAGGCCCATGTACCCCTTCGCCCCTCACTTACCCCTTCATGGACCTAGACTATATATACTCCTCCGCCTCCACCATTTGAGGGTCAGCGTTGAGATAGATCATATGTGAGATAAAGCCCCGCTCATCCATCTGGATCTACTCCATCGAGAGAGACCGTCACCTCTTCGGAGAAGATCCATCTTGGATTCAAGACCCCTAACGGGAAGACCTCCTCACGGAGCAGAACGTGCTACTTGTATCATCCCTTGTTGATCGTGGATCATGTATCTCTTTTGTGTTTTGAGGATCTAGCATATGTGTGACCGAATCTTGTTGGTTTGAGTGATTCTCTCGTGTTTCCCCTCGTGTTTTCTCCTCGTGTTCTTCATAGAAACCCCTCCAATCGTGAAAGATCGGGCCATTAGGGTTCTACCCTACATCAATGCTGCTTCCCATAAAAGTTCTAAAAACTCAGAAAATGGCTCTAGGACTAGCTCTAGTGGAGGGATTCCTAAAAATACCTCACAAAATTTCTGTCAGGATAGTATAGAACCTCCCACCCCAACTACCATCCTGAAGAACAAGATGCCAGATTCTCTGCAAAACCCTAGGAGGAGTGCACTTGATCTCCTCCTAATAGATGGAAGCCTAGATGATGGATTTAGCTTGCCGAGGGAGATGGAAAACTGGGATGATGATGAGATTAGCACTGAAGATGATGAAGAGGACATGTCAGAGGAGGTCCTGCAACTGCCTGGAAACACTGCTGGGAATGTTGCTTATAACAGTCACCTAAAGTATGAGAAGGATTTTCCTCCAATCCAACAACAGGGCAACAAAGCAAAAACTTGGGGACCCATCCAAGCCCCCAGGATGAGTGCTAGGGTGGCTGGAGATACCAGAACTATTCTTCAGAAGGCACAGCAATTCAAGAGCACACAGGATGTGGGAACCTTCAGAGATGGTAAGAAAAACACCCCCTTTTCACTTTTCAATAATCCCAATTTCCTTTCTGTAGCTAATAAAATTGGTGTAGATGTTAATTTAGAAGTAGGAATGGATGCTGAGTCTGCAAACAACGTAACAGGTTATGATGATGAGGGATCTTTGATTTCTGACAGAACTGAAGGTTCTAAGGCAGATTTCATCAACCCCCCCCCCCCCCTAAGATGTCTAGCTGTAATAATTTAGATGTTAACTCTAGTGAGCTCTGGTACCTGATGTGTAAAAATAGAAGGGGCAAGCACCCCAGAACTAGGCTGATAACATGAACGCCCTGTTCTGGAATGTTAGGGGGATTGCTGCTCCTGGTAGAAAATCTATGATCTTAGAAACCATGGCTAAGACTCATGCATCTATTGTTGGTTTCCAAGAAACAAAGAAAGAGGAGTTTTCTGACTCCTTTTTGAAAACTTTGATTGGGAATAGAAACTTCTCCTGGCACCACCTGCCAGCCAGGGCTCTGTTGGAGGCATCCTGATGGGAGTAGATTTGGATATTTTTGAAGTTCTCTCTTGGTCTAATCTAGAGTCATCTGTTAGCTGTGTGATGAAGATGAAAGATGGTACTACACCTTTTAGGGTTATTACTGTCTATGGGTCACCATATGAAGAGGGAAAGGAGAGTTTCGTCTCTCAACTCCATTCCCTGTTTCTAGAAAATCATCTTCCCACCCTTGTAGGGGGAGATTTTAACTTGGTGAGATATGCCAAAGATAAGAGCAATGGTAATATGAACCACAAGTGGAGTGATAGTTTTAATGCCTGGATTGGGATCAGGAGCCTGCTTGAGATCATACTATCCAGCATGAAATTCACTTGGGCTAATAACCAGGTGGATTTGATCATGTCCACTATAGATAGGTTATTCTGTAATAGTGAGATGGACAAGATCTTCCCTTTAGCATCCTGTAGGGCTTTTCCTGGATGTGGCAGTGACCATGTTCCTATGGTTTGGGAATCTGGACTAAACCAAACCCCTAGATGCAGTAGCTATAAAATGGAGAAATGGTGGCTCCTAAGAGAAGATTTCTCCAATCTAGTCACTAAAATTTGGAATGAACCCACAAACACCTCATCCCACATAGAGAGCTGGCAAGTTAAGATTATGAAACTCTGGAAAATCACCAAGGGGTGGAGTTCCAATGAGGAAGCCCAACTTAGGAGATACAAGAAAATCCTCTTAGAGGAATATGATAAACTAGATATTAGAGCTGAGACCTTGACCCTCTCTCAAACTGAATTTCCAAGGCTCGGATTTATCCACTCTGAACTTCAGAAAATCTGGTTGCAAGAGGAAGTAAAGGCAAAACAAATATCTAGGGATGGAGAGATTAAAGAAGGAGACATGAACATTGCCTATTTTATGCAGTGGCCAACCAGAGAAGGAGGAAAACAGTTATCCACTCTCTGGATGGCCCTGGGGGTCCTGTCACTAATAATGCATAGATGCTAAAAGTTGCTAGTGATTTTTATAAAGACCTGTTCAAAAAAGAGGACATGGATGGCTTTAAAATGAATTCCAATTTTTTCTCTTAAAGAGAAAAGGTAACTCCTGAAGAGAATGAGGCTTTAGAAGCCACCTTCTCTGAATAAGTCAAGAAAGCTGTCTTTGACTCTTATTCTGATAGAGCACCAGGTCCTGATGGGATCCCTTTCTTTTTATCAGCATTTTTGGGAGCTGGTGAAGAAAGACCTGATGGATATGTTTACAGACTTCCACAATGGGGAGTTTGCTATCCATAGGCTTAATTTTGTAATGTTAACTCTGATTCCAAAAGAGGCAGATGCATCTTCCATGAAGAAGTTTAGACCCATCAGCCTCTTGAACTGTAGTTTCAAAGTTTTCACCAAAGTACTCACCAATAGACTTTCCAAAATCTTGCAAAAGCTGGTAGCTAGCAATCAATCTGCCCTTTTGAAAGGCAGATATATCCTGGAGATTGTAGTCACAGCACATGAGGTGCTTCATTCTATCCACTCTAGCAAAAGACAAGGTCTGGTCCTTAAGTTAGACTATGGAAAAGCTTTTGACAAGGTCAACTTAAAATTCCTTGAGGAGCTCCTCAGATTTAGAGTGTTTGGGGGGGGAGTGGACCCATTGGATCAAACAGATTACTCATGGAGGTTCAATTGGTGTCAAGATAAACAATAGTGAAAGTGACTTCTTTCTCACTAGGAAAGGGATCAGACAGGGAGACCCCATATCCCCATTGTTGTTTAACCTGGTAGTGGATGCTCTTACTAGGATGCTGATAAAAGCTACAAACCAGGAGATAATTGCAGGGCTTTGCCCTGAGGTCTGCCCTGGTGGGATCATCTGCCTTCAATATGCAGATGACACCATACTTTTTTTAGATAAAAATATAGAGCATCCTGCTAACCTTAAGATGGTCCTGAACTGCTTTGAGCAAGTTTCTGGGATGAGAATCAACTATAACAAAAGTGAGTTAATCCCTACTAAGTTGGATGATGGTGAAACTGTCAGTTTCATAGAGATGTTGGGGTGCACTGAAGGTGCATTCCCCATCAAATACTTGGGGATCCCTCTCCACTATGAAAAACTTAGAAGAGAAGACATACAACCCCTTATAGATAAGATTATGAAGAGAATTGATGGTTGGAGAGGGAAACTACTTTCCTATAAAGGCAGACTAGTGCTGATCCAAGTAGCTAGTATCCCAATTTATCTGCTTTCCTTCTTCAAGTTCCCTAAATGGGCCATTGACATGATCAATTCCCAAATGGCTAACTGCCTGTGGAATGATTTTGAAGGACACTGGAAGCTTCACCTAGCTAGTTGGAAAAAAAGTCTGTATGAAGAAGGACTTTGGAGGTCTAGGGATACCAAACCTCCAGGGGGTGAATACTTGTCTGCTAGGCTCCTGGGTCAAAAGATACTATGAGGAAGGAACAAAACCTTGGAAGTCTATAATAGATCAAAAATATATGATGGGGAAACCTAATCTGTTTGCTGTCAATCCTAATCCAAACTCTTACAGGTTTAAAGGATTTCAATCCATTATCCAAAACCTTAAGTTTGGTTTTAGATGGAAAGTTGGCAGTGGAGAGAGGGTCAGCTTCTGGGAAGATACCTGGTTTGGGACGTCATCACTAGCTACTCAACTCTGGCCTGTCTACTTAGTTTGCAATGAACAAACTAAAACTATTAGGGAGGTTTGGGATGGAGAAACCCTCAAACTAACCTTTAGGAGGAATTTTGATAGCAAGCTCATGTAGCAATGGTACCAGCTAGTGGAGATTGCTGGGAGTATTGCCCTTAGTGAAGACATAGACTCACTGATATGGCAGCTGGAAAGTAAAGGGGTTTACTCTTCAAGCTCGTTTTACCATGTGATTAACTTCAGAGGGGTGCAGCCGGTTTTCATCCCTGCAGTATGGAAGCTCTATGTACTCCCTAAAATTCATGTTTTCCTGTGGCTTTTTTTCTTATGACAAATTGATGACCAAAGATAACTTGAGGAAAAGACACATCATAAAACCTCTTGAGTGCGTCTTTTTCTCTAAGGCAGAAACCAATTTCCACTTGTTTTTTGACAGCATTGTGGCAAAAAATATCTAGGTCATTTGTATCTGATCACTTTAAGGTTCCAACAGGGACTGACTTTGAATTTGTAGCCAGATTCTGGATCTCTAATAAGAGAAACTCAGCTTTAAATTCTGTTACTTCCGCAGTCCTGTGGTGTTTGTGGAAGTATAGGAACTCTATAATCTTTAACAACACCATTTGGACTTCTATTATCCAGGTATGGAGACTGATCCTCAGAATGCTCAAATTCTGGGCGATCCTGTCTCCGAAAAGTGGCAAGGCAAGATTGGAGGAGTTCCTGACAGCGCTAGCAGCGTTCTCCCAGCAGCTGTTGCGGATAACGGGTGGCTGATGTTGAAGGGCTTCGCGAGAGATGGGGTGGTAGACCGCTGGGATAAGCTGAAGATCTCGGAGGGTGACTAGAGCTTCCAATCCCCAAAGAAGCGGGAGGACCCGAAGAACAAAAGCACGCTGAGCAGCCCGGTTTCGACCCTAGCTGTCTGCTAGTCACCTCAAGCTACAACAGCGCCACCTTTCAAGTTCAGGAAGTCCAGCGAGATGGAAGCAGAGCCAACTCTGGAGATTTCAGTCTGAAAAGGCTCTCGATTTCGGGCCTGCATGCCAAAATGAATGAATAACATGTTTTTTAGCTTTTCCTAAGTACTTCATTTTCTTTCTGAACTACTCCTCTTAGTGAGCTGCTGTAAGACAACGAATGTTGGTTCGCTGAGGTTTCATTCAAAGTAATGGAACCTTTGAGGGAGCCTCCCTGTTCATCTAAAAAAATCCCATCCGTCTGTGCCAGCCGGCGCCGGTGCCGGCAGCGTACGCGTGTGCTCCGGAAGCTTTTGAACGTGACGAAGAGGAATTCATCCACTGAGTTGATTTCCCATACGAGTTGGCTGGCACATTAACCCTCTTGCTTCTGAGATTACCAAGAACCTCTCCGTGTCTGCCACAGTTGGTTCTCTCAGGTAGTGAGGTCTGAACACCTCGACCACGGCAGTTGCAAATCTGACCATGGCATCTCCGCATGTGCTCTCAGACATTCATAGGTACTCATCCCACGAATCAATGGTCGTGCCATATGTAAGCATTCGGAGTGCGGCCGTGCACTTTTGGTGACCAGAGAAGCCAATCGTTCCCACGTCATCCTTCTTCAGGACAAATTAGTCATCGTAGGACCGGACGCCATGGTACAAACGATCGCAGACAGTCTCCCGCATCTGAAAACACCGGAAAAATGGTCAGCGAATAGTGCATCGATGGCAACGTAGTCGGCCATCAGTTTCAAATGCCCGTGCGCCCTGTTGTGGCTGAGCACTCGATGCCCCTTGATCGAGCCCTTAAAATTGAGAACATGCTCCTCCGCATGCTCCGCATTTTCAAGGACCGCCTGCGTCATCGTCGTCTCATCGGAGTACTTCTCCTCGTCCGACAAGCTATTGGACAACTCAACATACTGCTCGTATGTGTACTTCAAATTGGAATCCTTTGCTACAAAGAAGAAGGGACAACTGTTTTCAACTCCGGCGATTCATCGAACAGTTGCCGGGCACGGAAGAGGATGGTACCTAGTGGGGCGGTCGGAGGACAGGGGGTTGAATGGAGATGGAGGAGAAGCGACGGGGAGCCCAGCTGGATCGCCAGAGGTGACGGAGATGTAGATTTCCGACAGGGGTGTGCCATGGTGGCCGGCATGGTGGAGCGGCGGCGACGACAAGCGAGAAAGAAAGGTAGGAGAGAAAATGGGGAGGATGGAGTTGCGGGGTCAGGGAAGGGTTTTGCGTGGGCCTGGGGTGTTGGATTCGTATGTTTCATGTGTTCGGACTCCCGCAAAGCTCCTCCATTTTATGAGAGAAATCGTGTCCGGACCGTCTCGCGGACCGATACAGGCCCGCGTTGGATGATTTCGGCGGTCCAGACGGCGCGGTCCAAATGGTTACGGTGGGGTCCCCATCCTTTCTCCCGTTGCGGGATCTCCGACCGAAGCTTCACGGTGGCCCTGGATGGCGTGGTTCGCCCTGCGGAGATGGACGTCGGGGCGGCGGCCCTGGATTTCTTCTGCAACCTCGGCTGCTACTGTGGCCGCGAGGGCGGCGCGGTGTTTGGTTCGGGAGGCTCGATGCGGCTTAGCTACTCATCTCTGCGTGGTGCGGGTGGTGGCGGCGGTGCCCGCTGAGATCTCCGGCCTGCTGTTGGGAGCCGGTGTTGGGTTCTTTTTGCTCTAAGATGGTGTTTTGCGGGTAGCCGGCCCTCATGGATCTGGCCATTGACGAGTTCTGGAATGTTCCGCTGGGGATCTTCATTGGGTGCTTGACGGCTATAGATTGCTGGATCGGATGGGATTCGCTCGTGTGCGTTCCTATTTCAGCCCGAGTGGCTTCAAGAGGGTGTGACACGAAGCTTCATCGTCTGTTGACATTATGGGACACGTCGGTATTTCGAGTTCCATGGTGAAGACAGTGGCGGAGAACGTCATGGTGGCTGAGGTCTGGGGCCTTGTAATGGCGGATCAAGTCTTCGTGGCGATGAGAACTTTGCTTGGTGATTCGTGACTCGTAGTAGCGGCATTGACAAGTGAGGGCGGCAGCACAAGTGTAGTATAGAGTCTTAGCTATCAGGGTGCAAATCCAAGGTCTAGCCTTAATTGGTTGTGCCTGGCAGTGACCTTGTTGAAGGCATTGTTTTGAGAGCGCAGATCTTCTCCAGGGTGAAAACCTAAGATCTAGGATCGGGCGTTAACGGTGCTTGTGCACTGTTTTCTTCTTGGAGGCGTTGCTTTCGGGGAATTTGGACTTCGAGTGTTGTTTAGGTGGTGGTTTGTGCTGCAGCTACAAGGAATTAACCATTATGGCGGGATATTTTCTTTCTTCTTCTTCTTCCTGTTTTTTTGGCTGGGTGCATCCGTAATGTCTTTACGGTATTGCGTTATTGGAGAGGCTGAGTGTAATTGGTATCTCCGCAATATTAATATATTTCCTTTGTAAAAAAATAACCTGCTATGGAGGACAGAGGGTGGAATTCTCAGCTTTGAGGGATATTTTTCTTGGATTTTGATACTACATAATCTGATATTCAAATTCGAGCAACGATGCACTTTAATCTTTTATTTAGAAAACTTCCGATCTATTCGTCAACTGTCAAGGTAGTACAAAGAACACTGGAAGTAAAATTTACATCCAGGTCCATAGACCACCCTATCGACGACTACAAGCATTGGAGCCAGCTGAAGCCGCACCGCTGTCATCGCCCCTCCCTCGTCGGAGCCAGGCAAACATTGTTATAGTAGACAATCGGGAAGTCGTCGCCTGAAGGCCCCATAGGACCAGCGCACCAGAACAACAACCGCCGCCGATGAAGAGAAGCGTAGATCAGAAGGATCCAACTTGCAGACACACGTAGACGAACGAAGATCGGATCCAGTCGGATCCACCCAAGACAAACGCCGACCGAATCCCACGAGATCCGTCGCAGACAAACCTCCACAAGCCTTTCGACGACGCATGAAACATCACCGAGACGGGGGGTTAGACGGGGAGGATCTTATTCCATCTTTAAGAAGCCGCCGCTGTCTCGTCTTTCTGAGCATGGCATAAACCCTAACGAAACTATATAAAAAAGCATCGAAAAACGAAGCCATCCCGCCAGCAAGGTCGGGATCCATTGCGCCTCCATGGTCCAAGGACCATAGAAGACGAGGCAGATCGATAACGGCGCCGGCAAGAGGCAAAAAACCCTAGATGAGAGTTCGCAGGAGGGCACCCACGCTCCTGATGGGAATAGGGTGGCACTAACACGTCAGAGAAGCAAAGTGTGTGAACAAGTGCAAGCGCATCGGTTAAAAAAAGGTACAAGTCGTTTTGTACACCCGATCGATGGGTGCCACAGTGCCCTCCAGGCGTACGCGTTGGGAAAGTCGGGGGTCGTCACAGTGTTACAAACGTCGTACGTGGTGTTGATCCGATCGATGGTGCATGTGCGTGTGCGCTGTTGAAAGAACGAAACGGACACGGGAGGCGGCAGCATGCACAGCACCATGTACACTTGCACAGGTCAGGGCGCGCGCTGTTGCTGGCAGTGAGTCTTGCACGTAGTACATCCGGTTTAATGTTTGGATCCAGGTCCAACTGCCGGTGGCTGCTGCTCCGTCAGATCAGGTGGGTAGGTTTCCATGACAAACGTACCGGACGAGTACTGCTGCTGAGTGCTGAGCCGAGACATGACAGGCGGAGGACATGCAATGCATGCATGCCTCAAGCAGGCACGGCGCGAACCGATCCCATCCGTCCGTGCCGGCCGGCGCCGGTGCCGCCACCGTACGCGTGTATTCCGGAAGCTTTTGAACGCGACGAAGAGGAATTCCTCCACTGAGTTGATTTCCCATACGAGTTTGGCTGGCACAAATCAACATTAACCCACCTCACACGTGACACGTTCGGCGTACCATCATATGATGTAAAAACGACATGCACTGGTTGGTACCCTCCTATATTACCTAATGATCAGTGGCGGATCAAGGAATTGAACTTAACCGAGGCGAAACATTTAAGGTCTAAATTTTTTGATGGATAAATGCAAGTCCGCTGAACCAACAATACTCAGAAAGTTCAAATATGAAGCTAGATGCACTAAAAAATTAACATATCTAATGATTTAAAACTCTTCAAGATTCTTGGCAAGTAGATGTAAATACCAAAAATCACAAAATACAACATAAACGTCACAAGAAAACATGAACTCCCGCTGCTTACATCATTCATTCCTTGGAGGGAGTATACTACTCCCTCTGTTTACTTTTATAAGGCTTTGTAGATGTTTTAGACAATGTGCAAAACAACTCAATTTCACTTGTCTGAAACGACTTATAAAAATGAACGGAGGGAGTAGTAATGATGCTTTGCCTCTATGACCATCAGTTCAATAATTTGCTAGAAATTGAAGCAGTACTGATTACTGAACTGAAGGTCATATTCAGAAGAAAATGGACTTGCACCTGCTGGCTGCGCTTGCTTTTGCACTAGCTCGATGCCGTGCTGGTGCTGGTTCGCCCGTTGGCCGATCTGGGTCAGGTGCCTGGCGGCCGGCAGACGGCAGCCGGTGAGGAGGACTGGCGTCTGGCAGAGCTCTGTGGGCTGTGGCGGCGAATCGGCGGCTAGGTTACGCAGTTACACTCGTTTCCTCGCCCGATTGGCCGACTGAGGATTTCCTTCCTAGGACTAGTTTGGGGCGTGGGTGAATGGGTGTGGCCCTGCTAGCGTTCGGGCTTTGTGCTGCAACTGGGCTGCTACGGCCGTTCTGTCATATCTATGTTAGCCCATGTACAACGAATCGTATTTTTCTGTATATGTTTTCCAATCTACCCGGGGCGGCCGACCATACTGGCCCCTACCGTGGCGCCACCACTGCTAATGATATGTCATATACAACTGGTATACATCCTCTGAAGTTGATTTTTAAGAAGATTACTTGTTGGTTTCGCCAGATCATGCTGCTTCTGCTTCTGCACAAAGAACTGGCGAACCGGTAGGGGCCACCCTTTGACTCTACGAGCATTGGGGGTTTGGGGTTGAGGTCGAGGTTGATAGGACGAGGGTATGCGGCGAGGGACCATAGGGAAGAGGGGGCGGGTGCCGGTGTACAAAGCCTTCCTGGAATGGGCCGCCGGGTCCGTGGGAACACTAGGAGGAGCCGACGAGTTTGGCTCTGTGGACAGGAAGGAGACGACTTGTTTCGGGGGAAAGTGGATGGTGGAGCTCAAATGGACAAATACCACCGTGCCCAATCCTAAAAACGAGAACCAAAACTCGTAATTTCTATATAGACAGACACAACACGCTTATTACATACGCGTGCACAAACAACAAAGAACACGTCACATAGGCGTCGACGGCCTGCCATGGCGGCACGGCCGAGGGCATGACATGCCAAATTGGCAGGCGGCACGGTCGACGGCCTGGCATGCCAAGTTGACAGGCGGATGGAGGAATTACCGCGCCTAATTGGTAGGCGGCACTGCCAGTGTACAGCCGCGCCAAACAGACGGGGGTGCTATTTCTTTTGAAATGCCAAACCCTAAGGCAAATCATAAGTGGAACACGCCAAACAGATGGTCGTGTTCAGTTTCCAGTATTGACGCATATCACCTAGGCGTTTTAGGTGTACATCAGAACATTCAAGTAGGACAGTGGATGTACTGATGCGAGGATGCTCGGCATTGCAAGAAGGCCAGATATTCTAGCCGGAATAGTGCCTTTTCATCCAGCGTGTCATACCAGCGCCACCCTGGCGGTGTGACCGACGACTGTGGACCATGACTGGTCAAAGGCACCTTAGCGGGCGGCGTGGCCATGTGCAAGTGAGACGCCTATCAGACGCGAAAGTGGGTTAGGGCATCTCCAACAGCAACCCGCAAAAATCCTCCCGCATCCGTCCATGGGCAGGGGGACCAGTCCGCGGACACGGATGCGGGAGGACGCCATCCAACCGTAGCCACATACATCCAGTCTTCCGGTTTTTTTCCTAGTCCGCGCGATCAAGTAGCTGCGTGCAAAGGGCACACGGACATTCAAATAGCCGCGTGCAACACAAGTTCAAATTTTAAGAAGTTCAAATATTACATCCCAACATTGTTGTCCCCTTGCACCGTCCAATGTTGCTCAATCAGATATTCCTTCAGCTGCTCGTGAGTTGGTCGATGCCGAATTTGTTGATGCATTTGAATAAACTCCTCAAATGTGGCCAGATTCTGATCCGGAAGTTGGATAGGATCACCCATGTTCTCAAATTCCAGAGCTGTGGCAGCATCGCCACCCTCGTCCTCGACGATCATGTTATGCATGATCACACAACATGTCATCACCTGCCACAACGTCTCCGGATCCTATTGTTTTGCAGGTCCACAGACAACTACAAAACGGGCCTACAGAACTCCAAATGCCCTCTCAACATTCTTTCTAGCTGCTTCTTGTCTTTGGGCAAAGTGGGTCTTTTTCTGGCCAACTGGGTTTGAGATAGTGCTGACAAAGGTAGCCCATGGAGGATAGATACCGGCAACCAGATAGTAGCCCATGTTGTACTCATGTCCATTGACAGTATAGTGGCAAGGAGGAGCTTTTCCTTCAGTCAGCCTCGCAAACAACGGTGATCGTTGCAGCACATTGATGTCATTGTGAGACCCGGGCATGTGAAAGAAAGCGTGCCAAATCCAAAGATCATGTGATGCAACTGCTTCAAGAATGATGGCGGGCTTCTTAACATGACACTGATATTGCTCTTGTAAAGCCTTCGGGCAGTTCTTCCATTTTCCAATGCATGCAGTCAAGAGATCCAAGCAAGCCTGACCACCCACTTGCTTCAGAAATTGCCAGGAGCCTCTCCATGTCTGCCATAGTTGGTTATCTCATGTACTGAGGTCCGAACACCTCGACCACGGCAGTTGCAAACCTGACCATGGCATCTCTGCATATGCTCTCAGACATCCGTAGGTACTCGTCCCACGAATCAGCAGCCGTGCCATATGCAAGCTTCTGGAGTGCAGCCGTGCACTTCAGGTGACCAGAGAAACCAACCGTTCCCACGGCGTCGTTCTTCAGGATGAAGTAGTCATCGTAGGACCGGACACCATGATGCAAACGATCGAAGACTGTCTTGCGCATCCGAAAACGCCGGAGAAAATGGTCAGCGAATAGTGCATCGGGGGCAAACTAGTAGGGCATCACTGTCAAATGCCCGCGCGCCCTGTTGCGGTTGAGCACTCGATGACCCTTGATTGAGCCCTTGAAATTGAGAACATGCTCCACCGCATGCTTCGCGTCTTCAAGGACCGCCTGCATCATTGTCATCTCAGCGGAGTACTCCTCCTCGTCCGGTGAGCCGTCAGACGACTCAACATACTGCTCGTATATGTACTCCAAATCGGGATCCATTGCTACAAAGAAGGGACAACTATTTAAGCTTCGATGATTCATCGAACAGTTGCTGGGCACGGTAGAGGATGGTACCTGGCGGGGTGGTCGGAGGACAGGGGGTTGAACAGAGATGGAGGAGAAGCGGCGGGGAACCCTGCTGGATGACCGGAGGTGACGGAGACGCAGATTTCCGGTAGGGGTGTGGCGTGGTGGTGGAGCGGCGGCGACGGCAAGAGAGAAAGAAAGGAAGGAGAGAAAAAGGGAGGATGGAGTCGCGGGGTAAGGGTGGCCTAGGGTGTCGGATTCGTACGTTTCACGTGTCCGGACTCCCGCAAAACTCCCTCAGTTTTGTCTCCATTTTTGCGGGAGAAATCATGTCCGGACCGCCTCGCAGACCGGTACAGACCCGCCTTGGATGGCTTCAACAGTCCGGACTGTTGCGGGAGGTTTACGGTCCATTTGAAGATGCCAACGAAATAATTTGGTCAGTGGGCGACAAAAGACCCTCCAGACGTCATTTAGTAAAAAGAATACCATGTTGAGCTGTTTTTGGCACTTGGCAGTCAGCCTTGCACGTAGTACATCCGGTTGAATGTTTGGATCCAGGTCCAACTGCCGGTGGCCGCTGCTCCGTCAGATCAGGTGGGTAGGTTTCCATGACAAACGTACCGGTGTACTGAGCCGAGACATGACACATGACAGGCGGACGGCATGCATGCACGAAGCACGGCGCGGACCGATCCCGTCCGTCCGTCCGTCCGTGCCGGCCGGCGCCGGTGCCGCCGCCGTACGCGCGTGCTCCGGTAACTTCTGAACGCGAGGAGTTCATCCATCCATTGATGAGTCTGCAAAAACTGGCTGAAGCAGCGGCACATGGAATGGAAAGGCAGGAATCAATGAGGAGGCGGAGGAAGACGATCGTCCCGGCCAATTGGGAGACTGCTGCCAGCCAGCGGCATAGCAGCCAGCCAGATCGACGACTCCATAGACCATTGCAGCACATGCATCACGCCTGCATGCCAGTTCAGCCCGACACTGGCACCGACCCCATGCATGTGGCTCCTCGGCACGTTGTACTCGCCGGCTACGCCGTGGTAGGAGTATATCCCAAACAAACATAAGATAGAAGATTCGGACAACCTTGTAATTTAGTTTAACTTGTTTGATTGATCTTGTCCCGCACCACACCGGTTCCGGCCGGTCGGCGTTGGTTGCGTGATGAGCCGATGAATCATTGCAGCTACTATGGGTCGATGAAGTATTGTTGCAGTAATGGCGCCAACGAGCAGTTTTACTCATCAATCAATCAATGGATTGCATTGCATGGCGACGACGATATCGACCCAGCTAGCCGGAGGCCCATGGCACATGCCACTATGATCGATCTGATCTGGACCACCACCACTAACGCAAGTGCAGTGCAGATGGATCCATCGCCGGCGGGGCCACCGCGCACCACGACCGGTCTCCTTCCCGTGTCACTTCCATCCTTTCCCTGAGTTCCCTCCATCCATCCATCCTCTCCGCTCTCCGGCCGCCGCCGCCGACGTCGCCATCCGCCGTGTTCCGCCGCACCAGGCCACCAGGGTACGGTGAAGTAGTACTGTAGTAGTTTAGAAGAAGCCCGCACGTACTAGACTGTGTACGTGGTTCTTGTCACGCGCGGCCGGCTCGGCCTGGAAAGAAGCAACGCGTGCCTCGTACTTTGCTCAAACCCCCAGCGGAAGCGTATATACCAGAACTCAACTTTTTAGTTTCCACTTTCTCAGCATCAGCACCACAGACAAACAAACACGCAAGCAACGGAACACGACGCAATGGGAAAAGCCCCGAATTCCGATGCGTACGCTGTCTCTGCAACATAACCTCATCATCATGCATCAACGGGTTCGCATCAACGGCCGGGTTCATCACAACCACCACCACTACTTTCTCACCAGCAAAAAGAAGAACTCGCCGGATCACCGTCTCGCCTGTATTTACATCCCAAAGTTACTTGTCCTCACGCAAGAAATCGAGACTATCCTGGAGCTAAGCTTAATTTCCGAATAAAAACGCCTAATTAAGCGTCACCCAAAAACAGTAGGATTAATAGGAGCCGTCTGAAGCTCATCAATGGCGGTGGGGTGGTATCATGTTCCATGATGATGATGCCGAGATGGACAGACACGAACGTTAATGCGAGGAGGATGGTGGTGGTGGTGGTGCGGTTGCCTCCTTCTTGGCCACCTTCCCCTGCTTCTTGGCGGCGGCGTGGGCGGCGGCGGCGGTGGACGCGGACGACGGGGAGAAGAGCCGGTCGATGCCGAACACGGAGACGGACTTGCGGCAGACGGGCACGTTCAGCACCGGCGTCACGCGCACGTGCGCCGAGTAGGACCGCTCCATGCCGCTGCCGCCGGAGCCGGACCGGTGGCGCCGCCCGCCCGCCAGGCTGCTCGGGCTGCTGGAGCTGCGGCCCAGCCCGTTGAACACCACCTTGCCGGCCGCGTTCAGGCGCGGGCTGTCGGCGGCCACGGCGGAGGGGGGAGGCGGAGGAGGCGGAGGCGGGGGTGGCGGCGCGGCCGCCTGCGCCGCCGTGAGCCGGATCTTGGGCGGCAGCTGGTGCTGCGACGTGCTGACGGGAGGCGGCGGGGTCGGTGATGGAGTTGGGGCCGATGCGGGTGCCGGCGCGGGCTCGTTGGGGTCGCGGAGGAGCGGGAGGCTGAGGGACGGCTCCTGCTCGGGCGGCTTCGGCCCGCGGCGGAGGAGGCGGCGGAGCGGCTGCTTGGTCTCTGTGGACGAGGAGGAGGACGACGACGCCTGCTGCTTCCGCATCCGGAGCAGGTCCCTCCACCTCCTGGCCGGAACCTTGGGCTCCTCCGCCGCCTGCTCCGCCTCCACCACCGCCTCCTTCGTCTCCTCCTCCGCCCTCGGCGTCTCGGGCTGCTGCTGCTGCGTTGTCGTCGCCGGCGCCGGCGGAGGCCGCGTGGTCACCACCACCTCCGACGAACAGCCGCTCGAAGACGGGAGGCGGAGCGGCACGAGCTTGCCCCCGGAGAAGAGCTCGTCGGCGGGGAGCATGGTGGACACGGCGGAGCACCCGGCGAGCAGGAACTCGAAGTCGGCGCTCGCCTTCCCCGCTCCCGCACCCCCCGCGGCCGCGCACCCGCCGGCGTCCTCGAGGCTGAAGGAGACGCGCGGGCCGAGCCACTGCATCGCGGCCGACGGCGGGGGCGGGGGAGGCGGCGGCGGCGGGGCCGGGGGGCGCGACGCCGCAGCGGAAGCCATGGATCGGGTCGAGGTGGGGGACGCGGTGCCTCGTTCGCTCCTCGAGGCGGCGGGCGGCGTGCGTCGGGATGGGAGCGCGAGCGAACGAGCGAGCGAGTTGTCTTCTCTTCTCTTCTTCTTGGCTGGGCTGGGCTTTGGCTTGGCTGAAGGGAAGGGAACAAAATAGAATAGAGGGGCGGAGGGCGGTGGCAGACTGGAGTATGGCAGCGCTAGCTGTGCGTGCGTGAGGCGTGTCTTGGGAAAGGCGATGTGGCGCGTCGCCCTCTTGATTAGAGTTGTTTTCCTTGGGGGCCGTGCGGTGGACTTGCGGGGGGGCCTTGGGTTGGGTGTGCACTATGAATGTGCGGACTTGTTTGTTGTTAATCAGTCGCTTAATCAATCGTCAATCTATACCGACCCCTCTTTACTCACTCACCTCGCCTCCCCTGGCAGGGCATCTCCAGTGCTAATCCCCTAAAACGTATTCCCTCAAATAAAAATAGATGTTTTACTACCAGTCACAAGCTTTATGTTAGGCGCAGTACTCATGCAGGAACTTATGAGCAAGAATTGCTCATATATATATATATATATATATATATATATATATATATGGATTCACTATTCGTCACCCCGGGTGAGGAATAGTTATTCTTCCCCCCTCTATTTTATCATCAATGCATCGTAATTTTATGTTTCGTAAGTTTTGTCTTATTTCTGACGTAAAAAGAGACCGTAAGAAAATATATAGTCGTCGTAAAAAATAGTTTATGTTATGTAAAATTATAAACGTAAAACATAGTGTAAAATACACATAAACTGCAAATTTTCTTGTCTTATGCCCTATATTTTTATTTTTTATGCCAAATTTTACGTAGTGAATTAATAAGAATGTAACTATTTGAATTCCAAATGTAATTTAATTATGAAATGATCGTAAGATTACCTCGGGTGAAGAATAATTTATTCTTCACCCTGGGTGATGAATAGTAACACTATATATATATATATATATATATATATATATATATATATATATATATATATATATATATATATATATATTTGTTTCTTCTATTTTGTTTGCATATTTTCTCATTTTCTATTGAATCGGATTCTAAAATCATTGCTTAAAGTGGAAACCCGCATAAAAGAGGACTCCACTTATAGACATTAAGGATATTATAGTATAGATCTAGTCTGACTCCACCCTCCTTAATGCATATATACTTTGAAAATTTCATAATATAGTCTATTCTATTCTCTCTCCTACAACTCTAGGCTATATATTCATACGCATTTCTAACTATTTTTTTTGCAACCAAGCAGATTATCTGGAACCACGCGGCATTGCTCCGTCAGGCTTTCGCCCATTGCGGAAAATTCCCCACAGCAAAAAGACAAATATTTAGGAACGAGAACGGAGGGAGTACATGGTGTTGGTATTTGTTTGTCCAAATACATCAATGGGTTAAGCCCCTACTTCGGGCACCCAGACCACTTTGTGGTGTCTGATTTCTCCGTGACGCCTCTAGGCACCCGAAGGTCCAAGACCCTAGGCACCCACACATCCTGTCGAGTCCACTTCAACCTTCGTAAAAACCCTTCCTTTGGTGGCATTTTTGGGAAGATAATATGTGTTGGAGTTGAACTGAGTTTCCCAACTCCCGCAAGTAACCCCTCTTAATGATACGGTTTTTCCTATGACTTAAAATAATTCGAAAAACTTTCTAAACCATCCAAGAACACCCTCTTTTGCCCTTTTGAATAGGGGGTCATCGAAGTCCGAAGGCACACACATGAGATGCCAATGTCCTAACATAAACTTGACAACCGACATTAGATCTCACTAGTCCTATTGTTATCAACACCAAAATAGTAATTGAGTGTCCATGCACTTTCACGTACCCTGGGGCACCCACCCGTCAGCGCTTACCAGCCCGGGATAAACCAGGACGAGGCCACCCTTCTATAGAGAGAACCTCGAGCCCACCCCCATCGACAACCAGTCGATAGCACCCGACACGGGTTCCACCTGAACACACAAGCATGTTGCGGTGAGCAAGGCCGACCAAGCACGCACAGGGTGCCCGGCCGAACGGGCGTACCTGAAGGAAATATGCCCTAGAGGCAATAATAAAGTTGTTGTTTATATTTCCTTATATCATAATAAATGTTTATTATTCATGCTAGAATTGTATTAACCGGAAACTTAGTACATGTGTGAATACATAGACAAACAGAGTGTCCCTAGTATGTCTCTACTAGACTAGCTCGTTAATCAAAGATGGTTAAGTGTCCTGACCATAGACATGTGTTGTCATTTGATGAACGGGATCACATCATTAGAGAATGATGTGATGGACAAGACCCATCCGTTAGCTTAGCATAATGATCGTTTAATTTTATTGCTATTGCTTTCTTCATGACTTATACATGTTCCTCTCACTATGAGATTATGCAACTCCCGAATACCGGAAGAACACCTTATGTGCTATCAAACGTCACAACGCAACTAGGTGATTATAAAGATGCTCTACAGGTGTCTCCGATGGTGTTTTTTGAGTTGGCATAGATCGAGATTATGATTTGTCACTCCGTGTATCGGAGAGGTATCTCTGGGCCCTCTCGGTAATGCACATCACTATGAGCCTTGCAAGCAATGTGACTAATGAGTTAGTCACGGGATGATGCATTACGGAACGAGTAAAGAGACTTGCCGGCAACAAGATTGAACTAGGTATGATGATACCGACGATCGAATCTCGGGCAAGTAACATACCGATGACAAAGGGAACACTGCATCGCGGCCGACGGCGGGGGCGTGGGAGGCCGCGGCGGCGGGGCCGGGGGGGCGCGACGCCGCGGCGGAAGCCATGGATCGGATCGAGGCGGGGAACGCGGTGCCTCATTCGCTTCTCGAGGCGGCGGGCGGCGGCGGGATGAGAGCGCGAGCGAGCGAGCGAGTTGTCTTCTCTTTCTCTTCTTCTTGGCTGGGCTCGACTTTGGCTTGACGGAAGGGAAGGGAACAAAATAGAATAGAGGGGCGGAGCGCTAGCTGTGCGTGCGTGAGGCGTGTCTTGGGAAAGGCGATGTGGCGCAGTCGCCCTCCTGATTAGAGTTGTTTTCCTTGGGGGTCGTGCGGTGGAGTTGTGGGGGGCGTTGGGTTGGGTGTGCACTATGAAGGTGTGGACTTGTTTACGAATGCGATTTGAACAAACTGAACGAATTTCATGCAAAGAGCGTGGAACTCATTTACGTTCAGACATAATTTAGATAAAAACTGACAATACTTCGTCCGGTTGACTAAAATTAAAAAGAAAAAAACCTAAACTAGCTTGTAGTCAACGGTGACCTCATACGTGTGGCTGACATGGCTAGTGGCACCGCCGTCGCCATCCATGTCGTCGTCGAAGTAGTTCTTCTAGCGGCTGAATGGCGCGGTACCCCTACCCGGCCACCGTCTGGCGCCCGCGGAGGAGTCGCTCTGCTTCATCCTACGCATCAGATAGGGCCGCCCCGGCCAATTGCGATGTTGTCCGGGTTGCCCTGTTTTTGTGTCAGCGGATGTGTTGCTAAGCAACAACTCCTTGCCAGTCTTGGCGAGCTTCCCATCGAGGCGACGACGGAGGTGTTGCTAAGCGACCACTAATTGCTAGTCTTGGCAAGCTCCCCATCCAGGTGGCGGTGGAAGTGTCACTAAGCGACCACTCCTTGCCACTCTTGGCAAGCCACCCGTCGAGGCGGCGGCGGCGTCTTTGCATCGCCAGCGAATGGTCATGGGCCCAGGCCTTGATGTCTACTACGCAACTTTATTCTTATAGACTCGTGTTGGGCCTCCAAGCGCAGAGTTTTGTAGGACAGTAGCAATTTTCCCTCAAGTGGATGACCTAAGGTTTATCAATCCGTGGGAGGCGTAGGATGAAGATGGTCTCTGTCAAACAACCTTGCAACCAAATAACAAAAAGTCTCTTGTGTCCCCAACACACCAAATACAATGGTAATTTGTGTAGGTGCACTAGTTCGGCGAAGAGATGGTGATACAAGTGTAGTAATGATAGTAGATATTTATTTTTGTAATAGGAACAATAAAAAACAACAAGGTAGCAATTGATAAAATGGAACACAAACGGTATTGCAATGCTTGAAAATGAGGCCTAGGGTCCGTACTTTCGCTAGTGCAATCTCTCAACAATGCTAATATAATTGGATCATATAACCGTCCCTCAACGTGCGATGAAGAATCACTCCAAAGTTCCAATCTAGCGGAGAACATAAGAAGAAATTGTTTGTAGGGTACGAAACCACCTCGAAGCTATTCTTTCCGATCGATCTATCAGAGAGTTCGTACTAAAATAACACCAAATAATTTCAGATTCATAATACTCAATCCAACACAAAGAACCTCAAAGAGTGCCCCAAGATTTCTACCGGAGAAACAAAGACAAGAACGTGCATCAACCCCTATGCATAGATTACCCCAATGTCACCTCGGGAATCCGCAAGTTGAGTGCCAAAACATATATCAAGTGAATCAATATGTTACCCCATTGTTACCACGAGTATTCATATGCAAGACATACATCAAGTGTTCTTAAATCCATAAAAGTATTCAATCCGATAAAGCGAAATCTCAAAGGGAAAACTCAATTCATCACAAGATAGAGAGGGGAAAACACCATATGATCCGACTATATTAACAAAGCCCGCGATACATCAAGATCGTGACATCTCAAGAACACGAGAGAGAGAGAGAGAGAGAGAGATTAAACACATAGCTACTAGTACAAACCCTCAGCCCCAAGGGTGGACTACTCCCTCCTCATCATGGTGACCGCTGGGATGATGAAGATGCCACCGGTGATGATTTCCCCCTCCGGCAGAGTGCCGGAACGGGGTCTAGATTGGTTTCTCATGGCTACAGAGCCTTGCAGCGGCGAAACTTCTGATCTAGGGTAACCCCGAGGGTTTTTGGAATTTTTGGGAATTTATAGGGTAAAGAGGGGGTGCGGGAGGCCACCGAGGTGGGCACGCCCTGGTGGGTTGTGCCCCCCTCGGGGCACCCCCAGGTGCTTCTCTGGCCAACTGGATGCCTTCTGGTCCATAAAAAATCCACAAAAAGTTTCGCGGTGTTTGGACTCCGTTTGATATTGATTTCCTGCGATGTAAAAAACAAGCAAAAAACAGCAACTGGCACTGGGCACTGGGTCAATAGGTTAGTCCCAAGAAAATGATATAAAGTTGCTATAAAATGATTGTAAAACATCCAAGAATGATAATATAACAACATAAACACTTCATAAATTATAGATACGTAGGAGACGTATCAGCATCCCCAAGCTTAATTCCTACTCGTCCTCTAGTAGGTAAATGATAAAAGAAATAATTTATGAAGTGTGAATGGTAGCAAAGTGCACAAGTTTGATCAATGACAATTTCAATCACTTTTCCTAGCATCATAACAGTAATTCTTTCTTATAAAACTTCTCATGTTAAAGTAGCAACCAATTCACAGTTAAGGTTCAAACAATGAATTCTCTTGAAACTCAACAACCTATGTTCTCAGTGACCAAGCAATTGCAATTCAACTTATTCAATAGAGTCTAAGTAAGAGCTCCACATACTCAACCATCATATAGTCTTCTATGATTGCTAACACTCACTGCATACACATGAGCAAAACGTTTCAACCGGACACATAGAAAGATAGGGGCTTATTATTTCGCCTCCCAACGTATTCACCTCAAGGGTGATGTCAACAATAATAACTCATGCTACCCATATCCAACTGGATATATGTGCCTAGATCTTTCCTCACCACATGATGCTTGCAAAAAGAGAAAAATAAAAAGGAATAGAGAGAAAAACTTCGACTCTTTGCATAAAAGTAAATAATGAAAAGTAAAAGATAGGCCCTTCGCAGAGGGAAGCAGAGGTTGCCATACGCTTTTTGTTTGTATGCTCAATCACTTAGTGCAAAAGAACGCCACATTATATTGCCCCTTATGATAGCAACCTTTATTATGCAGTTTGTCGCTTTTATTCTTTGCCATCACAAGTTCGTACAACGCTCAGTTTTCTCTTACACTAAATGATCTAACACTTTTAGAAGCAATTTTTATTGCCTTATTGCACCGATGACAACTTACTTGAAGGATCTTGCTCAATCCTTAGGTAGGTATGGTGGACTCTTGAAAATAAGATTTGGGTTTAAGGGTTTTTGGATGCACAAGTAGTATCTCTACTTGGTGCAGAATTTTTGGCTAGCAAAGATGGGGGGCAAACACCACATGTTGAAGGATCTATGACAATATAACTTCTATGTGAATATGAACAAACATAAACCATTATGTTGTCTTCCTTGTCCAACGTCAACAATTTTGGCATATAATATTTTGATGGGGGCTCACAATCACAAAAGATTTCTAAGATAGTGTATTTTCATGCGAAAGTTCTCTTCCTTATAGTAATCATTCACGAATTGCTTGCATGACCAATATTGTGATTGTCAAGCTTCAAAGGATTTCACTTTCTAAACCCAATGTGAAGCTACCACTAGGCATGAAATAATTTCAACTTCATGATTTTCAATTTATTCAACAATTTACTCATAGGATATAAGTGAAGGAAAAGAGTAAATGACAAGCTACTCCAAAAAGATATAGATGAAGATCATGCGAGTAGTTAAGTAAATGGATAGCTATTTGTGAACTCTCTCTTATTAAAAAACTTTCAGATCGAAGTATTTTATTTAAACAGCAAGCAAAACAAAATAAAATGACATTCCAACCATAGCACACCTCATGTGAAGAAGCAAAAACTTAGTCTCAACTAATACTAACCGATAATTCTTGATGAAGAAAGGTGGGATGCCTACCAGAGCATCCCCAAGCTTAGATGCTTGAGACTTCTTGAAATATTATCTTGGGATGCCTTGGGTATCCCCAAGCTTGAGCTTTTGTGTCTCCTTAATTCCTGTCATATCAAGGTTTTCCTAAATCTCAAAAACTTCATCCACACAAAACTCAACAAGAACTCGTGAGATAAGTTAGTATAAATCAATGCAAAACATCATCATTCTCTACTGTAGCAAATCACCAAAATTATTATTCAACATTGCATACTAAATGCATCTGCATATTTAATACTCCTATCCTCGAATAGAATCATTAAACAAGCAAACATATGCAAACAATGCAAACATAATAGCAATCTGCCAAAACAATACAGTCTGTAAAGAATGCAAGAGTATCAATACTTATTCAACTCAAAAAATTCTGAAAATTGAACACACTGTAGAAAATTTATCATAGCTTATTGTGCAGAAAGTTTCAACATTTTATCACATTCTGAATTTTCTAGAGAATTTTTCCAACAACGATAAACTTTCTGTTTTCAAACAGCAACATGTAGACTTGCAAAATAAGCATAGTAAAGGCTATCATTGCCACTTTTATTGAAATAAAAGATGCAAAACATTATTCCAAATAACAGCAAGCAAATATTAACAAAATAAATTGACGCTCCAAGCAAAACACATATCATGTGACGAGTGAAAACATAGCTCCAAGTGAGGTTACCGATAATGTTGGAGACGAAACAGGGGATGCCTTTCAGGGCATCCCCAAGCTTAGTTGCTTGGATCTTCCGTGAATATTACCTAGGGGTGCCTTGGGCATCCCCAAGCTTAGGGTCTTGTGAGGGAGTCCTGGATTAGGGGGTCCTCGGGTGTGCGGGCTGTTTGATATGGGCCGGACTGATGGGCCGTGAAGATACAAGGTGGACGACCTTCCCCCGTGTCCGGGTAGGACTCTCTTATGCGTGGATGGCAAGATTGGTGTCCGGATATGTAATTTCCTTCCTCTACAAACCGACTCTGTACAACCCTAGGCCTCTCCGGTGTGTATATAAACCGAAGGGTTTAGTCCGTAGAGGCTATCAGAATTCATACTCGCTAGACATCTAGGTTTAGCCATTACGATCTCGAGGTAGATCAACTCTTGTAACCCCTATACTCATCAAATACAATCAAGCAGGACATAGGGTTTTACCTAAATTAAGAGGGCCCGAACCTGGGTAAAACATCGTGTTCCCTGTGTCCCTTGTTACCTTTGATCCCCAGACACACAGTTCGGGACCCCCTACCCGAGATCGGCCAATTTTGACACCGACATTGGCGCTTTCATTGAGAAGACCACTGTGTCGTCGGCAGAAGGTTCGATGGCTCGTTCAATCATCGACAACGATGCTGCTTCCGGGGAAACTTTCCTCCCTGGTCAACTTTTTGGGTTTGGCGGCTTCGCTCTGCGTGCCAATTCAGCTGGTCACATTGAACAGATCGATAGCTACACCCTGGTCATCAGACCAGGTTCGGAAGCCTGAATTACATCGCTGACATCCGAGGAGACTTGATCTTCGAAGGGTTCTCGTCCTCGACCGCTGTTCCTCATCCACCAAGAAGGAAACCTGTCCGATCCACCATCAGGCTCCATTCAAGAATCAACTATCGTTCCTGCCCTAGCCTTAGATCCAGAGCGGACCACCCTGTCCGAAGACGGGAGTATGAACCCCGCCGGACCCTCTCCTACTATGGAGCTCCTTGCCGGATACCCAGAGGTCACTATATTACCGGCTGACCTGGAATCAAACAGGACTCTCCCCGTCATTGGGAAGCCGGACTCACCTCTGGATGCTAACTCCGAACCCTCGAGGTCTGCGTCCATTGAGCACAGTCAGGTGGCGTTTACCATGCCCAGCTCCGCAGGTCCTCGATCACCTGTCCATCCTTCGCTCCTAAACGAAGCTCTGGACTTAATGCAATCTCTCGCCATTACGGAATTGTCACCTCTGAACTACGCCCAGCCCGAACTAGGGGCTGAGATCAGGGAATTTTGCATCACACCCACCACCCACTTAATAGCCACTATCGAGGACTTGACCGACATGCTAGACTACGCCTTCGAAGGCATCGATGGTATGGACGACGATGCCAGAGCCGAACCAGGCCAAAACCCGCCATTCACTGGGCGTTGGACGGCCACTTCCACTTATGACGTGTACATGGTGGATACCCCCGAAAAGAAGGACGACGACAGTGCTAAAAACCGATTGAGGAGAAGCCTGTCGAGGCACCACCAAAACACTGATGCAGCGGCACCGCTCATGATCGCGTCGCGAAAAGGAAAGCAATACCAACACCGGAGACAACAACACTCCAGATGACGCCGAAGACCCCGAAGACCCTGTCGAGCCTGCGTTCGAGCAAGATGAATGGGAGGAGGGACAAGTTAACCCCGGCGAACCCGTCAAGAATGAGGATTCGGAAGATAGTAACTATCTACCGGTCTCCGAGGAGGACGTCAGCCTCGGCAACGAAGATTTCATCGTGCCAGAGGAACCCCTTGAGCAAGAGCGCTTCAAGCGATAGCTAATCGCCACCGCGAGGAGCCTAAAAAGAAATAGCAACAGCTTCAAGCTGAACAGGATACGCTCAACGACAAAAGGACAAGGGTCCTGGCTGCCGAAGAATATGGCCTCGCGCGCTGATGTCTACTACGCAACCTTCTTCTTGTAGACGTTGTTGGGCCTCCAAGTGCAGAGGTCTGTAGGACAGTAGCAAATTTACCTCAAGTGGATGACCTAAGGTTTATCAATCCGTGGGAGGCGTAGGATGAAGATGGTCTCTCTCAAGCAACCCTGCAACCAAATAACAAAGAGTCTCTTGTGTCCCCAACACACCCAATACAATGGTAAGTTGTATAGGTACACTAGTTCAGCGAAGAGATGGTGATATAAGTGCAATATGGATGGTAGATATAGGTTTTTGTAATCTGAAAATATAAAAACAGCAAGGTAGCAAGCGATAAAAGTGATCACAAACGGTATTGCAATGCGTTGAAACAAGGCCTAGGGTTCATACTTTCACAAGTGCAAGTTCTCTCAACAATAATAACATAATTGGATCATATAACTATCCCTCAACATGCAACAAAGAGTTACTCCAAAGTCACTAATAGGGGAGAACAAACGAAGAGATTATTGTAGGGTACGAAACCACCTCAAAGTTATTCTTTCGGATCGATCTATCATAGAGTTCATACTAGAATAACACCTTAAGACACAAATCAACCAAAACCCTAATGTCACCTAGATACTCCAATGTCACCTCAAGTATTCATGCGTATGATTATACGATATGCATCAAACAATCTCAGATTCATCTGTTCAACCAACACATAGAACTTCAAAGAGTGCCCCAAAGTTTCTACCGGAGAGTCAAGACGAAAACATGTGCCAACCCCTATGCATAAGTTCACAAGCGGAACCCACAAGTTGATCACCAAAACATACATCAAGTGGATCACGTGAATATCCCATTGTCACCACAGATAAGCACATGCAAGACATACATCAAGTGTTACAAATCCTTAAAGATAAATTCAAAGGGAAACCTCAATCCATTACAAGAGAGTAGAGGGGGAGAAACATCATAAGATCCAACTATAATAGCAAAGCTCGCGATACATCAAGATCGTACCACCTCAAGAACACGAGAGAGAGAGAGAGAGAGAGAGATCAAACACATAGCTACTGGTACATACCCTCAGCCCCGAGGGTGAACTACTCCCTCCTCGTCATGGAGAGCGCCGGGATGATGAAGATGGCCACCGGTGATGGATCCCCTCTCCGGCAGGGTGCCGGAACAAGGTCCCGATTGGTTTTTGGTGGCTACAGAGGCTTGCGGCGGCGGAACTCCCGATCTATTCTGTTCTCTGATGTTTTTAGGGTATATGGACATATATAGGCGAAAGAAGTCGGTCAGGGGAGCCACGAGGGGCCCACGAGGGTGGGGGGCTCGCCCAGGGGGCAGGCGCGCCTCCCTGCCTCATGGCCACCTCGAAGCTTCCCTGACGTCTACTCCAAGTCCCCTGGATTGCTTCCGTTCCAAAAATAACTCTCCCGAAGGTTTCATTCCGTTTGGACTCCGTTTGATATTCCTTTTCTTCGAAACACTGAAATAGGCAAGAAAACAACAATTTGGGCTGGGCCTCCGGTTAATAGGTTAGTCCCAAAAATAATATAAAAGTGTTTAATAAAGCCCATAAACATCCAAAACAGATAATATAATAGCATGAATACTTCATAAATTATAAATACGTTGGAGACGTATCAAGCGCCCAACAAAGAGTTATTCGAACCGTAGGCTATTACCACAATTTGACGACGAAGTCCTTGAGCCAATACCGTCAAGATATAATCACGCTGGCGAACCAGACCGACCACG
Source organism: Aegilops tauschii subsp. strangulata (assembly GCF_002575655.3). Taxonomy (NCBI): domain Eukaryota; kingdom Viridiplantae; phylum Streptophyta; class Magnoliopsida; order Poales; family Poaceae; genus Aegilops; species Aegilops tauschii. Next base: position 60,472,283 of record NC_053039.3, on the reverse strand, counting down.
ACATGGACGGGACAAAGCGGCTGCTTATACCGAACATCAGCCATCACCACCTCACCGTCGAGGCAAAGAGGTAGTGGCTCCGGGCTACACTTACAACTTACGTCAGGACCTGGACAATAGAGCTGGTCAGACTAGATCAATCTACGGATCAAGGGGACGTGCTCCAACACGAGATGACGACCATCAAGCTTGGCGTGATAAGCATAACCAAACTCGGGCCGAAAAACGAACACGGATGTCATCCGAACTCCGTCATGACGTTGCTCGATACAAAGGCGCCGCACACCCCTTGTGCTTCACCGATGAGGTAATGCAACACCAGTTTCTAGAAGGGTTTATGCCCGTAAACATTGAAGCATACGATGGAACGATAGATCCCGCTGTATGGATCGAAGATTTTTTCTTCTCCATATTCACATGGCTCGCGGTGACGATCTCCATGCCATTAAATACCTCCCTCTCAAGCTAAAGGGACCAACACGACACTGGTTGAATAGCCTCCCAGAGAACTCTATTGGCAGCTGGGAAGACTTGGAGGATGCTTTTCGAGACAACTTCCAAGGTACTTATGTCTGGCCACCGGACGCAGATGACCTTAGTCACATAGTCCAGCAACCCGGAGAGTCAGCCCACAAACTCTGGACTCGGTTCTTAATAAAAAAGAACCAACTCGCCGACTGTCCGGACGCCGAAGCCTTAGCGGCCTTTAAGCACAGCGTCCGTGACGAATGGCTCGCCCGACACCTCGGTCAGGAAAAGCCGAAGACTATGGCAGCTCTTACCGCACACATGACCCGCTTCTGCACGGGCGAAGATAGCTGGTTGGCTCGTAGAAGCAACAATACCAGCGACCCTGGCACTTCGGAGGCCAGGGATGGCAACGGAAGGCCACGGTGTAACAAACACAAGCGTCAGAACAACAACGACGAAATTAAAGATACAACGGTCAATGCCGGATTCATCGGCTCTAAACCTGGTCAGCGGAAGAAGGCATTCAAAGGAAATAGGGACGGTCCATCTAATTTGGACAAGATACTTGATGCGGCTTGAAGCTACGTCGGTATTTCCCCAAAGAGGAAGGGATAATGCAGCACGACAGCGGTAGGTATTTCCCTCATATGTGAAACCAAGGCTATCGAACCAATAGGAGAACCAAGCAACACAAAGTAAACAGCACCTGCACACAAATAACAACTTCTCGCAACCCGACGTGTAAAAGGGGTTGTCAATCCCTTCCGGGTAGCGGCGCCTCAAGATAGGCAAACGGACGTGTTGAGGATATAGACCTTAGAGTCACCCGCCAGGAGGGGCCGGGTTACTCGTATGGTCATTGCCAGAAGCCTGGCGCCAAGCTTGAAGACGGTGGGCCAAAGATGGGCTTAAGACCCGGATATGGCTTAAGGCCCGTAGTTGCAATCATTGTTTTGGTAGAACTTGTAGTGTAAGGCAAGAATAGTTGAGAGTCCGAGCCGGACACTCTTATGAGCCGGCCGGGACTCTGAGAGCTGCAGGGCGTCAGCCTCCCTATATAAAGGGACGACCCGGCAGCGGTTTAGGGCAGAGAACAATCTCATCGAAAGCCGGGCATAGCAGTTTAGCTCCCTGGTGATCGTAACCCTAATCAATAACACCTCAAACTGGACGTAGGCTTTTACCTTCACCGTAAAGGGCCGAACCAGTATAAACCCTCGTGTTCCTTGTCCCGCATTAACCCCTTCAAGCTTCCTAGCTGCGATGGCTCCACGACTAAGTCCTAGCTCGAGGACATCTGCCGTGACAATTCCACGACAGTTGGCGCCCACCGTGGGGCCAGCGCACGGTGGATTTGAGTTCTTGAAGGGCAGCTTCGAAGGGCTCAAGGGATACGCTGTGGGCCGGATGACCAAGAGTCGTCGCGGCAAGCTCTACATCGACGATGCAAACTGGGGCCCTGACGCCGGCTCAATTGAGTACGGGTACCGGGTCCCCTTCGGCGGAATTCATGTTTTCATTGGCAAGATTGGTGAGCCGGGCCCTGAGCCGGGTTTCTGCGCCGATCTCGTCGAGACGGCTCAGCGTGCACGACCCGCCTGGGCCCGGCCTGCCTTACGGCACGCTTTTGTAGGATGTATCCATGGAGGGCCCTCTGATCAATCTGGATCTGGTGATGAGGCGGCCGCCGGCTCTGACGGCGAGTCGTCCACTAATGAGTCAAACTCGTTGTATCAACTCCAAGATGGCAGGCTCATGGGTTGTTCCGATGGTGACAGTATTCCGGACCCGTTTGAGCCGCCAAGTCAGGTTGGAGTCTTTATGGCTGGTGCGCAGCCTGTTCAGAACCCCGCTGCTGGAGCGGGAAACCCGGTGCCTTCTCCGGCTCAGGTACTAATGGATCTTACGGACAAGATGACGGCGCTGTTAACCGCTACGGTTGACCCGGCAGATCAAGCTCAGCATGATGCGGAGGTGGCGCAGTTGAAATTGGATCTAGTGAAAGCCAAGGAGGATCTGGCAGCAGAAGGGATCAGGATGGCTGCGGAAAGGGCGGCTCTCGACGTCCAAACCCAGTTGATTCAAGCGCAGTCCTTCCGGCTCACGATGGATCAAAACGCGTCCAATGAGGTCCTGAGGAGGAGGCATCAAAAGGCCCAATCTCGACTCCCACCGGTTTACGATCCACGAAACCTCTTCAACACGCCAGGTGCAGGGTCTAGTAACCCGCCAGGGGTCATAGTGCCCGGGTCTGGGACCCCGATTCAGCCACAAGTGATGGGGCCTCCCCAGGTGCCCCAAGCCCCGCCTCAGTACGTGCCAATACCCCCGGGTCATTATAATAACCCGCTGGAGAACATGGTCGCTGCGGCGGCACGGCTGGCGGCTCTCCCAGTTGACGGCGACTCTCCGACGGCTATTGAAACCCGCCGGGTCAGGGAACTCCTTCAGACAGCACTGGCGCAGCAAGAGGCGTATTCCTACAGCCGAGACAGGATCCACTCGACCCCTCGTCCAGGCCGGAGCCCGAGTTACAGCCGGCACATGGTCTCAGCGACCGGCTCAAGTAACGTCCGACGCCATGACCCGCCCCCTGGCCATGGCCCGGCTCATAACGGAGCTTTTCACGCAGTAGACCAGGACAGAGCACGGCAAGAGGCGGAGCAGGTGCCTCAGCTGACGGCTTACCAGACCCCCCCGGCTTATCCGACGACTTCCGTTGACGTGGGTATCCCTACCAGGACTGGGGGTGTCCCTTGTTTAGTGCCGGCTATCCGCAATGAACGCCTACCTAAGGATTTCAAAGGCCCTAGGAAGGTGCCCAACTACACGGCGGACCTACAACCCGCAACCTGGATCGTGAGTTACGAGATGGCCATGGAACTACTGGAGGTCAGTGAGGCGGCAATGGCCAAGTACTTCACCATGATGTTGGATGGAACCGCCCGCACTTGGTTAAAGGGGTTACCACCGAACTCCATCGGGTCCTGGGCTGAGCTGAAAGCCCGGTTCATCCAAAACTTCAAAGATACCTGTAGGCAGTCTATGTCAATTGTGGATTTGACTAACTGTAAACAGCACGAGGGTGAATCCATGACTCACTGGGTTCGCCGGGTCAAGGAGATCATACATTCGTCTGATAAGATGGATGCCGGCTCTGCGGTCTTAATGTTGGAACAAAATTGTCGTTTCGTGCCCCTGAAGATGAAACTCGGGCGGCTTAAGCGCGACTGGCGGCTCTTGTCAAGTACGCCGATTCCGATGGTACCAAGGATCCCCCTTCAGATGATGAAAGGGCAGGGAAGGGAAAGAAGAATGGCAATGGCAAGGGTCCTCAGCATAACCCAGGGAACCAAGGAGGAGGCAAGCGCAAGGCCGATGGCAGCCTAGAGTTTGTAGCCAACGCCAGTTCACAAGGTAATAACCAGCGACGCAAGGGGAGGCCCCCTCCCCGAGGCGGCGGGTCAGGCCCGACATTGGAGCAACTGTTGAATGAGCCTTGTCCAAGGCATGGCTCTAGAGAGAAGCCAGCGACTCATCTATGGAAGGATTGTGCAATCATGAAGGCCTTCAAGAGTTACAATGGCCCGGACGGCGGCTCAGGCGCCGGCGGTTTTCATGGCCCGGGCGGCGGCTCAAATTCTAATCCTCAGAACGGTCAAGGGGGCTTTAATCAGCAGTCTGGCTAGGGTCATCAACAGCAGCAGGGGGGTTATCAGACCAATCCAAAGCAGCTTAGCGGTGGACAGTATCATGTGTTTACCACCAGTCTGTGTAAGCGGGATCAGAAGCTTCATAGGAGGGCTGTGAATGCTGTTGAGCCGGTGGTCCCACGCTACTTACGGTGGTCTGAGCAGCCTATAGTGTGGAGTAGGGAGGATCACCCTCCCCGGGTGGATAACCCGGGTCACTTGGCCCTGGTGGTGGCTCCTCAGGTGGGAGGATATAAGTTCACTAAGGTACTCATGGATGGGGGCAGCAGCATCAACATCCTCTACTATGAGACATTTCGTCGTATGGGGTTGATTGATAAGAATCTCAGCCAATCAAATACTATTTTCCACGGTGTGGTACCCGGTAAGTCGGCTTATCCAGTCGGCAAGATCGAGTTGGAAGTGGCCTTTGGGGATGAGAACAACTACAGGGTGGAAAAATTGACCTTTGAGGTGGTCAAGATAAGAAGTCCGTACCACGCTATATTTGGGCGGCCGGCTTACGCCAAGTTCATGGAACGGCCGTGTTATGTTTACTTACAGCTCAAGATGCCGGGTCATAATGGGACCATTACGGTTCACGGCAGCCGGAAGGTGGCCTTGGAATGTGAGGAAGGCGATGCAGCTTATGCAGAATCTCTTTGTGCAACAGAGGAGTTGAAGTTTTACAAAGACAACGTTGACCCAACAGACATGACCTCTCTGAAAAAGCCGACTACGTAGCATGAGCCGGCAATGAAATTTAAGTCGGCTGATGAGACTAAACTTGTTGATTTTGTTCCAGGAGACTCATCTCAGCAGTTCAGCATCAGTGCCAACCTGGATCCAAAATAGGAAAGCGCGCTCATCGAGTTCATCCGTGAGAATAGGGACATCTTCGCATGGAAACCTTCTGACATGCCAGGTGTACCTAGAGAACTCACTGAGCACACTCTCAATGTTGATCCGAAATTTAAGCCGGTCAGGCAGTTCCTTCGGCGGTTCAATGAGGAGAGGCGGAAAGCTATTGGTGAAGAGGTGGCCCGGCTCTTGGCGGCCGGGTTTATTGTTGAAGTCTTTCACCCAGAGTGGTTGGCTAACCCGGTGCTCGTACTCAAGAAGAACGGCACTTGGCGGATGTGTGTGGACTACACGGACTTAAATAAAGCGTGTCCGGCTGATCCTTTTGCCCTTCCCCGTATTGATCAAATTATTGATGCTACGGCCGGTTGTGCGCGTTTAAGTTTCCTGGACGCTTATTCTGGATATCATCAGATTAAAATGGCAGTTAAGGACCAGGAGAAGACGGCGTTCATCACTCCCTTTGGAGCCTTCTGCTATGTATCCATGCCCTTTGGACTCAAGTGTGCACAGGCGACTTACCAGCGTTGCGTGCAGAACTGTCTTCATAAACAGATTGGGCGCAATGTTCACGCTTATGTGGACGATATTGTGGTTAAGTCCATAAAAGAGGAAACCTTGATAGATGATTTAAGGGAAACCTTTGATAATCTCCGGGTCTACAAGATGATGCTTAACCCGACCAAGTGTGTTTTTGGTGTTCCTGCAGGCAAACTCTTGGGTTTCTTGGTTTCTGACAGAGGCATTGAAGCTAACCCGGAGAAGATCAAGGCCATCACCTCCCTGGCTAAGCCGGCGTGTATAAATGATGTTCAGCGCTTGGCGGGTCGCATCGCTGCTTTAAGCCGTTTGGGTGAGAAGGCCATGCCATTATATCAGTTGATGAAGAAAACTGATAACTTTGTCTGGAATGATGCGGCTAATACCGCTTTTGAGGATTTGAAGAAGCAGCTGGCAGAGCCCCCAGTCCTTGCTGCTCCGGTTGATAAAGAGCCCTTATTACTATACGTGGCGGCGAACACACGAGCCGTCAGTGTGGCTGTGGTGGTGGAACGCAAGGAAGAGGGTAAGGAGCATCCGATTCAGCGGCCGGTTTATTATGTCAGCGAAGTGCTTATCGAGTCCAAATAGCGGTATCCACATTGGCAGAAGCTTGTTTATGGTGTGTTCATGGCAAGCCGGAAGCTTAAGCATTATTTCCAGGGTCATCCCATAACCGTGGTCAGTTCTGCCCCTCTTGGTGATATCATTCAAAACAAAGAGGCCACAGGGAGAGTGGCTAAGTGGGCTATTGAGCTCGGACCTCATGGTCTCAAAGATGTGCCACGCACTGCTGTTAAGTCTCAGGCCCTGGTGGATTTCATTAATGATTGGACAGAGTCACAAGTGCCCGAGCAAAAGCCGGATAACACATATTGGACTATTCACTTCGATGGGTCCAGGCAGTTGGAGGGCTCGGGGGCTGGAGTTGTATTGGCTTCCCCTAAAGGTGACAAGTTCCATTATGTGCTACAATTGATGTTTCCTTGCACTAACAATGCGGCTGAGTACGAGGCCTTGCTCCACGGTCTTCGGATGGCTAAGGAGATGAGCTTGAGCCGGGTCAGGTGTTTCGGCGACTCAGATTTGGTGGCTCAACAAGTATCAGGCAAGTGGGACTCTAAGGACCCTCTCATGGCGGCTTATCGCCGCGAAGTTGATGCCATTGCTGGGCACTTTCAGGGCTACCAAGTAGAGCACATTGATCGCAGGAAGAACGAGGCGGCTGATGCTTTAAGCCGGCTAGGCTCTCAGCGAAAGCCGGTGCCGCCTAATACTTTCCTGGATGTCCTGTATAATCCTTCTGTTCAGTTGCCTACAGAGGAAAACTTGGCTGTCCCCAACCCGGAGGCACGGCTGGTGGCGGCTCTCCATATCATACCAGACTGGACAATGCCCTATCTGGCTTACATGACCCGGGGCGAGTTGCCTGAGGATGAAACTTTGGCCAGGCAAATAACCCGGCGGGCTAAGTCAATGATTGTTATCAATGGTGAGTTGCACCACCGCAGTGTTACGGGAGCGTTTCAGCGTTGTGTTTCCCCTGAGGAAGGGCAAGAGATCTTGCGTGAGATCCATGAAGGGGATTGTGGCCATCACGCCGGTTCAAAGTCCCTTGTGGCCAAGGCTTTTTGTCATGGTTTTTATTGGTTGACGGCTCACGCTGGTGCAGAGGACTTGGTCAGTAAGTGTGATGGTTGCCAAAGGTTCTCGCGACGGGCTCATGTACCGGCTCAAGAGCTGAGGATGATCCCAATTACTTGGCCCTTTGCGGTCTGGGGGCTTGATATGGTTGGGCCTTTCAAAAGATCCAAGGATAAGAAGACCCACCTTTTGGTGGCAGTTGACAAGTTTACCAAGTGGGTTGAAGCAGAGCCAGTTAGCAAGTGTGATGCAGCCACGACGGTTCAGTTTATGAAAAAGGTGATCTTTCGCTTTGGTTTTCCACACAGCATTATAACTGACAATGGCACCAATCTCTCCAAAGGCGCCATGGAGGAGTTTTGTCAACGAGAGCATATCCGGCTTGATGTCTCTTCAGTGGCTCATCCTCAATCCAATGGTCAAGCTGAGAGAGCTAATCAGGAGATTCTGAAGGGTATCAAGCCCCGGCTTTTGGTACCTTTGCAACGGACGCCGGGTTGTTGGGTGGAGGAGTTGCCTTCCGTGTTATGGAGCATCAACACTACTCCTAACAGGTCTACAGGCTTTACGCCTTTCTTCATGGTTTATGGGGCAGAAGCAGTCCTCCCCAGTGACATCCGTCATGACTCACCTCGAGTGGCGGCTTATGTTGAGACGGATAATGAGCAGGCACGCCAAGATGCTCTTGACTTGTTGGACGAACAGCGTGATGTGGCAGCAGCCCGTTCAGCAATTTACCAACAAGACTTGCGCCGTTATCATAGCCGCCGGGTTAAATCCCGGGTCTTCCAGGAAGGTGATCTTGTGCTCCGGCTCATCCAGGATCAAACAGATGCACACAAGCTATCCCCGCCTTGGGAAGGGCCCTTTGTGGTCAGCAAGAATTTGCACAACGGGTCATATTACCTCATTGACATTCGGGAGCACAAAGATTCACGTAAGTCGGAGGAAGAGACCCGACGGCCGTGGAACATAGCTCAGCTTCGGCCTTACTACACTTGAGCCACCGGCTCTCATGATGTACATACTTCTCTAAGCCATGTATATATTATGATAAGCAATAAAGCAGGACCTCTGTCCTTTTTTCTCCTCCAAATGTGCACATGTTGTTTTCATTGCCAGGTTACATGATAACTTGAAGGAGGATCCAGCTTATGATCATATTCGAATCTAGCCGTAGGCGATAAGGTCACTTGGGGGCTTCCTGTTCAAACATAGGTCGTATTCTAACCAAAGAGAACATAGCTGTCGATACCCATTTGATTGGCAAAGTGCCGAGCTCATTGGGGAGTTTTCTTTGATCATATTTGAATCTTAGTTTAACCCCTTTGAGAACCAACGTGGATCGTATTCGAATCAGCGTCGTTAAACAATTCTTAAAGTCATTTGGGGGCTTCCTGTTCAAACATGGGTCGTATTCGAACCAAAGAGAACATAGCTGTCAATACCCTCTTGATTGGCATCGCCACACCCACTGGGGGCTATATGATCGTATTCGAATCCTAGCATAACCCCTTTGGGCCGGGTCTCTGGTCGTATTCGAACCGGAAGCCCCTAAGTTTCCCTGTTTCATAGCAAGTTTCTTCTGATTATTTCAAAGTGTGTACGGCCGGGTTTTACTTTGCCGGCTTAACTTTGGTTTACAGTATTAACTGAACACAATGGGTGTCGTTAAGACAAGTAAATTGGCATTAAGGTATCAGCCTTATTATCCGGGTTATCTAAACCGGAAGTATGTTGGCAGACCGCTAATTGTGTTATTACGGCTATATTACGGACATACCTGAGAACCAGTCTTTTTTGATTCATATTCCGGGTTATATATCTGAAACATATGATTCCCAGGGTGGTAAGCCGCTTGGAGACTTCTGATCCGTCTTTTTATGCAGGATAGTTAAAGGCAATTATTTGCGACTAAGGGGAAAGAATGACCCGGAGAAATATAAAGGAGATAACTTCGATAAAACTTCAAGCATTCAAGGCGTGCACGATGACACGGCAAAAATAAAGTGTTGGTCCTACTCTATTACAAGACTCGTTGAGTCCAAAAGGGTGAGGCATTGTTTGGTAAACCGCCAGCCGAGTTACGACGCTTGCTGAGTGGAAGTCTCCGGCTCGTTCCTATCTTCTCCTCCGGCTGATCCCAAGACCTGGAAAGTTGATGATTTCCCGTCGATGCCGCTGAGAGCTTCGAATTGGGCTTCCTCGTCAATTAACCCGGCCGGGTCAATCTCTGGGGCAAAGGTGTGCTGATGAGCCGGCGGAATTAAACTCAGAGCTTCATAGCGAGGGGTTGGAATCCTCTGATTTTCTGCGTTATAACCCGGCTGGTACTTGGTCAGATCCGTGTCGTTGCCAATAAGAGTCGCCACTGGGCGCACGATCTTCACGCAGGCGGCGAAGTCTTTTTGGTCGAAAGTCGTGCCATCTTCCTTCAGACTTGGGTAGCCAAGGGCGATGTCCGCCGGGTCTAGCTCTGGCAAGAACGCCTTGGCCCGGCTCAGCGCAGCGATTGCTCCGGCTCTCGCAGAGGCCCGTCGCAGCTCTTGGATCCGCTGAGGTAGAACGGCGAGACGGCGAAGGACTTCCGCCAGATGAGTCGGCACCTCGTTGGAGAGGGCCACCACAGCCAAGGCACGTTGTGACCCGGTGTAGAGCTGCTCCACCAGGGTATACACGGCCTTCAGCTTGGTTACCACGCTCTGGTTGAGGTTGGCACTTCTGGGACCTATTTAACAGAATCAGATAAGCCGCCGACAAGGATGAATTATGAGATATAAAAATTCTAAACTTGATGAAAGCCGGTGAGACGACTTACCGAAGATTGCGGCCACCATCTGGGACACTTGGCGCTTTAGGCCGGAGAGCTCTGCGGTCTTCTCGGAGAGAGCCTTCTCCGCCTGTTCGGCCCGGTTCACCAATGCGGCCTTTTCTTCGGCCCACGCCTTCCGCTCAGCGTCAAACTCTGTTTTCAGCTTCTCTTGCGCGGCGATGCTGGATACAAACTTGGCGTTTGCTTTCCGGGTCTCCATCTCTTGCATCCTCAGCCGGTTCTTGAGATCGGCAAGGTCAGCCTCAAGCTTCTTACCAGCAGCCTGCATGCATTTCCGGGTTATGGCATGAACAATTGCTATACAAATTTCAAGTCCCAAGTGTTTTCCAAGCAAAGACTCTTGGCACTTGGGGGCTAATGCATGTTCAATGTTTCTATTCACAACTTTCCGGTTCATGCGAGTAAGCCGGAAGATAAGTCCCAAGTATTTTCCAAGCAAAGACACTTGGCACTTGGGGGCTAATGTGTATAGAAAGTTCTTATCTACAAATTACCGGTTTAATTGGCTAAGCCGGAACTTCAGTCTACAACATATTCAATCCTAAGTCGTTGGCTTGAGGGCTAGCATGGAAAAAGTAACTAAGAGGACAGAAGGATAATACCTCAGATTTCTGCTGGATCTGGGTCACCATGGCAACCTCCGCGTCCCGGCTCTTGTGCACTTGGTTGACGTAGCCGGAGACGAGCTCTCCGATGCTTAGATTGGCGTAGTCAGTTAGATCCAGACTGACCCGGTGGGGCTGCAGTACTTCCCCCTTGGCAGAGCACTTGGCCAGTGCCATAGGCCTCCTCGGCTCAACAAATTTGGTCCGGGTGATTTCCACGTCCGGGTCATTTGTTGGTTGAGCCGAGCCGGAGGCCTCCGGGTCAGCAGAAGCTTCTACAGGTGCCGTGTCCATTGGAGTGGTGGCTTCGGGGGCGGAGGCAGCTGGCGGTTCTTGGACCGTCACCTCCGGCTCTCCGTCCGACTTGGTTTTCTTCGCCCTCTTGGTGAGTTTTGCCTGGGCACTGAAAGAACAACAAAGGTTAGTATAAAAAGTATGAGCAAAGACCAAGAACAAATATAAGAGGGTTATCATTACCCGGGCACGGTCTTGAAAGCCGGAAGACTCGACTGCATAGAGTCGCCCGAAGAGGGGGAGGTCTCCTGATAATTTGAGTCAGAAGAATTGAGTGGCTGACGGATAACACCCGCCAACGGATGAAAAGGGTACAAGTGGGAAATAACCTCAGTTCGGCGCTTCCTCGATGCGTCAGGTAGCCCGGAGGAGAGGTCGGTGTCCTTGTTGGTCCGGGTGTGACGCCGGCTTTCATGAACCTGTCGCTTCAAAATAAATTGAGGGTCTTGATAAGCTAAAGGATGTGAAAAGCTTACTTTCCGGGTTACCCTTCGGACTTTCAGCTTTGGCAAGGGCTCCGAGTCGGAGGAAAGTGACATTACCTCTTCAACCACCGGGTTACTTGCACCGGTGTCATCCTGTCAATGAGCAAGTATTGATAAGGCGGACAGCAACAAACAACAAATACAGCAAGGACTTAAAGGCTCAGGGGTTACCTCTGACTCGGAGCTGTCGCTTAATTGCATCAGCTCTGAAGCAGTAGGCCTGCTTCCTTTCTTGCGAGGGGCGGCTTTCTTGGCAGCTTTCTTCACCTTTCTGGCCTTCTTGGCCGCCTCATGGTCATATTTGACCCGCCAGAACTTGTCGTCAGCCTGAAAAATATAATGATGATTTCTTCAAACAATTCAGATGAAAGTTATATACAGAAGAAGGTAGGATGGTCAGATTGGCGGCTTACCGCTGGGGCTGGGTTGGTCTTGCGGAAGGGGGCTAACCCGGTCCTTCCGCAGTCTGCCAGGCTCTCGTTTAAAAGAGCCTTGGTCATCTCCTCTGCAACGTCTTCAGGAAGATCATTGCGGCTGTGTCTCTGAGGGTCGTCCTTTCGGCCCGTGTACTCACACATTAAGCTGGGGCGGCGGCTCAATGGGATCACCCGCCACGAGATCCAGACCCGAACCAGATCGATTCCATTCAGACCATTGCCCAGGAGAGCCTTGATCTTGTTGATAGTGGGGAGCCGAGGCTGGCGCTCCGCCAGAGTCAGTTTGTCTGACAGTGGGTGTGTTGACTCCAGACGCGATGGGCGAAAGCCGGGTAGCGGACTTTCATTAGCCGGTGACGTGTCTTGGCAGTAAAACCACGTCAGATTCTAGTCCTTGGGGTGGCTGGGCGGCTCTGCGTAAGGGAAAAGGCAGTCCCTACGCCGCTGGATGGAGATGCCACCTAACTCTAGACTTGGCCCATTGGCGCACTCATTCTGACGGTTCAAGTAAAAAAGCTCTCTGAAGAGCAGCAGACTAGGTTCTTCTCCGAGGTAAACTTCGCAGAACACTTGGAAGTTGCAGATATTGGACACTGAGTTGGGTCCTATGTCCTGAGGCCGCAGGTCGAAGAAATTCAGGACGTCTCTGAAAAACTTTGAACCGGGCGGTGCGAAGCCCCGGCTCATATGATCCGCAAAAATCACTACCTCCCCGTCCTTCGGCTGTGGTCTCTCTTCTGACGGGTCAGGGGCACGGTAGGACATGACGTCCTTCTTGGGCAGATATCCAGACTTATCAAAATCTGCTAGGGTCTCATTGGTGACATTGGACCTCATCCAGTTGCAAGTAATGCAGGCTTTGGGAGCTTTGGGAGGCATGGTGAAAGTCGGCAGTCTATGATAAAAGGAAAAACGTCCGGGTTAATTATGAGCCGGAAGAAATCTATGGTTCAATGTCAAGGTGGCGGCTTATGAAGGGGACTAATGGTATACATTTAAGTGCATCGGGCTATTTAAGCCGCCGAGGGATTGAGAATAATTTGATTGTCTACAGGCCTTATCACAGCTAAGCCGGAAATTTTATGGCGCATGGTTTTCTTTAAGCCGGAAGGTTCTACGGCGCGTGGTTTCTTTAAACCAGAACTGTAAACCGCCGAGATTCAATGGTTGCAATTTTTACTAAGTGTGGTAAAACAGGTTTCACACATCGCAGTAAAATTTTTGGATCAAAATAGTCGGGCAAAAGAAATGTTTCTAGACCTAGAAACAGACGCTGGAGAAGTTCTTGGGCTCGAACAAGGTTCTTATGCAGTAAAAAGAGAGCTGTTTGCGTGTAAAATGGGTGCTAAACAGTCACCGCAATGGTTCTATGCAAGTCTAAGATCAAAAGGAGGTAGTAAAAATCAAATCTACTGAGGCCCGTGATGAACTACGAAGAACACGGACGAACTACTCGAGCCCTAGTGCGGATCTGCCCTATGGAGTAGCGAGGACTCACCGGAGCTGAAGAAGAGCGGAGGTTGCCGCCGTTTGTCTGGACCGAGTCAGGGTGATGCAGCGGCCAAGGTTGACGAAGACCGGGGGCGCGACGGTGGTGGTAGTAGCAGAGCTCGGGCAGGGGAGCAGTGGCGCGAGGAAGAAGATGAAGGAGAGAGAAGTGGCTGAGGCCCGTCGGGCCGGCCTATTTATAAGGCGAGCTCATAAGTGGGCGCGAGAATCAAGGAGACCACGGCGTGGTTATCTCCCCACGAACGCCTCGATTTTCAGGATGGCAGTAAAGAAAAAGATCTGTTGTGAATCTGGTGGAGTAAAAAATGGGCTTAATGGAAGATGACGTCACGGCGGATTATCCGGAGTCCAGAGGATGACGTCATGCTGGGTTATGGCCTTCGCACAATGGTAAGCCGGAGGTTTTCTGTCGAAGGAATGGAAGATTGACATGAGCCGGCTCAAATCAATCTGGGGCCTAATGTTGAGGATATAGACCTTAGAGTCACCCGCCAGGAGGGGCCGGGTTACTCGTATGGTCATTGCCAGAAGCCTGGCGCCAAGCTTGAAGACGGTGGGCCAAAGATGGGCTTAAGACCCGGATATGGCTTAAGGCCCGTAGTTGCAATCATTGTTTTGGTAGAACTTGTCGTGTAAGGCAAGAATAGTTGAGAGTCCGAGCCGGACACTCTTATGAGCCGGCCGGGACTCTGAGAGCTGCAGGGCGTCAACCTCCCTATATAAAGGGACGACCCGGCAGCGGTTTAGGGCAGAGAACAATCTCATCGAAAGCCGGGCATAGCAGTTTAGCTCCCTGGTGATCGTAACCCTAATCAATAACACCTCAAAATGGACGTAGGCTTTTACCTTAACCGTAAGGGGCCGAACCAGTATAAACCCTCGTGTTCCTTGTCCCGCATTAACCCCTTCAAGCTTCCTAGCTGCGATGGCTCCACGACTAAGTCCTAGCTCGAGGACATCTGCCGTGACAATTCCACGATAGAACGTGAGATAAAATTGTAGTAGATTGATAGATCGAACGCCAAATAAAATAAATAAGAATAAATTGCAGCAAGGTATTTTTTTATTTTTGGTTTAACATATCTGAAAATAAAAGCAAAGAAAAATAGATCACAAAGGCAAATAATATGAGGAAGAGACCCGGGGGCCGTAGGTTTCACTAGTGGCTTCTCTCGAGAAAAATAGCAAACAGTGGGTGAACAAATTACTGTTGGGCAATTGATAGAACTTCAAGTAATCATGACGATATCCAGGCAATGATCATTACATAGGCATCACGTCCAAGATTAGTAGACCGACTCCTGCCTGCATCTACTACTATTAGTCCACACATTGACCGCTATCCAGTATGCATCTAGTGTATTAAGTTCATGGAGAAACAGAGTAATGCAGTAAGAACGATGACATGATGTAGACAAGATCTATCTATGTAGAGATAGACCCAATCGTTTTATCCTTAGTAGCAACGATACATACGTGTCGGTTCCCTTTCTGTCACTAGGATCAAGCACCGTAAGATCGAACCCACTACAAAGCACCTCTTCCCATTACAAGATAAATAGATCAAGTTGGCCAAACAAAACCCAAATATCGGAGGAGAAATACGAGGCTATAAGTAATCATGCATAAAAGAGATCAAAGAAACTCAAATACTTTCATGTATATAAAAAGATAGATCTGATCATAAACTCAAAGTTCATCGATCCCAACAAACACACCGCAAAAAAGAGTTACATCATATGGATCTCCAAGAGACCATTGTATTGAGAATTCAGAGAGAGAGAGGAAGCCATCTAACTACTAACTACGGACCCGAAGGTCTACAAAGAACTACTCACGCATCATCGGAGAGGCAACAATAGAGGTGGTGAACCCCATCCGAGATGGTGTCTTGATTGGATCTGGTGGTTCTGGACTCCGCGACGGCTGGATGAATATTTCGTCGACTCCCCTAGGGTTTTGGGAATATTGGGTTATTTATAGAGCAAGGAGGCGGTCCGGGGGGCACACGAGGTAGGCACAACCCACCAGGGCGCGCCTGGGCCTCCTGGCGCGCCCTGGTGGGTTGTGCTCTCCTCGGAGCACCCCCAGGCGCAGCCAGGGCCCATTATGGGTCTTCTGGTCCATAAAACATCTCTGTGAAGTTTTGTTGCATTTGGACTCCGTTTCGTATTGATTTTCTATGATGTAGATAACATGCAGAAAACAACAACTGGCACTTGGCACTATGTCAATAGGTTAGTGATGTCTACTACACAACCTTCTTCTTGTAGACGTTGTTTTGCCTCCATGTGCAGAGGTTTGTAGGACAGTAGCAAATTTCCCTCAAGTGGATGACCTAAGGTTTATCAATCCGTGGGAGGCGTAGGATGAAGATGGTCTCTCTCAAACAACCCTGCAACCAAATAACAAAGAGTCTCTTGTGTCCCCAACACACCCAATACAATGGTAAATTGTATAGGTGCACTAGTTCGGCGAAGAGATGGTGATACAAGTGCAATATGGATGGTAGATATAGGTTTTATAATATGAAATTATAAAAACAGCAAGGTAACTAATGGTAAAAGTAAGCGAAAACGGTATTGCAATGCGTTGAAACAAGGCCTAGGGTTTATACTTTCACTAATGCAAGTTCTCTCAACAAGGATAACATAATTAGATCATATAACTATCCCTCAACATGCAACAAAGAGTCACTCCAAAGTCACTAATAGCAGAGAACAAACGAAAAGATTATTGTTGGGTACGAAACCACCTCAAAGTTATTCTTCTCGATCAATCCATTGTGCTATTCCTATAAGTGTCACAACGGCCCTAGAGTTCATAGTAAAATAACACCTTAAGACACAAATCAACCAAAACCCTAATGTCACCTAGATACTCCAATGTCACCTCAAGTATCCGCGGGTATGATTATACGATATGCATCGCACAATCTCAGATTCATCTATTCAACCAACACAAAGAACTTCAAAGAGTGCCCCAAAGTTTCTACCGGAGAGTCAAGACAAAAACGTGTGCCAACCCCTATGCATAGATTTCAAGGTCACGGAACCCGCAAGTTGATCACCAAAACATACATCAAGTGAATCAATAGAATACCCCATTGTCACCACAGGTATCCCACGCAAGACATACATCAAGTGTTCTCAAATCCTTAAAGACTCAATCCGATAAGATAACTTCAAAGGGAAAACTCAATCCATTAAAAGAAGGTAGAGGGGGAGAAACATCATAAGATCCAACTATAGTAGCAAAGCTCGCGGTACATCAAGATCGTGCCAAATGAAGAACTCGAGAGAGAGAGAGAGAGAGAGCAAACACATAGTTACTGGTACATACCCTCAGCCCCGAGGATGAACTACTCCCTCCTTGTCATGGAGAGCGCCGGGATGATGAAGATGGCCACCAGTGATGATTCCCCCCTCCGGCAGGGTGCCGGAACAGGGTCCCGATTGGTTTTTGGTGGCTACAGAGGCTTGCGGCGGCGGAACTCCCGATCTAGGTTTCTTTTTGGGGGTTTCTGTATTTGTAGGAATATTTGGCGTCGGTCTCACGTCAGGGGGGGTCTCCGAGTCATCCACGAGGCAGGGGCACGCCCAGGGGGGTAGGGCGCGCCCTCCTCCCTCGTGGATGGCTCGGGACTCTTCTGGCCTAACTATTTTACTCCGGGGGCTTCTTTTGGTCCATAAAAAATCATCAAAAATTGGCACGTCAATTGGACTCTGTTTGGTATTCCTTTTCTGTAAAACTCAAAAACAAGGAAAAAACAAAAACTAGCATTGGGCTCTAGGTTAATAGGCTAGTCCCAAAAATCATATAAAATAGCATATAAATGCATATAAAACATGCTAGATGGATAATATAATAGCATGGAACAATAAAAAATTATAGATACGTTGGAGACGTATTAGTTAGTACCGAAAAATGATATTAAATGACTATAAATTGATTATAAAACATCCAAGCTTGATAATATAACAGCATGGAACAATAAAAAATTATAGATACGTTGGAGACGTATCAATACTCGACATGCCTTGCCACATTCATGGCACCTCCGACAAGCCTGCCAACCATTGCAACAGAAATTGCTAGGGTTTTAAACAGGCTGGTAAGTTAAATACCGAACACAAGGGGAAAGGGCCTCAAAGCGATAACGATGATGAGCCCCGCCCACCGAATACAGGGGGACAGAAGAAATTTCCCCCTGAGGTGAAAACAGTGAACATGATATATGTCACACATATCCCCAAGAGGGAGCACAAGCGCGCACTAAGGGACGTCTACGCCGTAGAGCTTGTCGCCCCAAAATTCAACCCATGGTCGGCTTGTCCGATCACCTTCGATCGCAGGGACCACCCAACCAGTATCCGGCACGGAGGTTCCGCGGCCCTGGTACTCGACCCAATCATTGATGGATACCATCTCACTCGAGTCCTTATAGACGGTAGCACCAGTCTTAACTTGATTTATCAAGACACTGTCCGTAAAATGGGTATTGACCCTTCAAGAATCAAGCCTAGTAACACCACCTTTAAAGTTGTGGTACCCGGCGTAGAGGCCCGCTACACGGGCTCATTAACATTGGAAGTAGTCTTCGGTTCACCAGATAACTTCCGAAGCGAAGACTTGATCTTCGACATTGTCCCCTTTCGCAGTGGTTATCACGCGCTGCTCGGACGAACTGCCTTCGCCCGTTTCAATGCAGTCCCGCACTATGCTTATTTAAAGCTCAAAATGCCGAGACCATGCGGCATTATCACAGTCAATGGAAACATGGAGCGCTCCCTCCGTACTGAGGAGCACACCGCGGCCCTTGTAGCCGAGGTGCAGAGCGGCCTCATCAAGCCGAACAATTCATCAGTCATCAAGACCCCAGACACTGCTAAGCGAGTCCGGCCTACTCTGCAGAACGACAACTCGGTGGATCCAGAGCTGGATTAGCAGTTTCGCCTCCACCGATCGCCCCATAAAACCGTGGCATATGTACCGCGTGTGCATAATTACGCACTTAAAATACCCTAGGCAACGACGGAGGCACACTACGGAAAAGGTCTATAGTGCGACTTGACCCTATTTGGACCTTAACCTTGTCTCTTTCTTTCTTTTCTTTTTTCTTATTTCTTTTTCTTTCTCATACTACAGGTTCATTAAAACCTAGCTACCCTACGGTTGGGCAAGGGCTCTTTTCCCGGCCCCTTCTGTATAAACGACCGACTGCTCCTTCCAAAGGATTTTTTGCCAAGGAGAAATGGCGCAGATGTGCGGTAGGGCATCAATGGGATCTTTAAGACTACCTTTTCTTTTCAGGCCCTATATACAGCTTCCCCTTGTGTACAAATTCTTGGCATGTAAAATAGCCTTGATGTTCATGGCATTATCTATAATAGCACGTCTTGACGTATTCATCAGAGTATAAAGGAAACAGTTGATAGCCAACCCCTGTCCGGTATTGGTTTATTTTACCACCTGTATTCCCTCCTTACTTCAGATTGCCACATATGCTTTGGTCCGGCCTAAATGCCGGGGGCTCCATTCGGCCATGTATATTTTCAAAAGTCCAAACACCTCTAGGGTATACTTCGCCGTCCCGAATATTGCACTATATGCATTAGCTCCGAATCATGTCTTTGGTCTATAGTTGGGTTGCCCGGCTCGTGTAATTACCACCTTACGTTCCGCTAGTTCGGCTAAGGTAGTAAAGGGAGAACTACTGCGATTGTGTTTCTGGTTCATCCGGTCAAACACCTCAGTAGAGAAAGCCAAAAACTGACTGTCATGATATGGGGAGAACTGGTCGGTGATTCGGCGACTTACTACAAATCTTTCATGATTTACTCCGTGTTATATGAAGGGCTGGTCTTCGCCCAGTCATGCGACAAAGGCATCCTAGTTCAGACGGCCGCATACGCACTAGGGCTAGTACTTACCCCACCGTCAAACTCCTCTGGCTAAGTGAAAGTAATAAACCCGCATAGTCTGATTGCCTGGTTCGCTACGCAGACACCTCCTTTACGGACCAAGACGTTGGGACAAGTGTGATCACGCGCTATACCGAACACCCCCATAGCATCTACCTGGGGGCTGAAGCCGACGACAGACAAACTTTCAGAATTAAAACGGCCGCGCAGGAGGGAAATAATTCCAGATAAAGGCATAAATATATTACAAGCCTTGGTTCACAAAATAATGTTTTGACAGCCCTGCTACATTCACTCAAACATAACATCCTTTGAGCATTTCGGGCACCCGCTAGGACATCTTCAAAGTACCTCTCCGGCTTGCGGTGGTCCTTGCCTTTAGGCAGGCCTGCGGTTGCCATGTCGGTGGCCTTCATCTTCGCCCAGTGCATCTTGACACGGGCAAAGGCCATCTGCGCACCCTCTATGCACGCCGAACGCTTCACAGCTTCAACTCGGGGTAGCGCATCGATGAGTCGCCTCACCAAGCCAAAGTAGCTGCTAGGAATGGGTTCGGCTGGCCAAAGCCGGACTATGAGATCCTTCATGGCCAAGCCGGACATCCTATGCAGCTCCGACAGTATCTTCATCTGGTTGTTCAACAGCATCGGGTGCTCCGGCGGCAGGAACTGTGACCAGAACAACTGTCGAGTTCCCCTCCTGGGCTCGGAAGAACTATGCGGCGTCGGCGGCACTCCTCAGAAGATCCGCAAAGGCGTCTAGAGAACTCCACAGTCGAGTGAGAAAGGCATATCTTTGACCACAAATATACTATGCAAAGAAAGGGCTTACCAGCCGCTATCTGTTCGGCCTGCTAGATCTCTTCACGAGCACCCCGGGACTCGGTCCGTGCCTCTTTGGCCTCCTGGAGGGCTTTGGCGAGTTCGGCCGCTTGGGCCCTAGTCATCTCCTCCAAGGCCTCGCACTTGCCGATGGCGTCCTTCAACTCTTGCTCCAATTCAGCCACCCTCTCTTCATGCTGGCGGCGGGCGACCTGTTCGGTCTTTAGCTCCGCAACCGCTTTTTCAGTGGCTGCTTGTTTGTGCCTTCGCCTCCTCCTTGGCCTGAGCAAGAGCGCTCTTGAGGGACTCGACCTCGGCAGCACCAACTGCACTGATAACACATCAGTACATGAGTTAAACTCTGAATTTGCATATCACTTCAGATATATGATAATCTTTAAAAGTACATGCATACCTTGCGTCTCGTCGAACCGCTTGTTAATGCGGTCGATCTCGTCATCGACCAACTTCAGTTCCCGATTAAGCTCGGAAACTTCGGTGGCCTGGGCGGTTGCCGCCAATAGGGAAGCCTATTATACAATAGAAACGTATGTTACCTCTTCCGAATACTATATGATCCTCTGTCCGGTTTTTTCAAAACCGGACAGAGTCTCAGAGGCTACTATCTATATACAGGTATATTTCCTTCATATGAAAAAGTGTCTAGAGCATTACGTCACATACCTCGAAGCCTGTCAGTAGGCTGGTGAAGGCTTCGTTCAGCCCGCTCTTGGCGGACTGAACCTTCTCTACCACCACACCCATCAGGGTGCGGTGCTCCTCCATGATGGAAGCACGTCGTAGTGCTTCCACCAGAGTATTCGGCACCTCCGGATTAGTGTAGGTCGCCGTCGGAGCTGATGCTCCCCCTCCTTCAAAGGGGGCTGCTCGCCCGATTCCGGAGCCACATGTGTCTTTGGAATGATGTCCGGCTGGGGGCCGGACTGATCAGGGCCTCCACTGTCGGTCGCCATGGGGGTCACACCCCCCATGTCTTCGGCAGCCGAGGTATCACCCTCGGGCGCCGTCTCGACAGCCTCGCTCACCCCTCCCCGGCTTGGAGAGGTCCTTCGAGACAACACCTCGGCGTCATCCGTGATGATTGGCGGAGAGGCTCGCGGAGGCGTTTCGATCTCTGCCATCTCGGGCGGCAGAGAACTCCCCTCAGATAGAGAAGGGTTGGGGAGGTCGTGAGCAGGGCTGAAAGACACACGGTGTAATATGTTATACTATAAAAAACATAGAGGACCGAAGACATATAATAGATCCTTTGATACTTACGATTCTGCCAGGGGCTTCACCCTGGGGAGTCTCTTGGGGATGGGTTCAGTTTCTGAATCCGAACCATCCGAGAGGGCCATCTTCCCCCTCTTGGGCGCCTCCTCCTCCGGGTCTGTGGAGGCCGCCCTCTTCTTCTTCCTCCCCTTAAGAGGGGAGTCACTTTCCGCGTCCTCCTCCTCTTCTTCCTCTTCTCCCTCATGGGAGGAGGGAACTTCGGTCTCTCCGGACACTGCGTCCGAAGTACCTTTGTGCCGGAGGCCGCCTCTGGCCTCCTTGTTCTTCTTCTTGTTGGCCTTCTTCTCCGGTGTCTGATAAGGTGCCGGGACCAGCATCTTCGTCAGCTGGGGTGTGGCCGAATCTTCAGGCAGCGGTGCCGGACAATTGATCCGCTCCGCCTTTGCTATCCATCCCTGTACGAGGGACAGAAAAACTCATTATGTCTAAAAACTTATTGACTAAATATATATTCGGGAAAATAATACTTACCGGTGTGGCCGGATTCTCGATGTCAAGACCGATGTCTTCGGTCTTCTTCGGCCATGCTTTTTGGGCCTTGAAGAGCAGCTTCCAGATGTCTTCGTGCGTTGTGCCAAAGAAGTGCTTCAAGGTCCGTGGATCTTCTGGATTGAACTCCCACATGTGGGAGCGCCGGAGTTGGCAGGGAAGAATCCGACAGAAGAGCATCACCTGAATCACGTTAGTGAGACTGGTGTTCTTCCCTATCATGTTTGTGATGCGCTTTTGCAGCATCAACACTTCCGCTGTGGATCCCCGGTCCAGACCCTTAGTGGTCCATGAAGTGAGCCACATAGGGGGTCTGGATCTGAACTCAGGAGTAGCAGCCCACTTGGCGTCGCGGGGTTCAGTGATGTAGAACCACTCCTGCTGCCACACCTTGACAGTCTCCACGAAAGCCCCATTAGGCTAAACAATGTTGGGGAGCTTGCTCACCATGGCGCCGCCACAGTCCGCGTGCTACCCGTCGACCACCTTCGGCTTGAGATTGAAGACCTTGAGCCATAGGACGAAGTGTGGGGGATGCGGAGTAGCGCCTCGCACACGACGATGAACGCTGATATGTGTAGGAAAGAATTCGGGGCTAGATCATGGAAATCTAGCCCGTAGTAGAACATAAGGCCCCGGACGAAGGGGTGGAGGGGAAACCCTAGACCACGAAGGAAGTGGGGGATGAATACAACCCTTTCGTCGAGCTCCGGAGTGGGGATGACTTGATCCTTGGTAGGGAGCCTGTGCGCGATGTCCGCAGACAGATACGTCGCCTCCCGGAGCTCCTTGATGTGCTTCTCGGTGACGGAGGAGGCCTCCCACTGAACCGGATCCTGACATGGCTGGGGAGGCTAGTGGCGGTGGGAAAGATTGAAGTTTCGGCGTTGGAGCTTGAAGATGGGAAAGTAGGAGATGGAAGAAGGCGTGGGGAAAAAGAGGAATCTTTATCCTCTTATATAGGCGGTGAATATCAAACGCCCCCCTCAAGCCTTAAAACTCGCCTGTTCCCAAGGGGTCGTGCGAATGGCACGGTTGGATTACCCAAAACCATATTGATGAGGATCCCGTAATGGGCGGACACGATCTCTGTTTTGACGAGACGTGTCAATAGAGGCTGTGCCTCGAAACGTGAAGCGGGAGGCGTAAGAACGGTTCAAAATATTAAGAGGCCAGGCGTGACGTTTCGCTGAAAAAAGTTACCAGTGGAAAGATACTGTTTTGATTAAATATCTTGCCCTCATGACTAAGGGTTGTGACAATTATACAGAGTCGGATATAGTTCTTTTGTTCAGAAGATTGCTTTGAAGTACTCAGGAGGAGGAACCCGCCTTGCAATGCCGAAGACAATCCGCGTGCCGAACAGATCATCATTGAAGACTGGTTCAGGGGCTATTGAGGGAGTCCTGGATTAGGGGGTCCTCGGGTGTCTGGGCTGTGTGATATGGGCCGGACTGATGGGCCGTGAAGATACAAGGCGGACGACCATCCCCCGTGTTCGGGTAGGACTCTCTTATGCATGGATGGCAAGATTGGTGTCCGGATATGTAATTTCCTTCCTCTACAAACTGACTCTGTACAACCCTAGGCCCCTCCGGTGTGTATATAAATCGGAGGGTTTAGTCCGTAGAGGCTATCAGAATTCATACAGGCTAGACATCTAGGGTTTAGCCATTACGATCTCAAGGTAGATCAACTCTTGTAACCCCTATACTCATCAAATACAATCAAGGAGGACTAAAATAACACCAAATAATTTCAGATTCATAATACTCAATCCAACACAAAGAACCTCAAAGAGTGCCCCAAGATTTCTACCGGAGAAACAAAGACAAGAACGTGCATCAACCCCTATGCATAGATTACCCTAGTGTCACCTCGGGAATCCGCAAGTTGAGTGCCAAGACATATATCAAGTGAATCAATATGATACCCCATTGTCACCACGAGTATTCATATGCAAGACATACATCAAGTGTTCTCAAATCCATAAAAGTATTCAATCCGATAAAACGAAATCTCCAAGGGAAAACTCAATTCATCACAAGATAGAGAGGGGAAAACACCAGATGATCCAACTATATTAACGAAGCCCGCGATACATCAAGATCGTGACATCTCAAGAACACGAGAGAGAGAGAGATTAAACACATAGCTACTAGTACAAACCCTCAGCCATGAGGGTGGACTACTCCCTCCTCATCATGGTGGCCGCCGGGATGATGAAGATGGCCACCGGTGATGATTTCCCCCTCCGGCGGAGTGCCGGAATGGGGTCTAAATTGGTTTCTCTTGGCTATAGAGGCTTGCGGCAGTGGAACTTCTGATCTAGGGTAACCCTGTGGGTTTTTGGAATATTTGGGAATTTATAGGGTAAAGAGGGGGTGCGGGAGGCCACCGAGGTGGTCACAACCCACCTGGGCGCGCCTAGGCCACTAGGCGCACCTTGGTGGGTTGTCCCCCCCCTCGGGGCACCCCCAGGTGCTTCTCTGGCCCACTGGATGTCTTCTGGTCCATAAAAAATCCACTAAAAGTTTCGCGGTGTTTGGATTTTGTTTGATATTGATTTCCTGCGACATAAAAAACAGGCAAAAAAACAGCAACTGGCACTGGGCACTGCGTCAGTAGGTTAGTCCCAAAAAAATGATATAAAGTTTCTATAAAATGATTGTAAAACATCCAAGAATGATAATATAACAACATGAATACTTCATAAATTATAGATACGTTGGAGATGTATCAGACCTCCATGAGGGTCGGGGTCCGCAGGAATCTAGGACGGCGCCTTGTCGGACTCAACGAAGAGCAAGCGGCGTGTCGCCCTCCCCCGAGCTACCCTCTCCTCGGTCGATGCGATAATGAGGAGTCTTCTTCGTCATGGTCACTGAGGTAGTGAAGGAGGCGGTTGCACGCCTTGGCAATCGCAGGCGGCACCTCCTGCTTCATGACCTTCCCACGCCAACCGCAGTGCTCTAAAAGGCCCGGGACAAAACCTCCATAGGGGCCTAGGACCGGCCAATAGTCCGGGAATCGTTATGGTGAGAGTCAAGCCCCTACTCCGGGCACCCGGACCACTTTGTGGTGTCTGATTTCTCCGTGATGCCTCAAGGCACCCGGAGGTCTGATGTCTACTACGCAACCTTCTTCTTGTAGACGTTGTTGGGCCTCCAAGTGCAGAGGTTTATAGGACAGTAGCAAATTTCCCTCAAGTGGATGAACTAAGGTTTACCAATCCGTGTGAGGCGTAGGATGAAGATGGTCTCTCTCAAACAACCCTGCAACCAAATAACAAAAAGTCTCTTGTGTCCCCAACACACCAAATACAATGGTAATTTGTATAGGTGCACTAGTTCGGCGAAGAGATGGTGATACAAGTGTAGTAATGATAGTAGATATTGATTTTTGTAATAGGAACAATAAAAACAGCAAGGTACCAATTGATAAAATGGGACACAAACGGTATTGCAATGCTTAAAATGAGGCCTAGGGTCCATACTTTCGCTAGTGCAATCTCTCAACAATGCTAATATAATTGGATCATATAACCGTCCCTCAACGTGCGATGAAGAATCACTCCAAAGTTCCTATCTAGCGGAGAACATAAGAAGAAATTGTTTGTAGGGTACGAAACCACCTCACAGCTATTCTTTCCAATCAATCTATCAAAGAGTTCGTACTAAAATAACACCAAATAATTTCAGATTCATAATACTCAATCCAACACAAAGAACCTCAAAGAGTGCCCCAAGATTTCTACCGGAGAAACAAAGACAAGAACGTGCATCAACCCCTATGCATAGATTACCCTAGTGTCACCTCGGGAATCCGCAAGTTGAGTGCCAAGACATATATCAAGTGAATCAATATGATACCCCATTGTCACCACGAGTATTCATATGCAAGACATACATCAAGTGTTCTCAAATCCATAAAAGTATTCAATCCGATAAAATGAAATCTCAAAGGGAAAACTCAATTCATCACAAGATAGAGAGGGGAAAACACCAGATGATCCAACTATATTAACGAAGCCCGCGATACATCAAGATCATGACATCTCAAGAACACGAGAGAGAGAGAGAGGGATTAAACACATAGCTACTAATACAAACCCTCAGCCATGAGGGTGGACTACTCCCTCCTCATCATGGTGGGTGCCGGGATGATGAAGATGTCCACTGGTGATGATTTCCCCCTCCGGCGGAGTGCCAGAATGGGGTCTAGATTGGTTTCTCATGGCTACAGAGGCTTGCGGCGGCGGAACTTCTGATCTAGGGTAACCCTGAGGGTTTTTGGAATATTTGGGAATTTATAGGGTAAAGAGGGGGTGCGGGAGGCCACCGAGGTGGGCACAACCCACCTGGGTGCGCCTAGGCCCCCAGGCGCACCCTGGTGGGTTGTCCCCCCCCCTCGGGGCACCCCAGGTGCTTCTCTGGCCCACTGGATGTCTTCTGGTCCATAAAAAATCCACTAAAAGTTTCGCGGTGTTTTGATTTTGTTTGATATTGATTTCCTGTGACGTAAAAAACAGGCAAAAAAATAGCAACTAGCACTGGGCACTGCGTCAATAGGTTAGTCCCTAAAAATGATATAAATTTGCTATAAAATGATTGCAAAACATCCAAGAATGATAATATAACAACATGAATACTTCATAAATTATAGATACGTTGGAGACGTATCAGACCTCCACGAGGGTCGAGGTCCGCAGGGATCTAGGACGACGCCTTGTCGGACTCAACGAAGAGCAAGCGGCGTGTCGCCCTCCCCCGAGCTGCCCTCTCCTCGGTCGATGCGATGATGAGGAGTCTTCTTCGTCATGGTCACCGAGGTAGTGAAGGAGGCGGTTGCACGCCTTGGCAATCGTAGGCGGCACCTCCTGCTTCATGACCTTGCCACGCCAACCGCAGTGCTCTGAAAGGCCTGGGACAAATCCTCCATAGGGACCTCGGCCCGGCCAGTAGGCCGGGAATCGTTATGGTGAGAGTCAAGCCGCTACTCCAGGCACCCGGACCACTTTGTGGCGTCTGATTTCTCCGTGATGCCTCAAGGCACCCAGATGTCTGATGTCTACTACGCAACCTTCTTCTTGTAGACGTTGTTGGGCCTCCAAGTGCAGAGGTTTGTAGGACATGAGAAAATTTCCCTCAAGTGGATGACCTAAGGTTTACCAATCCGTGGGAGGCGTAGGATGAAGATGGTCTCTCTCAAACAACCCTGCAACCAAATAACAAAGAGTCTCTTGTGTCCCCAACACACCCAATACAATGGTAAATTGTATAGGTGCACTAGTTCGGCGAAGAGATGGTGATACAAGTGCAATATGGATAGTAGATATAGGTATTTGTAATGTGAAAATATAAAAACAGAAAGGTAACTAATGGTAAAAGTGAGCGAAAACGGTATTGCAATGCTAGGAAATAAGGCCTAGGGTTCATACTTTCACTAGTGCAAGTTCTCTCAACAATGATAACATAATTAGATCATATGGAAATCCCTCAACGTGCGACAAAATTCACTCCAAAGTTCCTATCGCGGAGAACATAAGATGAAATTGCTTGTAGGGTATGAAACAACCTCAACGTTATTATTTCCAATCAATCCATTGAGCTATTCCTGTAAGTGTCACAAACAGCCCTAAAGTTCGTAGTAAAATAACACCATGTGACACACATCAATCAACCCTAATGTCACCTAGATACTCCAATGTCACCACAAGTATCCGTGGGTCAATTATACGACGTGCATCAAACAACTTCAGATTCATAATATTCAATCCAACTCAAAGAACCTCAAAGAGTGCCCCAAGATTCCTACCGGAGAAACAAGGAAGAAAACGTGCATCAACCCCGATGCATAGATTACCCCAATGTCACCACGGGAACTCGCGAGTTGAGTGCCAAAGCATACATCAAGTGAATCAATAGAATACCGCATTGCCACCATGGGCATCCCACGCAAGACATACATCAAGTGTTCTCAAATCCATAATAGTATTCATTCCGATAATAGTGAAACCTCAAAGGTAAAACTCAATTCATCACAAGAAGGTAGATGGGGAGAAACACCATATGATTCAACTATAGTAACAAAGCTCGCGGTACATCAAGATCGTGCCAAATCAAGAACACGAGAGAGGGAGATCAAGCACATAGCTACTGGTACATACCCTCAGCCCCGAGGGTGAACTACTCCCTCCTCGTCATAGAGACCGCCGGGATGAAGATGGCCACCGGTGATGACTCCCCCCTCCGGTAGGGTGCCGGAACAGGCCCCGATTGGTTTTTGGTGGCTACAGAGGCTTGCGGGGGCGGAACTCCCGATCTAGGTTCTGGTCTGGAGGTTTTGGGATATATAAGAGGTGTTGGCGTCGAGAGCAAGTCAGGGGAATCCACGAGGGGCCCACAAGGTCGGAGGGCGTGCCCTCCACCCTTGTGGAGGCCTCGTGGGTCTTCTGGCCCAACTCTTTTACTTCGGGGGCTTCTTTTGGTCCAAATATCATTGTCGTAAAGTTTCAGGTCAATTGGACTCCGTTTGATATTCCTTTCCTGCGAAGCTGAAAAACAAGGAAAAAACAGAAACTGGCATTGGGCTCTAGGTTAATAGGTTAGTCCCAAAAATCATATAAAATAACATATAAATGCATATAAAACATCCAAGATTGATAATATAATAGCATGGAAAAATCAAAAAATTATAGATACGTTGTAGACGTATCAAGCATCCCCAAGCTGAATTCCTGCTCGTCCTCGAGTAGGTATATGATAAAAACATAATTTTTGATGTGGAATGCTACCTAACATATTTATCCATGTAATTTTCTTTATTGTCGCATGAATATTCAGATCCATAAGATTCAAAATAAAAGTTTAATATGACATAAAAAAATAATACTTCAAGCATACTAAGAAGGCAATTATGTCTTCTCAAAATAACATGGCCAAAGAAAGCTTATCTGTTGTGGGGTGGAACCCTAGATGGAGATCTTTCATGAATTGGAGGAGAAATCCCCAAGAACACGAAGAACACAAGAGAGGGGAAACACTCAAATTGACTAGATCCAATCACACATATGCTAGATCCAAGAACACACAAGAGGTCACAATGATCCAAGGACAACAAAGGAAAGATATAAGGTACTAGTTCATCCCAATATTATGAGGAGAGAGGTCTTGATGATCCTATGATGGGGATCCTTCCCAAGATGGGGGCTTGAATATCCACAAGAGGATCTTCTCCAAGAGGAGGCCTTGATCTCGAAGAGGAGCCTCTCCAAGAGGAGGTCTAGATCTCTAAGAGGAGGAAGATGAGCAAAGCTCTCTCTTTGTCTATCCAATCCTTTGCTCTCCCACAAATGAGCTAGGTGGGGGGTACTTATAGTCTAGGGACGAATTGTGAGGGAGAGGGGGATACAAGGGTAAAAACCCAAAAGTGCACACAGGCACGCAGAGGGGTCCGGGGCGCGTGCACAGGCGGGGTCGCGCATCGGGACAAGGCCGAGGCCGGCTGGAACTGGGCCGGGCACCCAGGGTTGGTGGCCCGGGCACCCGGGCATGGCTGGAGCGGCTGGGCCGGGCACTCGGGCGGCCTCAGCTAGCGCCAGGAAGGGCCGGGCACCCGGGGCCAACCAGGCTGGGCACCCGGGGTGGTCAGGGGCGGCTCCCAGCCGGCCGGCCGGGCACCCGGGGCAAGGGGAGGCCGGGCACCCGGGGGTTCCTCTTCTTCGTTTCCTTCTCCTTCCTTCTTATCTTCAGGTGCAAGTGCCTCCGGCCTTGCTTCCTCACGTGCTTCTTCTCGGTACCTAATGATGCACAATATTCCCACTTGAGGTAGGACCTGATTCATAGGTGATTCCGAATGAAACTCAAAGAGGAAAGAATTAACCTTGTTCTCGATGGCGCGTGCGCTAGCTCTTGTCCACAGTCCTCTCCGTCCTTGCGGTGGTGGTGTGACGTCCATGGTGATGGTCGTGGGATGCTTCGCATCATCTCCCCCCCCTTGGGAGAGATCCGTCCGCGGATCGTGATCTTCATCACCATGGTAAAGTGAGGGTGTCGCCGTGTACAAGTGGACGACCACCAAACACTTATCATCTTGAAGCTCGAAATGGGCACTCTCCAATGTCGCACCGTCTTGTGATTCCTTCCAAAGGAGTAAGGACGACAAACACTTGGAAAAACAAATGTGGTTAGCGTTAGAGCAAAACCAAGCATTCTAGAGGTGATTAACCCAACAAGTGTTGTCCTCAAGCATAGCATATGGTTTGACAAAGAAGTGTGGCATGGCATTTAACCATCTAAATTGAGCACATGGAAAAGCATCATGGAAACAATCATGCAAAGGTGAGGTAAAGATGCTAATACGTGGGAGAAGTAAACAAGCATCTACCTCCATGTCATAGCAAGCATGCATAAATTTCTCAACAAATGGTCTATGGTATGCATAAGATTCATTCACAACACCAAATGAAATTAAATGTCTAAACACATGGGGCAAGTGCAAGACAATCCAAGCGTAATGTGCATGGGGTGTAGTGAATATAGTGTGGCACTCAATACAATGGAAAGAGCAATTGTTCATCATGTGTGAGGCAATCAAGTCAAGCAAGTGACAAACAATGGGACATGGCATATGCGAAGTAATGACATTGTTGCAACCAAACATATGATAGGAGCAAGTAATCCAAGAATTGGATGCAACATGAGAAAGCATAGAAATCAAGTCGTGCAAACTAGTGGAGCGAAGATGCAACACACTAGGTGAAATCATGGCAATCATGTCATGTGAGCAAATAATAGATATAGGAAATGCACATGACATATCGCGAGCACGAGCACAATGCAAGATCATAGTATCATCGTAGGAATGTGGCATACATGGAACATGGCAATAACAAGAAATATCTCCACCAAGTTTGCAAATACACATACACGTAGTAGAATCAATCATCATGTGTAATGCAAAGCATGGGTCACAAATGCATGGTAAAGGCATATGAATAAGCATGGCATGAAAAGTGAACATGGCAAGATGGGCATATAATATGTAATGGACAATAACCCATAGCCAAGTGAGGGCCATGTCGAAGAAATGCGTGAAGTCTTTGCGCGAAGAGAGCAGTGGGAAAGGCAATCCATGGGATCCCAAGTCATCCTTGCTCTCTAGAGCTCGTTTTGTCAACTCGTGGGATTGTGAAGTTGACAAGTATTCATAAGTACCTACACAAAACAAAGACAAAGGGAAAATTATGTGTGCGTGGTAGATGTACACATCATCCATTATGATGCATACGTGCATGTGTTGGTTAGCATGAGATATCCAATGCTCAAATAAATGAGATGAGTGATATAGAAACTTGTCATCCATCATGAGAGGTTTGTTGTTATGTATAGCATAATGGAGACTCAAATTGTTTAATTCATCACACGAAATATGTAGAGCATTGTCATTCATGGAGAGCATATGGTGCACATAATTATTGGGATCATGCAATCGATGGGATGATTCAGAATCTCCTAAAATTTATGAGGAAACTATGGGGGTCTCCTCATGAGCAATAGCGGAAACAACATATGGAGAAAATGGAGAACATCCAAAACAATGCATATCTGAAGCTCGGTGGTCATGGCATGGCATATGAGATAAATGATGCAAAGGTTGCATATCAATATCATCACAAGAGAAACAAATGCCAATAACCATGGGCTTGTCATCTATGCCATATGTGCAAATTGGGTTTATGTTGATGGCATATGCATAGTCACTACGATGAGATTGCAAATATGACATATTGTTGATCTCATGCATAGCATATGACAAGTCAAGCGGATTGTCAAACATGATGTGACCGAGAGAAATATCACAACAAATCCTATGTAACATCGCATCACGACTAATAGACTCCACATGGCAATCATCAAACTCATCATAAATGGGTAAATTATCGCATGGGGAAGTCGAACTAGCTTGAAGCATGACAATAGGTGGATCAACATCATGCAAGCAATCAATGTCGAGAATGTCCACTAGTGGGACTAGAGCATCACCTTCACCTATATTACCTTGTTCATTCCACTCAAGTGGTGTAGGTGAGGTGTCAAAGACCAAATGGTGGTCATCATCTTCATCTTGATGGAACCATGTGGGGGGTGCATCATATTCCACCATGGCAATCGTCTTCTCCAAAGGGAGGACGAAGTCGTTGCGGATCGGCGCGTCATCATATATGGGACCTAGCACGAAATGAGAAGACACAATAGAGGTAGATGTTAAGTTGTTAGAAATCGAAATGGCCTCAGATGCCCTATCAACTATCACACTCTTACTATGTGGTGGTGGCTCACTCACTCCCTCAAAATAGGTGCACTCAATGTCACATATGGTGGAGTCACTCAAATCACTCAAGTGGTGGTGGTTGTGGCTCTCCTCACATGGGAATTGTGGAAACTCATCATATATGGGGCTAGTGGTGAAGTCACTCACACTCTCAATATGGTGGCACAAGTCACTCAAGTCATCATACATCGCCGTGGTCGAAGGGAAAATCCCATGCTCAACCATCTCGTCGTCATCGCCGTGGATGAAGGCCGAAGATGGCACATCATCGCTCTCCTCCATGACCGAAGGGAAAATCCCATGCTCGATCATGTTCCTTGAGGGGCTTCCCAAGATGGAAGTGTCGCCCTCACTTGTACGTGCTCGCCTTGGACTTGATGAGCTTGATGTAGTCGTACGCGTGGGAAGTAGGCGAAGATGCCGTACGTCCAAAGGCGAAGATGCCTTGATAACACTTGGCGAAGATGCCGAAGTAGTCGTGGTAGCCGTAGCTTCCTTTTGGTGGTGCTTCTCTCGCGGTCTTCTCTTTTGCTGATGAAGCTTATCCTTGGCGTGAAGTAGAGCATGTTCGGACTTATAGGTTTGCGCGTGTCGAGCATCTTCATCTTGATGGTGTTGTAGTGCTTGAGCTCGATGGCATTTCGAAGATTTTCTACTAGAGCGTCGCCGCCTTGAAGATGACGAAGGGGAAGAAGACTTGTAGTTGGCCAACATGTCTCATACGTGATCCATTTGTTCGTCCAACTTGGTGTCGATGTAGTCCCTTTTCCTCGCTTCATTTCGTCGA
The DNA here is from genome assembly GCF_002575655.3 of Aegilops tauschii subsp. strangulata. NCBI lineage: Eukaryota > Viridiplantae > Streptophyta > Magnoliopsida > Poales > Poaceae > Aegilops > Aegilops tauschii. The sequence goes on along the minus strand of NC_053039.3, from coordinate 60,439,260 downwards.
ATGTCGAAGGCGAGTGGCTCAATGCCTTGCATTGCTCGTTGTAGTCCGAAGATGGACGTTTTGTTGATGTAGTTGTTCGCGCCATCATTTTCGTGGAAGACCGGAGATGAAATGCCTTGCCTATCCATCACAAGACTCGAGCAAATGTGTGTGGAAGAAAGGAAAGAACTAGACCAGTGTACATTATCTAATGTTGAAGATGGATCAATGATCACTCAATAATGTAACAAGGAAATAGCACAATTGGTACCGGATCTTGTCAATTCTCACACCTACACAAGTAAGGCTTATGGTGAAGCTCGGTGAGGATAGTGGCACAAAAATTTGATGCAAAATGTTAGCAAGAGTCAATAATGTTGGAAAAGATTCACAAATTCGCAAGTGAAACAAGTAGACCAATAACAATATGTGGCACACGGAAACACCCACACGGATAGATAAATGGGTTCGTACAACCAAGGAATGAGGACGAAATGTGGAATCCACGAAAAACGCTCGTGTTGCACAACTCAAGAGAGACGCTAGCACGATTGCTAAATAGGCGGATACGACACTTGTGCACAACCTATAAGATGCAAAATGTATTAGCTTTCTATCCCAAGTATGCTATGTGTATGATGTTCCCGGTGTTCTTCTCAAGATGATCCACTACAAAAAAATACACTTCCGTCATGATACGTGTTTGTTACAGTAGGCCACGTTTTCTGTCATGCATGTACATCCATGACAAATTTATGACAGAATCAAGATAGTCATACCTGTGCTGTCGTAGAAGTGTTCCATGACATTACCAAAATTATCGTCACGGAAGTGTCCACTTCCATGACAATAAATCACGCGTCAGAGAAGTGCTTTCGTCAAGGGTGACCGACATGTGGCAGCCACCGTAACGGAACGCTGTTAAGCTATCGGGTCCGGTTTTGGATCCGATAACCCATTAACAGCCTCGACCAATGGGGATTTTCCACGTGTAAAATCATCATTGGCTGGAGGAAACATGTGTCGGCTCACCGTTGGGACAGATGCCATCCACTCATTGGACCCAAAGTGCCTATGATACGCTGACACGTGGCACGGCCCAACAGAGGCCCATTCATGTGAAAAGGTCGGCCCGTTTGACTTGGTCAAAAGGTGGTGGGCCGGCCCACGACAAGCCTGTTAACGGCCTGTTCGCATATAGCCCATTTACAGTCCGCTATCCCAGGGCCCGTTTACGGCCTATCCGAATTAGGCCCAGTAGCGTCATCTGGGCCGTCCAATATAATTCCAGCCCATTTTAACTTCCAGCCCATTTATGGCCCATGACGTCTTTCGGCCCATATGAGGCCCTTAGTAACCCTCGGCCCCTTAACGGCCCGTGGTAAAACTGGCCCGTAATGAACCGTGTATCACTTTATACCCATTAACGGCCTCCGTTGGGCCGTTTCCAGCCCATGATATCTTTCGGCCTTCTCAGGGCCCATTTATTCTTGGGCTCATTTCCAACATTCGGTTACTTACGGCCCGCTACTATCATTTTCTGCTTGTGGGTGAAATTCAGCCCGTGGTTACAGTCGGCCCGTTTGTGGCCCGTTAATATGTTGGGCCGTTTTCATGTCGAAAAAAAACCGTTGGGCTGTTTTCATAGAGTTATCAAATACGGCCAATAAACGGCCCGTTATTGTCCATGAATAGTACGGCCCATGATTGGCAAAATGACTATACACCCCGTAGAAGGCCCATGGATCCTACGGCCCGTAAAAGGCCCATGGATCGTACGGCCCGTAGAAGGCCCATGGATCCTACGGCCCGTAGAAGGCCCATGGATCCTACGGCCCGTATAGAAGGCCAATGGATCCTATGGCCCCCAGGAGGCCCATGGTTACAATAGTCCGTGTTTTGCCATGATTATTTTGGCCTAGTTTCCAAAAATAGATTATTGTGGCCACTAGAAAAACACAGAAAAAGAACTGCAGTGACTACAAGCAAACAACTAAACAAGATAATAAGGAAATAAATAAGCAAGCAATTAATGCTAGCCTATTACCGCTATTACACATATTACATCCACTGGGCATCAAAGTTCACCACCAGTGCAAATATAGGGAACAAAGCAGCATATTACATACACTGGCCGTCAAAATTGGCCACGAGTGCAAATAAACGCGGCATCAAAACAAGAGCATAACTGAAACAAATTCAAAAGAGCTCAAGAAACGTGGTATCCACCATGCTGGCAATAAGCTTAGCAAGCTTATTAGCTTTGTCCTGTTTGGCGCTAAAATCCTCCAACGCTTGCTATTACACCAGAAAGTATGCATCTGAATGCTCCAGGGACTTTCGCAGTCCTTCCGCTTCTTGTCGCAGCACAGCTGATCAATGTCTTTCAGCTTGTAGTTGAGACTCAAGAAACCGAACTGATTGAGACAGTGAGTTTGAATAGCTTGTGCAAGCGGTAGTGGCCAGTAACTCCAACACTAAACCAAGACAGGACTTTGGGGTTGTCTCACTGTCTTCGAGATAGTCTTCCTTAGCTGTTTTATCAGCTTTGTTGGAGACCAACAAGGATGTGTCACTATCCTGAACCTTATCTGCATTACTTCCTTTACCATTGCTTAATAAGGCACTCTTCCCCAATATTCTGTCAGCATTCTAAATGAAGAAACAAGCGGACACATAACAGTTTAGCATGTACTAGTATATGAAACTCATTTCGGTGAACCAGTTCATTAGTAAGGTGGACAGGATTAAACTACCAAGTCTTCTATTCCCAAGTACTAGTACATAATAAAATCATCAAACAAACATATATCTATGTCCTATGGTCACTGCATTGTCTTGCCAAATCAAAATAGAGACACGGTTCAAATCATATCAGTTCAAGACAAAGCAGCAGTGAAAGAATACAAAGCGTGGGAAACTACACGGCACAACAAGATTTCAGATGGGTACGATGGGTCTACATGTACAACAACACTATTGGCTCTGTTGTGATGCTAGTAGTGTGCATGATATGAGAACACTACTGGAATTTGCTTATTTGCCGTCTGCCTATTCTTTGCCGTCTGCTGGCGGATGGCAAACAAGGTCTTTGCTGTCAGCTTGCAAAAAATGGTCGGCAAAGAACTGGCTGATGGCAAAGAATGTCTTTGCCATCAGCCAATTCTTTGCCGTCAGCTGGCGGACGGCAAAGAGAGAGGTGGGCCCCACTAACGAGCTGCTTAGAAAAAAACCTAACGGCCCCCCTCTTTGCCGTCTGCTAGGAGACGGCAAAGAGCAAAAAAGCAGACGACAAAGGGGGGCGGATGGCAAAGAGATAACCTAACTAACGGCCGTCCCCCACCCCGCTCCCTCCCTCCCTCTCTCTCTCTTTCTGTCCTCCCCACCCCGACGACCACCGCCACCCGCCGCTGCCCCCGCCACCAGCCACCCGCCGCCACCCCCACCACCCGCCGCCGCCGCCCGCCCATCCACCGCCTCTTGCCCCGTCACCCCGACCACCCGCCGCCCCCTTGCCCCGTCGCCCCACCACCCGCCGCCGCCCCCTCGCTCCGTCGCCCCACACCCCTCCCATGCGGCGCCCCTTCCACGTCGGCCAGCCGCCCCCTCCCCTCCCCTGCGTGGCCTTCCCCGCCCCGTCCTGCCGCGGCCTCCCCCTCCACCGAGCCGCTGCCGCCCCACCCGCCGCGGCCTCCCCCTCCACCGGGCCGCTGTCGCCCCACCCGCTGCGGCCTCCCCCTCCACCAGGCCGCCGCTGCCCCACCCGCCGCGGACTCCCCTCCACCGGGCCGCCGCCGCCCCCACCCGCCGCGGCCCCCACCCGCCGCGGCCTCCCCCTCCATCGGGCCGCCGCCTCCCCCTCCACCGGCGATCCCCTACGCAGGTGAGTGATCTTCCCCCTTTTTTAGTTTAGTTTCTTTTAGTTACTTTTAGTTAATTTAGTTTCTGTTTTAGTTATAGTTTTACTTTAGTTTTAGTTTTAGTTTAGTTTATTTTAGTTTAGTTTATTTTAGATTAGTTTTAATTTTAGTTTAGAAGAATAAGAAGAGTAGGAGGAGGAGGAGGGAGGAAGAGGTGGGGGGAGAAGAAGAAAGAAAAGAAGAAGAAGAAAGAAGAAGATGAAGATGAAGAAGAAGAAGAAGAAGAGGAGGAAGAAAGAAGAGGAAGAGGAAGAGGAGGAGGGAGGAAGAGGAGGAGAAGAAGAAGAAGAAGAAAAGAAGAAGAAGAAGAGGAAAAGGAGAAGAGGAAGAAGTAGAAGAAGAAAAGAAGAAGAAGAGAAGAAGAAGAAAAGGAAAAAACAGGAAAAAAGAAGAAGAAGAAGAAGAAGAAGAAGAAGAAGAAGAAGAAGAAGAAGAAGAAAAAGATACCCTGACACCCCGACACCCGAACCCCGACACCGCGACACCCTGACACCCCGACCCCGACACCCCGACAGCCTGACACCACACCCCGACCCCGACACCCCGACCCCGACACGCCACCCCGACACCCCGGCACGACACCCGACCCCCGACACCCTGACACCACACCCCGACCCTGACCCCGACCACCCCGACACCCCGACCCCGAAACAGCACCCCGACCCCGACACGGCACCCCGACCCGACATGACACCCCCGACACCAGAGGCCGACGAGGTCATATATTTGTGAATTGTGTGTTAGGTCATATATTTGATGCCACTGAACCCTATGAGCCCGTCATTGATTATAGTGATGATGATGATTATGCATTTATTGATGATAGTGATCGAGATTATTAGTAGTGTCGGGTATTCAATTTTTTTATGTTGTACTTGATGATGATACATAAGTGATATACATATTATTATTCATGTCGGTATTTTTTTATGTTGTACTAATTTCGTTTACTCTATGTCATGGCAGGTGTTGAAAGATGGTGGGCGCTAGTCGGGAGCGCTCCGAGGCCCCTTCGTTGGCGCGTGGTGGGAGGTCTTCCATTCCACACTCACCTCTCCGCCGAGCGTTGCTGGACAGTATGGCGACACCGCTGGGCCCTTCTTCGTCGACATCGGTGCCCAGCAAGGGACGAGGTAAGGGAGGGAAGAAGAGAGGAGTTGGAGCACGTGGTCGCGGGAGAGGAGGTAGGGTGACTGCTAGGGTGCCTTCCTTGCCGCCACCCCCAGCTGTTTCACCCGAGCACGTGACTGCTAGGGTGGACTCGTCCGAGGAGGAGGCTACACGGACTCCTGTCCACGAGCCTCGGGTCGACGGGCCTTCGGCCCACGAGCCTTGGGTCGACGCGCCTTCGGCCCACGAGAGCTCGGAGGAGCACACGTCTGGATGGGGTACCTGGGCGGATGAGCCTGAGGGGCCGAGTGGCCATGCTGATGATGGCGGGGAGCCGACTGATATTGAGGAGGTAGGGGCACCGTCTACCAGCGTGGTTGTACACGGCTCCCGTCTGTGCCGGCGACCCGCGAGCAGAGGTGGTTGATTTTCCCTGATGGGGAGAGGTAAGTGCATTTAATACTTTTGTACCTTCTGCATTCACGTTTCTTCAAATATCTAATGCGTTGGCCTTGTCATGCTGTAGGGGTTGGGACCACCATCATAGTGTCCGCCGGCCCAATTCCGTCCTTGGAGTGCTTTGCCAGCAAAACTTCCCGGGGTTTGTCACGTTGCCTGGTGAGGGTCGGCTTCCAGAGCTTGGATTGATCTGGGAGCACTACTTGGCTGCCCCGGCCCCGCCGGGTGAGATTATCGACGGTGTCTTGTGCGACACGAGGGCAGATGTGGTGATCGGAAAGTTCTGGGTAATTTCTCCTTTACACATTTAAAAATCTTCAACTAGCTAGTTATTAATTGTACTAATCAATATTTTCTCATTTGGTTGCAGACATTCTACAGGTGTGAGGAGGGATACGAGGAGGAGGCGGCAAATGTTATCGAGAACGTCTGCAAGCGCCTACTACAGAACTTACGGCACGAGGCTCGGGTGCAGGCTGTTCGAGATTACTACGCCTTGCGTGGTATCAAGAAGCCCAAGCCGGCGTGCCGCGATAAGTTCCTGAGTAAGGAGCAGTACATGAAGGTAATTCTTAAGGCCTTGTACTTACTTCCTTCATTTAGTAATTCATAGCCGTAGCGCTCAAGTTTCTATTTGCTAACTTAGGCGCCTTCGAGATGGTGTGCGGATCGGATGGATTGCTGGGAGGTCTTGGTCAATGAGTGGTGCTCAAAATAATGGCTAGCCGTCCACAACGCGGCCAAGGACAAACGTGGCCAAATGGAAGGTGTGCCACACCATCAAGGCAGCTCCAACTTATATCAGTTCGGGCGGAACTGGGTATGTGGTTTGCTTCATGATTCATGCAATTCATTCATCATGCTGGCTTGATCCCTTTAATTACTAATTTACTTTGTTTCTCTCTTTCAGGCACGCTACAATAAGGCGGATAAGGTGCCAGAGGTGTACGACCTGTATGCCATGGCCCACACTGCCTCTTTCAAGAAAGTCAAGGAATTCTCTCCGTCTGACCTCGATGATGCAAACAACTTCACCAACATCTCCTCCCACGACAAGCTCGTGAAATATAGAGATGAGGGGAAGGCGAGGAAAGGGGAGGACTTTAACCCGAGCCAGGGTCCCATTGATCCAGAGCTGGTGATGATATCTGGTGGCGGGAGGTCCCATGGCTCCATAGCCATTGTAAATGGACTTATCCATTGTCCTAGCACTCTCCCGGAGATCAAGGCGCGCCAGTCGAGTTCCGCTCCTGAGATAAGGCCTCGTGAACGGCCAGTCCAACTCGCCATCAAGGTTAGTTATACGTACTCAGTTATCTTTCTCCATTACATTGTCTGTGCTTCCATCAATGATTACAAATGGTAACGAGGAGTGGTGTTGCAGGCTGCTATACAGAGTGAGAGAGATAGAACAGAGAAACTTCTGGCGGAGGCGGCGGAGAGGCAGCGGGAGTTGGAGGAGAGGACGACAACGATGTTGGAGGAGGAGAGGGCACGGAATGACATGCAGGCAAGGGCCATGTATGAGCTCCTTGTGTTAAGTTTCTTCTCCAGATTAGCCAAAACATTCATGTAGTGTTTGTCTCATTACTAACTAGTATGACTGAGTCGTCAAAACCAAATGTGCAGTCTGTGTGCGAGAAGACCGGTCAGACCACTCCGCCGATGCCAGTGATTGCTCCTGGGACCACGGTGGGTTTAATTTGAATGGGCATTACTTGCTAGTCTTAACATTTGAGTGTCATCATGCTAATGAGACATTGGAAATGATCTTTGGTGCAGCGTAACTCCAGACAAGCATCGCACGATCCTTCTCCAGCTACCGGCACGAGCCAGCCCGCTCCTACACCTCCATGATCATGGTAAGTTTCTCTAGTGTTTTGCTTAACAAATGCATAAAGACCTAGACTTAGCCTTATTTCCTCCAAAATGCTTACCACAATGACCTAGACTTAGCTTTATTTCCTCCAAAATGACTTAATAAGCTTACTGACCTCCAAAACCATCCATTTTACCTAAGTTAGCTCTAAAACGATCTATACTTAGCTTTGTTTCCTCCAAAATGACCAAATTTAGCTCTAATATGCTTAGTTAACTAGGTTTGCTCAATAATGACATGTACTTAGCTTACTTATGTCAAAAATGGCATAATTAGCTTAGTTAGCTCATAAACGATCCATTTTACCTAAGTTAGTTCTAAAATGATCCATTTTACCTTAGTTAGCTCATAAACGATCCATTTTACCCAAGTTAGCTCTAAAATGACCCATTTTACCTTACTTAGCTCATAAATGATCCATTTTATCCAAGTTAGCTCTAAAATGACCCATTTACCTAGGTTAGCTCCAAAATGATCCATCTTACCTAGGTTAGCTCTAAAATGATGCATTTTACCTAAGTTAGCTCATAAGCGATCCATTTCACCTAGGTTAGCTCATAAACGATCCATTTCACCTAAGTTAGCTCACAAACGATCAATTTCACCTAAATAAGCTCATAAATGTCATATATTCTTCTTCTTCTTCATTTTCTTCTTCTTCTTCTTCTTCTAACTTTCTTATTTCCCATTTTGCAGAATTCATTCGCTTCACGGAAGCTAGCATAGATGGAGTGCTTGTTTGGATGAACTATGTTTCTTTTGTATCGATGAACTATGCATGTATGGTAGGCTGACACTATTGTAATATGTATGGTTGGATGCATGTATGTGGAACTTGCTATGTATGGTTGATGGAACTATGCATGTATGATGATATTATATGTGTTGGATATCTCATATGTTTGCTGTGAACTTGCCATGTGAAAAATATATATGTATCATCTATTTGCTGTGAAAATGGTTGGGTATAAGAAAAAACAGAAAAAAAGAGGCAATGCAGGCTCTTTGCCGTCTGCCACCGACGGCAACGGGCTCTTTGCCGTCCGCGGCGGACGGCAAAGAAGCCACGTGGCAACCACCTGTGCTTCCTGGCATCTGACCCATTTGGTCAGTTTGCCTACAGTGGCAGACAGCAAAGGCTTGATGCTCTTTGCCGTCAGCCACGGACGGCAAAGACTGCCGTTAGCCACCTAACGGACTAACGACAAATTTATTGCCGGCGGCTTTCTTTGCCGTCCGCCGCTGATGGCAAAGGCCCCTTTGCCGTCCGCTTCAAAAAGCAGACGGCAAAGAAGCTCTTTACCGATGCCTACTTTGCCGGAGCCTTTTGCTGTCCGTGGCAGACGGCAAAGGCCTTTGCCGTCTGCCATCCTTGCCTTTGCCGTCTGCCGTGGCAGAGGGCAAAGTAGCTGTTTCCTGTAGCGGAAGTCAACTGTATACACAATTGAAATTGAAATTGAAATCAACAGAGCTATTGATAAGAGCAAGCATTTTAAAGAAACATGCGTGAACATACCTGCTGTGCCATTGAACTTTCGATTGGATCCTTCAATTTAAAAATAAGTTTGTATGAGTAAATACAGTGATACAAGAGCAAAGCAGTATGCACGATAGCAATCATAGTTAAAAAAGGCGCGCCTAAGCGCGCCTAGGCTCTAGGCGTTGGCGAAATGCATTGCGCATAACTATGCTTAATTTGTGCATAACTGCACATAAGCATGCGCTTTGGTCAGTAAAGCGCAAGGGGTGGCAAAATGCACAATTAACGCCTAGCACTTTTTTGAACTATGATAGCAATGGAATCTTAAATTAGAACAGTTGTTATTCAGGTTTAGGCACTTGTTCTACATGAACAGAGTACAGTAAGACGCAAGAATATAGTACTTAAAAATAGAAAATGAGCTCATAGACCTTACCACATTCTTGGTTCGGGACTAGTACAGAACAAGGCGTTCCCAGTCATCGTCCAGTAAATTTGTCTCAGGAGAACGTAAGGGAATTTGATGAGTTTCCTTGCTGGTGAAGTACGTTTTCTTCAGGTAATTTCGATACTGCCACCAAGCATTCTTGAAGATAGCAGAGGTATTAGCATAGGTTACCTCATCCCGAGTTTCCAAAATGGTCCTTCTCTATAGATAAAAATGGGAAAATTTGTTGTATTATAACCATCATGGAGGTAGGATGTATGGGACAAAGCAAAGTAATTGCCATGAATAACATTACTTACACATAACTCCTGGACAAACATCTGCAACTGGCATTTTCCTTCATCTTCAGTATAATATTTCCAAGATGGGAAGATAAGCACATACGATTTAACAACATCAAATGCGATAGATGCTAAACTATGACTAGCTGGTTGTGCTTCCTCCACAGGAATAGGCGTACTAACTGGTGGAGTTGGGGTTCGCCGTGGTAGTACTGGCCCTTTGGGCACTGGACCTGCCTTACTAACTGCTCTTGCTTGGGAGCTCTGTGGTGGAGATGGTGCTGTGTCAACAGGAACTGGGTTACTATCTGCTGGGGTTGGGGTTAGATTGGGTGAAGCTGGTTCTCTGTCCATCGCAGTAGGGGTACAATCTACGAGAGTTTGAATTATGTGTGGTAGGGCTGGTTCTCATGCATGTACAACCGGATTGCTATCTCCACCAAGAGGTAGCACTGTTTTATTTGAAGACCGTGTTTTTAGTCCGCTAGATGCTGGCATCACCCGCTCCAATTCAAATGGCTGATAAACAGGAAACATAGTTGAATGTACAGACATTGTATGATAGACATATGCAATAGATAGTGTGGAAAAAAGAGGGCATAAAATAGTTGACATGTATATTGTTTAACTAAAAGGGATAGCATGACATAATTTCACATATATGATGTCTATCTAAACTGGATAGCATAGCATAACATAATTCAAAGATATGATGAATAACTAAACAGGATCGCATGACATAATTCACCTACATGTTATCTAAGTAATCAGGATCGCATCATTTAATTCACATATGTGATTTATATGCTAAATAGAATGCATTAGATATGATGTCTGAACTAAGAACACGGTGTTGAATATTGTGTATATGATGTCTAATCTATGCAATGCAAGACACCATATGCATGATATGAGCAGTATAATCGTGCCAAGTTAGAGCATACACCTCGGTGGGGGAATAGGACTGGTCATCTGTCTCTGAATCCATCTCTGAGGAGCTATCGGGACCCAACAAGAGATCTGCTTCGACAAGTAGCACTGTCTGCGCTGAAGGCCTTGTTTTCACTCCAGATTGTTCAGTCTCCCACCCAAATGGCTGATTCACAGGAAGAGTAGTTTAATGTACAAACATTGTCGACAAATGGAAATGTAATGAAGAAAAGGATGGGCAAGATATCATTCAAATATATGATGCCTGGTTAAACAGGATGGCATTGCACATTTCACGTATATTATGGCTGGCTAAAAGACATGAGACTGCACAATTCCCATATATGATATAGAAACTAAACATGTGGCATTACAGAACATGTCTAAACTAAGCCTATGACATATATGATGTCAAAAGTAGGCACTGCAAGGCAACATATGCATGATATGACTAACATCATCATGCCAAGGTAGAGCAAACACCTTGGGGGTAAATAGGAGTGATCAGCGGCGTCTGAATCCGCCTCAGAACAGATATCTTCCTCTGGATTACAATCTGGAGAGGGGTGGGGAGGGTTTGCAATTGAACCCACCATGGAGCGATGTCTGCATGACATTGTATTGCCGCGCAAAACTCTTCTTTTTTTCTCTACATGTTCAGCATGACTATGTAGAATATCTGACATGCATACGAAAAAAATATGGTGAGATTATGTAAGGAGAGCATGCAGAAATTTAGAGTGATGGTAACAACCAGTGGATGGATCCAAAAATAATGATAGCAGGCTGATGATTGCTTTAATTTAATAAAAAGAAAGATGATGATTGCTTTACTATTTGTTTCCCACCCAAGATGAACAACATAGGCATACCCTAGGTGAACCAGATATTAGATGATGATTGCATCATTCTAAAAACACACGGATATGAAAACACCGGAATAGGATAGGAGCGCACATGGTAAACAGAGCATTTGTAAACACAGGATTTCTGTCAACTTGAGTGTTTGGTTTACAGGAATTGGAAGATCAGAGGAATGCAAAGAAACATGGCCAAAATAAAGTGAAAGCATATGAAAGCATGTACAATTAGAATGTTATTCTGCCACTAATGCACTTGGTCTTGTTTTCGTGCATAGGATTTTGAAAAGTAGGTCCAGGTGGATGTTTTGCTTCATTCCTTTCAACAAAATGCATGAATAATTGAATAGTAGAGTGCCATTGGAAAATTCCCTATTGCTATGTTTTTCCGTCGAACCAAAATAGCCCTAATGGATCGACATGAATGTATAGTAATAAGTGATGCAACAAGTGTACAACCTTTTTGCCGTAGCCGTGTCGACCTCAGCATCATTGGGTTGGTCACTGAAGCAGTTGAGGCAGAGGTGGCTGTCGGAGGTGTGGAGGAAGATCTGAGGAATCTGTAGATGGCGTCCAGGGCACTACTCTGTTGTGATGGATCGTTCTGTCGTTGGAGCAGCCCCGGTGAGCCGTAAGACGTCAAGGCTGAAGCAGCACAAGACAGACATCGTCAATCTCAAGTGGGATTCTAATAGCATCTCTAATAGATGATGTAAAATAGATGTAAAATTTACATCACCAAAAACCACCTGACTACAACAGATGAGGTAAAAACTGTTGACTCTAAACTTAACTGTCGAAACTGAAATTTACTGTGGAATCTGAATGTTACTGTCGAAACTGAATGCAATGGCAGCAGAGAGGCACTTGACATGTAGTTTAGGGAGGGCCTGCAGTTCATCTTCAACCTGCACCCCCCCTGAGCCGCCAGCCACCACCGGCCGAACCGCCGGCCCCAGCGCCGCCTCGCCGCCCCGAAACAACTCCCCACCGCCGGTCCGCCGCCGCCCCGGCCAGCCCTATAGGCCCCCCGCCCCCACCCTGAACCCTAAGATAGATAGTGGGGTACCTCTCTGGCGAGCCCCCGTCCCCGCTGCGGGTGGTTCTTCCTTAACTCCGGCGAGCCCCCCCCCCCAAAAATCGACTGACCAAAAGTCGATTCAGTCGACTGAAGTGTAGCTAAATCGGAGCAGAGCAGAAGCATGAGCGAGGGGGAGAGCAGTAGCAGGAGCACGAGCGAGCGAGCGAGAGCCGGAGCAGCAGCAGTAGGGCGAGCGAGCGATCGAGCGAGAGCCGGAGCAGCAGCAGCAACGCGAGCGAGCGATAGCCGGAGCAGCAGCAGTAGATCCGGCTTGTATGGCCGCCGCCGCCGAAGGGGCCTCGCACTGGGGGAGAGCCGTTGTGGAGATGTCACCCGCGGCGTCGGCTTCAAGGTAGCCGCTCCATGGGGGTGCGGGATGGAACACCGTCGGCGCCGGGAGGTCGAGCTAAGGAGAAGGTGCGATGCGATGAGTGTACAACCTCTTTGGTGGCGCCCAGTAGGCCTCGGCTTCGTCCGAGGAGTCGGTGAGGATGCTGCGGTTCCGGTGGAGCAGGTTAAGGTGGCGCTATGGGGATGGAGCAGCCGCGATAGATGAGGCGATCGTCGGAGCAGCTCCTTGGAGGTGGAGGATGGGGCAGCTGAACCGACGGGATGACGAGATGGACAACGGATCCTCATCCGGGGAGGTGGACGAGGGACGTCGAGCTGTTGCGGTGGACGACGTCGTCGGGGAAGAGGCTCCGGCTGGGCAGCGGTGAGGTGGCGGACGGAGGAGGGTGGGGTTTCGCGGCTGGAGCGGAGAGGTTATGGCGGCTTCGGATTTCGAATGGCAAAAAGGAGGCGATGGGAGGGGGTGAACCATGACTTAGGGACGCGCTTGTCCAAAATGTAGTGTGTGTTACAAAAGTACCCCGCACCGATTTGAACTAGCGGCCCTTTAGGCTCAGGGTTAGAAGGGGGATTTCGCGTGTCGGGATTTGGCAGCTGGAGGGAGTTTTCGCGCGGGTTGTGAAGGCGCCAGTTTTGGGAGCACGATATCTAAATTTTCGTGACATAACAAGGCGCGGGTTGAATTTTAGGGACAAGCCTAATGTGTAATATTGTACTTGTATGTACCAAATCAATTCACACTTCCCTCAACCAAAAAGAAAACGAAAAAAAATAAAACTATTCACACCACAAAAAGAGAGAGTCTTGCCCCGTTTTACTATAAAAATGCTATTTAAAGCTACTCATACCAACAATGTAGTGCAATTAAATGCTATTCGGTAGTATGAATCCATGTTATGTCCAATTAAATTTTTTCGCTTGCTGTATATTGCATGTAACCTACTCATACCAACTTTTTGGTGCATTCCAAATGTCTATACTACCGCTGCAATTTGAACTGAATTTGAATTCGTTTCTCTATTTCAATAACAATCTACAATCATGATTGTTGCCAACTTCAACCATCATTCGTGTATTACCTTAATAACACACCACATGATTACTATAGAGATAGATATGAACTATGTGTACTACATGAACTCCAATTCTATTTTTTGAATACACTTGATGTTGATTCCAAATAATAGTACATTTGATGTACTAACTATATATTCATAATCTAAACCATGTTCCATACATGTACACCGTGTTTATCACACATAGTATAGTGCCCCTCCCCCTACATTATGACAAGTATTTAGACCTGAGCTGCAAAAGCCACACATTAGCCCAAATTATGATCAATGTTCTATATGTTATACGTAGTACTAGAAAGATGCCCATGCGTTCCACAGAACATCAACATGATCAAGGGGAGGCCTAATTTGCAAATATGGAGAGGGGTGTGGGTATCTTTTTTCAAAATTGCCATAGTTTCCTTCCTATCCGTCAGATATAAATCGGACGGCCTATATTGCAGGATGGCACCATCATCAACAACTCCGTTTTTATAAGAGTAGAGATAAAATATATTATATGTAGTATAACATGTTCATAACCACACCATGTGTATCACCGTTATATATATTCACACATGTGTCGGTTTAAAACACTATGATAAATTCTTCAAATATCCTAATTCGCTTTTTATAATTAAGTATGATATCTATTCGTCTTTTACACCCACACAATCCTCTTATCTTTGTAGCTAGCTAGCGCTAACTTTCTCTCGTGCATGCAGACGCCCGCATCCCTCTAACCCTCCCTCAGCATTCTCTAGCTCCATCGCGCAAATTCGTCTTTTCACTTTAGGTCGTTCACCCATGGTGTGTGTAGGCCCCCAGCTCTTTCTTTACGGCACACATCAATCGATATGCCTCTCTAGCCAGGTGTTCCTAGCACAAGACACAAGCTTCCCCTCTTCTCTTATCACCGTCCATGCCTCACTCCCACCACTCTTTTCATTGATATCGTACTCGCACACTTCTCCCCCCTCGATATAGTATGACTCTCGCACCACCTCCTAGATGCATCCCTCTCTCTCTCTATCCTTCTCCCCGTGCCTCATTTGCTTCTAACACACACATGCATGTATACCGGTCGATCTCCCAACATATACCTAGGTCGACTTTAACTATTCCCCCCCATCGATCGATGTACCTCACAAGTTATGTCTCTCCTTTCTCTGACAAAGGACGATTGATCTTCCTATGTAGTTATGTCTGCTTACCACATCCATATCGCCCCCCATCATTCGTGCATGCCTCCTGACCCGTCTTTCACACGCACGTGCACAGACAGGCAGCCATCCCCTCTCTTATTGATATTGCAGGCGTGCCCTCCGGTTGTCTAGCAAGCCTATCCCACCATTTGTTAGAAGCAACTCCACTACCACCCCCTCCAACAATCTAGCTCTGTATCTCTCCCAACCTTATTCCTCTCCTACACATATGCATGGATGCCGATCGATCTCCCTTAATACATGAGGTAGATCGATCTCCCGTAATACATGAGGTAGGCCTCTCTCCTCCTCAACACATATACCAGCCATTGTACCTCTATAGTTAATTAGGCCTCCCTCCCCCACCACACATCGATATTCGAGCGCTGTAGGTAGGTATCCATGCTATAGAGACAAACTACACCTGTTCCCTCTCACGTTCCAGTAGGCCAGCCACTCTATATCTCTGACGTGGGCACACACAAATTCGATGGCACTCTTTATCGATCGCGTGCCCACACACACACACATCATCCCTCTCTTCAATTCTATGTACACCTCAAGCCGATGATACCTCCACTCTCTTCTCGTGGATCGCCCCCTCTATATATATGACATATCCAGGACTCTATTTCACACACATTGCATATGTTACATTTTTGATTGACCCCACCCCCCAAAAAAACTCTCACGAACCCACACACTATATCTCTCTACGTTTGTATCTCTCTCACACAACCCCACGTAGGTGGTGTACGTATACAAGAAGAGAATAGGTGCACCGTGCACGTACTCATGCTTCGTGCCCAGCCACACCTGCGCGGGTACACGATGGAGCTCATTTCTGTATGAAATGGCAGCCCACGTGCTAATTTGAACGCGTGTAGCGGTTGTTTACCTACGGAGGTCGTGTACCACGCGTGCGCAAAACAAAGTTCGACTTGATGCGTTGGCGCGTTATTTTTAAATAAAGTTATATTGCTCAATGGCACATACACAGAATATAAAATGATTTTTATGGAGAAAAAGGTAGTCCGCTCCACTATATACAATGGAGCCTGCTCACCTGGTTTGTCTCTCTTCACAGTATCTCACACAAGGCTGCGGTGGCCTCTCTCTCTCTCTCTCACCGTTGGTCACTGATCCGGCCGCATCCCGTCTGCCGGCGGAAAGGGAGGACGTGCATCGTTTCTCCGTTCGACGGTGCCGAGGCTTCACGTCCCGATCTGCGATACACGCCGTTCTCTCTGACCAAGCTCCGGCGTGGTAGGGCCTACTCCACCTGCTCGCTGCCACCGTATGGGTAGATTCCGCCCGCCGCCGCTCACCTAGTTACATCCCGACGACCTCCAGGTATCCCCTCCGGCCTTGCTCCACTGCCCGTCTTCCCACGTCGCTGCATGTGGATCTTCCATAGTTCCTTGCCCAAAAAGTAGCTCGCCCGGCATACTTTCCATATTGCAATCTCGTCCTCACACCGTTTTAGACAAACACAACCGTGTTGTTGTCTTCCCTTAGTACAAGGAATATGCTTCTTTTTTGTCGTCGCATGTGTCATCAACTGTTATTGGCCAGTAATTGTTTCCTTTCTACCTCTTTTTTGCAAACAGGGCTATCCATTTCACCTCGTTGCTATTGCGACCTTTTGGTGAACTGCACAAATCACTTTTTTCTTAAGAGTGTTTTGTGCAGTTCTGCCAAAATATCACACGGGCAACGTCTCTACATTTCATTGCGACTGCACAAAGGGAGATTGGTTTTGCTCTATCCTCCTCATCCAACTCTGAACCTAATCTTCTCCAACTAGTTAGTCTTAAGAGAGACTGCAAAGGTGACCGGCTTCTATTTATGTGTTTATTGTTTCATCAGCAGTCCTCTATTATCGTAATCACACTTAATATCTTTGGAACAGGGACGCTCAGCTCTATTTTAGTGGAACTGCACAAAATGATCGGAATGTTGCATGCTCCACACAGCTACTTTTTCCCCCAACATGCCTTGTTGATTTAGACAGAGCTGGGGGGACGTTGCTGCCAATGAAAGCATGGACCAATTTTAATTTAACACCTTCTCACAACTTTGTCTTCAGTTGTGATGTAAATATTAGCTCTGATTAGCAAGGAAGTTAGTTTTCTATTGTTTCCGAAAGAGCATCGATGGGAAGACACACGAAACAAAAGCTGAAAGCTCACACCATTGTACAATTTCATGTCGCTGGAAAATTATTTGTATAGTACGTCAATTATGTAAACAAATGCTGGAAGCTTGATAGCATTGCTAGAAGCCTCTTCGGCATCCGGGTCCATGTGCCATGCACAAAATTATACTCCTTCGTTCCTAAATATTTGTCTTTTTACAAATTTCAAATGGGCATATTTTAGAGTGTAGATTCACTCATTTTGCTTCGTATGTGTACTCCCTCCGTTCCTAAATATTTGACTTTCTAGAGATTTCAACAAGTGACTACATACGGAGCAAAATGAGTGAATCTACACTCTAAAATATGTCTATATACATACGTATGTAGTAGTCCATTTGAATCTCTAAAAAGACAAATATTTGAGTAGTCACTCGTTGAAATCTCTAGAAAGACAAATACTCCAGAGTATATTTAAGAACCGAGGGGGTAGTGCACAGCCGCATGGGAGACTCAGACCAGTCGTTGCGCCGCATTAATAGTGAGTAATGAGCAGTCCAATCATAAGCCCCACCTTTCCCACTGTAAGTTGCTCGGAAGAAGCAACCATCAATACGCTATTCTTTGAATCAGCTCATACTACTCCATCCGTCACTGTTTATAGAGCGCGCTTCTGAAAAAGAGAAAATTTCTAGGACCAAGGCGACTAGCGATCGGCCTGAAAAATAGCATTGGTAGTTATAGCACGGCGTCGATTACTAGAGGAAATAATGCGTACACACATGCATGCAGTGCTTCCACCCCGGGTAGACACATGCATGCACTTACTCCACTCCGTAGTACTACAATGAGAGAAAATTGCGGTTACCATGCCCTAATTAATTGAGCATTAAACCAAACGCATCTAAAGTCTCTCTGGTGGTGGAAATGCATTGAGAGAAATGCATCATAATGAAGCGCGCCCTGTAAACTGTGACGGAGGGAGGAGTAGTATGCAGGTGCAAAACCAAGTACGCGTATGGCCAGTCGGTCAACGCACCTCCTCTTGGCATATCACTGACATGTGGGGCCGGAGTGTGAGCAAACCATCTCAATTGACGGCAAAATGGCCAACCCGCCGTTCCTTGAGAGAGACGAGGAGCAAGAACACACAGACGGGCTCGCACGGAGGCCAAGATATATTCGAGCATGGTTGATCGATATCATCATTACATGTTGGGCTGCCGTTTTCCGCCCTTCACCGGAATAAATGTGTACTTTATCAAAGATTAAGAAAAATAAGAGTACAGAGGCTCCACCATGCGGTTCTAGTAGTAGTACTACTCGTACTACTAAACCTTGCGCTTGGCTCTTCGCCTCTTCGGGAAGTCGAACAATGATGGTACTCCGCATGTTCGGTACTACAGTGTATGCCTCTGGCAATCTGACACCGAATGAACTGATGCATGTGCACCGCCTGGGCGAGGGTACGTTGCATTAGTCAAAAGGCGTAAGCGAGCTTCACCTTGTCCTACAAGCTTCTCCTCGTTCTGCGAGTTGACGGGACACACCAACAAGTAGTGCTAGTCCATACTACCTCCTTTCCGGTTAATATGGCTTAATCTTTTTTGCGGGTAAATTAGAGAGCTTTATTCATATATAAGCATTCTTAGGACGATAAACCAAGACACTGGTCACTAGGAAGCGAGGTACCTGCAAGAAAAGAGGTAGGAAGCGAGGTGTTTCATCAAGCCAGCTCTCGGCCACATTCAAAGTGCAGCAAGCACGGTTCACACAAAGATGCACCGCAAGGTTTGCTGACCTGTTTACATGCTGAATAACAAAAAAAGAGGAAATATTACCGAGCGCTCCTATTTGTAACAGGATATGAGCCAGAATTAAGCGAGAATTGTGGCGAGTGTTCCATGCAATCAACTTCCATTATCACATGCGAGAGCCCTCGAAGAGAACCAAATGTGTTGAAGATTGCTTTATCACATTTTAAAAATATAATAAGAGTGCAGACGCTCTTCCATCTGATTCCTAGTACTAGTATAGTACCTCTATAGACTATAGTAGTAGTACTAGTAAACTTTGCGCTTGGCTATTCACCACTTCGGGAAGTGCAACAATAATAGTACTAGTATAGTGTATGCTTCTAGCAATCTGACACCGAATTAACTATTGCACGTCCACCGCCTGAGCGATGGATAGCTTGCATTAGTCAAAAGTTTCTTCTTGTCCTGCGAGCCACCACGCACAAGCTTCTCCCGTCCTGCAAGCTTCTCCTCGTTCGGCAAGCTGACGGGCACAGCAAAGTAATGCTTGTCCATACTGCCTCCTCTCTGGTTAATATGACTTAATTCCAAACAAGATAAATACACTGTCTGTCACTGTATATTTGTAAAAATACGGTCAGTGGACTTCATAATATGGTCATTGCGCTCAATATATACATTTTCCGGTGTTTATACGGTCACTAGCTCACCCTGGCTGAGTATGTGTGTGCTTGCATGTGTAGGTTGAGCACTTGAGCGTGACCGTGTGTGTTCCATCGTGTTCTCGGACATGCATGCATTAGGGGATCGCACGCGTTTTTGTGTCCATGTGTACGTGTGACTGTTGCATACACGTAGGGGGAGTACGTGTAGGGGCCACTAAAGGAGCAGTCAAATCACACAGTAAGTTAGTCGGAAGAAACAACCATCATTTCACTCTTCAATGACACGTACACAATATAAAATGGTTGATATGGAGAGAAAAAGAAAACCACTATATATACACTAGCAGGAGCCTAAGCTACAAGCCTGCTTGCTTGGGTTGCTCTCTTCACAAGCATAGAACGACAATGGCCACACCGCTGGTCACATATCCGGCCTGATCCCGCAGCTGGGGGAAGGGAACAATGTTCTGCGTAGACGCGGTCGACATCGGCGAGGGAGAAAATGCACAGTCGGTGCGTCCCAATCGGGGGTCACCGCGGTATGGACCGATGTCGCGTCCCAACCGCCCTTCTAGCTACATCCCGACGTCCCAGGTAGTCCATCTTCCTTTTGGAGCCGGCTTGCTCCACTGCCTCAGCTCCACACGTAGCTCCATCTCCATGTCGATCTTTCTCTACTTCTACCGGCTTGTACTTGTGATGAGTTTATGTCTCATGAACTAGTGCCAGTACTATTATTCTAATCACACTTCTTCAATATCTTTGCCATCAGGGATGCTCAGCTCGATTTTAGTGGAACTGCACAAAAGCATCGTATGATCCGAGGGTGCCAGCCGTCTTTCCTTCGACATGTTCTACCTGTCCAGGAAATTAAATCCTGTTTAGGGTTTAGGGTTTAAGTCGTAGTGACTCCATCAGTAGTTTTTCTTTCGTACACGCTCTCACAACTTTTGTCTTTAGTTGTAAAGTAAATATTGGCTATGATCTGTGAATCATTGAGATGCTTCAGCATGCGTGTTAGTTTTCCTTTGTATTTGATGGAATGTTGTAACGGGGCAACCTTGGAGTAGGAATGAAAATGGAGTGGAAAGTTTCCATTTTTTCGGAGAAAAAATGGAAACGGAGAGAAACCAACATTTCGTTTTGTTGGATCGCGCCATCGAGCAAAACCAACGTTTAAATCACGTCTGTCGGGTTCGTGTCTCACTCTCCTCCACGGCTCGACCCCACATGGTCGCTCGGCATGCGACTCACTGCAAACCGAGTATCCGATAACTTTCCCGCCTGCTTGTCGATGGATCGTGCCATGGAGTACTAGTACTACTGGAAGAGATTGACGAGTTGGGGAGGATAGCTAGCTGTAGCACAGACTCCCAAGAACTTTTTACATGCATGTCGTGGCCGGCTATTGCGACCTTTCTACGCGGAGCAGTCGCGTGCACCAGGAAGCGGCGCGGGCGATGCTCTCTCGGCCGGCGCGCCACTTCAATGCCGGCGCCAGTGAGAGGTCGCGTCCGCTCTGGCCGGGCATGAATGCGGCACTGACCTTTTCGGGCGGGAAGCACGCGCGGGTGATGAAGAGGGTTCGGGTTGGTCAGGAGCGGCCGTGGCAGCGGTACGGACGCCCGCAAACAAGAGATGTTGTACGTTAATATTGCCACGTATATAATTAACGTCGTAAATAATGTGCCAGTTGGACAAATATGATTGGAGATGGAGATGGAAATGGAATTTTACGTAAACACGGATATGCATGTCTATGTCTATGTGTGTGTACGCGACGAATCTCGTGACCTGGAAGCGGGGGCGTGTTTTTGATCGAGTTTTCTTTCTTGGTACGTTCAAAAATTGTCCGCCAGTTTTCATTTCTTTTTTCCGGGAACGCGCATATTCTATTTAAAACCAATGCTATAGAGAGATTGTTTTACTCCATTATAGCCTCTTGTTTGATAGAGTTTCTCACGTCTCGCTCTCTCACCCTCTCCATATCAAACAAGATGACAGTGTCCACACTATCTCTCTCCTCACCGGTGGTCACAGATCCGGCCGAATCCCGTCCACTGCTGGAGGTGAGGAGGTGCAGCGTTGACGTTGTCGCCGTTGGCGATGGAGGAAGCCGATGCGCACCGTCCTCTCGGAGCCGGCGCTGGCGCGGACGAAGGTCCTCCACGCCCTTGTTCGCTGTCGTCGTGTGGGCAGATCCCGCTCGCCCGCCTAAGCGACATCTCGCCCACCTGAGGTATAACTTCTTGTACTGGTCCAGCTCCCCAGGTCGCTGCATGCGGGTTTTCTTCTATGCGACTACTCCTCAACTCCCCATGTATAGTAGCTAGGGTTCGTCGGCTGGTCGAACATCACCTACTATTATAGAGGAAATGCCACTGAAAAAGTTGTCCTGATTTATGCCTCGATGGAGGTATACATTTTTTTCCGACAAAAAGTACATGGCGGTTGTGCGGTCATTGTCCATATGCTCCAATTGCTGCTGCTAATCTAATATTATCACTGGGTAAACAAAGAAATGCTTTTTTCTCGGGTATCCTGGTTTAGTTCCCATCAAGATAATCATGATGCTTCTGTTTGTTGGTGTACTTTTCATAATTCTTATTGACAATTGAGATGTCATTGTTAATCTTGTAAAACAAAGTAACAACACTATATCCCTTTCTTATATTTTTGGAAACAGTGATGCGTATCTCCATACCCGGGCATGTCTTCCTCAAATTTAGTGGAACTGCACAAAATTGGATGGCCATGGATGATGCATCACCACGATGACCTATCGTTGCTCATGGTTGCTCCTCATGGTTGCGTCGGCTGGTGAAGCTGATCCATTTTCAATGAAAAGAAAGTTGTCTTCCATCAGTGCTCTTTGCTTGTTACCCACAAAGATGACATCCTTCGTCAGTTCACCTTGGTTGCGTTGGAGACACAGTCGTCTTTCACGTTGGTGCAATTTTATCACACAATTGGCTATGAACCAAATGTTTCCTCGAAGAAGGATCGACGTTGGTACTAAGAGCATAAGTTTTGTATTGATTTCTAAGCCTTCTCACAACTTTGTCTCCAGCTCCCCTGTAATTTTATTTGTCCAGCTATGAACTTTGATTAAAAAATGGTGTGGACTAAAAACATGGATGGACGTGTAGCCCTCCATTTTTATTTACTCAGCATATTAGATTTGACTGAAGTCAAACTTTGTAAAGTTTGACCAAGTTTAGGCCGAACACAACAAACCATAATTATTAGAGAGGGCAAACTGTACATACTCTCAAACCTTTCCGATAATTGAAATTAAAATTCTTTATTTGTACACACTCTCACACGTTTCCGATAATTTGGCGCATGTGTGGTTGTTCACTTAAGGGAGGGTAGTGTACCGCACGTGAAGGACATGAAGTGCGACCAGGACGCGTGGATCTTTAGTTCATCGGAAGTACTCCCTCCGTTCCTAAATACTTGTCTTTCAAGTGGTTTGCAATGGACTACCACATACGGATGTATGTAGACATTTTTTACAGTGTAGATTCACTCATTTTGCTCAGTATGTAGTCATTTGTTGAAATCTCTAGAAAGACAAATATTTAGGAACAGAGGGAGTAGTAGCTTTCTTCACTGGTACGTTAAATAAAGAGTTTCGTTTCGTACTTACACAATTTAAAACGATTGTTATGGAGAGAATAAGAAAACCACTCCACTATATATTAGTCGTATACACGAGTACTATATGGACGCCGCTTCATTGACTTTAGTGCACCTGCCTTTGGGTTTAAGACAGGTGGGCCCAAAATGTGGCTGGCCCACCTGTCATACAGCCAAAAGTAGGTGTAGTTAAGGCACCGGAGCTCAGTCTGTACTACAGTATATGTATAAGCTGGAGCCTCAGCGCTTGTTCGCTAGGGTTTGCACTCTGCACACTCTCGCCGCACTACATATATATATATATATACATGTTGGAGGCTCAGCGTTCCTTTGCTAGGGTTTGCTATATTCACTGTCTCTCACCCTCTTCACCAGCTCTAAACAACACGGCGTTGTGGCCTCTGTCTCTCTCACCCCCCTCACAGACAGCTGGCGAAGGAGGCGTCCGGATCCCGTCACACCGGGAAGGGGAGGAGGTGCAGCGTTCACTCTATCGCCTTCGGCGAGGGAGGCAATCCACTGCCGGTTGCGCTTTTCTCTTTCACCTAGCGCCTGTGCGGGAGGGCCACCGACCCCTTCTTCCTCACTGCCGTACGTAGTGTGGGCAGATCCAACCTCCCGCCGCACGCCTTGCCACATCCCGACGACCCTAAGGTATAAGTTTCTTTGAAACCGTCATTGGTCTAGCTGCATGCTGATCTTTTTCGATTCTGTAGTCGAATCTAGGTCTTGGTTCAAAGAGGAAAGAAGGGTGCGGTGGGGTGGAGCATGAATCTAGGACGTGGTTCAATGAGGAAAGGAGGGAGGGAAAGTAGTATAGACTAGCTATCTAACCGCTTTGTTGGCCGAAAAGGGAAAAAGGGGGTAACCCAGTACACACATCTGTAAGGAACCCAACTCTTTGTTGAAAAGGGAAAGAAACTGGGGGGCCCGTAGTTTGTGCAGGACTAGATTTGCTGCCATCACATCGGAAAAAGTTTCAAAGAGAACAATATGGGACCAACGCAGATATGCTGCTTGGCTACATACTCAACATCACCCATTTATACGTGTGGTCGCACATTGTGCTGGCATGTCCCATGTCCCATCCACATGATCGTGTAGTGTGTTTTGAGATGTTGTGCTACTTGTATTGGTACTGTTTTAAATAAATGTAGAATTGAAGCTATTGTATTTTAAACAATGCCACTCTCAGAATTAACTACTGAACTATTTTAAGAGAACATCTCTGTTAATATGAATCAATGCAACCGTTTTAGAAATGCTACTGTCCTATACTTTGTTTTCCATCAAGATAAGGTAGATGCTTCTTTTTGTGGCCGCATGTTTCATCCTCCTTCATTGGCAGTAATTTTTTCCTTTTTGCCTCTGTTAAATCAGGGATATCTATTCAACTTGTTGCTATAGCAAACTTAAATGTCTCACCGGCGACTTTACTTGATTTCAGAGTAACTACACAAAACGAGATTGGATTTCCTATTCGTGTTGGCAGATTCGTACGTGATCTTGTGTGCGTCATGATAGGTTGGTACTTGCCTTCATCCACATGATCGTGCAGTGTGTTTTGAGATGTTGTGCTACTTGTATTGGTACTGTTTTAAATAAATGTTGAATTGAAGCTATTGTATTGCTGTCTTTTCCCATTAAGTAGTGAACAAAAATGGGACTAACCCAGACATTATGCTTGTTGCTTTGTTACAACAAACTCTGCATCACCCCCTTTATAAGTAGATGGAAGCACATGTTGTTGTTGCGCCCACTCTCCCCTGGAACTGTTTATGCTTTTTGTTAATCTAATGCCGCAGGTAAAATTAAGCAATGCCACTCTCAGAATTAACTATTGAATCCTATTTCAAAACTGCTACACTTGTTAGGGATTGGCGGGATTACCATTTTTGTGGCTGCATGTTTCATCCTCCTTTATTGGCCAGTAATTGATTCCTTTTTTGCCTCTGTTAACACGGGGATATCTATTCAACTTGTTGCTATTGCGACATTTTGCTTCGCTTAATTTTGCTGGAACTGCACAAAATGAGACCGGATTTCCATATATGTGTTGAGATCTCTTTTAGATCCACCTCAGGCGTTGTTTCAAATCTTGGTCTTGAAAGGTCAGTACCTACTTTCCTCAGAATTAACTACTGAATCTTAGTTCAAAACTGCAACACTTGTTAGGGATCGGCTGGAGTACCATTTCTGTTAGGGATCGCCCGGAGTACATGTTTAAGAAATGTATTGTTCAGATAATGTCTCTGTTATTATATATCAGTTACAGTGTTTTACAAATGGTACTATCCTGCTTTGTAGTTCTTTCTACATGTTTAACCTAGGTATTGTTAAGATAATGTCTCTGTTAAAATGAATCAGTCGCATTGTTTTAGGAATGATACTTTTCTGCTTTGTCGTTCTTTATACATGTTGAAACAAGGCATTGTTAAGACAATGTCTTAGTTAATATGAATGAATCACACTGATTGAGAATTGCTACTCTCCTGCTTTGTTTCCAATTAAGATAAGGTAGATCAGTACATGTTTTTCTTCTGGGAGTACAAGTCATCAACCGTTATTTCTTAGTAATTGTTTCCCTTATACCTTTTGTTGCTTACATGGATATCAAAATTAAAGCTCGGTTTTATTCCGACTTTGATTTTAGTTGAACTGCACAAAAGGAGCCAATGTGTCTAAGGCAAACTGCTGCATTAGTGGGTCCAATTGGTCTTACCACTTTGCAGAAAGAAGCAGTCACTGTTTGCGCTACATTACACAAGGAATGAATGAGAAGCTTTACAGAGTATTAGTAGACGCTGGTGACATGACTAGTCTGCAGAGATGGCTGCTTTACTTGTGGTTCGGAGGAACACTGGGCAAACAAGTGCCCAAACAAGTACCAAGAAGCCAGGACAGGACTCCAAGTCTGTCAATGTCACTCTAAGCAACAATGATGGGGCATCTGGGTATGGTAATCTGTTTACCGTACTTTCAGTTTGTTAGTCCGCCGATTGGTGGGTTGACACTGGGGCCAATATTCATGTGTGTGCTGATGTGTCTTTGTTTTCTGGCAGCATATAAATACGAAATCCACAGGGATGCTCAGCTTGGTTTTAGTGGAACTGCACAAAATGTTCAGATGGTTCGTGTCCTCCATAATAATACTTCATCATGCACAATACATCGAATGGTTCTCTAATCATTCGTCGTCACCTTGAGCCACCGGACTATCAGATGACAAACTGATGACAAACCCTGCCCGTTCCACAATCATAGGCATTACATATTTTGAATGGGAAAAGCTTGTCAAAGTTGACATTAGTTTAATATATTGGAATTGGAAAACCTTGTCAATTTTTGCTGATTGATGTTAGCCAGAAGACATGAATTTGATATTTTTGAGTGGGACGCCCTTTGCTGTGAGCAACGTCGATAGTTTTTTCCTATTCCTGTCTTTAGTTCAGAAGTAAATATTTACTCTGCTGAGATGCATAGTCACATGAATGTTGACTTATGTAAGATATTTTAAGAGTTTGTTCTGAATACTGTCTATGTAATGCCAGGCCTTGTGTTTGATTGCAAAGTTGAGCTTGGAATGTTGTGGCATGCGACATCATGAGCTATTCACCGTGCCTCCTGAGAATAATGCTTCGTATTGTTTTAGATGTCGATCTTATGCCAGTGATTTTCTTGTTAGGAAGATCATCCTCTTCTGTTGTTTCCATGGTTAAGAAGTTCATCATCTTATGTTTCATTCATAGCCTATACGACAAGTCGGGTAGGTTAGACATGAAACCATATGATCTTCCGACCAACTCATCATCTTAGGCTGTGATTGGATCGTCGTTTTCCAACCAAAACCGCTT
This sequence comes from Aegilops tauschii subsp. strangulata, assembly GCF_002575655.3. NCBI lineage: Eukaryota > Viridiplantae > Streptophyta > Magnoliopsida > Poales > Poaceae > Aegilops > Aegilops tauschii. Next base: position 60,412,167 of record NC_053039.3, on the reverse strand, counting down.
GTAAAACTGATGCTTGTAAATAAAAGAAGATGGTCTCGGGCGAAGCGCTTGGTTGGTCGATTTCGACTAGTAAAATATACACCGGTCTCTCAAATTACACACGTAACCCGCTGGTTTTACCTACAGACCTCGGGCCCTCGGTTTCATTACGCCTGCATTTTACGCGTTGTTTGCGATGACGAGTAAATTACACTTGTATCTTAATACAGTTGTGAAATAAAGCAGAGCTCCCAAGCGCGGCCTTACCGTTTCATGCTGGTGTCCGATGATCCTGACCTCCTGAATGAGCAGCGGGCGCTATATCAGACCATCCGTAGGGCCCGTGAGGCCCTCTCCGTCGTCCTTCGAGTTATTGCGCTCGCCGTGGCGCCGAGCATTGTTAACATGGTCAATGAACATGCGGAATCAGGAGATGACTTTATTTTGACTGGTTGACAGTAGGGACCCAATAGGGCCATAGCCGTACGTACGCAAGTGCCTCCTTATTATGTACAACTATATATTTTTTGCTTCCTCCTGGTTTCCTGACATCACGGTCCCACACCATTGTCAACCTATGTAGTCAATAAACAAGAGAATTGCACAAGGTGGGGCCGACAGCTGGGACCAAGCAGCTCGAGCAGTATTCGTGTTTTTGAGGCGTGAGCACTGGAGTGTTTTTCTTGGCGATGTTTTCAGTTTTGTTCAGAGGAGAGCAGGGTATTAACTGGGCGGGCTGTTGATATGTCTCCAACATATCTATAATTTGTGAAGTATACATGCTATTATATTATCCATCTTGGTTGTTTTATGGGCTTTACTATGCACTTTTATATTACTTTTGGGACTAACCTATTGACCCAGAGCCCAGTGCCAGTTTCTGCTTTTCCCTTGTTTCAGTGTTTCACAGAAAAGGAATATCAAACGGAGTCCAAACGGAATGAAACCTTCGGAAAAGTTATTTTTGGAAGAAAGCAATGAGGGAGACTTGGAGTGCATGTCAGGGGATCAACAAGGAGAGCACGAGGCAGGGGGGCGCGCCCACCCCCTGGGCGCGCCCTCCACCCTCGTGGGCCCCTCATGGCTCCCCTTACCGACTTCTTTCGCCTATATATCTCCATATACCCTAAAACCTTTGGGGAACAGAAGAGATCGGGAGTTCCGCCGCCGCAAGCCTCTGTAGCCACCAAAAACCAATCGGGACCCTGTTCCGGCACCCTGCTGGAGGGGGGACCCCTCACCGGTGGCCATCTTCATCATCCCGGCGCTCTCCATGACGAGGAGGGAGTAGTTCACCCTCCAAGCTGAGGATATGTACAAGTAGCTATGTGTGTTTGATCTCTCTCTCGTGTTCTTGAGGTGATACGATCTTGATGTATCGCGAGCTTTGCTATTGTAGTTGGATCTTATGATGTTTTCTCCCCCTCTACTCTCTTGTAATGGATTGAGTTTTCCCTTTGAAGTTATCTTATCGCATTGACTCTTTAATGATTTGAGAACACTTGATTTATGTCTTGCCGTGCTTATCTGTGGTGACAATGGGATGTCACATGATCCACTTGATGTATGTTTTGGTGATCAACTTGCGGGTTCCGCCCATGAACCTATGCGTAGGGGTTGGCACACGTTTTCGTCTTGACTCTCCGGTAGAAACTTTTGGGGCACTCTTTGAAGTACTTTGTGTTGGTTTGAATAGATGAATCTGAGATTGTGTGATGCATATCGTATAATCATACCCACGGATACTTGAGGTGACAATGGAGTATCTAGGTGACATTAGGGTTTTGGTTGATTTGTGTCTTAAGGTGTTATTCTAGTATGAACTCTATGATAGATCGAACGGAAAGAATAGCTTCGTGTTATTTTACTACGGACTCTTGAATAGCTAGATCAGAAAGGATAACTTTGAGGTGGTTTCGTACCCTACCATAATCTCTTCGTTTGTTCTCCGCTATTAGTGAATTTGGAGTGAATCTTTGTTGCATGTTGAGGGATAGTTATATGATCCAATTATGTTATTATTGTTGAGAGAACTTGCACTAGTGAAAGTATGAACCCTAGGCCTTGTTTCAACGCATTGCAATATCGTTTGTGTTCACTTTTATCATTAGTTACCTTGCTGTTTTTATATTTTCAGATTACAAAAACCTATATCTACCATCCATATTGCACTTGTATCACCATCTCTTCGCCGAACTAGTGCACTTATACAATTTACCATTGTATTGGGTGTGTTGGGGACACAAGAGACTCTTTGTTATTTGGTTGCAGGGTTGCTTGAGAGAGACCATCTTCATCCTACGCCTCCCACGGATTGATAAACCTTAGGTCATCCACTTGAGGGAAATTTGCTACTGTCCTACAAACCTCTGCACTTGGAGGCCCAACAACGTCTACAATTAGAAGGTTGCGTAGTAGACATCAAGCTCTTTTCTGGCGCCGTTGCCGGGGAGGTGAGTGCTTGAAGGTATAGCTTTAGATCTTGCAATCGAATCTTTTTGTTTCTTGTTTTATCACTAGTTTAGTCTATAAAAGAAAATTACAAAAAAATGGAATTAAGGGTGCCTCATATGCTTCATCTTTTTAATGTCTTTCGTGAAAATGATGGGAAGGAAAATTGTGCTCAAGTACTAGAAGAATAATTACATAGAATGCTTGGCATAAAATATGTGAATAATGAGCATGATTGCAATGTTGTTAGTATGAATTCCTTGAATACCCATGATGCTAATTATATGCAAAGCCATAAGCTTGGGGATGCTATGTTTGATGAAGATGATATGTTTAGTCCCCCAAGTTTTGATGAGCAAATTTATGATGATGAAAGCATGCGTCCTATCTATGATGATTATTGTAATGACACGTATGCTATAAAGAATAATGATAACCATGAAACTTGTCAGCTTGATTTTAATTTTCAATCACATGATAGTTATTTTGTTGAGTTTGCTCCCACTACTATTGATGAGAATAAATTTTCTTATGTGGAGAGTAGTAAAATTTCTATGCAAGTAGATCATGAAAAGAATGCTTTATGTGCTGGTTATATTGTTTAATTCATTCATGATGGTACTGAAAATTATTATAAGGGAGGAACATATGCTTGTAGGAATTGCAATAATATCAAGTTTCCTCTCTATGTGCTTAAAGTTTTAAAGTTATGCTTGTTTTGCCTTCCTATGCTAGTTGATTATTGTTCCCATAAGTTGTTTGCTCACAAAATCCCTATGCATAGGAAGTGGGTTAGACTTAAATGTGCTAGTCATATTCTTCATGATGCTCTCTTTATGTTTCAATTCTTATCTTTCATGCGAGCATCATTGAAGTCATCATGCCTAGCTAGGGGCGTTAAACGTTAGCGCTTGTTGGGAGGCAACCCAATTTTATTTTAGTTTCTTGCTTTTTGGTTCTGCTTAGGAATAAATAATCCATCTAGATTCTGTTTAGATGTGGTTTTGTGTTTTAATTAGTGTTTGTTACCTAGTAGAACCTTTGGGAAGACTTGGGTGAAGTCTTTATGATCTTGCTGTAAAAAACAGAAACTTTAGCGCTCACGAGATTAGCATGAACTTTTTACTGGAGAATGATATTTAGTTGATTATTTTTGCAGATGATTACTAGACAAATTCCTCAGGTCCACCAATTTATTTTAGAATTTTTAGAGTTCCAGAAGTTTGCGTTAGTTACAGATTACTACAGACTGTTCTGTTTTTGACAGATTCTGTTTTTCGTGTGTTGTTTGCTTATTTTGATGAATCTATGGCTAGTAAAATAGTTTATAAACCATAGAGAAGTTGGAATACAGTAGATTTAACACCAATACAAATAAAGAATGAGTTCATTACAGTACCTTGAAGTGGTGTTTTGTTTTCTCTCGCTAATGGAGCTCACGAGATTTTCTGTTAAGTTTTGTGTTGTGAAGTTTTCAAGTTTTGGGTAAAGATTCGATGGACTATGGGGTAAGGAGTAGCAAGAGCCTAAGCTTGGGGATGCCAAAGACACCCAAAGGTAATATTCAAGGACAACCAAGAGCCTAAGCTTGGGGATGCCCCGGAAGGCATCCCCTCTTTCGTCTTCGTCCATCGGTAACTTTACTTGGAGCTATATTTTTATTCACCAGATGATATGTGTTTTGCTTGGAGTGTCATTTTATTTTGTTTTGGTTGTTGTTTGAATAAAATATCAAGATCTTAAATTCTTAAATGGGTGAGAGTCTTCACATAGTTATATAATTATTCGACTACTCATTGATCTTCACTTATATCTTTTTGGAGTAGTTTGTCATTTAGTCGTGTGCTTCACTTATATCCTATGAGTAAATGGTTGAATGATTTGAATGTCATAAATCTGAAATTATATATGTTTCATATGCCTTTCCCATGGGGAGTAATACCTTCACATATAAGAAGTAGAGGTGGTAAATTTATTTAAGGTTAGCAAACTTTGTATTGGTCACTTGAACAATTCATGAAAGAATATTGAAGGAAGAGAGATTTCACATATAAATATACTATCTTGGACATCTTCTATGATTGTGAGCCCCATTAATTATTTTCAAACCTGAGCAAATTAGTTGAAGTTGGACAAGGAAGACAACATAATGAGTTATGCTTGGGTATATTTGTATAGAAGTTATATTGTTATGGATCCTCTAACATGTGGTGCTTGCTATTTAGAATCCTTTGCTAGCCAAAATATCTGTACTAAGCGGGAATACTGCTTGTGCATCCAAATTCCTTGAACCAAGTTTCTTCCATGAGTGTCCACCATATCTACCTATATGCGGTATTTACCTGTCGTTCGAAGTAAATTTCCATGTGCCAAACTCTAAACCTTCAAATAATAATCTGTTTTGTATGCCCAAATCGCTCATGTAGCGACTAGGGGCTAGTAGTATCCTCCATGCTAGGTGGGTTATTCTCACGATGAGTGGACTCCGCTCATCATTCACGAGAAAATGGCTGGTAATTGGGATGCCCAGTCCTATGATCAAAAGATCAAAAACAAATTCGTAAATAATTTAAACAAAACTCCCCCAGGATTGTTGAAAGTTGGACGGCACCCGTTGTTTCGGACAAGCCGTGGAGTGTGATTGTTGGTGGAGGGGGAGTAAAATCTTTACCTTTCTGCGTGGGAACTGCCTATAATGTATCTAGTATGGAAGATATTGGAAACTCTTGGTCGTTATGTTGACAATGAAACCATACCTCTCAAAATTATTTTCATCTCTGTTTTTGCTTCGAGCTCTGGCACATCTGCAAATCCCTGCTTCCCTCTGCGAAGGGCCTATCTTTTACTTCTATGCAAGAGTCAGTAGTATTCCTTCTCATTCCAACCTACACTTTAGTTGGCAAGCATCATGTGATGGAAATATCTGAGCATATATGGCCATTCAAATATATTTGATCATGAATTATTATTGTTGACAATTATCTATATGATAAATAAGTTGGGAGGCGAAACATTAAGCCCCTATCTTTCTCTGTGTTCGATGGATGCTATTTGTTCTAAAAATATGCTTTGAGTGGTAGCAATCATGGAAGACTAAAAGATAGTAGAGTATGTGAAGTTTGCTGAATCAAAGCTCTGACATAGACTCTTCCTGAAAATAAGATGAATTGTAATTGTTTGATGACTAATAACACGGTTTGTTAGTTTTCAAGAAAGTTTATGATCTATACTTTAACATGTGAATAGCTTGTTACTTGATCATGAAAATTTCTATGAGTTCAACTACTGTTATGACATATAATGATGCTAGAAAAGGTGATTGAAATTATCATTGATCAAACTTATGCACCTGCTAGCATTCACACTTCATAAATTATTTATTTTATCATTTACCTACTCGAGGACGAGCAGGAATTAAGATTGGGGATGCTGATATGTCTCTAACGTATCTATAATTTATGAAGTATTCATGCTATTATATTATCCATCTTGGATGTTTTATGGGCTTTACTATGCACTTTTATATTACTTTTGGGACTAACCTATTGACCTAGAGCCCAGTGCCAGTTTCTGTTTTTTCCCTTGTTTCAGTGTTTCGCAGAGAAGGAATATCACACGGAGTCCAAACGGAATGAAACCTTCGGAAAAGTTACTTTTGGAAAGAAAGCAATACGGGAGACTTGGAGTGCACGTCAGGGGATCAACGAGGAGAGCACGAGGCAGGGGGCGCGCCCACCCCCTGGGCGCGCCCTCCACCCTCGTGGGCCCCTCGTGGCTCCCCTTACCGACTTATTTCGCCTATATATCTCCATATACCCTAAAACCTTCGGGGAACAGAAGAGATCGGGAGTTCCGCCGCCACAAGCCTCTGTAGCCACCAAAAACCAATCGGGACCCTGTTCCGGCACCCTGCTGGAGGGGGGATCCCTCACCGGTGGCCATCTTCTTCATCTCGACACTCTCCGTGACGAGGAGGGAGTAGTTCACCCTCGGGGCTGAGGGTATGTACCAGTAGCTATGTGTTTGATCTCTCTCTCTCTCTCTCTCTCTCTCGTGTTCTTGAGGTAATACGATCTTGATGTATCGTGAGCTTTGCTATTGTAGTTGGATCTTATGATGTTTTCTCCCCCTCTACTCTCTTGTAATGGATTGAGTTTTCCCTTTGAAGTTATCTTATCGGATTGAGTCTTTAATGATTTGAGAACACTTGATGTATGTCTTGCCATGCTTATCTGTGGTGACAATGGGATATCACGTGATCCACTTGATGTATGTTTTGGTGATCAACTTGCGGGTTCCGTCCATGAACCTATGCATAGGGGTTGGCACACATTTTCATCTTGACTCTCTGGTAGAAACTTTGGGGCACTCTTTGAAGTACTTTGTGTTGGTTTGAATAGATGAATCTGAGATTGTGTGATGCATATCGTATAATCATACCCACGGATACTTGAGGTGACAATGGAGTATCTAGGTGACATTAGGGTTTTGGTTGATTTGTGTCTTAAGGTGTTATTCTAGTATGAACTCTATGATAGATCGAACGGAAAGAATAGCTTCGTGTTATTTTACTACGGACTCTTGAATAGGTAGATCAGAAAGGATAACTTTGAGGTGGTTTCATACCCTACCATAATCTCTTCGTTTGTTCTCCGCTATTAGTGAATTTGGAGTGACTCTTTGTTGCATGTTGAGGGATAGTTATATGATCCAATTATGTTATTATTGTTGAGAGAACTTGCACTAGTGAAAGTATGAACCCTAGGCCTTGTTTCAACGCATTGCAATATCGTTTGTGTTCACTTTTATCATTAGTTACCTTGCTGTTTATATATTTTCAGATTACAAAAACCTATATCTACCATCCATATTGCACTTGTATCACCATCTCTTCGCCAAACTAGTGCACCTATACAATTTACCATTGTATTGGATGTGTTGGGGACACAAGAGACTCTTTGTTATTTGGTTGCAGGGTTGCTAGAGAGAGACCATCTTCATCCTACGCCTCCCACGGATTGATAAACCTTAGGTCATCCACTTGAGGGAAATTTGCTACTGTCCTACAAACCTCTGCTCTTGGAGGCCCAACAACGGCTACAAGAAGAAGGTTGCGTAGTAGACATCAGGTGTGGCCCGTCTAGCCCAGGACAGATATCTAGCCCAGATATTAAATTTTTTCAAGATGAAAATGGCTAGCCCAGCTATACTTTTTTGAGGAATACCCAGGCAAGGTCAACTTGTTATTCTCTTCCCCGCTGGGCTGCAAATCTTTCCTAGGAGGGATGCATTAGGCTTAACAGGAAAATGGGCTTTAAAAAATAATAAATGGGATGTAATTATAAAAACTAGGCAGTAACTATAAAAAATGCACCAAGCACGGAATTAGTTTATAAAATATTATTTATGGATTTTGATAATCTTAATTTTTAATTGTTGCGCGCGCAATGTTTCGTTAGATTTTTACGTAATACAAATTTATATTTAATAAGACTAGAAATTTCCGGATAAAAATATTTCGGATCCCATCAAAATGTGGGAAATTTTATTGAATTCTGTCTTGAACAGTTGGTTCAAATTATTAATCGCTGTCCTAGCTAGAAAATGGGCTGTACATTCTTACAAATCGCAAATGGGCTATAAGTTCTCTCCCACACACTTGTGGGCCAACTAAGTTGACGCATCCCCTAAAAAAAGTTGACGCGTATGCAAGGCTTTGTCAACTTATTATAGTCAACACACGGTTCTAGCAGCAGTAGCCGTTGGATGTCCATCCAACGGATGCCGTGCTTCTTCTTCAATCTCGAATATTCTAGCTTCACCCGCCCAAAAATTGATTCCTCCCCCTGACATCTGGGGCGCACCATTTCGGAAGCTGTCCTGTGGGCCTACTAAGTTGACGCGTACCAAGGGCTTTGTCAACTTAGTCAATATGAAAGATTCTAGCTGCAGTGACCGTACGATGTCCATCCAACGGCCGTAGTGCTTCTTCAACCTCTGGTCTTCTTGCTCCAGCCTCCCAAAGCAGCGCCGATCATGCTATGTGCTCCTGCCTCCCGTGGCCGGCTGTGATGCCGCGGAGGCGTCACCGCCCCCTACTACTCCCACCGCTGGACAGGCCATCCATCTACTCACCCACACCCCATGTTATTCCACGAGGACGGCAGCCTCACACCGCAGCCCAACCAGTGAACCCTCGTACTCCTCTCCGCGCGGGCTTCCACTGCCGCGTCTTCCCCAGCTCCATGTCGTCCCCTTCCTAGGCCTCGCCGTCGTCCACCGCCCTGGTGCTCTCGGCGCGGCGTGGTCAACGTGGTCAAGGAACGGCTTCCATTGGACGTGGACTGTACGTGGAGAGGCTGATAGCTGGGTCGACGACGGCAGCAAGGAAGTGCCTCCTTATTACGCGGAAAATAATGATTCCTCCACCTGACAGCAGGGACCCACCGGACGGGCCACCGTATTTCACGAAAAAAATGTTTGGCCCCTGACTGCTGGGACCCACCGGACGGGCCATCGTATTGCGTGACAAAAATGTTCCCCCCGCTGTCAGCTCGGACCCACCGGAAGTGCCTCCTTATTACGCACAAAAAAATGAATACTCCCCCTGCTGGTTGGGACCCACCTTGGTGGGAGGCTGACTTGTGGGCCTACTAAGTTGACGGGGACGGAGTGCTTTGTCAACTTAGTCAATATGAACGATTCTATCTGGTCTTGTTGCTCCAGCCGCCCAAAGCAGCGCCGGTCGTGCCGCATGCTCCTGCCTCCCGTGGCCGGCTGTGCTGCCGCGGAGGCCTCATCGCCCCCTACTATTCCCACCGCTGGCCAGGCCCTGCGGTGACAGCAGCCTCACACCGCAGCTGAACCAGTGAACCCTCGTACTCCTCTCCGCGTGGGCTTCCACTACCGCGCCTTCCCCGGCTCCGCGTCGTCCCCTTCCTAGGCCTCGCCGTCGTCCACCGCCCTGGTGCTCTCGGCGCGGCATGGTCAACGTGGTCAAGGAACGGCTTCCATCGGACATGGACTGTACGTGGAGAGGCTCACAGCTGGGTCCACGGCCGCAGCAAGGACGTGCCTCCTTATTACGTGCAAAATAATTATTCCTCCACCTGACAGCGGGGACCCACCAGACGGGCCACCATATTTCGTGAAAAAAACGTTTCCCCTGACTGCTGGGACCCACCAGCTACATCTTCGCACACAAGGAAGTGCGTCCGGGCAAAAAAACGATTCGCCCCCCTGACTGCTGGGACCCACCAGCTACATCTTCGCACGCAAGGAAGTGCCTGACAGTCGGGACCCACCTGGTCGAAGCGTACGTAGCGTTGTCATTCTGGTCGCGAACGTGTATGTACATACTTGTCGATGTAGAGGCATGCACGTGTCGTAGTAGAGGCATGCACGTAGCATGTACACGTACGTACAGCGACCAGTGTGCAAGAAATAAAATACGGCCACGTACGTACATATGGGCAGGGTCTGGAACGCCTACTCGCGCATACGTACGGCCAGGGCTCGTGTACATGGCTGGTCGGAACGAAGAAACTGCGTCGTCGTCGTGTTCATGGGGAGCCAACCGGCTGGGTCAGAACGGAATGCGTCGTCGTGTTCATCGGGAGGGCTTGGACGGAACAGTCGTGTTCATCCACGGGCTCCTGTTCATCCAGCCTCCACCGCGCGCTACTCCACCGGCTACTGTTCAACCAACCCTCTCCACGGGCTCCTGTTCAACCACCCCTCCACGGGCTACTGTTCATCCAGCCCTCCACCATCTACTGTTCATCCTGCCCTCACGGGGTGGTCCTGTTCATCCTGCCCTCCACGGGGTCCTGTTCATCCAGCCCCAACCGGCTCGATCGATCAGGGTCCTGTTCATGCAGAGGCAACACCATGGGGTCCTGTTCATCCACCCCCACCGGGAACTGTTCATCCAAACCCCCCAGCAACGCTCACTGTTCATCCAGAGGCAGCATCGATCGGCTTCAGTTAGCAGCAGTAGCAAAGGATCGCTCGATCGGGTTCAGTTAACAGCCATCGATCGATCGCTCGGGTTCAGTAATGCGTAGCCTGCAGTGCAATCGCTCGGGTTCAGTTAGAGCCCAACGCCTCGCACCCACGCGCGTGCGTGTACGAGAGAAACGCACATCGCTCGGCCCCGACCACCCACCGTAACCGGGAACACCCCGATATTTTCCTCGCCCTCGCTTCTACCACGGTTTTTTTCCGTCATGGATGGCCCAAAGAATGTCATGCAGCTGCGTCTCCGGCCCGCCCAGGACGAAAAGCCCATTTTCTGTCATGATTTTTTGTCATAGAAGTAGGAGCCCACCACATCTATGATGATACCGGGTTTTGTCACAATTATCGTCATAGAAGTGTCATAAGTATGAAAGAAAAAAATTCGTTCAGCCCAAAATGTCACGGATGTGTCTTTTTTTTTGCAGTGATCCAAGATGATCGGATATGACAATTGAAGGAAATATGCCCTAGAGGCAATAATAAATTTATTATTTATTTCCTTATATCATGATAAATGTTTATTATTCATGCTAGAATTGTATTAACCAGAAACATGATATATGTGTGAATACATAGACAAACAGAGTGTCACTAGTATGCCTCTACTTGACTAGCTCGTTGATCAAAGATGGTTATGTTTCCTAGCCATAGACATGAGTTGTCATTTGATTAACGGGATCACATTATTAGGAGAATGATGTGATTGACTTGACCCATTCCGTTAGCTTAGCACTCGATCGTTTAGTATGTTGCAATTGCTTTCTTCATAACCTATACGTGCTCCTATGACTATGAGATTATGCAACTCCCGTTTACCGGAGGAACACTTTGTGTGCTACCAAACGTCACAACGTAACTGGGTGATTATAAAGGTGCTCTACAGGTGTCTCTGAAGGTACTTGTTGGGTTGGCGTATTTCGAGATTGGGATTTGTCACTCCAATTGTCGGAAAGGTATCTCTGGGCCCTCTCGGTAATACACATCACTTAAGCCTTGCAAGCATTGCAACTAATGAGTTTGTTGCGAGATGATGTATTACGGAACGAGTAAAGAGACTTGCCGGTAACGAGATTGAACTAGGTATTAAGATACCGACGATCGAATCTCGGGCAAGTAACATACCGATGACAAAGGGAACAACGTATGTTGTTATGCGGTTTGACCGATAAAGATCTTCGTAGAATATGTGGGAGCCAATATGGGCATCCAGGTCCCGCTATTGGTTATTGACCGGAGACGTGTCTCGGTCATGTCTACATAGTTCTCGAACCCGTAGGGTCCGCACGCTTAACGTTACGATGACAGTTTTATTATGAGTTTATGAGTTTTGATGTACCGAAGGATTTCGGAGTCCCGGATGAGATCGGGGACATGACGAGGAGTCTCGAAATGGTCGAGACGTAAAGATCGATATATTGGACGACTATATTCGGACATCGGAAAGGTTCCGAGTAATTCGGGTATTTTTCGGAGTACCGGAGAGTTACGGGAATTCGTATTGGGCCTTAATGGGCCGTACGGGAAAGGAGAGAAAGGCCCCAAAGGGTGGCCGCACCCCTCCCCATGGACTAGTCCGAATTGGACTAGGGAGGGGGGCGCCCCCTTCCTTCCTTCTCCTTCTCCCTTCCCTTCTCCTACTCCAACAAGGAAAGGAGGAGTCCTACTCCCGGTGGGAGTAGGACTCCCCCCTTGGCGCGCCCTCCTCCTAGGCCGGCCGCCTCCCCCTTGCTCCTTTATATACGGGGGCAGGGGGCACCCCATAGACACAACAATTGATCTATTGATCTCTTAGCCATGTGTGGTGCCCCCCTCCATCATATTACACCTCGATAATATCGTAGCGGTGCTTAGGCGAAGCCCTACGTCGGTAGAACGTCATCATCGTCACCACGCCGTCATGCTGACGAAACTCTCCCTCAACACTCGGCTGGATCGGAGTTCGAGGGATGTCATCGAGCTGAACGTGTGCTGAACTCAGAGGTGCCGTACGTTCGGTACTTGATCGGTCGGATCGTGAAGACGTACGACTACATCAACCGCGTTGTGTTAACGCTTCCGCTTTCGGTCTACGAGGGTACGTGGATAACACTCTCCCCTCTCGTTGCTATGCATCACCATGATCTTGCGTGTGCGTAGGAAAGTTTTGAAATTACTACGTTCCCCAACAGTGGTATCAGAGCCTGGTTTTATGCGTTGATGTTATGCACGAGTAGAACACAAGTGAGTTGTGGGCGATATAAGTCATATTGCTTACCAGCATGTCATACTTTGGTTCAGCGGTATTGTGAGATGAAGCGGCCCGGACCAACATTACGCGTATGCTTACGCGAGACCGGTTTCACCGTTGCGAGCACTCGTTGCTTAAAGGTGACTGCCGGGTGTCTGTCTCTCTCACTTTAGTTGAATCGAGTGTGGCTACGCCCGGTCCTTGCGAAGGTTAAAACAGCACCAACTTGACAAACTATCATTGTGGTTTTGATGCGTAGGTAAGAACGGTTCTTGTTAAGCCCGTAGTAGCCACGTAAAACTTGCATCAACAAAGTAGAGGACGTCTAACTTGTTTTTGCAGGGCATGTTCTGATGTGATATGGTCAAAGCATGATGCTAAATTTATTGTATGAGATGATCATGTTTTGTAACCGAGTTATCGGCAACTGGCAGGAGCCATATGGTTGTCGCTTTATTGTATGCAATGGAATCGCCCTGTAATGCTTTACTTTATCACTAAGCGGTAGCGATAGTCGTAGAAGCATAAGATTGGCGAGACGACAACGATGCTACGATGGAGATCAAGGTGTCGCGCCGGTGACGATGGTGATCATGACGGTGCTTCGGAGATGGAGATCACAAGCACAAGATGATGATGGCCATATCATATCACTTATATTGATTGCATGTGATGTTTATCTTTTATGCATCTTATCTTGTTTTGATTTACGGTAGCATTATAAGATGATCCCTCACTAAATTATCAAAGTATAAGTGTTCTCCCTGAGTATGCACCGTTGCGAAAGTTCTTCGTGCTGAGACACCACGTGATGATCGGGTGTGATAGGCTCTACGTTCAAATACAACGGGTGCAAAACAGTTGCACACGCGGAATACTCAGGTTATATGGCCTCAGAACACGGAGACCGAAAGGTCGAGCATGAATCATATAGTAGATATGATCAACATAGTGATGTTCACCGTTGAAACTACTCCATCTCACGTGATGATGGGACATGGTTTAGTTGATATGGATCACGTGATCACTTAGAGGATTAGAGGGATGTCTATCTAAGTGGGAGTTCTTAAGTAATATGATTAATTGAACTTAAATTTATCATGAAATTAGTCCTGATAGTATTTTGCAAATTATGTTGTAGATCAATAGCTTGCGTTGTTGCTTCCCTGTGTTTATTTTTTATATGTTCCTAGAGAAAAATTATGTTGAAAGATGTTAGTAGCAAAGATGCGGGTTGGATCCGTGATCTGAGGATTATCCTCATTGCTGCACAGAAGAATTATGTCCTTGATGCACCGCTAGGTGACAGACCTATTGCAGGAGCAGATGCAGACGTTATGAACGTTTGGCTAGCTCAATATGATGACTACTTGATAGTTTAGCGCACCATGCTTAACGGCTTAGAATCGGGACTTCAAAGATGTTTTGAATGTCATGGACCATATGAGATGTTCCAGGAGTTGAAGTTAATATTTCAAGCAAATACCCGAGTTGAGAGATATGAAGTCTCCAACAAGATCTATAGCTAAAAGATGGAGGAGAATAGCTTAAGTAGTGAGCATGTGCTCAGATTGTGTGGGTACTACAATCGCTTGAATCAAGTGGGAGTTAATCTTCCAGATAAAATAGTGATTGACAGAATTCTCTAGTCACCATCACCAAAGTTAGTAGAACTTCGTGATGAACTATAGTATGTAAGGGATGACAAAAGTAATTCCCGAGCTCTTCGCGATGCTGAAATCGACGAAGGTAGAAATTAAGAAAGAGCATCAAGTGTTGATGGTTAACAAGACCACTAGTTTCAAGAAAAGGGCAAAGGGATAGAAGGGGAACTTCAAAAAGAATGGCAAGCAAGTTGCTACTCAAGTGAAGAAGCCCAAGTCTGTACCTAAGCCCGAGACTAAGTGCTTCTACTGCAAATGGACTGGTCACTGGAAGCGGAACTGCCCGAAGTATTTGGTGGATAAGAAGGATGGCAAAGTGAACAAAGGTATATTGAATATACATGTTATTGATGTGTACTTACCAGTGTTTATAGCAACCCCTCAGTATTTGATACTGGTTTAGTTGCTAAAGAGTAGTAACTCGAAACGGGAGTTACATGAACATAAACTAGTTATGGATGAAGTGACGATGTGTATTGGAAGTGGTTCCAAGATTGATATGATCATCATCGCACACTCCCTATACTTTCGGGATTAGTGTTGAACCTAAATAAGTGTTATTTGGTGTTTGCGTTGAGCATGAATATGATTTGATCATGTTTGTTGCAATACGGATATTCATTTAAATTAGAGAATAATTGTTGTTCTGTTTACATGAATAAAACCTTCTATGGTCATACACCCAATAAAATGGTTTGTTGGATCTCGATCGTAGTGATACACATATTCATAATAATGAAGCCAAAAGATGCAAAGTTAATAATGATAGTGCAACTTATTTGTGGCACTGCCGTTTAGGTCATATTGGTGTAAAGCGCATGAAGAAACTCCATACTGATGGGATTTTGGAATCACTTGATTATGAATCACTTGATGCTTGCGAACCGTGCCTGATGGGCAAGATGACTTATACACCGTTCTCCGGAACTATGGAGAGAGCAACAGATTTTTTGGAAATCATACATACAGATGTATGTGGTCCGATGAATATTGAGGCTCGTAGCAGGTATCATTAATTTCTGACCTTCACAAATGATTTGAGCAGATATGAGTATATCTACTTAATGAAACAGAAGTCTGAAACATTTGAAAAGTTCATATAATTTCAGAGTGAAGTGGAAAATCATCGTAACAAGAAAATAAAGTTTCTACGATCTAATCGTGGAGAAGAGTATTTGAGTTACGAGTTTGGCCTTCAGTAAAAACAATGTGAAATAGTTTCACTACTCACGCCACCTCGAACACCACAGTGTAATGGTGTGTCCGAACATCGTAATCGTACTTTATTAGATATGGTGCAATATATGATGTCTCTTACCGATCTACCACTATCGTTTTGGGGTTATGCATTAGAGACAGCTACATTCATGTTAAATAGGGTACCATCTAAATCCGTTGAGACGACATCTTATGAACTGTGGTTTGGCAAGAAACCAAAGTTGTCGTTTCTTAAAGTTTGGGGTTGCGATGCTTATGTGAAAAAGTTTCATCTTGATAAGCTCAAACCCAAATCGGAGAAATGTGTCTTCATAGGATACCCAAAGGAGACAGTTGGGTACACCTTCTATCACAGATCCGAAGGCAAGACATTCGTTACTAAGTATGGATCCTTTCTAGAGGAGGAGTTTCTCTCGAAAGAAGTGAGTGGGAGGAAAATAGAACTTGATGAGGTAATTGTACCTGCTCCCTTATTGGAAAGTAGTTCATCGCCCTTCTGTCTGTAACGCCCGGATAACTAAGCTACAGTAATCCCACGCTAATGGTGCCACGTTACCTCCGTTACTGTTGCTAATCTATCGTTAGATCAAAACCGGTCCAAAACTCAAATTCAAAATTTGGAAATTAATAAAAGTTTTCAAACAGTAAAATAAAAAATGTTCGGTTTGTACTAAATATTACATAGATAATTATGGAGTAGAAGACACAATTTTATAAAATACTTAAATGCCCTAAGTTAAATAAAACAGAAAAGGAAGAGAAATAATTAAAAGAAAAAGACAAACAAAAAACAGAATAAAAGCCCCCCTAACTGGGCCTTTTGGCCCAGCTGGCCATCCACGCGGACCCGAGCTGCCCGAATGGGCCGGCCCAGCCGGCCACTTCCCCCACTCCTCCTTATCCCCCCACTCCCCAGGGTACCGAAACCCTAACCCCCACTCTCCCCACATCGCCTCCCCACTCTCCCACACCACCTCTCGATCCCATCTGGATCGGGGTGGTGTTCGACCGCGACGCTGCCGCCCGGGGAACCCCATCGCCCACGCCGTCGCTGCTCCATCCTCGGCTCCTCCTCGCCGGCTCCACCAACCCTCACCGCCCGTTTCCCAGATCTGGAGGCGTCACTCCCGACCACGTCGCCCATCGCCCAAGGACCTCGCCGCCGGAGCCCCTCACCGCCTCGCCGGATAGTCGTCCCCGTCCTCCCCCTCGACCCCCACTGCCAGTCCCGTACACCACGCGGTGAGGCCCCGGCCTCTACTTCTCTTCCCCCTCTCCTTGCCATCGCCGGAACAGCCCACGGCTACGCTCGCACCGAGCGTGCACTCACCGCCAGACCGCGCACGCGCACACCCCCTGAAGCCCCTCGACACTCCCTGGCCACGCTAGCGCGGGCGCCTTCACGCGCCCCACGCTCGTTTCCGCCTCGGGGCCGCGATCTCCTCCCTCATGCCGCGCCTGGGTCATGTGCCCGCTCGCCCGGCCGCACTCTAGTCGCGCCGAGTCCACCGCCGCCCGGGGCCCTGCCGCGCTCCGGCGACCGTCGCCTGCAACCGCACCATAACGGGCTTGCCCCGTTCGGGCTAGCGGGTGGCTGGGCTGGGTCAATGACTGCTGGGGTCCACTCCCCTGCACCCAAAAAAAAGAAAAAAGAATTAAAAAATATAATAATAAATAATAATAAAAATAATTAATTAATTAACTTAATTAATTTTTATTAATTAAACTAAACAACTAATTAAACTAATTAATCATGATTAGTTAGTCTAGTGTATGACATGCGGGACCCACACGTAGTTGAGCCAGTCAACTGCACAGTTGACTGCTGACGTCAGCATGATGTCATGCTGATGTCATCTTTTACTATTCTGGATAATGTTGATTAAATTAATTAAATAAATCCTAAAAATGATTTAAATCTTTAAAAATTAATATAAAATAATCCGTAACCCGGATGAAAATACTTTCTACATGAAAGTTGCTCAGAACGACGAGACGAATCTCGATACGCAGCTCGTTCGTCCGCCACACATCCCTAACATATCGAACTCGCAACTTTCCCCCTCTGGTTCATCTGTCCGAAAACGCGAAACACTGGGGATACTTTCCCGGATGTTTTCCCCCTTCGCCTGTATCACCTCTTACCGCGTTAGGGCACACCTGACACCGTTGTTTGCTTTGTCATGCATCGTTATGCATCTGTTTGCATTGTATTCATTGTTTCTTCCCCCTCTTCTCTCCGGTAGACTACGAGACCAACGCCGCTACTGGTGCCACGACCGACTACGGTGTTGACGACCCCTCCTTCTCGGCCGAGCTTCTAGGCAAGCCCCCCCCCCTTGATCACCAGATATCGCCTATTTTTCTCTATACTCTTGCATTAGGGTAGTGTAGCATGTTACTGCTTTCCGTTAATCCTATTCTGCTGCATAGCCTGTCTTTTCCACCATTGTTGTTAACTTTACCTGCATTCCTACATTCTTAGTATAGGATGCTAGTATTCCATCAGTGGCCCTACATTCTTGTCCGTCTGCCATGCTATTCTATCGGGCCGTGATCACTCGGGAGGTGATCACGGGTATATACTTATATACATTTGATATATGATACCTGTGGTGACTAAAGTCGGGTCGGCTCGTAGGAGTACCCGCAGGTGGATCTTTGTGGCGGAGTGACATGGTAGGTTGAGACCACCTAGGCGAGAGGTGGGCCTGGCCCTGGTCGGCGTCCGCGGTTACTTCAAAATAACACGCTTAACGAGTTCTTGGTATTTGATCTGAGTCTGGCCATTTGGTCTATACGCACTAACCAACTACGCGGGAACAATTATGGGCACTCGACGTCGTGGTATCAGCCGAAGCCTTCGTGACGTCAGCGACCAAGCGGCGCATGCCGGATTGGACTGGAACGCCAGTAGGCTAGGTCTGCTTCCGGCCGCGTACGCAACGTGCAGGTGTGCAATGGGCGGTAGGCCCAGACCCCTACGCGCATAGGATTTAGACCGGCGTGCTGACCTCTCTGTTGTGCCTAGGTGGGGCTGCGACGTGTTGATCTTACGAGGCCGGGCATGACCCAGAAAAGTGTGTCCGGCCAAATGGGATCGAGCGTGTTGGGTTATGTGGTGCACCCCTGCAGGGAAATTTATCTATTCGAATAGCCGTGTCCCTCGGTAAAAGGACGACCCGGAGTTGTACCTTGACCTTATGACAACTAGAACCGGATACTTAATAAAACACACCCTTCCAAGTGCCAGATACAACCCGGTGATCGCTCTCTAATAGGGCGACGAGGAGAGGATCGCCGGGTAGGATTATGCTATGCGATGCTACTTGGAGGACTTCAATCTACTCTCTTCTACATGCTGCAAGATGGAGGCTGCCAGAAGCGTAGTCTTCGACAGGATTAGCTACCCCCCTCTTATTCTGGCATTCTGCAGTTCAGTCCACTGATATGGCCCTTTACACATATAACCAGGCATATGTAGTGTAGTTCCTTGCTTGCGAGTACTTTGGATGAGTACTCACGGTTGCTTTCCTTCCTCTTTTCCCCCTTTCCTTTCTACCTGATTGTCGCAACCAGATGCTGGAGTCTAGGAGCCAGACGCCACCGTCGACGACGACTCCTACGACACTGGAGGTGCCTACTACTACGTGCAGCCCGCTGACGACGACCAGGAGTAGTTAGGAGGATCCCAGGCAGGAGGCCTACGCCTCTTTCGATCTGTATCCCAGTTTGTGCTAGCCTTCTTAAGGCAAACTTGTTTAACTTATGTCTGTACTCAGATATTGTTGCTTCCGCTGACTCGTCTATGATCGAGCACTTGTATCCGAGCCCTCGAGGCCCCTGGCTTGTATTATGATGCTTGTATGACTTATTTATGTTGTAGAGTTGTGTTGTGATATCTTCCCATGAGTCCCTGATCTTGATCGTACACATTTGCGTTCATGATTAGTGTACGATTGAATCGGGGGCATCACAAGTTGGTATCAGAGCCGACTGCCTGTAGGAATCCCCCTTACCACACTCCTTGGCCGAAGTCGAGTCTAGACATTACAAAACTTTTACTAGCATGGATGTGTGTCTTACGGGCCCACGTCGCCATTGGGTGGTACTAGGATCTTTTACTCCTCGACCTTTACTCTGGGACTCTGAACTCTCTTCTACTCGGGTTAAATGAATTTACTAACTCTAACACTAGGATCCCGTGACCGCATTCACCCCAAAGTTGGATAAGCCATAGTTATTTCTTAGAATAGTATTTTGAACAATTCACACACTGTCATTTGACTCCTTTGAAACATCTTTGCTTTCAGATGGAACCCACGAGGCAGGTCGTGCGCCACACGACGGCCATTGGTGCCTCGGGATCACCTGCTGTGCTAGCTGAGATGATGACCTATCTGGATTATCGCTGGCACCCTGAGTACACCGTCTACGAGGAGTACCAGGACTTTAACCAGGAGCAGTACCGTGCCATTGTCCACCTCTACTCGCGGGAGTATGACTCCACTACTGTGCTGCACACCGCTCATGGTGTTGGAGTGACCATCGATATGGCTGTCCATGATGCTGCTTATGCTGCTCTGACACGTCTTCGTGGAGAGTATCGGGAGTTGGACACCTCCCCTTTCAGGCACATTGCTATCGCATCTGATGTTGGTGCGGAGGATACTATACTGCTGCCTACTCCACTGTCACCCGAGAGCCCTTCTACCATCAGAACCTGGTTTTGCATGCTGATGGGCTGGATCAAGCTAACCGAGCTCTTCGCCAAGAGTTGTACACCACCCGTCAGCACCTTTACCGTGCTCTGACGCTGTTGCACCCCTTTGTCCGATCTAGGGAGCTGCCCCATTCTGCGATCTACCCAGCCAGGACTGTGATGCCCCAGGGTGTCGGCTGGCCAGATGTGGGAGGCCACTCTCCCGCACTTGGACCTCTTCTGCCACCTGAGCGTCAGGTTCTGCACCAAAGTATTCGCGGACCCCAGGTTGCTGACGTGGAGTTCCTGATGCGACACTACCAGCTTTCAGGCTACTCCTACCTCCACAGTACCTCTTGGGACTGATGTAGGCTTGCTTGTAGTGTTAGATGCATTCGCCGCGGGCCTGTGTGCCGCCTATGTTGTTTTAGTCTATGTACTGAACTCTGTGTACTGAACTATATGTACTGAACTCTATGCATGACCCCTTTTGTAAGTTATGCCGACTACTATGTAGTAGCTATCGTGCTCCTTTCATTATGCATATTTCATCATGAATGATTCTTGTCTTTGCAAATTTCTCAATGCTGAACTACCCCTGTTATACATTAGCAGGATGGTTAGACCAGGTGGTCGTGGTAGTGGTGGCAGTGCCCCACCACCACCTGAGTACATGGCTGGTATGATCCAACAGTTCGAACTGAACCGCCAATTCATGGAAAATATGATGGCTCAGTTTCCTCGCCCCAATATGGACCAGCAACCAACCCCAGTAACTCTGCAAGATTTCATGCGCCTCAACCCAACTGTGTACCGCAGCTCAACTCAGCCTCTGGATGCTGATGACTGGCTTCGTGACATCACCTATGAGACGGAGTCGGCCGATGTAGCCCCTGCCAGCTATGTCACCTTTGCTTCCTTCTTCCTGAAGGGACCCGCAGCTCAATGGTGGGATAGCCACAGGCGTACTCTGCCAGCTGGAACAATCATCACCTGGCCAGACTTCCAAGCTGCTTTCCGTGCCCGCTTCATTCCTCAGGGATTCATGGACCGGAAGAAGCGTGAGTTCCGCAACCTCACCCAAGGCAACAAAACTGTTGAAGCTTATCAGCGGGAGTTTCTGGACTTGTCTCGCTATGCTGAAGAGGACATTGCAACTGATGCACGCAGACAGGAGAAGTTCCGTGATGGCCTTCAAGCTGACATCAAGCTCGCACTTCTAGTGCATGACTTTGCTGATTTCGCCACCTTGGTGGACAAGGCCATCAATGTCGAAACTGGTCTGCAGGAATACCAGAGCTCTCACAAGCGCAACCGTGACACGGGCTCATCCTCGGGCCCGCCCTCACAGAAGCGTAAGATATGGATCCCGAACAGCATGTACCGTCCAAAAGCATCTGCCCCAAGGCAGACCTATGCTGCACCTCGTCTGCCTCCACCACCATCTAGGCAGTCAAGACTTCCAGCTCCACCATCCCAAGCTCCTGTTCCCACTCCCAATAATGGTTTGTGCTTCAGGTGTGGTCAACCAGGACACCGTCCTAGAGAATGCAACCAAAACCAGAATCAACTGGCCCTTCCAGCAACTGGCCATGGAAGCAACCCGCCCCGCAGCAACAAGGCCAAGTCTTATGGTCGTGTTCATGCCAACCACGTTGATCTCAATGAAGCTCAAGACCAGCCTGCTACTGTGATGGGTACACTCCTCGTAAATTCAGTACCAGCATCCGTTTTATTTTATACAGGTGCATCGCATTCATTCATGTCAGAAGATTTTGCATACAAGCACGACGTTAAATGTGAGGAGATGAACACCTCGGTATTGGTCAAAACCCCCGTGGGACAGTGTCAAACCTCCCTGGTTGGCATCGACGTCCCCATGGAAATCGAAGGGCTGGAATTCTATGCCTCTCCCATTATCCTGAAGTCGTCTAACATCGACCTCATTTTGGGGATGGATTGGTTGAAAGCGCATACTGCTTCTATAGTTTGCGCCACTAAGACCGTCCATCTACTTCACCCTTCAGATGAAATAGTTGCTTACCAAGCTCATCTGGTGCAAAATGCCAAGGCCAGGCTCAATGCATTGAATGCATTGAATGCCGCACCACTCGAGGGCATTGAAAACATTCCCGTCGTGCGTGAATTCCTCGACGTCTTTCCTGAAGAACTTCCAGGGATTCCCCCTGCTAGAGCTGTCGAATTCATCATCGACTTGAAACCAGGCACCACTCCTATAGCCAAGCGACCCTACAAGATGCCGCCGCATGAACTCCTTGAGCTTAAGGAGGAAATCGACAAATCTCTTCGCAAAGGATTCATTCGCCCAAGTTGCTCTCCTTGGGGAGCACCTTCTCTCTTTGTCAAGAAGAAGGATGGGACAAACCGATTAGTTCAAGACTACCGTCCTATAAACCAAGCTACCATTCAGAATAAATACCCTCTTCCTCGGATCAATGATCTATATGATCAACTGGCGGGTTCATCATTGTTCTCTAAGCTCGACTTGAGGTTGGGTTACCACCAGATCCGTGTTCGCGAAGAGGATATCCCAAAGACCGCCTTCGTGACTCGATATGGTTCATATGAGTACACCGTCATGTCTTTCGGTTTAACCAATGCTCCAGTCACCTTCTCTCGTCTGATGAACTATATATTCATGGATTACCTCGACAAGTTCGTCGTGGTTTATCTGGATGATATCCTTGTATTTTCCAAGAACGAAGAAGAACATGCTGAACATCTTCATCTTGTGCTGGAAGAGCTACGAGAGCATCAACTATATGCCAAGTTCTCCAAATGTGAATTCTGGCTACCCGAAGTAACCTATCTTGGGCATGTCATCTCTGCTGGGAATCGTAGCGTAATTTTAAAATTTTCCTACGCTCACCAAGATGCATCTATGGAGTATACTAGCAACGAGGGGAAAGGAGTGCATCTACATACCCTTGTAGATCGCGAGCGGAAGCGTTCCAATGAACGTGGATGACGGAGTCGTACTCGCCGTGATTCAAATCACCGATGATCGAGTGCCGAACGGACGGCACCTCCGCGTTCAACACACGTACGGTGCAGCGACGTCTCCTCCTTCTTGATCCAGCAAGGGGAAGGAGAGGTTGATGGAGATCCAGCAGCACGACGGCGTGGTGGTGGATGTAGCGGGATCTCGGCAGGGCTTCGCCAAGCGTCTGCGAGAGAGAGAGAGGTGTAGCAGGGGAGGAGGGAGGCGCCCAAGGCTGTAATATTGCTGCCCTCCCTCTCCCCCTTTTATATAGGCCCCCTGGGAGGGGGGGGGCGCCGGCCACAACCCATCTAGAGGGGGGGCGGCCAAGGGGGGTGCCTTGCCCCCCAAGGCAAGTGGGGCGCCCCCCACCCTAGTGTTTCCAACCCTAGGCGCAGGGGGGAGGCCCATGGGGGGGGCACCCAGCCCACTAGGGGCTGGTTCCCTTCCCACTTCAGCCCACGGGGTCCTCCGGGATAGGTGGCCCCACCCGGTGGACCCCCCGGACCCTTCCGGTGGTCCCGGTACAATACCGATAACCCCCGAAACTTTCCCGGTGGCCGAAACTTGACTTCCTATACATAATTCTTCACCTCCGGACCATTCCGGAACTCCTCGTGACGTCCGGGATCTCATCCGGGACTCCGAACAACTTTCGGGTTTCCGCATACACATATCTCTACAACCGTAGCGTCACCGAACCTTAAGTGTGTAGACCCTACGGGTTCGGGAGACATGCAGACATGACCGAGACGCCTCTCCGGTCAATAACCAACAGCGGGATCTGGATACCCATGTTGGCTCCCACATGTTCCACGATGATCTCATCGGATGAACCAGGATGTCGAGGATTCAATCAATCCCGTATACAATTCCCTTCGTCAATCGGTATGTTACTTGCCCGAGATTCGATCGTCGGTATCCCAATACCTTGTTCAATCTCGTTACTGGCAAGTCTCTTTACTCGTACCGCAATGCATGATCCCGTGACTAACGCCTTAGTCACATAGAGCTCATTATGATGATGCATTACTGAGTGGGCCCAGAGATACCTCTCCGTCACACGGAGTGACAAATCCCAGTCTCGATCAGAGCCAACCCAAAAGACACTTTCGGAGATACCCGTAGTGCACCTTTATAGTCACCCAGTTACGTTGTGACGTTTGGCACACCCAAAGCACTCCTACGGTATTTGGGAGTTGCACGATCTCATGGTCTAAGGAAAAGATACTTGACATTGGAAAAGCTCTAGCAAACGAAACTACACGATCTTTTATGCTATGCTTAGGGTTGGGTCTTGTCCATCACATCATTCTCCTAATGATGTGATCCCGTTATCAATGACATCCAATGTCCATAGTCAGGAAACCATGACTATCTGTTGATCAACGAGCTAGTTAACTAGAGGCTTACTAGGGACACGTTGTGGTCTATGTATTCACACATGTATTACGATTTCCGGACAATACAATTATAGCATGAACAATAGACAATTACCATGAACAAAGAAATATAATAATAACCATTTATTATTGCCTCTAGGGCATATTTCCAACAGTCTCCCACTTGCACTAGAGTCAATAATCTAGTTACATTGTGATGAATCGAACACCCATTGCGTCCTGGTGTTGATCATGTTTTGCTCTAGGGAGAGGTTTAGTCAACGGATCTGCTACATTCAGGTCCGTATGTACTTTACAAATATCTATGTCTCCATTCTGAACACTTTCACGAATGGAGTTGAAGTGACGCTTGATATGCCTGGTCTTCCTATGAAATCTGGGCTCCTTCGCAAGGGCAATAGCTCCAGTGTTGTCACAGAAGAGAGTCATCGGGCCCGACGCATTGGGAATCACCCCTAGGTCGGTAATGAACTCCTTCATCCAGACTGCTTTCTGTGCTGCCTCTGAGGCTGCCATGTACTCCGCTTCACATGTAGATCCCACCACGACGCTTTGCTTGCAACTGCACCAGCTTACTGCTCCTCCATTCAAAATATACACGTATCCGGTTTGTGACTTCGAGTCATCCAGATCTGTGTCGAAGCTAGCGTCGACGTAACCCTTTACGACGAGCTCTACATCACCTCCATAAACGAGAAACATATCCTTAGTCCTTTTCAGGTACTTTAGGATATTCTTGACCGCTGTCCAGTGTTCCATGCCGGGATTACTTTGGTATCTTCCTACCAAACTTACGACAAGCTTTACATCAGGTCTGGTACACAGCATGGCATACATAATAGACCCTATGGCCGAGGCATAGGGGATGACACTCATCTTTTCTCTATCTTCTGCCGTGGTCGGGCATTGAGCCGTGCTCAACTGCACACCTTGCAATACAGGCAAGAACCCCTTCTTGGACTGATCCATATTGAACTTCTTCAATATCTTGTCAAGGTATGTACTCTGTGAAAGACCAATGAGGCGTCTTGATCTATCTCTATAGATCTTGATGCCTAATATATAAGCAGCTTCTCCAAGGTCCTTCATTGAAAAACACTTATTCAAATAGGCCTTTATACTTTCCAAGAATTCTATATCATTTCCCATCAATAATATGTCATCCACATATAATATGAGAAATGCTACAGAGCTCCCACTCACTTTCTTGTAAACACAGGCTTCTCCATAAGTCTGTGTAAACCCAAACGCTTTGATCATCTCATCAAAGCGAATGTTCCAACTCCGAGATGCTTGCACCAGCCCATAGATTGAGCGCTGGAGCTTACATACTTTGTTAGCATTCTTATGATCGACAAAACCTTCCGGCTGCATCATATACAACTCTTCCTTAAGGAAGCCATTAAGGAATGCCGTTTTGACGTCCATCTGCCATATCTCATAATCATAGTATGCGGCAATTGCTAACATGATTTGGACAGACTTCAGCTTCGCTACGGGTGAGAAAGTCTCATCGTAGTCAACCCCTTGAACTTGTCGATAACCCTTAGCGACAAGTCGAGCCTTATAGATGGTCACATTACCATCCGCGTCTGTCTTCTTCTTCAAGATCCATTTGTTTTCTATGGCTCGCCGATCATCGGGCAAGTCAGTCAAAGTCCATACTTCGTTTTCATACATGGATCCTATCTCGGATTTCATGGCTTCTAGCCATTTGTCGGAATCCGGGCCCGCCATCGCTTCTTCATAGTTCGAAGGTTCACCGTTGTCTAACAACATGATTTCCAGGACAGGGTTGCCGTACCACTCTGGTGCGGAACGTGTCCTTGTGGACCTACGAAGTTCAGTAGTAACTTGATCCGAAACTTCATGATCATCATCATTAACTTCCTCCCGAGTCGGTGTAGGCACCACAGGAACATTTTCCCGCGTTGCGCTACTTTCCGGTGCGGAAGGGGTGACTATCACCTCATCAAGTTCCACTTTCCTCCCACTCAATTCTTTCGAGAGAAACTCCTTCTCCAGAAAGGACCCGTTCTTGGCAACGAAGATCTTGCCTTCGGATCTGAGGTAGAAGGTATACCCAATAGTTTCCTTAGGGTATCCTATGAAGACGCATTTCTCCGATTTGGGTTCGAGCTTTTCAGGTTGAAGTTTCTTGACATAAGCATCGCATCCCCAAACTTTTAGAAACGACAGCTTAGGTTTCTTCCCAAACCATAATTCATACGGTGTCGTCTCAACGGATTTAGACGGTGCCCTATTTAAAGTGAATGCGGCAGTCTCTAAAGCATAACCCCAAAATGAGAGCGGTAAATCGGTAAGAGACATCATAGATCGCACCATATCCAATAGAGTGCGATTACGACGTTCGGACACACCATTTCTCTGAGGTGTTCCAGGCGGCGTAAGTTGTGAAACTATTCCACATTTCCTTAAGTGTGTACCAAACTCGTGACTTAAATATTCTCCACCACGATCTGATCGTAAGAATTTTATTTTCCTGTCACGTTGATTCTCAACCTCACTCTGAAATTCCTTGAACTTTTCAAAGGTTTCAGACTTGTGTTTCATTAGGTAGACATACCCATATCTACTTTAATCATCAGTGAGAGTGAGAACATAACGATATCCTCCGCGAGCCTCAACACTCATTGGACCGCACACATCGGTATGTATGATTTCCAATAAGTTGGTTGCTCGCTCTATTGTTCCGGAGAACGGAGTCTTGGTCATCTTACCCATGAGGCATGGTTCGCACGTGTCAAATGATTCGTAATCAAGAGACTCCAAAAGTCCATCTACATGGAGCTTCTTCATGCGCTTGACACCAATGTGACCAAGGCGGCAGTGCCACAAGTATGTGGGACTATCGCTATCAACTTTACATCTTTTGGTATTCACACTATGAATATGTGTAACATCACATTCGAGATTCATCAAAAATAAACCATTGACCAGCGGGGCATGATCATAAAACATATCTCTCAAATAAATAGAACAACCATTATTCTCGGATTTAAATGAGTAGCCATCTCGAATTAAACAAGATCCAGATACAATGTTCATGCTCAAAGCTGGCACTAAATAACAATTATTGAGGTTTAAAACTAATCCCGTGGGTAGATGCAGAGGTAGCGTGCCGACGGCGATCACATCGACCTTGGAACCATTCCCGACGCGCATCGTCACCTCGTCCTTCGCCAGTCTCCGTTTATTCCGTAGTTCCTGTTTTGAGTTACAAATATGAGCAACCGCACCGGTATCAAATACCCAGGAGCTACTACGAGTACTGTTAAGGTACACATCAATTACATGTATATCACATATACCTTTGGTGTTGCCGGCCTTCTTGTCCGCTAAGTATTTGGGGCAGTTCCGCTTCCAGTGACCACTTCCCTTGCAATAAAAGCACTCAGTCTCGGGCTTCGGTCCATTCCTTGTCTTCTTCCCGGCAACTGGCTTACCGGGCGCGGCAACTCCCTTGCCGTCCTTCTTGAAGTTCTTCCTACCCTTGCCCTTCTTGAACTTAGTGGTTTTATTCACCATCAACACTTGATGTTCTTTTCTGATCTCCACCTCCGCTGATTTCAACATTGAATATACCTCAGGAATGGTCTTTTCCATCCCCTGCATATTGAAGTTCATCACAAAGCTCTTGTAGCTTGGTGGAAGCGATTGGAGGATTCTGTCAATGACCGCATCATCCGGGAGATTAACTCCCAGCTGAGACAAGCGGTTGTGCAACCCAGACATTCTGAGTATGTGCTCACTAACAGAACTATTCTCCTCCATTTTACAGCTGAAGAACTTGTCGGAGACTTCATATCTCTCGACCCGGGCATGAGCTTGGAAAACCAATTTCAGCTCCTCGAACATCTCATATGCTCCATGTTTCTCAAAATGCTTTTGGAGACCCGGTTCTAAGCTGTAAAGCATGCCGCACTGAATGAGGGAGTAATCATCAGCACGCTGCTGCCAAGCGTTCATAACGTCTTGGTTCTCTGGGATTGGTGCTTCACCTAGCGGTGCTTCTAACACATAATCTTTCTTGGCCACTATGAGGATGATCCTCAGGTTCCGGACCCAGTACGTATAGTTGCTGCCATCATCTTTCAGCTTGGTTTTCTCTAGGAACGCGTTGAAATTGAGGACAACGTTGGCCATTTGATCAACAAGACATAGTGTAAAGATTTTAGACTAAGTTCATGATAATTAAGTTCATATAATCAAATTATTTAATGAACTCCCACTCAGATAGACATCCCTCTAGTCGTCTAAGTGAAACATGATCCGAGTTAACTAGGCCGTGTCCGATCATCACGTGAGACGGACTAGTCAAGATCGGTGAACATCTCCATGTTGATCGTATCTTCTATACGACTCATGCTCGACCTTTCGGTCCTCCGTGTTCCGAGGCCATGTCTGTACATGCTAGGCTCGTCAAGTTAACCTAAGTGTATTGCGTGTGTTCCGAGGCCATGTCTGTACATGCTAGGCTCGTCAACACCCGTTGTATGCGAACGTTAGAATCTATCACACCCGATCATCACGTGGTGCTTCGAAACAACGAACCTTCGCAACGGTGCACAGTTAGGGTGAACACTTTCTTGAAATTATCATAAGGGATCATCTTACTTACTACCGTCGTTCTAAGCAAATAAGATGCAAAAACATGATAAACATCACATGCAATCAAATAGTGACATGATATGGCCAATATCATTTTGCTCCTTTGATCTCCATCTTCGGGGCACCATGATCATCTTCGTCACCGGCATGACACCATGATCTCCATCATCATGATCTCCATCATTGTGTCTTCATGAAGTCGTCACGCCAACGATTACTTCTACTT
Organism: Aegilops tauschii subsp. strangulata; assembly: GCF_002575655.3. Classification (NCBI taxonomy): domain Eukaryota; kingdom Viridiplantae; phylum Streptophyta; class Magnoliopsida; order Poales; family Poaceae; genus Aegilops; species Aegilops tauschii. Next base: position 60,382,645 of record NC_053039.3, on the reverse strand, counting down.
CTATGGCTAATGCGTTTAGCAACAAAGTAAAGTAATTTACATGGCGTTATTAATGACACGCAGGTCATACAAAATAATAAAGACAACTCCTATGGCTCCTGCCGGTTGTCATACTCATCGACATGCAAGTCGTGATTCCTATTACAAGAATATGATCAATCTCATACATCGCATATATCATTCATCACATCTTCTGGCCATATCACATCACATATCACATGCTGCAAAAACAAGTTAGACGTCCTCTAATTGTTGTTGCAAGTTTTTTATGTGGTTTGTAGGTTTCTAGCAAGAACGTTTCTTACCTACGTATGACCACAACGTGATTTGCCAATTTCTATTTACCCTTCATAAGGACCCTTTTCATCGAATCCGTTCCGACTAAAGTAGGAGAGACAGACACCCGCTAGCCACCTTATGCAACTAGTGCATGTCAGTCGGTGGAACCTGTCTCACATAAGCGTACGTGTAAGGTCGGTCCGGGCCGCTTCATCCTACAATGCCGCCGAAACAAGAAACGACTAGTAGCGGCAAGAAGAATTGGCAACATCAACGCCCACAACTTCTTTGTGTTCTACTCGTGCATAGTAACTACGCATAGGCCTGGCTCATGATGCCACTGTTGGGAATCGTAGCATAATTTTAAAATTTTCCTACGCTCACCAAGATGCATCTATGGAGTATACTAGCAACGAGGGGAAAGGAGTGCATCTACATACCCTTGTAGATTGCGAGCGGAAGCGTTCCAATGAACGTGGATGACGGAGTCATACTCGCCGTGATTCAAATCACCGATGACCGAGTGCCGAACGGACGGCACCTCCGCGTTCAACACACGTACAGTGCAGCGACGTCTCCTCCTTCTTGATCCAGCAAGGGGAAGGAGAGGTTGATGGAGATCCAGCAGCACGACGGCATGGTGGTGGATGTAGCGGGATCTCGGCAGGGCTTCGCCAAGCGTCTGCGAGAGAGAGAGAGGTGTAGCAGGGGAGGAGGGAGGCGCCCAAGGCTGTAATATTGCTGCCCTCCCTCCCCCCTTTTATATAGGCCCCTGGGAGGGGGGGCGCCGGCCACAACCCATCTAGAGGGGGGGCGGCGGCCAAGGGGGGTGCCTTGCCCCCAAGGCAAGTGGGGCGCCCCCCACCCTAGGGTTTCCAACCCTAGGCGCAGGGGGGAGGCCCATGGGGGGGCGCCCAGCCCACTAGGGGCTGGTTCCCTTCCCACTTCAGCCCACGGGGTCCTCCGGGATAGGTGGCCCCACCCGGTGGACCCCCGGGACCCTTCCGGTGGTCCCAGTACAATACCGATAACCCCCAAACTTTCCCGGTGGCCGAAACTTGACTTCCTATACATAATTCTTCACCTCCGGACCATTCCGGAACTCCTCGTGACGTCCGGGATCTCATCCGGGACTCCGAACAACTTTCGGGTTTCCGCATACACATATCTCTACAACCCTAGCGTCACCGAACCTTAAGTGTGTAGACCCTACGGGTTCGGGAGACATGCAGACATGACCGAGACGCCTCTCCGGTCAATAACCAACAGCGGGATCTGGATACCCATGTTGGCTCCCACATGTTCCACGATGATCTCATCAGATGAACCACGATGTCGAGGATTCAATCAATCCCGTATACAATTCCCTTTGTCAATCGGTATGTTACTTGCCCGAGATTCGATCGTCGGTATCCCAATACCTTGTTCCATCTCGTTACCGGCAAGTCTCTTTACTCGTACCGCAATGCATGATCCCGTGACTAACGCCTTAGTCACATAGAGCTCATTATGATGATGCATTACCGAGTGGGCCCAGCGATACCTCTCCGTCCCACGGAGTGACAAATCCTAGTCTCGATCCGAGCCAACCCAACAGACACTTTCGGAGATACCCGTAGTGCACCTTTATAGTCACCCAGTTACGTTGTGATGTTTGGCACACCCAAAGCACTCCTACGGTATCCGGGAGTTGCACGATCTCATGGTCTAAGGAAAAGATACTTGACATTGGAAAAGCTCTAGCAAACGAAACTACACGATCTTTTATGCTATGCTTAGGATTGGGTCTTGTCCATCACATCATTCTCCTAATGATGTGATCCCGTTATCAATGACATCCAATGTCCATAGTCAGGAAACCATGACTATCTGTTGATCAACGAGCTAGTTAACTAGAGGTTTACTAGGGACACGTTGTGGTCTATGTATTCACACATGTATTACGATTTTCGGACAATACAATTATAGCATGAACAATAGACAATTACCATGAACAAAGAAATATAATAATAACCATTTATTATTGCCTCTAGGGCATATTTCCAACAATCTCTAAGGATGGTATTGCCGTCAACCCTGAACGAGTCCAGGATATCCTTGATTGGACTCCTCCCAAGAACGTTAAGCAAGTCAGAAGTTTTCTCGGTCTCGCCAGCTTTTGCCGTCGATTCGTCGAGAACTTCTCCAAGATCGCCAGGCCTCTGACTAACCTGTTGCATAAGGGCGTCAAGTTCCAATGGACAGACAAATGTCAGGAAAGTTTCCAGGCACTCAAAGACAAGTCGACTTCTGCCCCAGTTCTAGCTCCACCTGATACTAAGAAGGACTTTGTCATTTACTGCGACGCATCCCGTCAAGGATTAGGCTGTGTCCTAATGCAAGACCGCAAAGTGATTGCTTATGCCTCTCGGCAATTGCGCCCTCACGAAGAGAACTACCCAGTTCAAGACCTCGAGCTTGCTGCTGTCATTCATGCGCTGAAGCAGTGGCGACATTACCTTCTCGGTAATCGTTGCGAGATCTTCACTGACCACCAAAGTCTGAAGTATCTGTTTACTCAGCCAGACCTGAACCTCCGTGAGCAGAGATGGATGGAGCTTGTTGCAGACTTGGACTTGGGTATTTCTTATACGACAGGCAAGGCTAATGTAATGGTTGATGCCTTGAGCCGCAAGTCTTACTGCAACCAGCTCCAGGTTCACAAAGTTCAGCCCTCGCTTGTTGAAGAATTCAGGAAGCTGAACCTCCATATTGTTCCTCCGGGTGCACTCGCTCCCCCTCCTAAGGAGTTTCGCAAGATGAACCTTCGTGTTGTTTCCCAGGGTTCCCTCAATACCCTGGCCATCGAACCAGATCTCTTGGACTCCATCAAGAGAATACAGGGATATGACTCTGAAGCCCACAAGATTAAGCGCTACCTCGCAGAAGGAAAGCCCTCATTCTTCACTATTGCTGAAGATGGCACTTTATACTTCAAGGGCCGCCTAGTGGTGCCATGTGCAGAGAAAAACCTGTATATGACACAGGAAGTTATGAAAGAATCTCATGATACGCCTCTATGTATCCATCCTGGTAGTACAAAGATGTACCAAGACATCCGTCAGAGATTCTGGTGGTCTAATATGAAGCAAGACATTGCTCGTTATGTTGCTGAGTGTGACGTTTGCCGTCGTATCAAAGAAGAACATCAAAGGCCTGCTGGAACTCTGCAACCTATCTCTATTCCTGAATGGAAATGGGACCATGTTGAGATGGACTTCGTCACTCGGTCTCCTAAATCACAGAAAGGTAATGATGCTATTCTTGTCGTCATTGACCGGCTTTCCAAAGTTGCACATTTTCTGGCGGTCAAAGAAACGATCACTGCTAGTCAGCTGGCAACGCTCTATATGTCCAGGATTGTTTCACTCCACGGTATTCCATTGGTTATCAGCTCAGACCGTGGCAGCTTATTCACTTCAAAATTCTGGGCAAGTTTCCAAGAAGCTATGGGAACCCATCTGTCATTCAGTACTGCGTTTCATCCTCAGTCGCAAGGGCAAGTTGAACGCGTCAACCAAGTTCTCGAGGACATGCTTCGAGCTTGTGTTATTTCCTTCAGCAAGAAATGGGAGGAATCTCTCCCGTATGCTGAGTTCTCTTATAATAAGAGCTATCAAGCTAGTCTGAAGATGGCCCCCTTCGAAGTGTTATACGGACGAAAGTGCCGAACCCCTCTGAACTGGTCAGAAACTGGGGAACGTCCACTCTTTGGTCCGGATATTATCCAACATGCTGAAGAACAAGTCCGCATTATTCGTGAGAATCTCAACACTGCTCAGTCACGTCAGAAGAGTCAGTATGACCGTTATCATAAAGGCATGGTCTATCAACCTGGCGAAAAGGCTTATCTTCGAGTCACACCAACGAAGGGTGCTCACTGCTTCGGAATCAAGGGCAAACTAGCTCCTCGCTATATTGGCCCATTCACTATTCTCGAAAGGCGTGGAAAAGTGGCATACCAACTGGAGCTTCCGCCGAACCTTTCTCAGGTTCACGATGTGCTCCACGTGTCGCAGCTCCGCCGTTGCTTCAAGGACCCAATCCGAGCAGTGGATCATGAAGTGCTCGAATTGCAGCAGGACCTCTCTTATAAGGAGCATCCGGTCCGCATTCTTGACCATGCTGAACGCCGCACACGTCAGAAGGCGATCAAGTTCCTCAAAGTCCAGTGGTCGCACCATTCTGAAGATGAAGCCACTTGGGAACGCGAGGATCGCCTGCGTGATGAATACCCCGCACTATTTCCTTCTACCTCTTAAATCTCGGGACGAGATTTCTTGTAGTGGAGGAGTTTTGTAACGCCCGGATAACTAAGCTACAGTAATCCCACGCTAATGGTGCCACGTTACCTCCGTTACTGTTGCTAATCTATCGTTAGATCAAAACCGGTCCAAAATTCAAATTCAAAACTTGGTAAATAATAAAAGTTTTCAAACAGTAAAAAAATGTTCGGTTTGTACTAAGTATTACATAGATAATTATGGTGTAGAAGACACAATTTTATAAAATACTTAAATGCCCCAAGTTAAATAAAACAAAAAAGGAAAGAAATAATTAGAAGAAAAAGACAAACAAAAAAACAGAATAAAAGCCCCCCACTGGGCCTTTTGGCCCAGCTGGCCATCGACGCGGACCCGAGCCGCCCGAATGGGCCGGCCCAGCCAGCCACTTCCCCCACTCCTCCTTATCCCCCACTCCCCAGGGTACCGAAACCCTAACCCCCACTCTCCCCACATCGCCTCCCCACTCTCCCACACCACCTCTCGATCCCATCTGGATCGGGGTGGTGTTCGACCGCGACGCCGCCGCTCGGGAAACCCCATCGCTCACGCCGTCCCTGCTCCATCCTCGGCTCCTCCTCGCCGGCTCCACCAACCCTCACCGCCCGTTTCCCAGATCTGGAGGCGTCACTCCCGACCACGTCGCCCATCGCCCAAGGACCTCGCCGTCGGAGCCCCTCACCGCCTCGCCGTCGGAGCCCCTCACCGCGTCACCGGATAGTCGTCCCCGTCCTCCCCCTCGACCCCCACTGCTAGTCCCCTACACCTCGCGGTGAGGCCCCGGCCTCTGCTTCTCTTCCCCCTCTCCTTGCCATCGTCGGAACAGCCCACGGCTACGCTCGCACCGAGCGTGCACTCACTGCCAGACCGCGCACGCGCACACCCCCTGGAGCCCCTCGACGCTCCCTGGCCGCGCCAGCGCGGGCGCCTTCACGCGCCCACGCTTGTTTCCGCCCCGGGGCCGCGATCTCCTCCCTCATGCCGCGCCTGGGTCTCCCGCTCGCCCGGCCGCACTCTAGTCGCGCCGAGTCCACCGCCGCCCGGGGCCCTGCCGCGCTCTGGCGACCGTCGCCTGCAACCGCACCATAACGGGCTTGCCCCGTTCGGGCTAGCGCCTGCACGCTCCAGCGCCCGTTAACCCAGCGCACGGGTGGCTGGGCTGGGTCAATGACTGCTGGGGTCCACCCCCCTGCACCCAAAAAAAGAAAAAAGAATTAAAAAATATAATAATAAATAATAATAAAAATAATTAACTTAATTAACTTAATTAATTTTTATTAATTAAACTAAACAACTAATTAAACTAACTAATCATGATTAGTTAGTCTAGTGTATGACATGCGGGACCCACACGTAGTTGACCCAGTCAACTGCCCAGTTGACTGCTGATGTCAGCATGATGTCATGCTGACGTCATCTTTTACTATTTTGGATAATGTTGATTAAATTAATTAAACAAATCCTAAAAATGATTTAAATCTTTAAAAATTAGTATAAAATAATCCGTAACTCGGATGAAAATACTTTCTACATGAAAGTTGCTCAGAACGACGAGACGAATCCGGATACGCAGCCCGTTCGTCAGCCACACATCCCTAACATATCGAACTCGCAATTTTCCCCCTCCGGTTCATCTGTCCGAAAACGCGAAACACCGCGGATACTTTCCCGGATGTTTCCCCCCTTCGCCTGTATCACCTCTTACCGCGTTAGGGCACACCTGACACCGCTGTTTGCTTTGTCATGCATCGTCATGCATCTGTTTGCATTGTTTTCATTGTTTCTTCCCCCTCTTCTCTCCGGTAGACTACGAGACCGACGCCGCTACTGGTGCCCCGACCGACTACGGTGTTGACGACCCCTCCTTCTCGGCTGAGCTTCCAGGCAAGCCCCCCCCCCTTGATCACCAGATATCGCCTATTCTTCTCTATACTCTTGCATTAGAGTAGTGTAGCATGTTACTGCTTTCCGTTAATCCTATTCTGCTGCATAGCCTGTCTTTTCCACCACTGTTGTTAACTTTACCTGCATTCCTACATGCTTAGTATAGGATGCTAGTATTCCATCAGTGGCCCTACATTCTTGTCCGTCTGCCATGCTATTCTATCGGGCCGTGATCACTCGGGAGGTGATCACGGGTATATACTTATATACATTTGATATATGATACCTGTGGTGACTAAAGTCGGGTCGACTCGTAGGAGTACCCGCAGGTGGATCTTTGTGGCGGAGCGACAGGGCAGGTTGAGACCACCTAGGCGAGAGGTGGGCCTGGCCCTGGACGGCGTCCGCGGTTACTTCAAAATAACACGCTTAACGAGTTCTTGGTATTTGATCTGAGTCTGGCCATTTGGTCTATACGCACTAACCAACTACGCGGGAACAGTTATGGGCACTCGACGTCGTGGTATCAGCCGAAGCCTTCGTGACGTCAGTGACCGAGCAGCGCGCCGAATTGGACTGGAACGCCACTAGGCTAGGTCTGCTTCCGGCCGCGTACGCAACATGCAGATGTGCAATGGGCGATGGGCCCAGCCCCTGCGCGCATAGGATTTAGACCGGCGTGCCGACCTCTCTGTTGTGCCTAGGTGGGGCTGCGACGTGTTGATCTTACGAGGCCGGGCATGACCCAGAAAAGTGTGTCCAGCCAAATGGGATCGAGCGTGTTGGGTTATGTGGTGCACCCCTGCAGGGAAATTTATCTATTCGAATAGCCGTCTCCCTCGGCAAAAGGACGACCCGGAGTTGTACCTTGACCTTATGACAACTAGAACCGGATACTTAATAAAACACACCCTTCCAAGTGCCAGATACAACCCGGTGATTTCTCTCTAACAGGGCGACGAGGAGAAGATCGCCGGGTAGGATTATGCTATGCGATGCTACTTGGAGGACTTCAATCTAGTCTCTTCTACATGCTGCAAGATGGAGGCTGCCAGAAGCGTAGTCTTCGACAGGATTAGCTACCCCCCTCTTATTCTGGCATTCTGCAGTTCAGTCCACTGATACGGCCTTTTACACATATAACCATGCATATGTAGTGTAGTTCCTTGCTTGCGAGTACTTTGGATGAGTACTCACGGTTGCTTTCCTTCCTCTTTCCCCCCTTTCCTTTCTACCTGATTGTCGCAACCAGATGCTGGAGTCCAGGAGCCAGACGCCACCGTCGACGATGACTCCCACGACACTGGAGGTGCCTACTACTATGTGCAGGCCGCTGATGATGACCGGGAGTAGTTAGGAGGATCCCAGGCAGGAGGCATGCGCCTCTTTCGATCTGTATCCCAGTTTGTGCTAGCCTTCTTAAGGCAAACTTTATTAACTTATGTCTGTACTCAGATATTGTTGCTTCCGCTGACTCGTCTATGATCGAGCACTTGTATCCGTGCCCTCGAGGCCCCTGGCTTGTATTATGATGCTTGTATGACTTATTTATGTTGTAAGTTGTGTTGTGATATCTTCCCGTGAGTCCCTGATCTTGATCGTACACATTTGCGTGCATGATTAGTGTACGATTGAATCGGGGGCGTCACAAGTTGGTATCAGAGCCGACTGCTTGTAGGAATCCCCCTTTCCACACTCCTTGGCCGAAGTCGAGTCTAGACATTACAAAACTTTTACTAACATGGTTGTGTGTCTTACGGGCCCACGTCGCCATTGGGTGGTACTAGGATCTTTTACTCCTCGACCTATACTCTGGGACTCTGAACTCTATTCTACTCGGGTTAAATGAATTTACTAACTCTAACACTAGGATCCCGTGACCGCATTCACCCCAAAGTTGGATAAGCCATAGTTATTTCTTAGAATAGTATTTTGAACAATTCACACACTGTCATTTGACTCCTTTGAAACATCTTTGCTTTCAGATGGAACCCACGAGGCAGGTCGTGCGCCACACGACGGCCATTGGTGCCTCGGGATCACCTGCTGTGCTAGCTGAGATGATGACCTATCTGGGTTATCGCTGGCACCCTGAGTACACTGTCTACGAGGAGTACCAGGACTTTAACCAGGAGCAGTATCGTGCCATCCTCCACCTCTACTCGCGGGAGTATGACTCCACTACTGTGCTGCACACCGCTCATGGTGTTGGAGTGACCATCGATATGGCTGTCCACGATGCTGCTTATGCTGCTCTGACACGTCTTCGTGGAGAGTATCAGGAGTTGGACACCTGCCCTTTCAGGCACATTGCTATCGCATCTGATGTTGGTGCGGAGGGATACTATACTCCTGCCTACTCCACTGTCACCCGAGAGCCCTTCTACCATCAGAACCTGGTTCTGCATGCTGATGGGCTGGATCGAGCTAACCGAGCTCTTTGCCACGAGTTGTACACCACCCGTCAGCACCTTTACCGTGCTCTGACGCTGTTGCACCCCTTTGTCTGATCTAGGGAGCTGCCCCGTTCTGCGATCTACCCAGCCAGGACGGTAATGCCCCTTCCTTTGGTGCCCATCATATGAGCGCGTGGGTGGATCACACCATACGGTTAGTTGTATGTTGATAGGACTATGTATTGGAGGGCAAGAGTGACAAAAGCTTCAACCTAGCATAGAAATTGATGCGTACGGGATTGACGGGGGACCAATATATCTTAAAGCTATGGTTGGGTTTTACCTTAATGAACGTTAGTAGTTGCGGATGCTTGCTAATAGTTCCAATCATAAGTGCATAGAAATCCAAGTCAGAGATGACATGCTCGCATTGGCCTCTCCCACATAAAACTTGCTGTCGGTCTAGTAAAGTAGTCAATTGCTTAGGGACAATTTCGCAACTCCTACCTCCACTTTTCCACACTTGCTATACTAACTTTATTGCTTCTTTATCTAAACAACCCCTACTTTTAATTACGTGCTCTTTATTATCTTGCAAACCTATCCAACAACACCTACAACGTACTTCTTGTTTCATACCCGTTTTAGGTAAAGTGAACGTTAAGCGTGCATAGATTTGTATCGGTGGTCGATAGAAATTGAGGGAATATTTGTTCTACCTTTAGCTCCTCGTTGGGTTCGACACTCTTACTTATCGAAAGAGGCTACAATTGAGCCCCTAGACTTGTGGGTTATCAAAGGTCTACAAGGAACTACTCACACATCATCGGACAGGCACCAATGGAGGTGGTGAACCCCATCCGAGATGGTGTCTAGATTGGATCTGGTGGTTCTGGATCTGCAGCGGCTGGATGAATAGTTCACCGACTCCCCTAGGGTTTTGGGAATATTGGGGTATTTATAGAGCAAAGAGGCGGTCCGGGGGGCACCCTAGGTGGGCACAACCCACCAGGGCATGCCTGGGCCTCCTGGCGCGCCCTGGTGGGTTGTGCTCTCCTCGGAGCACCCCCTAGGCACAGCCAGAGCCCATTATGTTCCATCTGGCCCAAAAAATCTCTGTAAAGTTTCGTTGCGTTTGGACTCCGTTTGATACTGATTTCCTGTGATGTAAAAACATGCAGAAAACAGCAATTGGCACTTGGCACTATGTAAATAGATTAGTACCAAAAAAGATATAAAATGAGTATAAAATGATTATAAACATCCAAGATTGATAATATAACAGCGTGGAACAATCAAAAATTATAGATACATTGGAGACGTATCAGCATCCCCAAGCTTAATTTTTTATGTGGAATGCTGCCTAACATGTCATATCATATTTATTTTCTTTGTAGCATGGTCATTTGGACTTTCATGTGATTCAAAGCAATAGTCTAGTTTTGACATGATAATTTAAATACTCAAGCATAGCAACAAGCAACCATGTCTTTCAAAATATCAACGCTAAAACAAGTTATCCCTAGCCCATCATGCTCAACCATTGATCCATTCATGAAACACACTCGCATATTAGTTACACCCAATACTTTAGTATGATCATATTGCCTCCTAGTTGGTGCTTTTGTAAGAGAAGATGGGGACTCAAATTCAAAAAATAAAAATTGCATAAAGTAAAAGAAAGGCCCTTCGCGGAGGGAAGTAGGGATTTGTAGAGGTGCCATAGCTCAAAGCGAAAAACTTAGATATAAAAACATTTTGGGAGGTGTATCCCTCCGACCAACGAAAATGACATAGAGTTCCCAACACTTTCCATGCTAGATATATCATTGGCGGTTCCCAAACAGAAAATAAAGTTTTTTCCTTTTTCAACCATACTTTCACTTTCCATGGCTAGCCGTATCCACAGTTACCTTCCATACCAACACTTTCCAAGGAATTTATTATTTGACAACATAAAGTAAATTCATTTTTCATTTTGGGACTGGGCATCCCTAATACCTTTGCCTTACTCTCGTGCAATGACAAGTGAATAAACACTCATCGTGAGAATAGCACATCTAGCATGGAAAATATTAGCCACCCCTCACCGCTCCGCGAGCGAAATGAACAGACAAAAGAGAAGTTTATTTTGAAAATTAGAGATGGCACATACAAATTTGCTTAGAACGGCAAAAGAACACCGCATATAGGTAGATATAGTGGACTCATGTGGCAAAATTGGTATAAAGGTTTTTGGATGGACAAGTAGAGATCATACTTAGTGCAAAATGAAGGCTACCAAAAGATTGGGAAGCGACCAACCAAGAAACGAATAATCTCATAAGCAAGCATTAAGCATAAATAACACCGAATAATGCACCACAAGTAGGATATAATTTCATTGCATGACTACTGACTTTCGTGCTTGCATAGGGAATCACAAACCTTAACACCAATATTCTTACTAAAGCACAATTACTCATGAACATAACTCACATATCACATCATCATGTCTCAAAACTATTACTAAGAATCAAGTTTATTTTGTCCAATGATCTTCATGAAAGTTTTTATTATATCCTTCTTGGATATCTATCACTTTGGGACTAATTTTTATGTGTTGCTTTTGACAAGCTCAAACAAATATAAGTGAAGATCACGAGCATAATTTTTCTTTCTCTCAAAATAATTTAAGTGAAGCAAGAGAGAATTTCTTGAAAATTTTACTAACTCTCAAATAAATCTAAGTGAAGCAAGAGAGCATTTCTTCAAAAATACTAAAGCACACCGTGCTCAAAAAGATATAAGTGAAGCACTAGAGAAAGTCCATAGCTCATAAAAATTTAAGTGAAGCATAGTGAGCAATTCTAACAAGTCATGACATAATTTTGGATATCCCAAATAGGTGTGTCCAGAAAGGGTTCAAGACTTAAAACACAAAATAAAACAAGCAAACACTCATATCATACAAGATGCTCCAAGCAAAACACATATTATGTGACGAATAAAAATATAGCTTCGAGTAAAATACCGATGGTCGTTAGAAGAAAGAGGGGATGCCACTCAGGGGCATCCCCAAGCTTGGTTGGTTGCTCATTTTTGGATAATAGCTTGGGATTCCGGGGCATCCCCAAGGTTAGGCTCTTCTACTCCTTATTCCTTCATCCATCGTAAGATAACCCAAAACTTCAAAACTTCAATCACACAAAACTCAACAAAACCTTTGTGAGATCCGTTAGTGTAAAAAAACAAATCACCACTATAAGTACTGTAAAAAACCAATTAATATTTTGTTTTTGCATTATATCTACTGTATTACAACTTTTCTATGGCAAAAACTCATCAAAGAAAACCATAGAACCATCAAAATAAGCACACAACGCATAGAAAACAGAATCTGTCAAAACAGAACAGTCTGTAGCAATCTGACTATTTAGAAAACTTCTGCAACTCCAAAAATTCTGAAGAACTAGGACGTTCTGAGAAATTTGTACATTAATCTTCTGCAAAAAGAATCAGGGCAAAAACACTTTCTGGTAAAAAATGAGAATTATTTTCGTGAGTGCAAAAGTTTCTGTTTTTCAGCAAGATCAAACAACTATCACTCAAGAAGATCCTATAGGTTCTACTTGGAACAAATACTAATTAAAACACAAAAAACACAATCATAACAGTACCATAATTTTTCTAACACTCAATAACAGAAAGCAAAAGGCAAAAATAAATTTTATTCATTCGGTTGCCTCCCAACAAGCGCTATAGTTTTACGCCCTTAGCTAGGCATAAAGCAAGGATCTATGTTTTGCCATCTTTAGTTCGAGGTCCATAAGATGCCCTCATGATTGATTCATATGGTGGCCTAATTATTGTTCTAGGAAGTGTTCCATACCCTTCCTCAAATTAAATTGGAACTTAATATTGCCTTCTTTTATATCAATCACGGCACCGATAGTGCGTAGAAACGGTCTACCAAGAATAATTGGACAAGACGGATTGCAATCAATATCAAGAACAATAAAATATATGGGCACATAATTCCTATTTTCAAGAATAATAACATCATTAATTCTTCCCATTGGTCTTTTAATAGTAGAATCCGCCAAGTCCAAATTTAAAGAACATTCTTCAAGATCGGTAAAACCAAGCACATTACATAAATATTTTGGAATTGTAGAAACACTAGAACCAAAGTCACACAAAGCAAAACATTCATAATTTTTAATCTTGACTTTGATAGTAGGTTCCCACTCATCATACAATTTTCTTGGAATTAAAACTTCTAATTCCATTTTTTCTTCAAAATCTTTCATCATAGCATCAACAATATGTTTAGTAAAAGCTTTATTTTGTTCATAGGCATGAGGTGAATTTAACATGGATTGCAACAAAGAAATACAATCAATCAAAGAGCAACTATCATAATTAAAGTCTTTGTAATCCAAAAGAGTGGGCACATCACTAGCCAAAGTTTTGACCTCTCCAAACCCACTTCTATCAATTTTCTCAACAAGATTTTCACCCTCCGAATCATAGGGACGCCTTCTAACTAAAGTTGACACTTCTCCAGTCCCTTTTTCACCAATCTTAACTTTACTAAACAAGGAATCAATAGAAGAAACACCAATCATTTTAAGTTCTTCATCACTTTTACGAAAGAAATCACTACAAAATGCCTTCTCTAAAAATTCTCTGTTAGCTCTAAGCATAGCGGTTCTTTTCTTACTTTCATCCATAGAAACATAAAGAGCTTTAATTGATTCATCTACTTTAGGCACCAAAATTTTCATCTTGAGATTTTCCACATCATGAGCAATTCTATCAACACTTCTAGACAAATCATCAATCTTACTCAACTTTTCTTCTATGGAAGTGTTCAAAGCTTTTTGTGTGTTGATAAATTCTTTAATATTATTCTCAAGATCAGAGGTGTTCCTATTATTATTATAAGATTGATTTCCATATGAATTACCATAACTATTATAGGAATTACTAGGAAAAGGCCTAGGATTAAAATTACCTCTATAAGCATTGTTGTTGAAATTATTTCGAGAGATAAAATTCACATCTATGGCATCACTATTTTGATCAATCAAAGTAGATAAAGGCATATCATTGAAATCAATAGGGGCACTTTTACTAGAAACCAATTTCATAAGAGCATCAACTATTTCACTCAAAGAAGAAATTTCTTCAACCGAAATAACTTTTTTACTAGTAGGAGCCCTTTCGGTATGCCATTGTGAATAAGTTGCCATGCTATTATCAAGCAATTTGGTGGCTTCACCCAAATTAATTTCCATAAAAGTACCACTTGCGGCAGAATCTAAAAGATTACGAGAAACAAAATTCAATCCTGCATAAAAATTTTGTATGATCATCCAAAGATTTAACCCATAAGTTAGGCAATTCCTTAGCATCGTTTTCATCCTTTCCCAAGTTTGTGCAACATGATCATGTTCAAGTTTCTTGAAATTCATGATCTGGGTTCTAAGGAAAATAATTTTTGCGGGAGGAAAATACTTAGTGATAAAAGCATCTTTGCACTTATTCCAAGAATCGATACTATTGCGAGGCAAAGAAGAGAACCAAATTTTTGCAGAATCACGCAAAGAAAACAGATATAATTTCATCTTCACCACATCATTGTCCACATCTGTTTTCTTTTGCGTATCGCATAATTCCACGAAGGTCTTAAGATGGGACGTAGCATCCTCATTAGGAATGCCGGAAAATTGATCTTTCATAACAAGATTCAGCAAAGCAGTATTAATATTACAAGACTCCGCACTAGTGGCGGGAGCAGCAATCGGATTGCCAATAAAATCATTGTTGTTGGTATTTCAGAAATCACATAAATTGGTGTTTTGTTGAGTCATGATGACTACGCAACAAGATTGCACTCAAAAACAGATCCGGCAAGAAAATGGCGAACGAAAAAAGAGAGGCGAATAAAACGGCATTTTTTTGAAGTGGGGAAGAGGAAAACGAGAGGCAAATGGAAAATAATGTAAATTGCGAGGAGATGAGATTTGTGATTAGGAACCTAGTATATGTTGAAGATCTTCCCCGGCAACGGCGCCAGAAATTCCTTTTGATGTCGCTTGAAGCTACATCGGTATTTCCCCAAAGAGGAAGGGATGATGCAGCACAGCGACGGTAGGTATTTCCCTCAGATATGAAACCAAGGTTATCGAACCAGTAGGAGAACCAAGCAACACAACGTAATCAGCCCCTGTACACAGATAACAAATCCTCGCAACCCGGCGTGTTAAAGGGCATGTCAATCCCTTCCGGGTATGGCGCCTCAAGATAGGCAAACGGACGTGAGATAAAATTGCAGTAGATTGATAGATCGAACGCCAAATAAAATAAATGATAATAAATTGCAGCAAGGTATTTTTGTATTTTTTGTTTAATAGATCTGAAAATAAACGCAAAAGAAAAGTAGACCGCAAAGGCAAATATATGAGAAAGAGACCCGGGGGCGGTAGGTTTCACTAGTGGCTTCTCTCGAGAAAAATAGCAAACGGTGGGTGAACAAATTACTGTTGGGCAATTGATAGAACTTGAAATACTCATGAAAATATCCAGGCAATGATCATTACATAGGCATCACGTCCCAGATTAGTAGACCGACTCCTGCCTGCATCTACTACTATTACTCCACACATCGACGGCTATCCAGCATGCATCTAGTGTATTAAGTTCATGGGAAAATGGAGTAATGTAATAAGAACGATGACATGATGTAGACAAGATCTATCTATGTAGAGATAGACCCCATCGTTTTATCCTCAGTAGCAACGATACATACGTGTCGGTTCCCTTTCTGTCACTGGGATCAAGCACCGTAAGATCGAACCCACTACAAAGTACCTCTTCCCATTGCAAGATAAATAGATCAAGTTGGCCAAACAAAACCCAACTATCGGAAAAGAAATACGAGGCTATAAGTAATCATGCATAAAAGAGATCAAGGAAACTCAAATACTTTCATGGATATAAAAAGATAGATCTGATCATAAACTGAAAGTTCATCGATCCCAACAAACACACCCCAAAGGGTTACATCATATGGATCTCCAAGAGACCATTGTATTGAGAATTGAGAGAGAGATGAAGCCATCTAGCTACTAACTACGGACCCGAAGGTCTACAAAGAACTACTCACGCATCATCGGAGAGGCACTAATGGAGGTGGTGAACCCCATCCGAGATGGTGTCTAGATTGGATCTGGTGGTTCTGGACTCTGCTGCGTTTGGATAAATATTTCATCGAGTCCCCTAGGGTTTTGGGAATATTGGGGTATTTATAGAGCAAAGTGGCGGTCCGGGGGGCACCCGAGGTGGGCACAACCCAACAGGGCACGCCTGGGCTACCTGGCGCGCCCTGGTGGGTTGTGCTCTCCTCGGAGCACCCCCAAGGTGCAGCCAGGGCCCATTATGTTCCTTCTGGCACAAAAAAATCTGCGTAAAGTTTTGTTGCGTTTGGACTCTGTTTGATATTGATTTCCTGCGATGTAAAAAACATGCAGAAAACAACAACTGGCACTTGGCACTATGTCAATAGGTTAGTACCAAAAAATGATATAAAATGACTATAAAATGATTATAAAACATCCAAGATTGATAATATAACAGCATGGAACAATCAAAAATTATAGATACGCTGGAGACGTATCAGAGTTCCGGCAGCACGACGGCGTGGTGACGGTGTTGGTGAAGAACAATCTCTGCAGGGCTTCACCAAGCACAACGGAAACTATGACGGAGGATAAACTAGAGGGCACGGGGTTGTCGGCACACGGCTTGGTGATTCTTGATGTGTCTTTGGTGCTAGCCCTACCCCTCTATTTATATGTTGAGCCTTGGGGTCGAAACTTGGAGTAAAATCCTCCACAATGTCATTTTAACCCGAAAGGCAAGAGTCCTTCTCGGACTCCAGGGCCAGACGCCAGGGTTCCCGGCGTCTGGACCCAGCCGCCAATGGCCTTGGCGTCTGGCCCCTGGACTCCACAAAACTTCCTTTTGCGCTTTCCAAAAACCTTGTGGGCTTTCCCCTTTGGCCCAAATAAAGTGTTCTCGTACCCAACCAATTCGGGAAACATCCGGAACCCCTTCCGGTGAACTCCGGAACCCTTCCGGATACCAAACACTATTATCACATATATCAATCTTTACCTCCGGACCATTCCAGAGCTCCACGTCATGTCAGTGATCACATCCAGGATTTCGAACAACATTCGGTTACCAACAAACATCACTCATATAGTACTATATCGTCAATGAACGTCTAAGCATGCGGACCCTATGGGTTCGAGAACTATGTAGACATGGCCGAGACACTTCTCCGGTCAATAACCAACAGCGGAACCTGGATGCCCATATTGGCTCCTACATATTCTACGAAGATGTTTATCGGTCGAACCTTATGACAACATGCGTAATTCCCTTTGTCCATCGGTATGTTACTTGCCCGAGATTCGATCGTCGGTATCTTCATACCTAGTTCAATCTCGTTACCGGCAAGTCTCTTTACTCGTTCCATAATACATCATCCCGCAACTAACTCATTAGTCACTTTGCTTGCAAGGCTTTTTATGATGTGCATTACTGAGAGGGCCTAGAGATACCTCTTTGATACTCGGAGTGACAAATCCTAATCTCGATTCATGCCAACCCAACAAGACACCTTCGGAGATACCTGTAGAGCATCTTTATAATCCCCCAGTTACACTACAAAAAAATACACTTCCGTGATGATACGTGTTTGTCATAGTAGGTCACGTTTTTGTCATGCATGTACGTCCATGAAGATTTTATTACAGAATCAAGATAGTCATACCTGTGCTGTTGTAGAAGTGTTCCATGACATTACCAAAATTATCATCACGGAAGTGTCCACTTCCATGACGATAAATGACGCGTCATAGAAGTGCTTTCGTCAAGGGTGACCGACACGTGGCATCCACCGTAACAGGTCGCCGTTAAGCTATCGGCCTGGTTTTGGATCTGATAACCCGTTAACAGCCCCAACCAATGGGGAATTTCCATGTGTAAATTCTCATTGGCCAGAGGAAACACGTGTTGGCTCACTGTTGGGACAGATGTCATCCACTCATTGGACAGGAGGCGCCTATGATACGTCAACACGTGGCACGGCCCAACAAAGGAACATTCCGTTGAAAAGGCCAGCCCGTTTACTTGGTCAAAAGGTAACGGGCCAGCCCACGGAAAGCCTGTTAACGGCATGTTCGTACATCGCCCATTTACGGCCCGCTAACTCCCGACCCGTTACGGCCTATCGGAATTAAGCCCAGTAACTTCATCTAGGCCGTCCAATATGATTCCAGAGCCCGTTGTAACTTCCGGCCCATGTATGGCCCATGATGTCTTTCGGCCCATATGAGGCCCTTCGTAACTCTGGGCCCATTAAAGGCCCGAGATGAAACTGGCCCATAATGAACAGTGTATCGCTTTATACCCATTAACGGCCCATTATTCCTTCGGCCGTTTCCAGCCCATGTTAACTTTCGGCCTTCTAAGGGCCCATTTATTCTTGGGCTCATTTCCAGAATTCGGTTAGTTACGGTCCGTTACTGGCCTGTTCCGTTTGTGAGCCAAATTTAGCCCGTGGTTACATTCGGCCCGTTAGTGGCCCGTTAACCCGTTGGGCTGTTTTTGTAGCGTTATCAAATACGGCCTATTAACGGCCCGTTATGGTCCACAAATAGTACGGCCCATGTTTGGCGAAATGATGATACGCCCCGTCGAAGGCCCATGGATCCTACAACCCGTAGAAGGCCCATGGATCATACGACTCGTAGAAAGTCCATGGATCCTACGGCCTGTAGAAGGCCCATGGATCCTATGGCCCGCAGGAGGCCCATGGTTACAATAGTCCGTGTGTTTCCATGATCATTGTGGCCTATTTACCAAAAATAGGTTATTGTGTCCACTAGAAAAACGTGGAAAAAGAACTGCAGTGACTACAAGCAAACAACTAAACAAGACAATAAGGAAATAAACAAGCAAGCAACTAACGCTAGCCTATTACAGCTATTACACATATTAAATCCACTGGGCATCAAAGTTTGCCACCAGTGCAAATATAGGGAACCAAGCAGCATATTACATACACTGGCCGTCAAAATTGGCCACCAGTGCAAATAAACGCGACAGCAAAACAAGAGCATAACTGAAACAATTTCAGAAGAGCTCAACAAACGTTATCCTGGGTATCCACCATGCTGGCAATAAGCTTAGCTAGCTTATTAGCTTTGTCCTATTTGGCGCTAAAATCCTCCAACGCTTGTTGTTGCACCAGAAAGTATGCATCTGAATGCTCCAGGGACTTCCGCAGTCCTTCCGCTTCTTGTCGCAGCACGGCTGATCGATGTCTTTCAGCTTGTAGTTGAGACTCAAGAAACCGAACTGATTCAGACAGTGAGTTTGAATAGCTTGTGCAAGCGGTAGTGGCCAGTAACTCGAACACTAAACCAAGACAGGACTTTGGGGTTGTCTCACTATCTTCAAGATAGTCTTCCTTAGCTATTTTATTAGCTTTGTTGGAGACCAAAAAGGATGTCTCACTATCCTGAACCTTATCTGCATTACTTCCTTTACCATTGCTTAATAAGGCACTCTTCCCCAATATTCTGTCAGCATTCTAAAAGAAAAAACAAGCAGACACATAACAGGTTTAGCATGTACTAGTATATGAAACTCATTTCGGTGAACCAGTTCATTAGTAAGGTGGACAGGATTAAACTACCAAGTCTTCTATTGCATAGTACTAGTACATCGTAAAAGCATCAAACAAACATATATCTATGTCCTATATATGGTCACTGCATTGTCTTGCCAAATCAAAATAGAGACACGGTTCAAAACATATCAGTTCAAGACAAAGCAGCAGTGAAAGAATACAAAGCATGGGAAACTACACGGCACAACAAGATTTCAGATGGGTACCACGGGTCTACATGTACAACAACACTATTGGCTCTGTTGTGATGCTAGTAATGTGCATGATATGAGAAATCAACTGTATACACAATTGAAATTGAAATCAACAGAGCTATTGATAAGAGCAAACCTGTTATAGAAACATGTGTGAACATACCTGCTGTGCCATTGGAGTTTCGATTGGATCCTTCAATTATAAAATAAGTTTGTATGAGTTAATACAGTGATACAAGAGCAAAGCAGTATGCACGATAGCAATGGAATCTTAAATTAGAACAGTTGTTCTTCAGGTTTAAGCACTTGTTCTACATGAACAGAGTACAGTAAGACGCAAGAATATAGTACTTAAAATAGAAAATGAGCTCATAGACTTACCACATTCTTGGTTCAGGACCAGTACAGAACAAGGCGTGCCCAATCATCGTCCAGTAAATGTGTCTCAGGAGAACGTAAGGGAATTTGATGAGTTTCTTTGCCAGTGAAGTATGTTTTATTCAGGTAATTCCGATACTACCACCAAGCATTCTTGAAGATAGCACAGGTATTAGCACAGGTTACCTCATCCCAAGTTTCCAAATCGTTCCTTCTCTATAGAGAAAAATGGGAAAATTTGTTGTATTATAACCATCATGGAGGTAGAATGTATGGGACAAAGCAAAGTAATTGCCATGAATAACATTACTTACACATAACTCCTGGACAAACACCTGCAACTGGCAGTTTCCTTCATCTTCAGTATAATATTTCCAAGATGGGAAGATACACACATAGGATTTAACAACATCAAATGCGATAGATGCTAAACTACGACTGGCTGGTTGTGCTTCCTCCACAAGAATAGGCGTACTAACTGGTGGAGTTGGGGTTCGTCGTGGTAGTACTGGCCCTTTGGGCACTGGAGCCGCATGCCTTACTAACTGCTCCTGTTTGGGAGCTCTGTGGTGGAGATGGTGCTATGTCAACAGGAACTGGGTTACTATCTGCTGGGGTTGGGGTTAGATTGGCTGAAGCTGGTTCTCTGCCCATCGCAGTAGGGGTACAATCTGCGAGAGTCTGGGTTATGTGTGGTAGGGCTGGTTCTCGTGCATGTACAACCGGGGTGCTATCTCCACCAATAGGTAGCACTGTTTTATTTGAAGACCGTGTTTTTACTCCGCTAGGTACTGGCATCACCCGCTCCAATTCAAATGGCTGATAAACAGGAAACATAGTTCAATCTACAGACCTTGTATGAGAGACAGATGCAATAGATATTGTGGAAAAAAGAGGGCATGAAATAGTTGAAATGTATATTGTTTAACTAAAATGGATAGCATGACATAATTTCACATATATGATGTCTATCTAAACTGGATAGCATAGCATAACATAATTCAAAGATATGAGGAATAGCTAAACAGGATCGCATGACATAATTCACATACATGTTATCTAAGTAATCAGTATCGCATGATTTAATTCTATGTGATTTATATGCTAAACAGAGGGCATTCGATATGATGTCTGAACTAAGAACATGGTGTTGAATATTGTGTATATGATGTCTAAACTATGCAATGCAAGACACCATATGCATGATATGAGCAGTATAACTGTGGCAAGTTAGAGCATACACCTCGGTGGGGGAATAGGACTGGTCATCTGTCTCTGAATCCATCTCTGCGGAGCTATCGAGACCCAACAAGAGATCTGTTTCGACAGGTAGCACTGTCTGCTCTGAAGGCCTTGTTTTCACTCCAGATTTTTTTCATCTCCCACCCAAATGGCTGATTCACAGGAAGAGTAGTTTAATGTACAAACATTGTCGACAAATGGAAATGTAATGAAGAAAATGACGGGCAAGATATCATTCAAATATATGACGCCTGGTTAAACAGGATGGCATTGCACATTTCACATATATTATGGCTGGCTCAAAGACATGAGACTACATAATTCCCATATATGATATAGGAACTAAACAGGTGGCATTACAGAACATGTCTAAACTAAGCATATGACATATATGATGTCAAAAGTAGGCATTGCAAGGCAACATATGCATGATACGACTAACATCATCATGCCAAGGTAGAGCAAACACCTTGGGATTAAATAGGAGTGGTCAGCTGCGTCTGAATCCGCCTCAAAATAGATATCCTCCTCTGGATTACAATCTAGAGAGGGGGGATGGTTTGCCATTGAACACACCATGGAGCGATGTCTGCATGACATTGTATTACCGCGCAAAGCTCTTCTCTTTTTCTCTACATGTTCAGCATGACTGTGTACAATATCTGACATGCATACGGAAAAATTTGGTGAGATTATTTAAGGAGAGCATGCACAAATCTAGAGTGATGGTAACAACCAGTGGATGGATCCAAAAATAATGATAGCAGGCTGATGATTGCTTTAATTTAATAAAGAGACAGATGATGATTGCTTTACTATTTCTTTCCCACCCAAGATGAACAACATAGGCATACCCTAGGTGAACTATTAGACAGAGATACTATTCATTGCTGCCTCGATATGTGCCCCACAACTAATTTAGAACTCAAGTTTGAACATTAATTTGGACCTGACATGGAGTGTAAGAGGTGAACAGGACGATAAAGTAGTAGGTAATTTTAAGCAATGCATAACATAAGCAGAAACAAAAGAGTGCGACCTCTCTTGTGGACCCGTGTACTCCTTAGGTTCATCTGCTGAGTCGATGATGGTGATGCCGTTGCGGTGGATGCCGACGGCAGGGAAGGAGATATGAGGCGGCGAAAGACGGTCAGGAGTCGTTATGTCTGGTTTGGTGGATGCTTCTGTCAATGGAGCAGCTTAGGTGAGGTGGACGACGTCGCGGCAGGAGCAGGACAAACCACACAAAGTTTCCTTCGACACCTACCTGTAACTGAAGTAATTCTGTAAGGGCTCATTTGGCTTGCATGATTCTAAAAACGCAGCGATAGGAAAAATAACGGAATAGGGTAGGAATGCACATGGTAAACAGAGCATTTGTAAACACGGGATTTCTGTCAACTTGGGTGTTTGGTTCATAGGAATTGGAAGAGCAGAGGAATGCAAAGAAACATGGCCAAAATAAAGTGAAACCATATGAAAGCATGTACTGTTAGAATATTATTCTGCCACTAATGCACTTGGTCTTGTTTTCATGCACAGGATTTTGAAAAGTAGGTCCAGGTGGATGTTTTTCTCCATTCCTTTCAACAAAATGCATGAATAATTGAATAGTACAGTGCCATAGGAAGATTTCCTATTGCTATGTTTTTTCGTTGAACCAAAATAGCCCTAATGGATCGTCATGTATGTATAGTAATAAGTGATGCAACAAGTGTACAACCTCTTTGCCGTAGCTATGTCGACCTCGGCATCATTGGGTTGGTCGTTGAACAAGTTGAGGCAGAGGTGGCTATCGGAGGTGTGGAGGAAGATCTGAGGAATCTGTAGACGGTGTCCAGGGTACTGCTCTTTTATGATCGTTCTGTCATTGCAGCAGCTCCGGTGAGCCGTAAGACGTCAAGGCTGAAGCAGCACAAGACAGACATCGTTAATCTCAAGTGGGATTCTAATAGCATCTCCAATAGATGATGTAAAATAGATGTAAAATTTACATCACCAAAAACCACCTGACTACAACAAATGAGGTAAAAACTATTGACTCTGAACTTAACTGGCGAAACTGAAATTTACTTAGAATCTGAATGTTACTGTCGAAACTGAATGCAATGGTAGTAGTGAGGCACTTGACGTGTAGTTTAGGGAGGGCCGGCAGTTCATCTTCAACCTGCACCCCCTGAGCCGCCAGCCACCACCGGCCGAACCGCAGGCCCCCGTGCCGCCTCGCCGCCCCGAAACAACTCCCCACCGTCGGTCCGCCGCCGCCCCGAAACAACTCCCCACCGCCGGTCCTCCGCCGCCCCGACCATCCCTCTAGCCCCCCTTCCCGCGCCGAGCTTTTTCTTCGGCGATCCCCACGCCACCGCCCCACCACCGTGCCCCCACCACCGGCGACCACCGCCCCCACCCTGAACCCTAAGATAGATAGTGGGGTACCTCTCCGACGGGCCCCCCTCCCCGCTGCGGGTGGTTCTTCCTTAACTCAGGCAAGCCCTGATACGTCCCCAATGTATCTATAATTTTTTATTGTTCCATGCTGTTTTATTATCAATCTTGGATGTTTTATAATCATTTTATAGTCATTTTATATCATTTTTGGTACTAACCTATTGACATAGTGCTAAGTGCTAGTTACTGTTTTTCCATGTTTTTTACATCGCAGGAAATCAATATCAAACGGAGTCCAATTGCCACGAAACTCCACAATGATTTTTATGGGCCAGATGGAAGGTAATGTTCCCTGGGTGCACCTGGGGGGTGCCCCGAGGGGGGCACAACCCACCAGGGCGCGCCAGGAGGCCCAAGCGCGCCCTGGTGGGTTGTGCCCACCTTGGGTGCCCCCCGGACCGCCTCTTTGCTCTATAAATACCACAATGTTCCAGAAACCCTAGAACAAGCGTCGAAATATTCATCCAGCCGCCGCAGAGTCCAGAACCACCAGATCCAATCTAGACACCATCACGGAGGGGTTCACCACTTCCATTGGTGCCTCTTCGATGATGCGTGAGTTGTTCTTTGTAGATTTCGGGTCCGTTGTTAGTAGCTAGATGGCTCTCTCTCTCTCACTGAATTCTCAATACAATGGTCTCTTGGAGATCCATAGATGTAACTCTTTTGTGGTGTGTTTGGTGGGATCTAATGAACTTCGAGTTTATGATCAGTCATATCTTTTTATATCCATGAAAGTTATTTGAGTTTCTTTGATCTCTTATAGCCTCGTATTTCTTCTCCGATATTTGGGTTTTGTTTGGCCAACTTGATCTATTTATCTTGCAATGGGAAGAGGTGCCCGGTAGTGGGTTCGATCTTACGGTGCTCGATCCCAGTGACAAAAGGGGAAACGACACGTATGTATCGTTGCTACTAAGGATAAAAAGAAGGGATCTATATCTACCGCCATATAGACAAACGGATCTTGTCTACATCATGTCATCGTTCTTATTGCATTACTCCGTTTTTCCATGAACTTAATACACTAGATGCATGCTGGATAGCGGTCAATGTTTGGAGTAATAGTAGTAGATGCAGGCAGGAGTCGGTCTACTAATCTTGGACGTGATGCATATGTAATGATGATTGCCTGGATATTGTCATAATTATTTGAAGTTCTATCAATTGCACAACAGTAATTTGTTTACCCACCGTTTGCTATTTTTCTTGAGAGAAGCCACTAGTGAAACCTACGGCCCCCGGGTCTTCTTTCTCTTATATTTGCCTTGCGATCTACTTTTCCTTTGCATTTTTATTCAGATCGATTAAACCAAAAAATACAAAGATACGTTGCTGCACTTTATTTTATTTGCGATCCATTACTTCAATCTATTACAACTTTCTCCCGTCAACTTGCCAATTTCCGGCGCCCTTACCCGAAAGGGATTGACAACCCCTTTAACACGTCGGGTTAAGAGGTGTTGTTATTTGTGTGCAGGTGCTGTTTACGTTGTGTTGCTTGCTTCTCCTACTGGTTCGATACCTTGGTTTCATAACTGAGGGAAATACTCTACCATCGCTGCTACGTCATCCCTCCCTCTCCGGGGAAATACCGATGTAGTTCCAGCTACCATCAAGCCCCCCCACCCCCTGAAAATCAACTGACCCAAAAGTGTAGCTAAATCGGTGCAGAGCAACAGCAGGAGCGAGGGGGAGAGTAGCAGCAGCAGCGCGAGCGAGCAAGAGTCGGAGCAGCAGCAGCAGCGCGAGCGAGCGAGAGCCAGAGCAGTAGCAGCAAATCCGGCTGGTATGGACGCCGCCGCCGAAGGGGCCTCGCACTGGGGGAGAGCCGCCATGGAGATGCCGCCCGCGGCGCCGACTTCATGGTAGCCGCTCCATGGGGGTGCAGGATGGAGCACCGTCGGCATCGGGAGGTCGAGTTAAGGAGAAGGTGTGATGCGATGAGGGTACAACCTCTTTGGTGGCACCGAGTAGGCCTCGGCTTCGTCCGAGGAGTCGGTAAGGATGTTGCGGTTCCGGTGGAGCAGGTTAAGGTGGCGCTATGGGGATGGAGCAGCCGCAATAGATGAGGCGATCGTCGGAGCAGCTCCTTGGAGGTGGAGGATGGGGTGGCTGAACCGGCTGGACGACGAGATGGACGACGGATCCTCATCCGGGAGGGTGGACGAGGGACATCGAGCTGTTGCGGTGGATGACGTTATCGGGGAAGAGGCTCCGGCTGGGCAGCAGTGAGGTGGCGGACGGAAGAGGGCGGGGTTTCACGGCTGGAGCGGAGAGGTTATGGCGGCCTTGGATTTCGAATGGCGAAAAGGAGGCAATGGGAGGGGGGAAACATGACTTAGGGACGCGCTTGTCCAAAATGTAGGGTGTGTTACAAAAGTACCCCCATCGATTTGAACTAGCGGCCCTTCCGGCTTAGGGTTTGAAGGAGGATTTCGCGTGTCGGGATTTGGCAGATGGAGGGAGTTTTCGCGTGCGTTATAATTTCAGGATAGAGAGGCGCGGGTTGTGAAGGCGCCAGTTTTGGGAGCACGATATCTGAATTTTTGGGAGCGCTGGTTGAATTTTAGGGACAAGCCTAACGTGTAATATTGTACTTGTATGTACCAAATCAATTCGCACTTCCCTCAATGAAAAAAAACTATTCACACCACACAAAGAGAGAGTCTTGTCCCGTTTTGCTATAAAAATGCTATTCAAAGCTACTCATACCAACATGTTATGTCCAATTAAATTTTTTCGTTGGTTGTATAATGCATGTAACCTACTCATACCAACATTTTAGTGCATTCCAAATGTCTATACTACCGCTGCAATTTGAACTAAATTTGAATTCGTTTCTCTATTTCAATTAGAATATACAATCATGATTGTTGCCAACTTCAACCATCATTCGTGTATTAGCTTAACAACACACCACATGATTACTATAGAGATAGATATGAACTATGTGTACTATATGAACTCGAATTCTATTTTTTGAATACACTTGATGTTGATTCCAAATAATAGTACATTTGATGTACTAACTATATATTCGTAATCTAAACCATGTTCCATACGTACACCATGTTTATCACACAATGTATGGTGCCCTGCCCCCTACATTATGACAAGTATTTATCCATGAGCTGCAAAAGCCACACATTAGCCCAAATTATAATCAATGTTCTATATATTATATATAGTACTAGCAAGATGCCCATGCGTTCCACGGAACATAAAGATGATCGAGGGGAGGCCTTATTTGCAAATGTGGAGAGGGGTGTGGGTATCTTTCTTCAAAATTGCCATAGTTTCCTTCCTATCCATCAGATATAAATCGGATGGCCTATATCGCTGGATGGCAGGCACACCATCATCAATAACTCTATTTTTATAGGAGTAGAGATAAAATATATTATATGTAGTATAACATGTTCATAACCACACCATGTGTATCACCGTTATATATATTCATGCATGCGTCGGTTTAAAACACTATGATAAATTCTTCAAATATCCGAATTCACTTTTTATAATGAATTATGATCTATATTCGTCTTTTCCACCAACACAATCCTCTTATCTTTGTAGCTAGCGCTAACTTTCTCTCGTGCATGCACATGCCCGCATCCCTCTCACCCTCCCTCAGCATTCTCTAGCTCCATCGCGCAAATTCGTCTTTTCACTTTTGGTCGTTCACCCACTGTGTGTGTAGGCCCCCCAGCTCCTTCTTTACGACACACATCGATCGATATGCCTCTCTAGCCAGATGTGCCTACCACAAACACAAGCTTTCCCTCTTCTCTTCTCACCCTCCATGCCTCACTCCCACCCCTCTTTTCATCGATCTCGTACTCGCACACTCCTTTCCCCTTGATATAGTATGCCTCTCGCACCACCTCCTAGCTGCATCCCTCTCTCTCTCTGTCCTTCTCCCCGGGCCTTATTTGCTTGTAACACATACATGCATGTATACTGATCGATCTCCCTACATATACCTAGGTCGACTTTAACTATTTTCCCCCACCCATCGATCGACGTACCTCACAAGTTATGTCTCTCCTCTCTCTGACAAAGGACAATTGATCTTCCTATATAGTTACATCTGCTTACCACAGCCATATCGTCCCCCCTCATCACTCGTGCATGCCTCTTCTCTAGTCTCTCACACGTACGTGCACAGACACGCGGCCATCCCCTCTCTTATGGATATTGCAGGCGTGCCCTCCGTTTGTCTAGCAAGCCTCTCCCACCATTTGTTAGAAGCATCTCCACCACCACCCCCTCCAACACTCTAGCTCTGTCTCTTTCCCAACCTTATTCCTCTCCTACACATATGCATGGATGTCGATCGATCTCCCTCAATACATAAGGTAGGCCTCTCTCCTCCTCCACACATATACCAACCATTGTACCTCTATAGTTAATTAGGTCTCCCCCACCCCACCCCCACCACACACCGATAGTCGAGCATTGTAGGTAGGTATCCATGCCACAGAGACAAACTGCACATGTCCCCTCTCACGTTCCAGTAGGCCAGCCACCCTATATCTTTGACGTGGGCACACACAAATTCGATGGCACTCTATCGATCGCGCGCGTGCGCACACACACACACATCATCCCTCTCTCCAATTCTATGGATACATCAACCCGATGATACCTCCACTCTCTTCTCGTGGATCGTTCCCTCTATATATATGATATATCCAGCACTCTATTTGACACACATTGCATATGTTACATTTTTTATTGAAATATCATCCACATATATTGCTTGTCTATTTCTCAACCCCCCCAGAAAAAAAACACTCACAAACCCACACACTATATCTCTCTACGTTTGTATATTTCTCACACAACCCCTAGGTGCACGTACTCACGCTTCGTGCCCAGCCACACCCGCGCGGGTACACGGTGGAGCTCATTTCTGTACGAAATGGCAGCCAACGTGCTAATTTGAACACGTGTAGCGGTTGTTTACCTATGGAGGTCGTGTACCACGCATGCACGAAACAAAGTTCGACTTGATGCGTTGGCGCGTTATTTTTAAATAAATTTATATCGCTCAATGGCACGTACACAAAATATAAAACATTTTTTATGGAGAAAAAGGTAGTCCGCTCCACTATATACAATGGAGCCTGCCTGCCTGCGTTTGTCTCTCTTCAGAGTATCTCACACAAGGCGGCGGTGGCCTCTCTCTCTCTCTCACCATTGGTCACTTATCCGGCCGCATCCCGTCCGCCGGCGGAAAGGGAGGATGTGCATCGTTTCTCCGTTCAACGGCGCCGAGGCAGCACGTCCCGATCTGCGGTACCCGCCGTTCTCTCTGATCCAGCGCGGTAGGGCCGACGCCACCTGCTCGCTGCCGCAGTATGGGCCGCTCTCCTAGTTACATCCGACGACCCCCCAGGTATCCCCTTCGGCCTTGCTCCACTGTCCGTCTTCCCACGTTGCTGCATGTGGAAAATCTTGCATGTGGATCTTCCATAGTTCTTTGCCCAAAACATAGCTCGTCCGGCGTACTTTCCATATTGCAATCTCGTCCTCACACCATTTTAGACAAACACAACCGTGTTGTTATCTTCCCTTAGGACAAGGAATATGCTTCTTTTTTGTCATCGTATGTGTCATCAACTGTTATTGGCCAGTAATTGTTTCCATTCTACCTATTTTTTGCAAACAAGGCTATCCATTTCACCTCGTTGCTATTGCGACCTTTTGGTGAACTGCACAAATCACTTTTTTCTTAAGAGTGTTTTGTGCAGTTGTACTAAAATGTCACACGGGCAACATGTCTACATATTAGTGCGACTGCACCAATGGAGATTGGTTTTTCTCTATCCTCCTCATCCAACTCAGAGCCTAATCTTCTCCAACTATTTTCTTAATCTTCTCCAACTAGTTAGTCTAAGAGAGACTGCAAAGGTGACCGGTTTCGATTTGTGTGTTTATTGTTTCATCAACAGTCCTCTATTATTGTAATCACACTTAATATCTTTGGAACAGGGACGCTCGGCTCTATTTTAGTGGAACTGCACAGAATGATCGGAATGTTGCATGCTCCAGACAGCTACTTTTTTTCCCAACATGCCTCGTTGATTTAGACAGAGCTGGGGGGACGTTGCTGCCAATGAAAGCATGGATCAATTTTAATTTAACACCTTCTCACAACTTTGTCTTCAGTTGTGATGTAAATATTAGCTCTGATCTGCTAATCATTGAGATGCATTAGCAAGGAAGTTAGTTTTTATTGTTTCCGAAAGAGCATGGATGGCAAGACACACGAAACAAAAGATGAAAGCTCAGAGCATTGTACAATTTCATGTCGCTGGAAAATTATTTGTATAGTACGACAATTATGTAAACAAGTGCTGGAAGCTTGATAGTATTGCCAGAAGCCTCTTCAGCATCCGGATCCATGTGCCATGCACAAAATTATACTTCCTCCGTTCCTAAATATTTGTCTTTCTACAAATTTCAAATGGACATATTTTATAGTATAGATTCACTCATTTTGCTTCGTATGTAGTCACTCATTGAAATCTCTAGAAAGACAAATACTCCGTAGTATATTTAAGAACGGAGGGAGTAGTGCACAACCGCATGGGAGACTCAGCCCGGTTGTTGCGCCGCACTAATAGTGAGTAGTAATGAGTAGTCAAATCATAAGCCCCACCTTTCCCACTGTAAGTTGCTCGGAAGAAGCAACCATCAATACACTCTTCTTTGAATCCGCTCATACTACTCCCTCTGTCACTGTTTATAGAGCGCGCTTAAAAAAAAGAACAATCTCTGGGACCAAGGCGACTAACGATCGGCCTAAAAAATAGCATTGGTAGTTATAGCACGGCGTCTATTACTAGAGGAAATAATGCATACACACATGCATGCAGTGCTTCCACCCCGGGTACACACATGCATGCACTTACTCCACTCCATAGTACATCGAGAGAAAATTGTGGACTTTATTGCGGTTACCACGCCCTAATTAATTGAGCATTAAACCAAATGCGTCTAAAGTCTCTCTGGTGGTGGAAATGCATGGAGAGAAATGCATGTGAATGAAGCGCACCCTGTAAACTGTGACGGAGGGAGGAGTAGTATGAAGGTGCAAAACTAAGTACGCGTATGGCCAGTCGGTCAATGCATTTCCTCTTGGCATATCACTGACATGTGGGACCGCAGTGTGAGCAAACCGATCTCAATTGATGGCAAAATGGTCAACCCGCCATTCCTTGAGAGAGATGAGGAGCGAGAACACACAGACGGGCTTGCACAGAGGTCAACATATATTCGAGTATGGTTGATCGATATCATCATTACATGTTCGATGTTTTTTAATACTACCATTGGGCTGCCGTTTTCCGCCCTTCTCCCGAATAAATGTGTACTTTATCAGAGATTAAAATAAAATAAGAGTACATACGCTCCACCATGCGGTTCTAGTAGTAGTATACTCGTACAACTAAACCTTGCGCTTGGCTTTTCGCCTCTTTGTGAAGTTGAACAATGATGGTACTCCGCATGTTGGGTACTACAGTGTATGCCTCTGGAAATTTGACACCGAATGAACTGATGCATGTCCACCGCCTGGGCGAGGGTAGGTTGCATTAATTAGTCAAAAGGCGTAAACGAGCTTCACCTTGTCCTGCAAGCTTCTCCTCGTTCTGTGAGTTGACGTGACACACCAAAAAGTAGTGCTAGTCCATACTCCCTCCTTTCCGGTTAATATGGCTTAATCTTTTTTGTGGGTAAATGAGAGAGATTTAGTCATATATAAGCATTCTTAGGACGATCAGCCAAGAGACTGGTCACTAGGAAGCGAGGTACCCCGCAAAAAATTAAGAAGGAAGGGAGGTGTTTCATCAAGCCCGCTCTTGGCCACATTCAAAGTGCAGCAAGCACGGTTCGCACAAAGATGTGCCGCAAGGTTTGCTGACCTATTTACATGCTGAATAACAAAAAAAGAGAAAATATTACCGAGCGCTCCTATTTGTAACAGGATATGAGCCAGAATTAAGCGAGAATTGTGGTGAGTGTTCCATGCAGTCAACTTCCATTATCACATGCGAGAACCCTTGAAGAGAACCAAATGTGTTGAAGATTTATTTGTCACAATTTAAAATAAAATAACAGTGCAGACGCTCCTCCATCCAGTTCCAGGTAGTAGTACATACCTCTATAGTAGTAGTACTAGTACTAGTAAACTTTGCGCTTGGCTGTTCGCCTCTTCGGGAAGTCAAACAATAATGGTACAGTGTATGCTTCTGCCAATCTAACAGCGAATTAACTGTTGCACGTCCACCGCCTGAGCGAGGGAGAGCTTGCATTAGTCAAAAGTTTCTCCTTGTCCTGCGAGCCACCGGGCGCAAACTTCTCCCGTCCTGCAAGCTTCTCCCATTCGGTAAGTTGACGGGACACAACAAAGTAATGCTAGTCCATACTGCCTCCTTTCCGGTTAATATGGCTTAATTTCAAACAAGATAAATACACTGTCTCTCACTGTATATTTGTAAAAATACAGTCAGTGGACTTCATAATACACTCACTACGCTCAATATATACATTTTCGGGCATTTATACGGTCACTAACTCACCCTGGCTGAGTATGTGTGTGCATGCACATGTAGGTTGAGCACTTGAGCGTGGTCGTGTGTGTTCTGTTGTGTGCTCGGACATGCATGCATTAGGATGTCGCGTGCGTTTTTGTGTCCATGTGTATGTGTGACTGTTGCATGCATGCACGAGGTTGTAGTCCCTCACGTTCACATGTTCATAAGTCAATGCTTTGTCAGGGCATCTCCAATGGTTGTAAGATAGTTGTTGGTAGACTTTGCCACATAGGATTTTTGATTATGTGTCATACAATAAATGAAGGAAGAGAGGAAGGTTGTATGTACATGAACCAACACCCCTTGCACAAGATCCAATGTAGAATGAGAGAGCACCTCATTTATTATCTCACATCCTATTGGGCAAACTAGATACAATCCATTGGAGTTGTTGTATGTTAAGGTGTTGGTTGATGACATGTCATATTTTACCAACAAGCTAACATACAAACTATTGGAGATGCCCTCAAAACGTTGCATGCAAGGTTAAATCATTCGTTCTTCGCGCATGCATTCCCGATAATAATACGTTGGTAAGGACAATTTCTTGAGGAAAACAAGCCCATGAATTGAGTACAAAGGGGACCAATAAGCCAGGACGGAGGGAGTACCAGTAGTGAACCGGAAGGAGGGAGTAGGTACTAGTAGTACTACGTAACAACGTGCAGTCACAAAATTCCTCTATGTACATCCTGTCTACGTGTCATGCAAGAAAATAGAGATAAGTACAAATGAGACTTAGGAACGGTCATACACATAGGGGGAGTACGTGTAGGGACCACTAAGGAGCAGTCAAATCACACAGTAAGTTAGTCGGAAGAAGAAACCATCATTTTACTCTTCAATGATACGTACGCAGTATAAAATGGTTGATATGGAGAGAAAAAAAAACCACTATATATACACTAGCAGGAGTCTAAGCTGCAAGCATGCCTTGCTTGCGTTGCTCTCTTCACAAGCATAGAACGACGTTGGGGGAAGGGAACGATGTTCTGCGTAGACGCGGTCGACATCGGCGAGGGAGAAAACCCACAGTCGGTGCGTCCAAATCGGGGGTCCCTGCGGTATGGGCTGATGCTGCCTCCCAACCGCCCTTCTAGCTACAGCCCGACGTCCCAGGTAAATCTTCCTTTTGGACCCGGCTTGCTCCACTGCCGTAGCTCCCCACGTAGCTCCATCTCCATGTTGATCTTTCTCTACTTCTACCGGCTTCTATTTGTGATGAGTTTATGTCTCATGAACTAGTGCCAGTACTATTATTCTAATCACACTTCTTCAATATCTTTGCCATCAGGGATGCTCAACTCAATTTTAGTGGAACTGCACAAAAGCATCGTATGATCCGAGGGTGCCAGCCGTCTTTCCTTCGACAGGTTCTACCTAGCCAGGAAATTAAATCCTGTTTAGGGTTTAGGGTTTAAGTCGTAGCGACCCCATCAGTAGTTCTTCTTTTGTACACGCTCTCACAACTTTTGTCTGTAGTTGTGAAGTAAATATTGGCTATCATCTGTGAATCATTGAGATGCATCAGCATGCGTGTTAGTTTTCCTTTGTATTTGATGGAATGTTGTAACGGGGCTACCTTGAAGTATGATAACTTTCCCGCCTGCTGGTCCATGGATCGCGCCATGGAGTACTAGCACTACTGGAAGAGATTGACGAGTTGGGGGAGGACAGTTAGCTGTAGCACGGACTCCGAAGAACTTTTAACATGCATGTTGTGGCCGGCTATTGCGACCTTTGAATGCGGAGCAGTCGTGTACACCGGGAAGCGGCGCGGTCGACGCTCTCTCAGCCGGCGCGCGGCTTCAATGTCGGCGCCAGTGAGAGGTCGCGTCCGCTCTGGCCGGGCAGGAATGCGGCACTGACCGTTTCGGGCGGGAAGCACACGCAGGTGATGAAGAGGGTTCGGGTTGGCCAGGAGCGGGCGTGGCAGCGGTCCAGACGCCCGCAAACAAGAGATGTTGTATGTTAATATTGTTGCGTATATAATTAACAACGTAAATAATGTGCCAGTTTGACAAATATAATTGGAGATGGAATTTTACGTAAACACGGATATGCACGTCTATGTCTATGTGTGTGTGCGCGACGACTCTCGCGACCTGGAAGTGGGGGCGTGTTTTTTTATCGAGTTTTCTTTCTTGGTACATTAAAAAATTGTCAGCCAGTTTTCGTTTCCTTTTTTTGGGAACGCGCGTATTCTATTTAAAACCACTGCTATGGAGGGATTTTTTTTACTCCATTGTATATATAGCCTCTTGTTTCATACGGTTTCTCGCCTCTCGCTCTCTCACCCTCTCCATATCAAAACAAAATGACTGTGTCCACTCTATCTCTCTCCTCACTGGTGGTCACAGATCCGGCTGAATCTCGTCCGCTGCGGGAGGTGAGCAGGTGCAGCGTTGATGTTGTCGCCATCGGCGATGGAGGAAGCCGATGTGCACCGTCCTCTCGGAGCCGGCGCTGGCACGGACGAAGGTCCTCTGCGCCCTTGTTTGCTGCCGTCGTGTGGGCAGATCCCGTCCGCCCGCCTAAGCGAGATCTCGCCCACCTCAGGTATAACTTCTTGTACTAGTCCAGCTCCCCAGGTCGCTGCATGCGGGTTTTCTTCTATGCAACTACTCCCCAGCTCCCCATGTACTGTAGCTAGGGTTCGTTGGCTGGTCCAACATCACCTACTATTATAGAGGAAATGCCACTTGAAAGTTGCCCCGGTTTATGCCTCGGTGGAGGTATACATGTTGTTTCAATAAAAAGTGAATGGTGGTTGTGCGGTTATTGTCCATATGCTCCTATTGCTGCTACTAATCTAATAGTACTATCACTGGTTAAATGAAGAAATGTTTTTTCTCGGGTATCCTGGTTTAGTTCCCATCAAGATAATCATGTTGCTTCTGTTTGTTGGTGTACTTTTCATTAATTCTCATTGACAATTGAGATGTCGTTGTAAATCTTGTACAACCGCCAAAACAAAGTAACAACACTATATCGGTTTTTTTATATTTTTGCAAACAGTGATACGTATCTCCATACCCGGCCATGTCTTCCTCAATTTTAGTGGAACTGCACAAAATTGGATGGCCATTGTTGTTCTGCCTCACTGTCCTCGGCCACGTGGTTCATCCTTCCTCGAGCTTGATTACTGAGAGGAAACATACCACAGTGAGGATTTGTCGAACTTCATAGGTGCCTCACCCAAACTTGATGCCAAATGGATGATGCATCACCTATCGATGCTCATGGTTGCGCCTCATGGTTGCATCGGCTGGTGAAGCTGATCGATTTTCCATAAAAAACAAGTTGTCTTCCATCAGTGCTCTTTGCTTGTTACCCACAGAGATGATATCCTTCATCAGTTCACCTTGGTTGCATTGGAGACGCAGTCGACTTTCACGGTTGTGCGATTTTATCACACAATTGGCTATGAACCAAATGTTTCCTCGAAGAAGGATCGACGTTGGTACTAAGAGCATAAGTTTTGTATTAATTTCTAAGCCTTCTCACAACTTTGTCTTCAGCTACCCTGCGGTTTTATTTGTCCAGCTATTAACTTTGATTAAAAAAAGGTGTGGACTAAAAACCCAGATGGACGTAGTAGCCCTCCATTTTTATTTACTCTGCATATTAGATTTGACTGAAGTCAAACTTTGTAAAGTTTGACCAAGTTTAGGCCGAACACAACAAACCATAATTATTGAGAGAGGGAAAACTGTACATACTCTCAAACATTTCCGACAATTGAAATTAAAATTCTTTATTTGTACACACTCTCACACGTTTCTGATAATTTGGCGCATGTGTGGTTGTTCACTTAAGGGAGGGTAGTGTAACGCACGTGAAGGACAGGAAGTGCGACCAGGACGCGTTGATCGTTAGTTCATCGGAAGTAGTAGTTTTCTACACTGGCACGTTAAATAAAAGAGTTTCTTTTCGTACTTACACAATTTAAAACGATTGTTATGGAGAGAATACGAAAACCACTCCACTATATATTAGTAGTGTACACGAGTACTATATGGTCGCGGCTTCATTGACTTAGTGCACCAGCCTTGGGTGTATGACAGGTGGGCCCAAAATGTGGGTGGCACACCTGTCATACAGCCAAATGCAGGTGCAGTTAAGGCACCAGAGCTCAGTCCGTAATACAATATATATATATATATACTATATAAGCTGGAGCCTCAGCGCTTGTTCGCTAGGGTTTCACACTCTCGTCGCACTACATATATATACATGCTGGAGGCTCAGCGTTCCTTTGCTAGGGTTTGCTATATTCAATGTCTCTCACCCTCTTCACAATATCTAAACAAGACTGCGTTGGCCTCTGTCTCTCTCTCCCCCCTCATAGCTGGTGAAGGAGGCGTCCGGATCCCGTCGCACTAGGAAGGGGAGGAGGTGCAACGTTCACTCTATCGCCTTCGGCGAGGGAGGCAACCCATTGTCAGCTGCGCTGGTCTCTTTCACCCAGCGCCTGTGCAGGAGGGCCACCGACCCCTTCTTCCTCCTTATTGTACTTAGTGTGGGCAGATCTGGCCTCCTTGCCACATCCCGACAACCCTAAGGTATAAGTTTCTTTGAAACCCCGATTGCTCTAACTGCATGCGGATCTTTTTCGATTATGTAGTTGAATCTAGGTCATGGTTCAAAGAGGAAAGAAGGGTGAGGTGGGGTAGAGCATGAATCTAGGACGTGGTTCAATGATGACAGGAGGGAGGGAAAGTAGTATAGACTCGCTATCCAGCCGCTTTGTTGGTCGAAAAGGAAAAAGGGGGTAACCCAGTAAACACATATGTAAGGAACCTCCCTATTTGTTGAAAAGGGAAAGAAACTGGGGGGTCGGGTAGTTTGTGCAGGACTAGATTTGCTGCCCTCACATAGGAAAAAGGTTCAAAGAGAAAAAATATGGGACCAACGCAGATATGCTGCTTGGCAACATACTCTGCATCACCCATTTATACGTGTGGACGCACATGGTGCTGGCATGTCCCATACAACTATTTTGTTGTTGTTAATCTAAGAATGCCGCTGGTAAATTGAAGCAATGCCATTGTTAAAAGTAAATTACAGTTTTAATGAATGTTATTTTAAGAGAATTTCTCTGTTAATATGAATCAATGCCACCGTTTTAGAAATGCTACTGTCCTATACTTTCTTTTCCTTCAAGATAAGGTAGATGCTTCTTTTTGTGGCCAATGTTTCACCCTCCTTTATTGGCCAGTAATTGATTCCTTTTTTGCCTCTGTTAAAACAGGGATATCTATTCAAATTGTTGTTATTGCGTCATTTTACTTGGCTACGCAAAACACTTATGTTTTAAGAGTGTTTTGTGCGATTCGGCATGAACGTCACACCGG
This sequence comes from Aegilops tauschii subsp. strangulata, assembly GCF_002575655.3. Taxonomy (NCBI): domain Eukaryota; kingdom Viridiplantae; phylum Streptophyta; class Magnoliopsida; order Poales; family Poaceae; genus Aegilops; species Aegilops tauschii. The sequence continues at coordinate 60,344,789 of NC_053039.3, read as the reverse complement.
CGACTTTGCTTAATTTTGGTTGAACTACAGAAAAGGAGTTCGGATTCCCATATATGTGTTGAGAGATTTCGTTCAAATCCTCCTCGCGAATTGTTTCAAATCTTGGTCGACTTTCGTCCACGTGATGGTGCAGTGTGCATTGAGATGTTGTGCTACTTTTATTGGTACTATTTTGGATAAATATTGAATTGAAGCTATTGAACTGCTGTCTTTTACCATTAAGTGAGCAAAAATTGTTCCAACCCACACGTGATGCTTGTTTCTTTGTTACAACAAACTTTGCATCACCCCCTTTATAAGTAGATGGAAGCACATGGTGTTTTTGCGCCCACTCTCCCTTGGAACTGTTTATGCTTTTTCCTAATGTAATGCCGCTGGTAAAATTAAGCAATGCCACTCTTAGAATTAACTACTGAACTGTTTTAAGAGAATTTCTCTATTAATATGAATCAATGCAACCGTTTTAGAAATGCTACTGTCCTATACTTTGTTTCCCATCAAGATAGTAGATGCTTCTTTTTGTGGCCGCACGTTTCATCCTCCTTTATTGGCCAGCAATTGTTTCCTTTTTTGCCACTGTTAAAACAGGGATATCTATTCAACTTGTTGCTATAGCGAACTTAAATGTCACACCGGCAACTTTGCTTCATTTCAGTGCAACTGCACAAAACGAGATTGGATTTCCTATTCGTGTTGGTAGATTCGTATTTTATCTTGTCTGTCTCATGAAAGGTCAGTACAGGCCTTCATCCACATGATTGTGCAGTGTGCTTTGAGATGTTGTGCTACTTGTATTGGTACTGTTTTAAATAAATGTTGAATTGAAGCTATTGTATTGTTGTCTTTTCCCATTAAGTAGTGAACAAAAATGGGACCAACCCAGACATGATGCTTGTTGCTTTGTTACAACAAACTCTGCATCACCCCCTTTATAAGTACATGGAAGCACATGTTGTTGTTGCGCCCAATCTCCCCTGGAACTGTTTATCCTTTTTGTTAATCTAATGTTGCTGGTAAAATTAAGCAATGCCACTCTCAGAATTAACTACTGAATCTTAGTTCAAAACTGCAACACTGCTTGTTAGGGATTGGTGGGATTACCATTTTTGTGGCCGCATGTTTCATCCTCCTTTATTGGCCAGTAATTGATTCCTTTTTGCCTTTGTTAAAACATTGATATCTATTCAACTTGTTTCTATTGCAACATTTTGCTTCGCTACGCGAAACACCTATGTTTTACGAGTGTTTTGTGCAGTTCAACTTGAATGTCACACCGGCGACTTTGCTTAATTTTGGTGGAACTGCACAAAAGGAGATTGGGTTTTCATATATGTGTTGGGATTTCTTTCAAGTCCTCTTCACGAGTTGTTTCAAATCTTGGTCAAGAAAGGTCGGTACTGAATTTCATCCACATGATGCTGCAGTGTGCTTTGAGATGTTGTGCTACTTGTATTGGTACTGTTTTGGATAAATGTTGAATTGAAGCTATTGAACTGCTGTCTTTTACCATTAAGTGAGAAAAAATTGTTCCAACCCAGACGTGATACTTGTTTCTTTGTTACAAGAAAACTCTGCATCACCCCCTTTATAAGTAGATGGAAGCACATGGTGTTGTTGCGCCCACTCTCCCCTCGAACTGTTTATGCTTTTTGTTAATCTAATGTCGTTGGTAAAATTAAGCAATGCCACTCTCAGAATTAACTACTGAACCTTAGTTCAAAACTGCAACACTTTTAGGGATTGGCGGGATTACCATTTTTGTGGCCGCATTGTTGGATTATGGGTTCCGGCAAAACCCTTGAGGTTCAAACTCTGGGGTGCACACGAAGATCTCTCTCCCCCTAGCTCACACACTCACCACGATCTCAAGGCCTAGCTCGCCGAAACCACGGAACAAGGGACACAAGAGTTTATACTGGTTCGGGCCACCGATGTGGTGTAATACCCTACTCCAGTGTGGTGTGTTGGATTGCCTTGTAGGCTGAGGATGAACAAGTACAAAGGAAGAACAGCCTCCTAAGAAGAGGTTATCTTGAGCTCGGTGAGCTGGTGCGTGTGAGGATGGAACGGATCCAATCCAAGATCAGTTTCCTTCTATGGTGGTGGCTAGTCCTATTTATAGAGGCCCTGGTCCGCTTCCCAAATATTCGGCAGGAAGGGATCCCACAACGGCAAATTTGAAGGGGGACAACTAGTACAAGCTACCCTGACAAAAGGTGGTCTTCGCCTGCCAAAGGCTCTGGTGGTGACGATGTCGTGGGCTCCGCGATGACCTCCGTCCTGCCATCCAGATGGTCTTGGTCTCGTTGCATCGATATGGAAACCTTTGCCTGATGCCTCGGGACTCCCTGCCCGCGCCTGCTCCTTTAGCACCAAAGAGGAAACCAGTACTCTGCGCCCGCTGGCACCCGCCTGGCCTTGGTCGTCATGACCCACATCACGGGAACCTCACGAGGTGCCCCTCGCCTTCATCTCTCCGCTCCTCGCGAGCCAGCCTAGTGAGGCTACCCCTGAGAAGGTCTTGCGTTGTCCGCCTCGCAAAGGTCTTGAGTGTTTGCTGATGAAGACGGGCCATACCTGGCCGTTAGTGGAGCCACGCCGTGGGCCGCAGGCAGGCAAGTCTGGGGACCCTCGTTCCCAGTCCGCCGATAGTAGCCCCGGGCCCAAGGCGCGCTTGGACTTGGCTTCAAGGCAAAGCCAAAGGGCAAGTGCGGAGCACTGCGGGCCCCAACCGCATGCGGCCCTGATTGACGCGTGGTGATTGACGGGACGTGGGCGTCCTTGCTTCCCCACACAGCCTTGATATCCGCCTGGCTAGGCGGCCACCATGACCTACACAGTTACTCCTTCATCGCTGGCGACGCGCTCCCCCAACTCTTCCGCCTTCCCAAAACAACAGCCTCCTCTTCCAATCTGACCTGAGCTCTGTCCTCTCCGTCGCCATGGCGAATAGCCGATCGAAGAAGGGGAAGAAGAAGTCCCAGTCCTCAGCCGAACCACCTCCGACCCTTGAGCTAGCCGTTGAGCGGTCGGTGGTGCTCAACCAGGAAGCCATGGACAACGTCCGCCCAGCACTCGCTGCCAACTTCAACAAATGGGGGAAGACGGTGGCCTGGCCCGCATCCTGCGCCTCTGTCGATAGGACAGTCACCGAGGTCCACATCCTCCTTGACACCGTATGGGCCGGTCTGATTCCCCCATTCTCCACCTTCTTCAACGTTGTGCTCTCCCATTACCAGATCCACTTGCTGCACCTAGATCACCAATCCATCGTCTTTCTTGTTGTCTTCGCCTTTGTCTGCGAGGCCATGGTGGGAATTTCTCCTTCCGTGGCCCTACTTCGCCATTTCATCTCGCTGCACCTAACCGACCCTCGACAGTGCTCGGGATGCTTGAGCTTCCCGGCCGTGGCTGCGACGGCCGGCTCAGGGATTGACTTCGAGCTCCCGCCGTCCGTGAGCAGGTTCCGGAAGCGGTGGGTATTCTTGGACGTCGGCGGGCTCAGCCCCCTGCTCTCGCTTCCGTCGGCGTCCGCCGTTCCCAGCTCTGGCTGGGGCCATGAGAGGCTCGCTGATCTGCGTCTTGCCCATGTCTGGCGCCGGTTGAAGAGGCTGAAAGATATTGGTGTGACTGTGCCCATGGTAGTGAAGGAGTTCGTCTGGCGCCGCATTGCTCCGCTCTAGCGCTATTCTCGACCAATGTGGACCTTGTCTGGTAGCAAGGACTGCATGAGGCTTCACGAGTCCGGGCTTCCGAGGCACAACAAACTGTGCTCGAGATCCTGATGGGCGACCCGTCGCCAGCCAACATGCCGGAGGAGGGTTGTCTCTTGTACTGCTGCCCGAACAAGGTGGAGTTCGCGAGGCAGATGCCCCCTTTCGATGAGTGGGGACTACGTCCGGCTGGTCTTGAAGGGCCTCGCGAGAGACCTGTCTTCGTGGTTCCCTTGCTCGTCGCTAGCGCAGAGCTCTCCCCAGAGGTGGGCGCAGGGGGGCACGTGCTGGCGAGTGCTGGAGACGCGGCTGTTGCGGGGCCGGCGTCGCTCAAGGATCCCGAGGCGCCATCTTCTGGGGCTCCAGATCACCGTCCCGAGGAAATGGTTGGGGGGCGATGCACACGGCTACTCCTGAGGCTGGAGCCCCAGAGGCCCCGGCGGGCCACCGCGAAGCAGTGCCCGAGAGCTCCCCGCAGCCCGGCATTCCCGAGGTCGCCTCCTCAGGAGCCTCAGCAACTGTGCCCAGTGCTGGTGACCGCGTCCAAGGCTTCGGCTGGCTCCGACCAAACTTCGATGCGCTCCGGAAGAGGAAGGGGTCTCCAAGCTGCAGGGGTGATACCTTTCGGCCAATGAAGCAAAGGAAGTACATTGCTATAGACGATTGAGTACCTTATCTTCGTAATTTCTTGAGTGATGTTTTCCCTCCTGACCATGGTTTCACAGGGCTCCTTCTGCCAAGGTGACGAAATCCTTGATGTCTACAACGCAACCTTCTTCTTGTAGACGTTGTTGGGCCTCCAAGTGCAGAGGTTTGTAGGACAGTAGCAAATTTCCCTCAAGTGGATGACCTAAGGTTTATCAATCCGAGGGAGGCGTAGGTTGAATATGGTCTCTCTCAAACAACCCTGCAACCAAATAACAAAGAGTCTCTTATGTCCCCAACACACCCAATACAATGGTAAATTTTATAGGTGCACTAGTTCGGCGCAGAGATGGTGATACAAGTGCAATATGGATGGTAGATAAAGGTTTTTGTAATCTAAAAATATAAAAACAGCAAGGTAACTAATGATAAAAGTGAGCGTAAACGGTATTGCAATGCTAGGAAACAAGGCCTAGGGTTCATACTTTCACTAGTGCAAGTTCTCTCAACAATAATAACATAATTAGATCATATAACAATCCCTCAACATGCAACAAAGAGTCACTCCAAAGTCACTAATAGCGGAGAACAAACGAAGAGATTATGGTAGGGTACGAAACCACCTCAAGGTTATCCTTTCTGATCGATCTATTCAAGAGTCCGTACTAGAATAACACCTTAAGACACAAATCAACCAAAACCCTAATGTCACCTAGATACTCCAATGTCACCTCAAGTATCCGTGGGTATGATTATACGATATGCATCACACAATCTCAGATTCATCTATTCAAACCAACACAAAGTACTTCAAAGAGTGCCCCAAAGTTTCTACCGGAGAGTCAAGACGAAAATGTGTGCCAACCCCTATGCATAGATTCCCAAGGTCACGGAACCCGCAAGTTGATCACCAAAACATACATCAAGTGAATCAATAGAATACCCCATTGTCACCACGGGTATCCCACGCAAGACATACATCAAATGTTCTCAAATCCTTCAAGACTCAATCCGATAAGATAACTTCAAAAGCGAAAACTCAATCCATTACAAGAGAGTAGAGGGGCAGAAACATCATAAGTCCCAACTATAATAGCAAAGCTCGCGATACATCAAGATCGTACCACCTCAAGAACACGAGAGAGAGAGAGAGATCAAACACATAGCTACTAGTACATACCCTCAGCCCCGAGGGTGAACTACTCCCTCCTCGTCATGGAGAGCGCTGGGATGATGAAGATGGCCACCGGTGAGGGATCCCCCCTCTGGCAGGGTGCCAGAACAGGGTCCCGATTGGTTTTCGGTGGCTACAGAGGCTTGCGGTGGCGGAACTCCCGATCTAGGTTTCTTTCTAGAAGTTTGGATATATATAAGAGGTATTGGCGTCGGGAACAAGTCAGGGGGGTCTCCGGGCTGTCCACGAGGCAGGGAGGCGTGCCTAGGGGGTGGGCGCCCCCCCACCCTCGTGGGCAGCCCGGGACTCTTCTGGCCCAAATCTTTTACTCCATGGCCTTCTTATGGTCCAAAAATAAGTTCTGTGAAGTTTCAGGTTAATTGGACTTCGTTTGGTTTTCCTTTTCTGCGATACTCAAAAACAAGGAGAAACTGGCACTGGGCTCTAGGTTAATAAGTTAGTCCAAAAAATCATATAAAATAGCATATAAATGCATATAAAACATCCTAGATGGATAATATAATAGCACGGAACAATCAAACATTATATATACGTTGGAGACGTATCAATCCCCCGAGAAGCAACCTCCTCCTGCCTTGAGTCCTCCGTTGACCCTGAGCGCCTCACGCCAGCCCGCCGTGCTCGGTGCGAGGTCGGCGGGAGAGATGGGCGTGCCGGCCTGGAGTCTTGATCCCGCGTTCTTGCCGCCCTTCCTTCGTGGTCCGGCCTGGGGCGTGGAAAGTGTGCCAAGGGCTCCTCCCCTAGTTATTGACGGTGGCTGGATAACCTCGGTCCTGGCCTCTTCTTCGAGCAACGAGCCTCCGCCCCTCCGGGCCTCTGCCGCGAGGCCGGAAGGGCGACTGGGAAGGCGCCGGCCTCCAGCCCTCTGCTGGGTGGAAGCGAGCCACTTTGGATTCCTTCGACGACCTCTGGCGTGGAGGACGGACCCGGTCGCGCGCTCGAGCTTGCGCACCTGCGGGGTGCCGTCCGTCACGAGCTCTTCCGGGAGGCGATGGGTGCGCTCAGCCGGCTTGGGCAAGAACTCGTGGATGTTGACGCTCGTCTTGAAACCGAGGGCCTCTGGCTGGTGGATGAATGGCACCAACTGAAGGTGGCCATCAACCTCGGGCGCCTTCAGCATGAGCACGCCAACGCTAAGGCCGAGGCATCCCTGGCAACCTCGCGCGAGGCCAGTGCCCAAGCCTTGGAGGAGGCCAGGGAGGCAGACCACCACCGCGAGGTCGTCGAGAAGCACAGGCAGGAGCTCCAGGCCCTGAACGCCTCCCTGGAGCAGCAAGTGGAGGCGCGCAGAGCTGCCTTGGCGTCGATGAAGGGGGCGCCGTCCGACGAAGAAGAGATCTTGAAGCGCGAGGAAGCGCTGATGCTGGAAGCCGCGGAGCGCAGCCTCGAGCTTGAGCGGTTGGAGACGAGGGAGCGCCAGGTTGCCCAAGCGGAGGATGCTACCAACGCGCGCGAGGCCAGGGCCCAAGAGGAGGTTGACCGCGGGGTGGCTGAGGCTCGCGCTGATCCTTCCCATAGGTACGACCTGAAGCTGAAGCTCGTGGAAGCCGAAGCTGAGGGCAGGACCGCCGCCCTCAGGTCAAGGTTGGCTGAGGGGGAGCAGCGCGAGAAGGCCGCCGCAGCTACCCTGATCTCCGTGCAGGCCGAGTTGGCCTCCGCCCGTGCTGAGCTGCTCCTGCTTCAGCAGCGGGTTTCCACTGCTGAGTCCTTCGCACAGCATAGCAGGGAGGAGGCGGTCCGCCGATAGACGTTGCAGCACGAGCACACCCCCATGCTCCGGGACCTCAGGACGAGCGTCAACCAGGCGCTGGGCGCCATTTGTGATGAACACGCCCCTCATCCCCACGCAGAAGGCTATGCCAGCCACCTCCACTTCCTCACTGATGTCGTGAAATGCCTATAGAACCGGGCTGAGAGGGCTCACATCTGGGCCTTTGCTTCTGATGATGACGCGGAGGTGGTCGTGGTGGATGAGGGCGGCATGATTGATGACGGTGAAGATAGCGCCAGAGCCAGCGCCAGTAGCATGTCTGGGAGTGATTCGGAAGACGCGGCGAGCGACATGTCCGATTGAGCCCGCGCTCCTTTATTTTGAACCTGTATGCAAAAGCTTGGATATGCCCCCTCACGATGTAAGAGCATTTTAGGGAGGGGGAGCCCCTCATGTAAACAAACTACCATTTTAATTCTTAGGCTAGGCTTGAAACGCGCTTTTGTTAGCTCACGAGCCCCTTGCGGGCTTGCTGCCACAACTTACCTTAGTCCAACCGGGCTTCAAATTGATTTGGGAGCTGCGGATGTGCATTTCTTCTGAGGGGAGTCCCTTGCGGGCTCGCGAGGTTTTGAGGCTCCTGAAGAGTTTGCTAGTCCGCCCGAGAGGGCCTCGCGAGGAGCGAGCGCCAGTCATGGCGGGGTAGCGCGCGGCGCGCGCACGCCACAACCAGGCCCCACTCACGAGGTGCGAGGAAAGGGGGGAGGTAGCAGACGCAAATCTCAAGACAAGGCACGAATCCAGAAACTCACGAAATCAACACGAACGAGAAAAGGCACCCCCCGCGATTGCCAATGAAAATACGACTTCAGATTCGAAATCAAAGGCTGCAAATTTGAGCTATAGGAAAGAGGTCAAAAGCAAATGGCCGCGTCCGGCACCTAGCTAGTCTTCTTGTCTTCCCACCAGCGCGGAGCTAAGTGCTTTCACTGGCTGTGGGCATAGTCATTGGGGGACAGTGTCGACGGCCAGTGCGGAGCATGGTGCTTCCACCAGGACGTTGGCGGGAGCCCCCGAGGCCCGAGGGCGGCACTCCAGAGACTTCAGGGCATGTACAACCCCACTCATTATTATGTGAGAGTGTCACGAGCGGGGATCTTCACAGGTGTGAGCCTTCCTTCATCTCGCCAAGCGAGGGCCCCGCCCTGCGCCACCCTCGACCACCGTTGGGGCATTCAGAAACCAGGACGAGACCAAGGGGCACAGAGGACGCTAGCGGCGCCCTCGGCGATCACGGGCCCTCTGCCGGGGGGAAGGCTCGCTGGCGCTTCCCCCGGCCGAGGGCCTACCTCCGCGCCATGCCTGGCTCTATGCGGCGCGAGGGAGGGCCTGGCTCCGGGCCTCTCCCATGCAGCCCCCTGAGCACCACTCGTGCTGTCGGCTGGGCCACTGCCCTGTGGTCCTCGATTGCTACTACGACCGGGGTCTCCTGCAGTTCAGGGTTAGCGTAAGTTTGCTCCTGCGACACTGGCTGTACCCCACCGTCGTCGTCGGTGAACTCCGGACGGCCCGTGAAATGCCCTTGCCTTGGGCCCTCCAGCTGCCCATCCTGGCCCGGGGAACGGGTCGGAGCCTTCCCCTGGTAGATATTCGAGGTGCACCATGCGGGGCACGTAGGCGTATGTGGCTGCCTCGCCAGCATCCTCGCCCAGGTGCCCCGCCCTTGGTCCATGAATTGCGGCGTCTGGCCCTGGTGGCCACCGCGTGGGATCCTGGCACGCCCTTGCGGCGGGCTGTCAGCACGTGTCCCTCCTGGAAATGACGCGGTCGCGGTAGGACAGCCAGCACCATTGCCCACGCTCGTGTCGGCGGAACCTCCTGATGCCCCGGGGGCGCGCAGGTTCGTCGGGGCCTCGCGCGCGCTTCCGCCACAACCTGGGGTGTGGCCATGCAGCAGAAGGGTGGCGTACCTCTGCAAGCGGCATCCAGGAGTAAGGCGACCCGCTCCAGTTCTGCGAAGTGGCCGCTCTCCATCAGTCTGCACCGCAGTAGCTCCCGCGCCACGATGAGAGCGGCCCGCATCTTTGCCTGCTCCCGTCGGGTGTGTGTCGCCGTATCCGCAGCGTAGCCGGACGACCGCTCGGCGGTGCGCGCGTGCCGCGGCGCGAGGCCGTGCTACCTCTTGAGCATGCGTTGGTTTTCCCTTGAAGTGGAAAGGGTCATGCAGCAAACTAGCGTAAGTATTTCCCTCAGTTTTTGAGAACCAAGGTATCAATCCAATAGGAGACTACACGCAAATCGCCTAGTACCTGCAGAAATAATCAAGAACCTTGCAACCAACGCGATAAAGGGGTTGTCAATCCCTTCACGGCCACTTGCAAAAGTGAGATCTAATAAAGATAATAAGATATATATTTTTGGTATTTTGGTTGTATAGATTGGAAAGTAAAGGTTGCAAAATAAATAGATAGTAAACGAGAGTTATAGATCGAAAACTTAGATGATGTAAAGTAGACCCGGGAGCCATAGGTTTCACTAGTAGATTCTCTAATGATAGCATATATTACGGTGGGTGAACAAATTACTACCGAGCAATTGATAGAAAAGCGCGTAGTTATGAGAATATCTAGGCATGATCATGAACATAAGCATCACGTCCGTGTCAAGTAGACCGAAACGATTCTGCATTTACTACTATTACTCCACACATCGACCGCTATCTAGCATGCATCTAGAGTATTAAGTTCATAAGAACGGAGTAACGCATTAGGCAAGATGACATGATGTACAGGGATAAACTCAAGCAATATGATATAAACCCCACCTTTTTACCCTCGATGACAAAAATGCAATACGTGTTGGTTCCCTTTCTGTCACTGGGATCGAGCACCGTGATGACCCACAAGTATAGGGGATCTATCGTAGTCCTTTCGATAAGTAAGAGTGTCGAACCCAACGAGGAGCAGAAGGAAATGATAAGCGGTTTTCAGCAAGGTATTCTCTACAAGCACTGAAATAATAGGTAACAGATAGTTTTGTGATAGGATAATTTGTAACGAGCAACAAGTAACAAAAGTAAATAAAGTGCAGCAATGTGGCCCAATCCTTTTTGTACCAAAGGACAAGCCTGGACAAACTCTTATATAGAGAAAAACGCTCCCGAGGACACATGGGAATTATCGTCAAGCTAGTTTTCATCACGTTCATATGATTCGCGTTCGGTACTTTGATAATTTGATATGTGGGTGGACCGGTGCTTGGGTGCTGTCCTTACTTGGACAAGCATCCCACTTAAGATTAACCTCTATTGCAAGCATCCGCAACTACAACAAAAGTATTAAGGTAAACCTAACACTACAAAAAAAAGACACATCCGTGACATTTTGGGCCGAACGAAATTTTTTTCTGTCATACATATGACACTTCTATGACGATAATTGTGAAAAAACACGGTATCATCATAGATGTGGTGGGCTCCTACTTCTATGACAAAAAATCATGATAGAAAATGGGCTTTTCGTCCTGGGCGGGCCGGAGACGCAGCTGCATGACATTCTTTGGGCCGTCCATGACGGAAAAAACCGTGGTAGAAGCGAGGGCGAGGAAAAATTCGGGGAGTTCCCGGTTACGGTGGGAGGTCGGGGGCCGAGCGATGCGCGTTTTTCTCGTACACGTACGCGCGTGTGTGCGAGGTGTTGCCTCTAACTGAACCCTAGCGAGGCGTTGGGCTCTAACTGAACCCGAGCGATTGCACTGCAGGCTACGCGTTACTGAACCCGAGCGATCGATCAATGGCTGTTAACCGAACCCGATCGAGCGATTCCTTCGCTACTGCTGCTAACTGAAGCCGATCGATGCTGCCTCTGGGATGAACAGTGAGCGTTGCGGGGGGGTGGATGAACAGTGAGCGGTGGGGTTGCCTCTAGATGAACATGATCCCGTGGTGTGGTGGAGGGCTGGATGAACAGTAGACGGTGGAGAGGTGCCCGTGGAGGGGTGGTTGAACAGGACCCCGTGGTGTGGAGGGCTGGATGAACAGTAGACGGTGGAGGGGTGCCCGTGGAGGGGTGGTTGAACAGTAGCCGGTGGAGTAGCGCGCGCTGAAGGCTGGATGAACAGGAGCCCGTGGAGGCTGGAGGAGGTCGATGGTAGCCCGTGGAGGCTGGAGGAGGTCGACGGTGGAGATGAACAGTATCCCTTGGAGTCCTGTTTTGCGGTACGCCACACCCCTCCCGATGAACACGACCCCCGTTTCGACCGTAGGAGGTCTGTTTCGTCCGTTTTGCGGTACGCCACACCCCTCGTGATCAACAGGACCCCCGTTTCGACCGTAGGAGGTCCGTTTCGTCCGTTTTGCGGTACGCCACACCCCTCCCAATCAACAGGACCCCCGTTTCGACCGTAGGAGGTCCGTTTCCTCCATTTTGCGGTACGCCACAGCCCTCCCGATCAACAGGACCCCGTTCCGAACGTAGGAGGTCCGTTTCCTCCGTTGTGCGATACGCCAGGCCTCGTTTCCATCGCATGTTCCGTCCAAGCCCTCCCGATGAACACGACCACGCATTCCGTTCCAACCCAGCCGGTTGGCTCCCACGCGTTCCATTGCCTCCCGATGAACACGACGCATTCCGTTACCTCCCCATGAACACAACGCATTCCGTTGCCCCCCCATGAACACGACGATGACGCTGTTTCTCCGTTCCGACCCAGCCATGTCAACGAGCCCTCGCCGTACGTATGCGCGAGTAGGCGTTCGAGACCCCGCCCGTATGTACACATATGTGGCCGTATTTTCTTTCTTGCACCCTGGCCGCTGTACGTACGTGTACATGCTACGTGCGCGCCTCTACATCCACCAGTATATATGTACGTACACGTTCGCGACCAGAATGACAACGCTACATACGGTTCGACCAGGTGGGTCCCGACTGTCAGGCACTTCCTTGCGTGCGAAGATGTAGCTGGTGGGTCCCAGCAGTCAGGGGGGCGAATCGTTTTGTTTTTTTGCCCGGACGCACTTCCTTGCGTTCGAAGGTGTAGCTGGTGGGTCCCAGCAGTCAGGGGGAAACGTTTTTTTCGCGAAATACGGTGGCCCGTCCGGTGGGTTCCCGCTGTCAGGTGGAGGAATAATTATTTTGCGTGTAATAAGGAGGCACTTCCTTGCTGTGGCCGTGGACCTAGCTGTCAGCGTCTCCACGCACAGAACTCTTCCGATGGAAGTCGGTCGTTGACCACATTGACCATGCCGCGCCGAGAGCACCACGGCGGTGGACGACGGCGAGGCCTAGGAAGGGGACGACACGGAGGCAGGGAAGACTCGGCAGTTGTTTCCCACGCGGAGGGGAGTATGACTGTACGAGGGTTTACTGGTTCGTCTGCCGTCGCCGGAGAATAACAGCAGGTGTGGGTGAGTAGAGGGATGGCTAGGCCAACGATGGGAGTACGGTGGGGCGGTGAGGCCTGCGTGGCAGCACAGCCGGCCACGGGGAGGAGGGAGCAGGCAGTCCCGCTAGCGCTTGTTTGAGCGGCTGGAGCAGGAAGAGTAGAGATTGAAGAAGCACGACGGCCGTTGGATGGACATCCGACAGTCAGTGCTTGTGCGTCAACCTTTTTTTAGGAAAAGCCTCAAATCTGTGGAAAATAGCATACAGCCCATCTGCCATTATTTCTAATAATTTACAGCCCATTTGCTAATTCTTAAGGTTTTTTTTGGAGCCCATATTCTTTTTGTTAGCATTACAGCCCATATTGTGGCCACGGTTAAAAAATTATACGAAATTTTGCATATTTCGGTGCGGTCCGAACTGTTTTTAATCCCAAAATTTTGACTCACATTCAAATTAATTTTAAAAATAAATGTATATCAATATAAAATCCGACAAATTCTCCACGCATAAAAATTAATGTAATTTAAAATCTTGAAATGAAAAAAAAAGATATTTGAAACTAATTGTCGGTTTGATGTGTTTTAAAAATGTACAGCCCATTTCTCATTACTGACGGGCCATTTTTTCGGCCAGCCGAATGAAAGCTCTCCTCGTCTTGAAAGATTTGCAGCCCAACAGGCCTGACAAAGCGACTTACTTGGCAAATCACAAAAAAATGGGCTGTGGCCGTGGACCCAACTGTCAGACTCTCCACGTACAGTACTCTTCCGATGGAAGTCGTTCCTTGACCACGTTGACCATGCCGCGCGGAGAGCACCACGGCGGTGGACGACGGCGAGGCCTAGGAAGGGGACGACGCGGAGCCGGGGAAGACGCGGCAGTGGAAGCCCGCGCGGAGAGGAGTACGAGGGTTCACTGGTTCGGCTGCGGTGTGAGGCTGCCGTCGCCGCAGGGCCTGGCCAGCGGTGGTAATAGTAGGGGGCGGTGAGGCCTCTGCGGCAGCACAGCCGGCCACGGGAGGCAGGAGCATGCGGCACAACCGGCGCTGCTTTGGGTGGCTGGAGCAAGAAGACTAGAGGTTGAAGAAGCACTACGGCCATTGGATGGACATCGTACGGTCACTGGAGCTAGAATCGTTCATATTGACTAAGTTGACAAAGCCCTTCATCCCTGTCAACTTAGTAGGCCCACAAGTCTGCCTCCCACCACGGTGGGTCCCAGCTAGCCGGGGGAGTATTCATTTTTCTGTTCGTAATAAGGAGGCACTTCCGGTGGGTCCGAGCTGACAGCGGGGGAACGTTTTTTTCGCGAAATACGGTGGCCCGTCCGGTGGGTCCTAGCAGTCAGGGGGAAACGATTTTTTTCGCAAAATACTGGTGGCCCGTCCGGTGGGTCCCCGCTGTCAGGTCGAGGAATAATTATTTTCCGCGTAATAGGGAGGCACTTCCTTGCGGCTGCCGTGGACCCAGCTGTCAGCGTCTCCACGTACAGTATTCTTCCGATGGAAGTCGGTCATTGACCACATTGACCACGCCGCGCCGAGAGCACCACGGCGGTGGACGACGGCAAGGCCTAGGAAGGGGACGACGCGGAGCCGGGCAAGACGCGGCAGTGGATGCCCACGTGGAGAGGAGTACGAGCGTTCACTGGTTCGGCTGCGGTGTGAGGCTGCCGTCGCCACAGAATAATAGGGTGTGTGGGTGAGTGGAGGGATGGCCTGGCCAGCGGTGGGCGTAGTAGGGGGCGGTCAGGCCTCCGCGGCAGCACAGCCGGCCACGGGAGGCAGGAGCAGGCGGCACGACCGGCGCTGCTTTGGGTGGCTGGAGCAAGAAGACCAAAGGTTGAAGAAGCACGACGGCCGTTGGATGGACATCGTACGGTCACTGCAGCTAGAATCGTTTATATTGACTAAGTTGACAACGCCCTTGGTACGTCAACTTTTTTTTGAATGCATGCAGATCAGCTTAGTAGGCCCACAGGTCAGCTTCCGAAACGGTGCACCCCAGATGTCAGGGGGAGGAATCATTCTTTGGGCGGGTGAAGCTAGAATATCCGAGATTGAAGAAGAAGCACGGCATCCGTTGGATGTCCCACTGCTGCTAGAACCGTGTGTTGACTATAAGTTCACAAAGCCTTGCATACGCGTCAACTCTGTCTTTTTAGGGGACACGTCAACTTAGTAAGGCCAGAAGTGTGTGGCAGAGAACTTATAGCCCATTTGAGATTTGTAAGAATGTGTAGCCTATTTTAGAATTCTAATGGAATTTACTATAGCCCATTTACAGTTTGTTAAAAGTACAGCCCATTTCAACCAACCGTTCAAAACAGAATTCAATAGAATTTCCCACATTTTGATGGGATCCGAAATATTTTTATCCTGAAATTTCTAGTCAGATTAAATACAATTTCAATATAAATTTATATTATGTAAAAATCCAACGAAACATTGCGCTCGCAACAATTAATGAAATTAAAATTTTAAATATCCAAAAATAATATTTTATAAAGTAATCACGTGTTTGGTGCATTTTTTATAGTTACTGCCCAGTTTTTATAATTACATCCCATTTATTATTTCTTAAAGCCCATTTTCTTGATAAGCCTAATGCATCCCTCCTAGGAAAGATTTGCAGCCCAGCGGGGCGGAGAATAAAAACTTGACCTTGCTTTCGCTACAGTCACCAGTCAAAAAAAACTTGACCTTGCCTGGGTATTCCTAAAAAAAGTATAGCTGGGCTAGCCATTTTCAGCTTGAAAAAAATTAATATCTGGGCTTGATATCTCGCCTGGGCTAGACGGGCCACAGCCCGCCCAGTTAATACCTGCAGCGATGTTTTCGTTGTTGTTCAGAGGAGAAAAATTAATATCTGGGCTAAACATTGAAAAACTCTGCATTGCTCACACCTCAAAAACACAACTACTGCTCGAGCTGCTTGGTCCCAGCTGTCGGCCGCTTCTTGTGCAATTCTCTCGTTTATTGACTACTACATAGGTTGACAATGGTGTGGGACCGTGATGTCAGGAAACCAGGAGGAAGCAAAATAAGTTATAGTTATATATATATATATAAGGAGGCACTTGCGTACGTGAGGCTATGGACCTGGTGGGTCCCCATTGTCATCCTCTCCAAGTAAAGTCATCTCCTCGCCCGCGCGCGCTTTCCGCCCGAAACAGTCAGCGCCGCCCGCCCCGCTTCCCGGTGCACGCGATTGCTCCGCCTTCAAACGACACAAGTATCGTCCGTCCATCCATCTGCCGCCCACATTAATGATACGCGGTTGCTGAGGCGGCTACTCCGGCGCCACACGTCCGTCCCTCCGCCCGCCCATCATTGCTATATAAACTGTTGCGCCGGCCATTGCCGCAGTCATCCGCATCCGTTCCCTTTCTCCTGTCCACACCACTACTGCCCACCATGGCTTCCTCGCGCTCCAGCGCTCTTCGGGACAGGCGGACGACGGACTACAAGGAGATGGCAGCCATTGCTGCCGACCGGCTGGCCGGCAGGCAGCCGGAGGACGACGACGTCCCAATGAAGAACATGGTAGTCGATGATCCGGCGCCAACCCCCTCCTCCGTGCCATCCTCGCCGGTGCATTGCACCATGACCATCGTCGAGGCCCGTGCCCAATATATGGACAGGGTGAGGCAGATGCGTGAGGACCAGTTCCGGGAAGCGCAGGCCGATGCCGCCTACAACCACCATCTCCTCCAGGAGCACCTGCAGGCGGAGGAGCACATCGCCGCGGAGCGGGCGGAGCAGGAGGCGCTGCTCGACTCGTACCGCTCCGCCCGCAAGGGCTGCCTCGAGCGCTGGCGGTACCGTATGCGGGTGGCGGAGGCTACGGCCATCTACAAAGAGGCTAGCAAAGAGGGCAATGAAGCGGGCGTGGCGCTGTTTGGCGAGACCGAGGACGAGGCAGAGGACAATGCCGGCTCCGATGAGTTCCCGCTCCGCTGGCGTCGACGAGGCCCTGCTCCGCCGAGGCCTCGCGGCGCCAACAACGAGGCAGAGGACACCGCCGACTCCGCCGAGGCCCCGCCCCGCCAACAACGAGGTAGAGGACATCGCCGGCTCAGCCGAGGCCCCACCCTGCCGACAACGTAGGGGAGGATTTCCACCGCTCCGCTGAGGCGCCGCCAGCCAGCAACGAGATAGAGGACATCGCCGGCTCCACCGAGGCCCCGCCCCACTGCCAACGAGGCCACGCCACACAGGAAACGAGGAAGAGTAGAACACGGTAGGTCGCCGCCACTCGGGTCCAAGTAAGGCCACCGCTGCTACCCTCCGGTTGAAGCCAAGCTAGGCGGGTTGACCATTGACGGCCGGTTAGCTTCTTGGCGGCGACGTGGAGTCGGAGAGCTGCGCTGGAGAAGAACGCTGCTTCTACTTAACTGCTGGTGCATTTGGCTGACTGACACGTGGGCCCAACAGGCCATATGTCAGTTACGCAACTGCACGTGCAGTTAAGTCACTGAAGCTTCTGTTCGGCTCCGCGGGACACAGGTGGGTAGCTTGGGTTAATTAATTATACCTCCAGCGCACCCCTTTTTAGTTGAAGAATGTATGAAATGTAATGAAATCCAGCATGTTTATATGAAATCCGACCGTGTATGAATGAATTTATTTCGATTAGTTCAAATTCCTATATCACTGGCATTGGATGAACATGCAAAACAATACGTACTAGCATTATTCCCAGGGTGATCACCTCGTTTGCAGCAGTTTCACATGTACTCCCTCCGGTCCTTTCTAGTTTGCATACAAGTTTTGTCTGCAGTCAAAGTATCTCTACTTGACCAATCTTATACAAAAAAGTATGCACTTTCACAATGTGCGAAGTAAAAAGGAACAGAAGGAGTACAAAAGAGTTTGAGCAGCTTCTTAGCGTTTCTGTACATTGCAATCAAACACACGGGCCTGGCAATTCATAGAGAACATTCAAAACAATCGATGATTATGCATCTCAGCTACTCACATGTCAGAGGCAATATTTACTTCACAACTAAAGAATAAATAAAAAATTGATCGACGCTGCTGACAGCAAAGGGGGTCCCATTCGAAAATATCAAACGCATGTCTTGCTAAAATCAATGAGCACAATTTGACAAGGTTGTCCCATTCCAAAATATCAAATGCCTACGATTGTGGAATGGGCAGGGTTTGCCCTTAGTTCGGACATTGACATGGCACCTCGTGCTAAATAAACCAACTGTTATGTTTGTGCAGTTCCACCAAAATCAACCAAATTCACGCGTAGCTTGTATGATTTCGCCCTTATATGTTGCAACGCCTTGAACTTATTGGCACCTCCTTTCTTGTGGTGGAAATGAATGATTCGATGTATTCATGAACATTTTGTGCAGTTCCCATTGAAATCAAGCTGAGCACCCCTGTTTGCACAAATACAAAAAAGTAATTAGTATAAAGCAAACTGTACTATGAATTGACAGTTTCAACAAGCACATACATGGTCCATGTAGAGCACACTTTTAGAAAAATGGAACTCACCAGAAAGAATCCTAGAACAACATTGTACTCGCGCATCACAGCAAAAAAATGGAGATTTGTCAGTCCTTCTGAGCTAAAGTTAGTTTGGTCTTGTGGGGAGTAATGTAACCATCCTTCAACTGCTCCTTGTGAAATATCCTTATCTTACGTCAATGGGATATTAGGGTGCACATACAGATTGGAAGTCTTGTCTCCATTTGTGCAGTTCACTAAAATCAAGCAACATTATCGTACAAGTAGCACAACATATGAAAGCACACTGCAGAATCATGTGAAAGATGGCTAATACTGACCTCTCATGATGCGGAATTCAAACAACTCACAAGAAGAAGATCTGAACCAAATTCGCCTTAATGGATAGGAAGTAAGATCTCCTCTTGTGCAGTTCCACTAGGATCAAGCAATCAAGCAACGTTGTCGGTGTGACCTTTTGGTTGAACTGCACAAAACACTCTTAAAACAGAAGTGTTTTGTGCAGTGCAACAGAAGGTCACAATGGCAACGAGGTGAAGTAGATAACCCTGTTTACACAGAGGTGCAAAGGAAACAATTAGTGGTCAATAACGGTGGATGACACAGAAGCCAACAAAAAGAAGCATCTACCTTATCTAAATGGAAAGAAAGCAAGACAGTAGCATTTCTCAAACGGTGGCATTGATTAATATTAACATAGAGATTATATTAACAATAAAATTCGTTAAACATGTAATTTGCTTTTAACTGTGGCATTGCATCAATTTTCCAGCGGCATTATTAGAGGGTGTTTGTTTACAGGGACATTTTGGTGTAGGGACTAAAAAACTCCGTGTCAGTCCCATCTAAACCAAACAGGAGGGACTTTTAGGGACTAAAAGTGGGCATTTGGGACTAAAGAAAGAAGACCCCGAGGGAGTCTTTTTGGGACTTTTTCCAACAGTTGCCCCTGCCACGCATCGCACCTTGTCTCTATTAGTTCATTACTAGGGGTAACATGGTCTTTTAGCATGTCATTTAATAACCTCTAGTCCATGTTTAGTCCCTGGAACGAAGCAGGTATGGACTAGGGAGTTTTTAACCAAACAGGGCCTTAGATTAACAACAGCTAATGAGTTGCACGGGACAGTGGACGCACCAGCACCATGTGCATCTACCAATGTACTGTGGTCATGCACAGTCTGTTGCAACAGAGAACAAACAACCAAGGAGCATATTTGTGTTGGTCCCAGTTTTGTTATCTTTAGACACCTTTCCCTATGTGAGCGCAGCAAATCTAGTCCTGCTCAAACTCTACAGCCTTGTCCCTTCCTTTCCTTTTTGAACTAGTACTTCACCCCTTCCTTTCCTCTTTGAACCACATCCTAGATTTATGCGATACAACTTTCCCCACTACTTTCCCCCATTCCTTTCCTCTTTGAACCACGTCCTATATTCATGCTATACAACTTTCCCCCTTCATTTCCTCTTTGAACCACGTCCTAGATTCATGCTATATACAACTTTCCCACTACTTTCCCCCACTCCTTTCCTCTTTGAACCACGTCCTAGATTCATGGTATACATGCAGCTAGAGCAATGCATGTGGAGTAAGTAAATTATACCTTAAGGTACTTGGGGCGTGGTTCGGTGGGCGACGGGACGGCGGCGAAGAAGAAGGGGTCGGAGGCCCTCCCGCGCCGCCGCTGGGTGGAAAGTGAACAGCTGCGCCGGTAGTCCCTCGCCGACGGCGACAGCGTTAAGCCTCCTTCCCTTCCCGGCGGACGGATCCTGCCGGCTCTTTGAGCAGCAGTGAGGGGAGAGAGAGGCCAACGAAGTCTTGTTTAGCTCTGGAGAGGGCGAGCGAGTGTGAAGAGAGCAACTACAAGCGCTGAGGCTCCAGCGGGAGAGGCCGAGAGAGTGTGAAGAGAGCAACTACAAGCGCTGAGGCTCCAGCGTGTATATATATACTGGAGAGAGAGTGTGAAGCGTGCAAACCCTAGAAAACATTTTGACCAGTCAAAGAATCCTCATGGCACAAATTATGCTCAAGTGTAGTTATCGAACCCGAGACCTCAAGTTTGATGAGCGAACAGGCTAACCAGCTACACAACCCTCCCGTTATGTTCAACGAGAGGGAAATAACCTTTTATACATTCCTGCATTCGTGTGACAAGCATGTCGTGTTTTTTGTGTGTGTGGGAGTCATTGGGATTTCAATCATAATCGTGTCATGTGGCTTTGGTGGTAAGACTATCCACAGTGGTGCAGAAATAATGCAGCCTTAGTCACCTTACCTCTATCCACGTAGTACGTTGGGTCCCACCAGTCAGATGGTGAAACAAACAAATTAATAAGAAAAATTAAAAGCGCCAGCGGTGTATCTTACCTCACACATCTCGCTACTGCTCGGGAACACTGTCCAATTGATCCCTCTGTTCGCTCATGTACTATTTTAAGTGAATCCTTATTATAACATGCACGCAAATTTTGGGCACTTGTATTTGACTTAAGTCAGTGTGCCACCGTATCTTGTATACTTACTACTCCCTCCGGCTAGGTGTAATAAGTCACGTTAGAAGGTGCTACGGGACCAAGGTGCGTGCGTGTGTGTGTGTGTGTGTGTGTATTTAATAGCATGTGTGTGTTAGAGAGAGCGACAGACCGACCTACTCCTACAGAGAGATGTTGTGTAGTGTACGATTTTAGCCGCGAGAGTCGGTGCATCCTCTCGTTTTTGGGCGTGTCCGGTAGGGACATGCACATAGCTGCCACGCCCGCTCCTGACCAGCCTGGCCCACCCAAAGCCCCTCCATCGCCCGCGCGCGCTTCCCGCCCGAAACGGTCAGCGCCGCTCCAAAGAATCGGTGCCGCATTCATGCCCGGGCAGAGCGGACGCGACCTCTCACTGGCGCAAGAGTGATGGTTGCTTCGTCCGTCCAACTTACTGCTGGGTCTATGTGATTTGACGGCTCATTGGTCTTTATTACTGAGGTGGTAGGACTGCTGGATGTCCCATGCTTTCGGCGAAAGGAGGTACTACTACTAGATTACAATTTTCTCCATTCTTACAGCGGAGGCGTGCAAGAGCAGTGAAAACACGCAGGCTCAGTGATTACATGGCCCACCTCACACTATCACCGTGCGACACCTAACTCTTTACATAGTACTCCCTCCGTTCCTAAATATTACTAGATGAGTCCCCGCGCGTTGCCGCGGAACAGCGGTATATCTCTCTGCGCAAAATTATTGATTTCATAGAACTAAATAAAACTCTATAACCGCATGACAAATGTGGTAGCCAAACTAAATAAACTCCCATCATCATTTAGATCATCCCACGTAAGGAAAAAAGATCAGCCAACTCCTACTGCATAATGGGATTATATTTTTCTTTTTGACATGTTAATGGGACTTAAAATCTCACTTACATGCATGCTACCGGTGCATGCTTGCATGCAGACATGTTGATGTGATTTAAAACCCACTCTCATGCATGTGCCACGGTATTTCTGCATGCTTGCATGTGGCTTAGTGCGGAGCCTCTCAACGTCTAGATCAGACGGCTATTATGGACTGATTTACTTCATCTAACGGCTACAGCAATTTTGATGATGTGGCTCAAGGAGAGGATAGAGAATTCCTAGTAGTGGGGACTAGCTATTACTAGTAGATAAGTCTTTGTAGAGATTCCACTACATACGGAACAAAATGAATGAATCTACACTTAAAATGCATCTATATACATCCGCATGTGGTTCATGGTGAAATCTCTACAAAGACTTATATTTAGGAACGGAGGAAGTACTAGTATAGTACGTACTGTAATTTATCAGTGAGATAAATTTGTACAATGCTATGAAGCTTCCAGCTTCTGTTACATGTATCTTGCGTCCAAGGTTGCCCGTTGCAACATTTCATCAAATACAAAGGAGACTAACATGCATGCTATTGCATCTCAATGATTGATAGATCATAGCAAATATGTACTCCCTCCGTTCCAAAATAAGTGTCTCAACTTTGTGCAAACTTTAGTACAAAGTTGTACTACTACTAAAGTTGACACTTATTTTGGAACAGAGGCACTAAAGAAAAAAACGATCCATGAAGTCCCTAGCCCTTGAACCGTGAACCCTGACCAAGCTTCAATTTGCTGGCAACGTTCGAGCTTCCTAATAAATGAAGTTTGCAACCTTTTGACCATCGGATCATTTTGTGCAGTTTCAGCAAAATCGAGATGAGCATCCCTGTGGCAAAGAAATTGAAGAAGCGTGATTAGAATAAGATTATTGGGACTAGTTGATGAGACATAAACTCATCACAAATACAGTACGTAGAAGCCAGTAGAGGTATGTGCGGGGCAAAGAAGTAGAGAAATATCCACAGGGAGTGATGTGGGCAGCTGGAGCAGTGGTGCAAGCCGGCTGTAAAGGGAGTTGTACCTGAGGGACGTAGCACAACCTTGAGGAGGGCGGCGGGAGGCGGCAACTGCCCACGTCGCGGCGGTGAACAAGGGACGAAGGCAACCTCACCGGCTTTGTGAGAGAGAACGGCGGGGACCCCTGATCGGGACATGCCGACAGTGGGTTTTCACCGTCGGCGACGGCCACCGCATCTACACTAAGCATCCACCCCTTCCCCAAGCGGACGTGATCCGCCGGGATGTTAGAGATGTGGCCACAGTCGTTTTGTGTGAGAGAGTGTGAAGAGAGCAACCCCAGCAAGCAACCGTGTAGGCTGGCCCGTCCTGACTATGTATATAGTGGAGCAGTTTCCTTTTCTCTCCATATGAACCTATCATATTGCGTACGTGCCACTGAAGAAAAAAAACTTTATTTATAAATGACGCGGCACCTACTACTCGTTCTCCTATAACCTTGCGCTTGGCATCTCCAAAATATTAACCTTGCGATTGGCTCTTCGCCTCTTCGGGAAGTCGAGCAATAATGGTAGTGCAGTATATATTGTTCTGGCTATATGAGACCGAATGAATTGCTGCACGTCCACCACGTGGGCGAGGGAGAGTGCTACATACGGAGCAAAATGAGTGAATCTACACTCTAAAATACGTCTATATACATCAGTGTTTGGAGTATGTACTAGTAGTTCATATTGAAATCTACTAAAGGACATATATATTCCAAACAATATGATATAATCTCTATAACCAAGGTAGTAGGGACGAGGAGTAAATGGAGGGAGTAGTAAATTTTTCTCCTCGTCCTGCGAGCCACCGCGCGCATGGACGAGGGAGCGGGCGTAAGGCGGAGCAAGCTTCACCTCATCCTGCGAGCCACCGCGCCCGTGGGCGGGGGAGACGGCGTACTAAGCAAGCTTCTCCTCGTTCTGCGAGTTGATGGGACACATCAAAAGTACTCCAGTGTATAGAGCCTTGCCTCTAAGGTAGGCCCCACATGGTTTGCCTCTTTTTTAACATAACACGTCAAGTCGCAATTTGTTTGTTCACCCGTGGTAGACGATCCTCCCTCCACCAAGTGGAGAACCAGTACACGTGCCAAATTACCACGTGGGCTGCCTTTTTGTACAGAAATGAGCTCCACCGTGTACCGCGTGGGTGTGGTTGGGAAAGAGACGGGAGTACGTGCGCCGTGCATGCACCTCTTCTCTTTGTGCACGTCCCCCACCTACGTGGGTGTGTGTGAGAGATACAAACCGCGTTCGTGAGTGTTTTTTGTTTTGGGGTGGGGGATGGGGTGGGGGCTTGATTTCGTGAATTATTTGTGGGAATATGTGTCGATGACATCTCAAACAAAAATTTTCATGCAATGTGTGTGAAATGGAGGCATATCCATATCATACATAGAGGGTCGGGCAATCCACGAGAAGAGAGGGAGGGGTCATAGCTATCAATAGAGTCGAAGAGAGGATCAAGTGGGTGGGTGCGAGATCGATGAAGAGAGCCATCGAAATTGTGTGTGTGTGCAAGTCAAAGATATAGGGCGACTGGCCTACCAGAACGTTAGAGGGCACATGTCAAGTTTGTGTGTGGCAGGGAGACATGACTAGAGCGCTCGATTTATTGGTGTGTGTGGGGGGAGGGTTAGGCAGAGGCCTAACTATAGAGGTAGAATGACTCGTATATGTGTTGAGAAGGAGAGACCCAGCTATGTCTTGAGGGAGATCGGTCGACATCCATACATAACTGAAGGACGGGAAATATGATGGGACAGAGAGAGAGAGGAGAGAGAGAGAGGGAGGGAGAGGGAGAAAGAGGGGTAGAGTGCTGGATGGGTGATGGAGTTGCTTCTCGAAGATGGTGGGAGAGGCCTACTAGACAAACTGAGGGTGGAACTGCAATGTTATCAATAAGAGTGGGGATGTGTTTCTGTGTGTGCCTGTGCGTGATAGATCTGTCGGGACGCATCCATGGATGATGAAGGGGAACCATGTGTTTGGTAAGCAAACCTAACTAGATCGGTAGATCAATTGTCGTTTGTCGGAGGAAGGGAGAGACACAACTAATGAGGTAGATCGATTGACGTGTGGGTAAAAACGAGTTATAAGGACCTAGCTAGCTATATGTATAGTGAGAGATCGGTCGGTGTACGTCCATTTGTTAGAGGCAAATAAGGCCCAGCGAGACGGATAGACAGAGAGAATGGAGCTAGGAGGTGGTGCGAGAGGCCCAACTACTAGCTAGATAGGGGGAGGAGTGTGCGGTTGTGAGATCGATGAAAAGAGGGGCGAGAGCTTACACGTGTGTCTGACCGTATGAGAGACACGAGGCAAGGACACATAAAGGAGGAGATTGAAGGTGTGTGTGTATGTTGTAGGCAGGCATCGCTGGAGAGGTTTATCGATCGGTGTGTGTCGGAAAGGAGTTGAGGAGACTTTGGGAGAACGACCTAAACAAAAAAATGTATGTGCCCGGTGGATAGAATGTCGAGGGAGGGGGAGGGCGAGGAGGGCGTGTGCATGCACGAGAGAAATTTAGTGGTAGCTACAAAGGTTAGAGGATTGTGTGGGTGTAAGAGACTAACAAAGATCATAATTTGATATGAAAGCGGATTCATATATTTGAATAGGAGATCATAGTGTTTTAAACATTGCATGCATGAATATAGCGGTGATACACGTGATGTGCACATGTTATACCATAATGTGATAATGCATGGCGTTTGCAACTCACAGCTAAATGCCGAACAATCTAAACCATACTATACATCAAACAATCTCACATTTTATTTGAATTTGTGATAATGTGTGGCGTTTGCAGCTTACAACTAAATATCGAACAATCTAAACAATACTATATATCGAACATTCTCACATTTTATTTGAATTTGTGGTAATGTGTGGTGTTTGCAACTCACATCTAAATACTTGTAGGCGTAGGGGGCGGGGCACCATATATAATGTGATAAACACATTATACATATGAGACATGGTTTAGATTATGAAGATCTAGCTAGAGCTAGAAATGTAATGTGATTTGAAATCAAAATAAAGTGGACTCAAAAAATCTAGTTCGAGTTCATATAGTACACATAGTTCATATGTAACTCGAGACTAATCATGTGATGTGCTATGAAGATAATACACAAACGATGGTTTAAATTGACAATAATGATGATTGTAGATCTTATTAAAACAGAGAAACGAATTCGAATGCTTTGACTTCACAACAATCATTACTGTAGATCTTATTCAAATACAGAAACGAATTCAAATTTAGTTCATATTGAAGCGGTAGTATATACGTTTGGAATGCACTAAAACGTTCATTTGAGTAGTAGGTTGCATGCATTATACACGTAGCGAAATATTTTAATTGAACATAACATGAATTCAAAGTTTTGAATGACATTTGTAGTGCGCATTGATTTGGTACAGTGCATGTTAGGCTTGTCCGGAAATTTCAGCCCGCACCTTGTTAGCCCGAAATATTTAAGATATATCTTTGTCTCGTTCTGCTCCGACAACTCCCTCCATCTCAACCCGCGCCTTGCTATTCCGAAATTACAACGCGCGCGAAAACTCCCACCTCCTGTGAAATCCCAACACGCGAAATGCCCGTGCTACCCCTGAACCGAAAGAACCGCCTCAAATCGGTGGGGGTACTTTCGTAACTTACCCCACATTTCGGACAAGCGCGTCTCTACGCCATGGTTCCCCACGGCCATCCCATCCGCCCACCCATTCGTACACCGAGGCCGTGAAAACCCGCGACGAAACCCCACACCCTGCTGCGTCCGCCACCCAGTCGGAGCCTCTTCCCCGACGACGTCGTCCAGAGCAACACCTCGACGTCCCTCATCCACCGTACCGTATGAGGATTCGTCGTCGATCTCATCGTCCCGCCGGTTCAGCCACCCCGTCCTCCACCTCCAAGGAGTTGCCCCGACGTTCCCCTCGTCTTTCGCGCCACCTCCATTCCCACGCCGCCGCCTTCACCTGCACCACCGGAAGAGCATCATCATCACCGTTTCCTCAGATGAAGCTGCGGCCTAATCGGCACCACCAAAGAGGTTGTACACTAATTGCCGCATTTTCTTCTTGATTCAATCTCATGGTGCGGCCGGCGCTCGGTCCCGAGCCGACACGGCGCGGCTCCATCCATGGTGGCATCGCCGGCCACTTCCTCCACGACGTCGCTCCCTCGACGGCGATGTCCACATCAGTAAGAGCTGCGGCTGCTTTAGCTCTCGCTCGCGATGCTGCTCTGATCTTGCTCTCGGTCCCCTGCCTGGTCTGCTCTTGCTATTGCTCTTGCTCGCGCTGCTGCTCTCGCTTTTGCTCTTGCTTGCGATGCTGCTCCGATTTTTGGGTCAATCGATTTTCAGGGGGTGGGGGGGCTCGCCGGGGTGAAGGAAGAACCAGCCGCAGCGGGGAGGGGGGCTCGCCGGAGAGGTAGCCCACTATCTATCTTAGGGTTCAGGATGGGGGCGGTGGTCGCCAGCGGTGGCGGGGCATTGGCGGGGCGGTTGCATGGGGATCGCCGGAGAAAAAGCTCGGCACGGGGGGGCCTAGAGGGATGGCCAGGGTGGCGGCGGACCGGCGGTGGGGAGTGTTTTCGGGGCGGGCGGGGCAGCGCACCGCCGGCCGCGGGCGGCGGGGGGCTGCTGTTTGGCCGGTGTTGGCTGGCGGCTCAGGGGGGTGGAGGTTGAAGATGAACCGCGGACCCTTGATTTCGTATCCAACGGCTGCAAAATCGACTGACCAGAGATGAAAAAGTTAGTCGACCGACGTGTAGCCTCACCTTGCTAGTGCGTTCAGTTTCGATAGCAAAATTCAGTTTCGACGGCAAAATTCAGTTTCGACACTTGAGTTCAGTTTGAACGGTTAAGTTCAGTTTCGACAGTTAAGTTCAGAGATGAGCGGCTGATGTATTTTACATCTAGCACTTTGTGGTTATGTATTTTACGTCATGTATTGGAGATGCTATCAGAATTCCACTCAGGTTAACGTTGTTCGTTGTCTCTCTTGTCCTGCTTCAGCCTCGGCGTCGTACAACTCACCGGAGCTGCTCCAACAACGAAACCCTCCATCACAGCGGAGCAGTACCTCGGGCTCCATCTCCAGATGCCTAAGATCTTCTTCCCTTCCTCTGACAGCAAAGTCAGCCGGAGCATCCTCACCGGCCAACCCAATCACGCTGAGATCGACATGGCTTCGCCAAAGAGATTGTACACTTGTTGCATCTCTTTTTTACTCTACATGTTATATATATTGTCCACTGAGCACACGGATTTGTTCCTTTAGTGTCTCCTTGAAAGAAAAAACGTAGGAATTTTAATTTTCACTTGTCCTCCTTTTCAAATTCCTATTCATGAAGCACAAGACTAAGAGATAGTAGCATAATAGCATTATAACCGTACATTTTCTTGTGGTTTGACTTAATCTCACCATGCTTCTTTGCATCCTGTGATCTTCCAATTGTTGTGAATCAAACACCCAGATTGGCAGAAATCCTGTGTTTTTAAATTCTCTGTTTTGCACGTGCATTCCTATCCTATTCCTGTCTATTTCCTATCCCTGCATTGTTGGAATCCTCCAATTCAAACGAGCCCTTACAGAATTACTTCTCTTACAGATAGTTGTCAAAGAAAACCTTGCGTGGTTTGTCCCGCTCCTGCTGCGCCGTCGTCCACCCCAGCTCAGCTGCTCCAACGACGGAAGGGTCCAGCACAGCAGGGATCCGGCCTCCAGACTGTCTTCGCTGCCTCAGATCTTCTTCCCCGCCGCTGGCAGCCATGAAAACTGCATTACCATGATCAACTGAGCAGATGACCTCGAGGACTACACGGGTCCGCAAGAGAGGTCGCACTCTTTCGTGTCTGCTTACGTTATGCATCGCTTAATATTACATGCTACTTTATCGTCCTGTTCAGCGATTAGACTCTGAGTCAGCTCCAAACTAATGGTCAAACTTGAGTTTTTAAATGGTTGTGGGGTACATATCGGGGCCGCTATCAATAGTATCTATCTACTATCTGGTTAATCTCCGGTGTCTACTATGAGTTTCATGTTGGGTGGGAAACAAATAGTAAAGAAGCCATTATCTGTATTTTTTAACTGAAGCCATTATCTGCCTGATATTATTGGTTTTGGGTCTATCGACAGGTTGCTACCATCACTCTGGATTTCTGCATGCACTCCTTACATAATCTCACTATGTTTTATTCCTATGCATGACAGTTATTGTAAACAATAGAACTGAACATGTAGAGCAAAAGCGACGAGCCTTGTGTGGCAATAAAATTTCATGCAGACGTCGCTCCATGGTAGGCGCAAAGGCAGCCCCCCTCCACGCATTTTGGATTGTAATCGAGAGGAAGATATCTGTTCTGAGGGGGATTCAGAAGGAGAAGTCAACTCCTATTTACCCCCTGAGGTCTTCGCTCTAACTTGTCATGCTGATGTTGGTTATATCATGCATATGGTGTCTTGCATTGCTTACTTTATACATCAAATATGTCATCTGTTTAGTTTAGACATCCTTTGTGCGAATGCCATCTGTTTAGTTTATTCATCGTTTATGTGAATTATGCAACGCCATCTTGTTTAGCCAGGCATCATATATGTGAATTTTGCAATGCCATCCTGCTTAGCCAGTCATCTTATATGTAAATTATATCAGGCCATCCTTTTTTTCGTTACATATTACATTTGTCAACAATGTTAGTACATTCAACTGCTCTTCGTGTGCATCAGCCATTTGACACGGTGATGGCAAATTCTGGAGTGAAAACAAGGTCTTCAGAGCAGACTATGCTATCTGACGAAGCGCATATCTCGCTGGTTACGGATAGCTCCTCAGAGGAGGATTCAGAGACAGATCACCAGTCCTATCCCCCCCCCCCCGAGGTGTATGCTCTAACTTGGCAGGGTTATGTTGCTCATATCGTGCGTATGGTGTCTCACATTGCTATGTCATTTGATTAGTTTAGACATGCTTTGTGTGAATGCCACCTGTTCAGTGTCTAATTACCATATATGTGAATTATGCATTGCCATCTTGTTGCAAGACATTATATATGTGAATTATACAATGCTATCTTGTTGCAAAGGCATTATATATGTGAATTATGCAATGCCATGCTGTTTAGCCAATCATCATGTATGTGAATTATATCATGCTATCATTTTTTTGTATTACGTGTTCCATTTGTCGACAACGTTTGTATATTCAACTACTCTTCCTGTGCATCAGCCATTTGAAGCGGTGATGGAAGTATCTGGAGTGAAAACAAGGTATTCAGAGCAGACAATGCTACCTGCTGAAGCAGACATCTTGCTGGTTACAGAGAGCTCCTCAGAGGAGGATTCAGAGACTGATGACCAGTCCTATTTCCCCCCTGAGGTCTATGCTCAAACTTGGCAGGGTTATATTACCCATGTCATGCATGTTGTCTTGCATTGCTTAGTTTTTACATCATATATGGATTACCATCTGCTTACTTGCTTACTATATAAATCATATATTTGAATTATATCATGCCATCATGTTTACATAGTACATACACATCATCTATCTGAATTATGGCATGGCAACCCATTTAATAAAGACATCATATAGTTATATCATCTCATCCTGTTTAGTGTTTACTGTCATCATATTTTGAATTATGGCATTCTATCCGTGAATGTATGTGAATTATGGCATGCCAACCTATTTAATAAACACATTATATAGTTATGTCATGTCATCCTGTTTACATAGTCTCATATTTTGAACTATGTCTTTCCATCTTTTTTAGTTAGCCATCATAATGTGAAATTGTGTCATGCTATCATGTTTAGTTAGCCATCATATATGTGAAATTGTGTCATGCTATCCTGTTTGGTTAGACAACATAAATATGAATTATTTCATGCCCTCTTTTATTCCCCACTATCCATTGCACCTATCTATCATACAATGTCTATACTTTCAATTACTTTTCTTGTTTATTAGCCATTTGAATTGGAGAGCGTAATGGCAGTATCTAAGGGAGTAACAACACAGTCTTCAGAAAAAGATAGTGCTACCAGTTGATGCAAATAGAACCACGGTTGTACTTGCCCAAGGACCAGATCTACCACACATAACCCAGACTCTCGCAGATTGTACCCCTACCCAGTTGGACAGAGAACCAGCTACACCCCTTCTAACCCCAACCCCAGCAGATAGTAACCCAGTTCCAGTTGACACAGCACCGTCTCCACCACAGAGCACCCAAACACGAGCAGTTAGTAAGGGAACTGCAGTGCCCAAAGCACGAGGACCACCACTCCGAATCCCAACTCAATGCTTAAAGGAGAAGAAGATTTGTTCTCAGGTCAGGTTCTGTAGCTATGGTTCATACTCCTTTGCTCTTGCATTACTGTATTTACTCATACCAACTATTTTCAATTTTGAAGGATGGAATTGAAACTCCAATGGCGCAACAGGTATGTTTTAAACCTGTTTCTTTAACTGGTTTGCTGTTGTAACCTGCATATGTTGATTTCAGTTTCAATTGAATAAACAGTTATGTTCTCATGTCATGCACATTACAAGTGTTGTTATTGCTCTATAGTTACCCACACTTATATTCTGTCTATTCTGCTTTGTCTTGAACAAATATTATTTGAACTGTGTCTCTATCTTGATTTGGCAACAAAAACTAGAATGATATAGACCATAAAGTGACCATGGTACATAGATATATGTTTGTTTCATGCTGTTATCCTGTCCACTTTACTACCGAACTCATTTACCAAAATGAGTTTCATATACAACATGGTAAACATGTGATGTGTCTGCTTGTTTCTCTTTTAGAATGCGGACAAAATATTGGAGAACAGTACCGCGTTATCCAATGGTAAAGGAAGTAATGCAGATAAGGTTCAAGATAGTGAGACATCCCTGTTGGTCTCCAAGAAAGCTGATAAAAACTATCTTGACGACAGTGAGGGAACCCAAAAGTCCTGTCTTGATGTAGTGTTCGAGTTACTGGCCACTACTGCTGGCACAAGCTCTTCGAACTCGCTGCCTGAATCAGTTCGTCTTCTTGAGTCTCAACTTCAAGTTGAAAGACATCAATCAGATGTGCTATGATAGGAAGCTGAAGGACTGAGGAAGTCCCTGCAGAATTCAGACGCATATTTTCTGGTGCAACAGCAAGCGCTGGAGGATTTAAGCGCCAAACAAGAGAAAGTTAATAAGCTTGCTAAGCATCTTGCCAGCATTATGGGTACCCAGGATATTGTTTCTTGAGATCTTCTGAAGTGGTTTCATTTCTGGATTTGTTTTGCTGCGGCATTTATTTGCGCTGGTCGCCAACTTTGACAACCAGTGTATATGATATGCTCCTTTGTTCCCTATATTTGCACTAGTGGCGAACTTTGATGCCCAATGGATGTAATATGTGTAATAGCCGTGCTAGCCTAGCGTTAGTTGCTTGCTTATTTATTTCCTTGTTGTCTTGTTTATTTGTTTGCTTGTAGTCATTGTAGTTCTTTTTCCGCGGTTAGCTAGTGGCTGCAATAAACTATTTTTTAAAACTAGGCCACAATAACCATGGGCTAATATGTACTGTAGTGACACTGGGCCTCCTACGGGCCGTAGAAACAGTGGACCTTCTACGGGCCGTAGAAACAATGGGCCTTCTACGGGCCATAGAAACAATGGGCCTTCTGCGGGCCGTATCATCAATGGGCCTTATACGGGCCGTATGATCGATTGGCCAAACATGGGCCAAACAGACCGCATTATGGCCGTAAACGGGCTAGAGTTGGAATCGTCCGTTCATGGGCCGACCATAACGGGCCATCGTTAATAGGCCATATTTGATGACGCTATGAAAACGGCCCAACATATTAACGGACCACAAACGGGCCGACTATAACCACGGGCTGAATTTGGCCCACAAGCAGAAAATGACAGTAACGGGCCGTAAGTAAACGAATGCTGGAAATGAGCCCAAGAATAAATGGGCTCTGAGAAGGCCGAAAGATAACATGGGCTGGAAACGGCCCAACGGAATAATGGGCCGTTAATGGGTATAAAGTGATACACTGTTCATTACGGGCCAGTTTCACCACGGGCCGTTCATGGGTGTAAAGTGATACACTGTTCATTACGGGCCAGTTTCACCACGGGCCGTTAATAGGCCAAGAGTTACATAGGGCCTCATATGGGCCGAAAGACATCATGGGCCATACATGCGCCAGAAGTGAAAACGGGCTGGAATCATATTGGATGGCCCAGATGACGTTACTGGGCCTAATTCGGATAGGGCGTAATGGGCCTTGGGTTAGCGGGCTGTAAATGGGCTATATGCGAACAGGCCGTTAACAGGCTTTCCATGGGCCGGCCCGCCACCTTTTGACCAAGTCAAACGCCTTTTCACAGGAATGGGCCTCTGTTGGGCCGTGCCACGTGTCGACGTATCATAGGCGCCTTCCGTCCAATGAGTGGATGACATCTGTCCCAACGATGAGCCGACACGTGTTTCCTCCAGCCAATGATGATTTTACACGTGGAAAATCCCCATTGGTCGGGGCTGTTAACGGGTTATCGGATCCAAAACCCGACCCGATAGCTTAACGGCGTTCCGTTACGGTGGATGCCACGTGTCGGTCACCCTTGACGAAAGCACTTCTGTGACGCGTGATTTATCGTCACGGAAGTGGACACTTCCGTGATGATAATTTGGCAATGTCATGGAACACTTCTACGACAGCACAGGTATGACTATCTTGATTCTGTCATAAATTTTTCATGGATGTACATGCATGACAGAAAACGCGACCTACTGTGACAAACACATATCATCACGGAAGTGTATTTTTTTGTAGTGTAACCATAGCATGAAACAGATGGATCCAAATCAGCCCCTTACGAAGCAACGCATAAACTAGGGTTTAAGCTTCTGTCACTCTAGCAACCCATCATCTACTTATTACTTCCCAATACCTTCCTCTAGGCCCAAATAATGGTGAAGTGTCATGTAGTCGACGTTCACATAACACCACTAGAGGATAGACAACGTACATCTCATCAAAATATCAAACGAATACCAAATTCACATGACTACTAATAGCAAGACTTCTCCCATCTCCTCAGGAACAAACATAACTACTCACAAAGCATATTCATGTTCATAATCGGAGGAGTATTATTATGCATAAAGGATCTGAACATATGATCTTCCACCAAATAAACCAACTAGCATCAACTACAAGGAGTAATCAACACTACTAGCAACCTACAGGTACCAATCCCAGACTTGGAGACAAGAATTGGATACAAGAGATGAACTAGGGTTTGAGAGGAGATGGTGCTGGTGAAGATGTTGATGCAGATTGCCCTCTCCCGATGAGAGGAGCGTTGGTAATGACGATGGAGATGATTTCCCCCTCCCGGAGGGAAGTGTCCCCGGCAGAACAGCTCTGCTGGAGCCCTAGATTGGTTCCGCCAAGGTTCCACCTCGTGGCGGCGGAGTCTCGTCCCGAAAGCTTGCTTATGATTTTTCTTTGGACGAAAGACTTCATATAGCAGAAGATGGGCACTGGAGGGCCAACAGGGGGCCCACGAGGCAGGGGGCGCGCCCAGGGGGTAGGGCGCGCCCCCCACCCTCGTGGACAGGTGGAGGCCCCCCTGACATAGATTCTTCTTCCAGTATTTTTTATTATTTCCAGAAATAACTTTCGTGGAGTTTCAGGACTTTTGGAGTTGTGCAGAATAGGTCTCTAATATTTGCTCCTTTTCCAGCCCAGAATTCCAGCTGCCGGCATTCTCCCTCCTTATGTAAACCTTGTAAAATAAGAGAGAATAGGCATAAGTATTGTGACATAATGTGTAATAACAGCCCATGATGCAATAAATATTGATATAAAAGCATGATGCAAAATGGACGTATCAACTCCCCCAAGCTTAGATCTCGCTTGTCCTCAAGCGGAAGCCGATAACGATAAATATGTCCACATGTTTAGAGGTAGAGGTGTCGATAAAATAAAATATGGACATGAGGGCATCATGATTATTCTCATAACAGCAACATATATGAATATTGTCATATGATTTCTTATGCTCAGGTAATAATCTATTCACGACGCAAAGTATGAATCAGAAACTTTATTGAGAACTAAGAAACTATAATCTCAGTCATTGAAGCAATTGCAAATTTATCATAACATCAGAAAGAGTCTATGTCAGAGCTTTCTAGCAAGTCCACATACTCAAATATCATTTAGTCTTTCATAATTGCTAACACTCATGCAATACTTGTGGTTACGGAGTTTTAACCGGACACAGAGAAAGATAGGGGCTTATAGTTTTGCCTCCCAACCTTTTACCTCAAGGGTAATGTCAACAATAATAACTCATGCTACCCTACATCTAATTAGGTATATATATCAGGATCTTTCCAACATCGTGTGCTTGCCAAAGGATAAAATATAAAAAGGAAGGGTGAAGATCACCATGACTCTTGCATAAGGTAGAAGGTAATAATAAAAGATAGGCCCTTCGCAGAGGGAAGCAGAGGTTGCCATGCACTTTCAGGGTCGGATGCACAAAATCTTAATGCGAAAGAACGTCACTTTATATTGCCACTTGTGATATGAACCTTTATTATGCAGTCCATCGCTTTTATTTCTTCCACATCACAAGATCGTATAAAGCTTATTTCCTCCACACCAATCAATCATATATATTTAGAGAGCAATTTTTATTGCTTGCACCGATGACAACTTACTTGAAGGATCTTACTCAATCCATAGGTAGATATGGTGGACTCTCATGGCAAGACAGGATTAAGGGTTTTTGGAAGCACAAGTAGTATCTCTACTTGGTGCAAAGAATTTGGCTAGCATGAGGGGGAAAGGCAAGCTCAACATGTTGGATGATCCATGAAAATATACTTTATCTCAGATATAAGAAAACATAACCCATTACGTTGTCTTCCTTGTCCAACATCAACTCTTTAGCATGTCATATTTTAATGAGTGCTCCCAATCATAAAATATGTCCAAGATAGTATATTTATATGTGAAACCACTCTTTCTTTATTACTTCCTATTAATTGCAATGATGACCAAAGCTATGTTTGCCAACTCCCAACCATTTTTAATCATCATACTCTTTCTATGTGAAGTCATTACTCTCAATAAGATCAATATGATCTCTTTATTCTTTTTAATCCTTTTCTCTTTTCTTTTATTCACTTAAGATCATGGCAAAATAATCAAGCCCTTGACTCAACACTAATCTTTATTATATAGCTCACGGACTCGATTACATAGAGAGGTCATAAAGCAAAACTCAAAACTAGATCATACCAAAACTTTATTCTACTAGATCAAGATACTACTAATAGGATCGAACTAAGAAAAATAGTAAACAAAGGAGTGTGATGGTGATACCATACCGAGGCACCTCCCCCAAGCTTGGCAGCTGCCAAGGGGAGTGCCCATACCCATGTGATTATGTCTCCTTCTTCGGCGAAGAAGATGGTGGTGATGGTTTAGTTGATGGCGTAGGCTTCTTCCTTAATTTGCGCTTGAGGACAGAATTTTGATCCCTCAAGTCATCAATCTCCTGCTCCAGTGTCGGAGTAAATGACCACGGGTAGCCTAACTGACTCCCCCTGGCTCTTCAAAAATTATCGGGCCGATCGAGCCTTCAAGCACCCGAAGCATAGGGCCGCCTTCCCCTGGCCGGCTATCTCACAGGCCGACTACTGGAAGGCGGCCCGGCCCTAAAACCCTCCTGAAGAAAGCCACAAGAAGTGTCCCTTATGTATTCCTCCGGGGTTACGGTTTCAATAACATTGGTTTCAACATTTATAGGATTACCTGAGATATAATGTTTGATTCTTTTACTGTTCATCACCTTCGGATTTGTGCCTTCGAAGTTGTTGATTTTTATGGCAACGGAATGATAGACCTCCTCGATAACGTAAGGGCCTTCCCATTTAGAGAGAAGTTTTCCTGCAAAAAATCTCAAACGAGAGTTGTATAGCAATACATAATCACCTACATTAAACTCACGCTTTTGTATTCTTTTATCATGCCATCTTTTAACTTTTTCTTTAAACAACTTGGCATTTTCATAAGCTTGGGTTCTCCATTCAACAAGTGAGCTAATGTCAAATAACCTCTTCTCGCCGGCAAGTTTAAAATCATAATTGAGCTCTTTAATAGCCCAATAAGCCTTATGTTCTAGTTCGATAGGTAAGTGACATGCTTTTCCATAAACCATTTTATACGGAGACATACCCATAGGATTTTTATATGCAGTTCTATAGGCCCATAATGCATCATCAAGTTTCTTGGACCAATTCTTTCTAGATCTATTAACAGTCTTTTGCAAAATTAATTTGAGTTCTCTATTACTCAATTCTACTTGACCACTAGACTGTGGGTGATAAGGAGATGCAATTCTATGATTAACATCGTATTTAGCAAGCATTTTACGGAAAGCACCATGAATAAAATGTGAACCACCATCAGTCATTAAATATCTAGGGACTCCAAACATCGGAAAAATAACTTCTTTAAGCATTTTAATAGAAGTGTTATGATCAACACTACTAGTTGGAATAGCTTCTACCCACTTAGTAACGTAATCAACAACAACTAAAATATGTGTGTAACCATTAGAGGCAGGAAAAGGTCCCATATAACCAAAGCCCCAAACATCAAATGGTTCAATAACAAGTGAATAATTCATAGGCATTTCTTGACGTCTACTAATATTACCAATTCTTTGACATTCATCACAGGATAAGACAAACTTACGGGCATCCTTGAAGAGAGTAGGCCAATAAAAACCGGATTGCAATACCTTATGTGCAGTTCTATCTCCAGCGTGGTATCCTCCATAAGCTTCGGAGTGACACTTGCGTAAGATTTGTTCCTGTTCATGCTCGGGTACACAACGTCTAATAACACCATCTACTCCTTCTTTATAAAGATGTGGGCATCCCAAAAGTAATGTCTCAAGTCATAGAAAAACTTTTTCTTTTGCTGGTATGTGAAACTAGGTGGTATAAATTTAGCAACGATGTAATTAGCATAATCAGCATACCACGGAGTACTACGAGAAGCATTTATAACATTTAATTGCTCATCAGGAAAGCTATCATCAATAGGTAGTGGGTCATCAAGAACATTTTCTAACCTAGACAAGTTGTCTGCAACGGGGTTCTCAGGTCCTTTTTCTATCAACAATATGCAAATCAAATTCTTGTAGCAAGAGAACCCATCTAACACTACTAGGAAAAGGGCTATAGATAATATTGACATTAATGGCGCACCACACATGTGGTGCGCCACTACTATATACTAATGGCGCACCAGGTGTTGGTGCGCCATTAGTGTCCAAATACTAATGGCGCACCACATCCACGGTGCGCCACTAGTAACAAATTTTTTTTTTCAAAACTAGTAATAG
Organism: Aegilops tauschii subsp. strangulata; assembly: GCF_002575655.3. NCBI lineage: Eukaryota > Viridiplantae > Streptophyta > Magnoliopsida > Poales > Poaceae > Aegilops > Aegilops tauschii. The sequence continues at coordinate 60,306,789 of NC_053039.3, read as the reverse complement.
CGCACCTGGGGATAGTGCGCCATTACTAGTTAAACTAGTAATGGCGCACCACATCCACGGTGCGCCACTAGTAAAAAAAATTAAAAAAAATTTCAATTTTTTTTATTTTTTTCAAAACTAGTAATGCGCACCGTGTGTGTGGTGCGCCATTACTAATTGAACTAGTAATGGCGCACCACTCCCACAGTGCGCCATTACTAACTTGGCCCCAAAAATCCACCTAATGCACCCCCCCTGGACCGCCTTTTCAGTTTTAAAAAAAGTAAAAGAAAATGATGGAAATGTCAAAAAAATAAAAGAAAATAAGTTTCCCATGTGATATGTGGTCTACTTGTTGGGAAATTTACAAATATGAATTTCGACTTTATTTGCAAAATCTCTCTGGAATTTGTAAAATGGGCATAACTTTTGCATACGAACTCGGATTAAAAAGTTTTTTATGTGAAAAATCATCTACTCGAAAAGTGCATCCGAATTTAACGGGAGGAAGCCCGTTAAACATTTTCAAAATCCTCAAAAACCTAAGAGAAAAAAGTTACGGGGCTTTTAAGATCTAGAGGGGAAAATGGAAAAAAAATTCAAACTTACTAGTGGCGCACCATTTGCTAGGTGCGCCACTAGTAACAGAAAAAAAAATTGGTTTCGAACTTTTTTTTTGGAATTTTTTTCAAAAAATGATACGTAATATGACCGGGAAGTTTGAAATATTTTTCAAAATTTCATCATACTCATGAACATGAACAAAGTCCTAGACATCAACAAGGTTTAATAGGATTGATATGATAGATATATCAACAAGTGCCTGTTAAGTGAGGTGGTGTTGGGGTTGGATAGAACTGCGATGTTAAGCGTGCTCGGGCTGGAGTAGTGTGAGGATGGGTGACCTTTCGGGAAGTTTGACCACTTAGTGCGATTTGACTTGAGATTAAGCATATTGACCCGAGATTAAGAAAAAATTTAAAAAAAATTCTGAATTTTTTTTGAAAAAAAATGTTTGTAATGGCGCACTTCTATGTGGTGCGCCATTACTAAGTCAGATAGTAATGGCGCACCATGGGATACACTAATGGCGCACTCCCTGGTACTAATGGCGCACCAGGGGTGCGCCATTAGTATTAAATTCTAATGGCGTGATGCTAGTGGCGCACCTGTAGTGCGCCATTAGTAGCCAAAACAGGTGCGCCACTAGCAGGCCTTTTCCTAGTAGTGTAATAAGTCTAGGCTTAGCATCTTTCTTTTCCATAAGATATTTAATAGCAGCATGATCCGTGTGAATAGTTACTTTAGAATCAACAATATAAGGCCTGAACTTATCACAAGCAAATACGACTGCTAAGAATTCTTTCTCAGTAGTAGCATAATTTCTCTGGGCATTGTCTAGAGTTTTACTAGCATATTGAATAACATTTAATTTCTTATCAACTCTTTGCCCTAGAACAGCACCTACAGCATAATCACTAGCATCACACATAATTTCAAAGGGTAAATTCCAATCAATGGCTGAACAATAGGTGCAGAGATCAATGCTTTCTTAAGTATTTCAAATGCTTCTACACAATCATCATCAAAAACAAATGGTATATCTTTTTGTAATAAATTAGTCAGAGGCCGAGAAATTTTTCAGAAGTCCTTAATGAACCTCCTGTAAAAACCGGCGTGATCAAGGAAACTTCTTATACCTTTGATGTCCTTGGGACATGGCATCTTTTCGATAGCATCAACCTTGGCTTTATCAACTTCAATACCTCTTTCAGAAACTTTATGCCCCAAGACAATACCTTCATTAACCATAAAGTGGCACTTTTCCCAATTCAAGACAAGATTAGTTTCTTCACATCTCTGCAAAACTCGATCAAGCTTGCTCAAGCAATCATCAAAAGAGGATCCATAGACGGAAAAATTGTCCATGAAAACCTCACAAATCTTTTCACAAAAGTCAGAGAATATAGCCATCATGCATCTTTGAAAGGTAGCAGGTGCATTACATAAACCAAAAGGCATACGTCTATAAGCAAAAGTACCGAACGGGCAAGTAAAAGTGGTCTTTGATTGATCATTGGCTGACATAGGTATTTGAGAGAAACCAGAATAACCATCTAGAAAGCAAAAATGTGTATGCTTGGATAATCTTTCTAGCATTTGACTGATAAAAGGTAAGGGGTAATGATCCTTTTTAGTAGCCTTATTTAATTTGGAGAAATCAATTACCATCCTATAACCTGTAATAATTCTTTGCGGGATCAATTCATCTTTATCATTAGGAACAACGGTAATACCTCCCTTCTTAGGGACACAATGGACATGACTTACCCACTTACTATCAACAACGGGATAAATTATACCTGCCTCAAGGAGCTTTAGTATTTCTTTTCTTACCACTTCTTTCATCTTAGGATTCAGCCGCCGTTGATGATCACGAACTGGTTTGGCATCTTCCTCCAAATTTATTTTATGTTGACATAGAGTGGGACTAATGCCCTTAAGATCATCAAGAGTATATCCAATAGCAGCACGGTGCTTCTTCAGAGTTTTCAATAATCTCTCTTCTTCATGCTCTGAAAGGTTAGCACTAATAATAACAGGATATATCTTTTTCTCATCAAGATAAGCATATTTAAGAGTATCAGGTAACGGTTTAAGCTCAAACACGGGATCACCCTTGGGTGGAGGGGGATCCCTTAGGATTTCAACAGGCAAATTGTGTTTCAGGATGGGTTCCTGTTTAAAGAACACTTCATCTATTTCCCTTCTTTCATTCATAAACATATCTTTTGCATGGTCTAGCAAATATTGTTCTAAAGGATCACTAGGAGGTACGGCAATAGAAGCAAGACCAATAATTTCATCCTTACTAGGCAATTCCTCTTCACGGTGTTGTCTACGAAATTTAGAGAAATTAAACTCATGAGACATATCACCTAGACCAATAGTAACAACATCCTTTTCGCAGTCTATCTTAGCATTAACGGTGTTCAAGAAGGGTCTACCAAATATAATGGGACAAAAGCTATCTTGTGGGGAACCAAGAACAAGAAAATCTGCAGGATATTTAGTTTTCCCACACAAGACTTCAACATCTCTAAAAATTCCCATTGGTGAAATAGTATCTCTATTGGCAAGTTTAATTGTGACATCAATATCTTCTAACTCAGCAGGTGCAATATCATGCTTAATTTCTTTGTATAAGTCAATAGGTATTGCACTAGCACTAGCACCCATATCACATAAGCCATGATAACAATGATCTCCTATTTTAACCGAAATAACAGGCATGCCTACCACAAGTCTATGTTTATCTTTAGCACAAGGTTTGGCAATTCTAGCAGTTTCATCAAGGAAATTAATAACATGCCCATCAATATTATCAGACAAGAGATCTTTAACAATAGCAATATTAGGTTCAACTTTAATTTGCTCAGGAGGTGTATAAGTTCTAATATTGCTTTTACGGACCACAGTTGAAGCTTTAGCATGATCCTTTATTCTAACATGGAAAGGTGGTTTCTCAACATAAGTAGTAGGAACAATAGGATCATTATAAGTGATAGTCTTTTCTTCAACTTTAATAGGTGCAGCTACTTTTACTTCTATGGGAGGATGATATTTAAACCACTTCTCCTTGGGGAGATCAACATAAGTAGCAAAAGATTCACAGAAAGAAGCTACTATCTCAAAGTCAAGTCCATATTTAGTGCTAAACTTACGGAAAACATCGGTATCCATAAAAGATTTAACACAATCAAACTTAGGTGTCATACCTGACTCCTTACCTTCGTCGAGATCCCAATCTTCAGAGTTGCATTTAATTCTTTCCAATAAGTCCCATTTGAATTCAATAGTCTTCATCATAAAAGAGCCAGCACAAGAAGTATCGAGCATGGTGCGATTGTTATCAGAAAGCCGAGCATAAAAACTTTGAATAATTATTTCTCTTGGGAGCTCATGATTGGGGCATGAATATAACATTGATTTAAGCCTCCCCCAAGCTTGAGCGATGCTTTCTCCTTCACGAGGCCAAAAATTATATATATAATTATGATCACAATGAACAAGATGCCTAGGATAATTTTTTTGATGAAATTCCAATTTCAATCGTTTATAGTTCCATGATCCCGTATCATCACATAGCCTATACCATGCCAATGCGTCTCCCTTCAAATATAAAGGGAAGATCTTCTTCTTCTTAATAACATCATCGGGCACACCTGCAAGCTTAAATAATCCACAAACTTCATCCACATATATTAGGTGCTCATTAGGATGCTTTGTTCCATCTGCAAAAGGATTAGCTAGCAGTTTCTCTAACATACCCGAAGGAATCTCAAAGTGAACATTTTCATTTTCAGTAGGTTCAGTAGGTTGAGGAGCAACTCTTTGCTCTACTGGTCGGGGTGAAGATACCTCGAACAAGCCCCTCAGAGGATTACTTTCCATAGTAACAAGTGACAGTAAATTTCAGCACACTATATAAATTTTTCCTTACCAAATTCCACCTACCAAAGGCGCTTCACTCCCCGGCAACGGCGCCAGAAAAGAGTCTTGATGACCCACAAGTATAGGGGATCTATCGTAGTCCTTTTGATAAGTAAGAGTGTCGAACCCAACGAGGAGCAGAAGGAAATGATAAGCGGTTTTCAGCAAGGTATTCTCTGCAAGCACGGAAATAATAGGTAACATATAGTTTTGTGATAGGATAATTTGTAACGAGAAACAAGTAACAAAATTAAATAAAGTGCAGCAATGTGGCCCAATCCTTTTTGTAGCAAAGGACAAGCCTGGACAAACTCTTATATAGAGAAAAGCGCTCCCGAGGACACATGGGAATTATCGTCAAGCTAGTTTTCATCACGTTCATATGATTCGCGTTCCGTACTTTGATAATTTGATATGTGGGTGGACCGGTGCTTGGGTGCTGTCCTTACGTGGACAAGCATCCCACTTATGATTAACCTCTATTGCAAGCATCCGCAACTACAACAAAAGTATTAAGGTAAACCTAACCATAGCATGAAACAGATGGATCCAAATCAGCCCCTTACGAAGCAACACATAAACTAGGGTTTAAGCTTCCGTCACTCTAGCAACCCATCATCTACTTATTACTTCCCAATGCCTTCCTCTAGGCCCAAATAATGGTGAAGTGCCATGTAGTCGACGTTCACATAACACCACTAGAGGATAGACAACATACATCTCATCAAAATATCGAACGAATACCAAATTCACATGACTACTAATAGCAAGACTCCCATGTCCTCAAGAACAAACGTAACTACTCACAAAGCATATTCATGTTCATAATCAGAGGAGTACTAATATGCATAAAGGATCTGAACATATGATCTTCCACCAAATAAACCAACTAGCATCAACTACAAGGAGTAATCAACACTACTAGCAACCTACAGGTACCAATCCCAGACTTGGAGACAAGAATTGGATACAAGAGATGAACTAGGGTTTGAGAGGAGATGGTGCTGGTGAAGATGTTGATGGAGATTGCCCTCTCCCTATGAGAGGAGCATTGGTGATGACGATGGCGATGATTTCCCCCTCCCGGAGGGAAGTGTCCCCAGCAGAACAGCTCTACCGGAGCCCTAGATTGGTTCCGCCAAGGTTCCGCCTCGTGGCGGCGCAGTCTCATCCCGAAAGCTTGCTTATGATTTTCCTTCGGACGAAAGACTTCATATAGCAGAAGATGGGCACCGGAGGGCCAACAGGGGGCCCATGAGGCAGGGGCGCGCCCAGGGGGTAGGGCGCGCCCCCACTCTCGTGGACAGGTGGAGGCCCCCCTGACGTGGATTCTTCTTCAAGTATTTTTTATTATTTCCAAAAATAACTTTCGTGAAGTTTTAGGACTTTTGGAGTAGTGCAGAATAGGTCTCTAATATTTGCTCCTTTTCCAGCCCAGAATTCCAGCTGCCGGCATTCTCCCTCCTTATGTAAACCTTGTAAAATAAGAGAGAATAGGCATAAGTATTGTGACATAATGTGTAATAACAGCCCATAATGCAATAAATATTGATATAAAAGCATGATGCAAAATGGACGTATCACACCACAAGATTGAACCCAAAGCTAAGCACTTCTCCCGTTGTAAGAAAGATCAATCTAGTAGGCCAAACTAAACTGATAATTCGAAGAGACTTGGAAAGATATCAAATCATGCATATAAGAATTTAGAGAAGAATCAAATATTGTTCATAGATAATCTTGATCATAAACCCACAATTCATCGGATCTCGACAAACACACCGCAAAAAGTATTACATCGAATAGATCTCCAAGAACATCGAGGAGAACTTTGTATGGAGAACCAAAGAGAGAGAAGAAGCCATCTAGCTAATAACTACGGACCCGAAGGTCTATGGTAAACTACTCACACATCATCAAAGAGGCTATGGTGTTGATGTAGAAGCCCTCCGTGATCGAATCCCCCTCCGGCAGATTGCCGGAAAAGGCCCCTAGATAGGATCTCATGGGTACAGAAGGTTGCGGCGGTGGAAAAGTGCTTTTGTTGCTCCCCTGGATGTTTTCAGGGTATAAGAGTATGTATAGGCAAAAGAAGTAGGTCGGTGGAGCTACGAGGGGCCCACGAGGGTGGGGGCGCGCCTACCCCCTGGGCGCACCCTCCTGCCTCGTGGCCGCCTCGTTGCGTCTCTGACTTCCACTCCAAGTCTCCTGGATTGCATTTGTTTCAAGAGAGATCCTCGCGAAGGTTTCGTTCCGTTTGGATTCCGTTTGATATTCCTTTTCTGCGAAACACTGAAATAGGCAAAAAACAGCAACTGGGACTGGGCCTCCGGTTAATAGGTTAGTCCCAAAAATAATATAAAAGAGCATATTAAAGCCCGTTAAACATCCAAAACAGATAATATAATAGCATGGAACAATCAAAAATTATAGATACATTGGAGACGTATCAGCATCCCCAAGCTTAATTCCTGCTCGTCCTCGAGTAGGTAAATGATAAAAAACAGAATTTTTGATGTGGAATGCTACCTAACATAATTTTCAATGTAATTTTCTTTATTGTGGCATGAATGTTTAGATCCGAAAGATTCAAGACAAAAGTTTAATATTGACATAAAAATAATAATACTTCGAACATACTAACATAGCCAAAGAAAGCTCATCCCTACAAAATCATATGGTTTGGCCATGCTCCATCTTCGTCACACAAAATGCTCTCATCATGCACAACCCCGATGACAAGCCAAGCAATTGTTTCATACTTTGGTATTCTCAAACTTTTTCAACTTTCACGCAATACATGAGCGTGAGCCATGGACATAGCACTATGGGTGGAATAGAATATGATGACGGAGGTTGTGTGGAGAAGACAAAAAGGGAGAAAGTCTCAAATCGATGCGGCTAATCAATGGGCTATGGAGATGCCCATCAATTGATGTCAATGCGAGGAGTAGGGATTCCCATGCAACGGATGCACTAGAGCTATAAATGTATGAAAGCTCAACAAAAGAAACTAAGTGGGTGTGCATCCAACTTGCTTGCTCACGAAGACCTAGGGCATTTGAGGAAGCCCATTGTTGGAATATACAAGCCAAGTTCTATAATGAAAAATTCCCACTAGTATATGAAAGTGACAAAATAAGAGACTCTCTATCATGAAGATCATGGTGCTACTTTGAAGCACAAGTGTGGAAAAAGGATAGTAACACTATCCCTTCTCTCTTTTTCTCTCATTTTTTGGGACTTTTTTTATTTGGCCTTTCTCTTTTTTTATTTGGCCTTTCTTTTTTTTCCTCACACGGGACAATGCTCTAATAATGATGATCATCACACTTCTATTTATTTACAACTCAAGGATTACAACTCGATACTAGAACAAAATATGACTCTATATGAGTGCCTCCGACGGTGTACCGGGATGGGCAATGAATCAAGAGTGACATGTATGAAAAATTATGCATGGTGGCCTTGCCACAAATACGATGTCAACTACATGATCATGCAAGGCAATATGACAATGATGAAGCGTGTCATAATAAACGGAACGGTGGAAAGTTGCATGGCAATATATCTCGGAATGGCTATGATAGGTAGGTATGGTGGCTGTTTTGAGGAAGATATAAGGAGGCTTATGTGTGATAGAGCGTATCATATCACGGGGTTTGGATGCACCGGCGAAGTTTGCACCAACTCTCGAGGTGAGAAAGGGCAATGCACGGTACCGAAGAGGCTAGCAATGATGGAAGGGTGAGAGTGCATATAATCCATGGACTCAACATTAGTCATAATGAACTCACATACTTATTGCAAAAATCAACAAGTCATCAAAACCAAGCACTACGCGCATGCTCCTAGGGGGATAGATTGGTAGGAAAAGACCATCGCTCGTCCCCGACCGCCATTCATAAGGAGGACAATCAAAGATACACCTCATGCTTAAAATTTGTTACACAACGGTTACCATACGTGCATGCTACGGGACTTGCAAACCTCAACACAAGTATTTCTCAAATTCACAATTACTTAACTAGCATGACTCTAATATCACCATCTTCATATCTCAAAACAATCATCAAGTATCAAACTTCTCACAGTATTCAATGCACTCTATATGGAAGTTTTTATTATACCCATCTTGGATGCCTATCATATTAGGACTAACTTTATAGCCAAAGCAAATTACCATGCTGTTCTAAAAGACTCTCAAAATAATCTAAGTGAAGCATGAGAGATCAAATGATTTATATAAAATGAAACCACCACTGTGCTCTCAAAGATATAAGTGAAGTACTAGAGCAAAATTATCTAGCTCAAAAGATATAAGTGAAGCACATAGAGTATTCTAATAAATTCTGATTCATGTGTGTCTCTCCCAAAAGGTGTGTAAAGCCAGGATGATTGTCGTAAACTGAAAAGCAAAGACTCAAATCATACAAGATTCTCCAAGCAAAACACATATCATGTGGTGAATAAAAAAATAGCCTCAAGTAAAGTTACCGATAGACGAAGATGAAAGAGGGGATGCCTTCCGGGGCATCCCCAAGCTTAGGCTTTTGGTTGTCCTTGAATTTTACCTTGGGGTGCCTTGGGCATCCACAAGCTTAGGCTCTTGCCACTCCTTATTGTAAAATCCATCAAATCTTTACCCAAAAACTTGAAAACTTCATAGCACAAAACTTAAACAGAAAATCTCATGAGCTCTGTTAGTATAAGAAAACAAATCAGCACTTTAAGTTACTGTAATGACCTCATTCATTATTTACATTGGTGTTAAACCTACTGTATTCCAACTTCTCTATGGTTCATACCCCCCGATACTAGCCATAGATTCATCAAAATAAGCAAACAACACACGAAAAACAGAATTTGTCAAAAACAGAACAGTCTGTAGTTATCTGTATAAAACGTATACTTCTGCAACTCCAAAAATTCTGAAATAAATTGATGGACGTGAGGAATTTATCTATTAATCATCTTCAAAAAGAATCAACCTAAAATCACTCTCCAGTAAAAAATGGCAGCTAGTCTTGTGAGCGCTAAAGTTTCTGTTTTTTACAGCAAGATCGCAAAGACTTCACCCAAGTCTTCCCAAAGGTTCTACTTGGAACAAACACTAATTAAAACATAAAACCACATCTAAACAGAGGCTAGATGAATTATTTATTCCTAAAAAGTAACAAAAAGGAAGGAACAAAATAAAATTGGGTTGCCTCCCAACAAGCGCTATCGTTTAACGCCCCTAGCTAGGCATAAAAACAAGATTAGATCTAGGTATAGTCATCTTTGGTATGCAATTCTTCAATCGCACACTTATAACCCTTAGGAGTTCCTTTATTTTTCTTGATGATCAAACTCCTAGGCAAGAAATCAAGAAATTCATTTGTAGCAAAAGGTTCCTTAATGATAGCGAAAAAGTTGGGGTGAACACTTATTGATTTGAGATCTTCATTCTCCTTACTAGAAGATTCACCCTTATTTTTAGGAACACACATAAACTTGGCAACTTAGGTAGGAGGAGGGTTTGAAGTGTTTCTCATGGAATAAAATGCAGACCCTAAGTTGGTAATAATATCCTCAAGTTTATCAATTCTAGTGGAATCTTGATCTATCTTTTCATTAACTATGGGTTCTTTTTCTCTAAAAAAAATCAGAGTAACTCCTACCTTAGATCCATATTGGGTAATTTGATTGTGGATCTTTTTATCCAAATTCTTGATCAACTCTACAGTGGCAACTTTATTTTCAATAATTTCAAGCCTTTGCATCACAAGTTCCAAAGTTAAAATAGTTCCATTAACCAAAAGAGGTGGTGAGCCAAACAAATCTACCATAGCATTATAAGAATCAAAACTATGGCTACCCAAGAAATTCCCTCGGGTAATGGTATCAAGAATATATCTGTTCCATGGAGTGATGCCTACATAAAAATTGCGAAGAAGAACGGAAGTAGATTGCTTCCTAGTGGATCTATTCTGAGCATTGCAAATTTTATACCAAGCATCTTTTAGATTTTCTCCCTCCCTTTGTTCAAAATTAAGAACTTCATTATCGGGAGTACTAACAATGATAGAAGGACTGGCCATGACGGCGAAACAAACGATCTAATACAAGGACACACAAGAAGCAAGCAAAAAGAGGCGAACGAAAAAGGGCGAATAAAACGGCAAGGGTGAAGTGGGGGAGAGGAAAACGAGAGGCAAATGGCAAATAATGTAATGCGAGGGAGAAGAGTTTGTGATGGGTACTTGGTATGTCTAAACTTGAGCGTAGATCTCCCCGGCAACGGCGCCAGAAATCCTTCTTGCTACCTCTTGAGCATGCGTTGGTTTTCCCTTGAAGAGGAAAGGGTGATGCAACAAAGTAGCGTAAGTATTTCCCTCAGTTTTTTAGAACCAAGGTATCAATCCAGTAGGAGACTACACGCAAATCGCCTAGTACGTGCACAAACAATCAAGAACCTTGCAACCAACGTGATAAAGGGGTTGTCAATCCCTTCATGGCCACTTGCAAACGTGAGATCTGATAAAGATAATAAGATAAATATTTTTGGTATTTTTGTTGTATAGATTGGAAAGTAAAGATTGCAAAATAAATAGATAGTAAACGAGAGTTATAGATCGGAAACTTATATGATGTAAAGTAGACCCGGGGGCCATAGGTTTCACTAGTGGCTTCTCACATCATAGCATATATTACGGTGGGTGAACAAATTACTGCCGATTAATTGATAGAAAAGCGCATAGTTATGAGAATATCTAGGCATGATCATGAACATAGGCATCACGTCCGTGTCAAGTAGACCGAAACGATTCTGTGTCTACTAGTATTACTCCACACATCGACCGCTATCCAGCATGCATCTAGAGTATTAAGTTCATAAGAACGGAGTAACGCATTAGGCAAGACGACATGATGTAGAGGGATAAACTCAAGCAATATCATATAAACCCCATCTTTTTATCCTCGATGGCAACAATACAATATGTGTCGGTTCCCTTTCTGTCACTGGGATTGAGCACCGCAAGTATGAACCCAAAGCTAAGCACTTCTCCCATTGCAAGAAAGATCAATCTAGTAGGCCAAACTAAACCGCTAATTCGAAGAGACTTGCAAAGATATCAAATCATGGATATAAGAATTTAGAGAAGAATCAAATATTGTTCATAGATAATCTTGATCATAAGCCCACAATTCATCGGATCTTGACAAACACACCGCAAAAAGTATTACATCGAATAGATATCCAAGAAAATCGAGGAGAACTTTGTATTGAGAACCAAAGAGAGAGAAGAAGCCATCTAGCTCATAACTATGGACCTGAAGGTCTGTGGTAAACTACTCACACATCATCGGAGAGGCTATGGTGTTGATGTAGAGGCCCTCCGTGCTCAAATTCCCCCTCCGGCAGATTGCCGGAAAAGGCCCCAAGATGGGATCTCACGGGTACCGAAGGTTGCGGCGGTGGAAAAGTGGTTTCGTCGCTCCCCTGGATGTTTTTAGTGTATAAGAGTATATATAGGCGAAAGAAGTAGGTCGATGGAGCTACGAGGGGCCCACGAGGGCGGGGGCGCGCCTACCGCCCTTGGGCGCGCCCTCCTGCATCGTGGCCACTTCGTTGTGGCTTTGACTTCCACTCCAAGTCTCCTGGATTGCGTTTGTTCCAAGAAAGATCCTCGCGAAGGTTTCGTTCCGTTTGGATTCTGTTTGATATTCCTTTTCTGTGAAACACTGAAATAGGCAAAAAAAACAGCAACTGGCACTAGGCCTCCGGTTAATAGGTTAGTCCCAAAAATAATATAAAAGAGCATATGAAAGCCCATTAAACATCCAAAACAGATAATATAATAGCATGGAACAATCAAAAATTATAGATACGTTGGAGACGTATCAGGGCGGCGGGCGTCGGTCTGCGCTGCCCATGTCCGCGGGCGTTGGGCGGCACGCGGGCCGCCTGGAGCGCGGGGTTGAGGTCTTCTGGAGCAGATAGCGGTGCCCGGGCGGGCCAGGCCGCACATCGGTCGACTTGGGCCCTTGGATCCTCAGACATCGGAGCCGATAGGCAGCGACGAGTTGGTCGATGGAGAAGAAAGCTTTGGCGCACCCCTACCTGGCGCGCCAAATGTCAGATTATGGGTACCAGTAGAACCCTTGAGGTTCGAACTCTTGGGTGCGCACGAAGATCTCTCTCTCCCTAGCTCACACACTCACCACGATCTCAAGGCCTAGCTCGCCGAACCCACGGAACAAGGGATACAGGAGTTTATACTGGTTCAGGCCACCGATGTGGTGTAATACCCTACTCCAGTGTGGTGTGGTGGATTGCCTTGTAGGCTGAGGATGAACAAGTACAAAGGAAGAACGGCCTCCTGAGGAGAGGTGTTCTTGAGCTCGGTGAGCTGGTGCGTGTGAGGATGGAATGGATCCGAGCCAAGATCAGTTTCCTCCTATGGTGGTGGCTAGTCCTATTTATAGAGGCCCTGGTCCTCTTCCCAAATATTAGGCGGGAAGGGATCCCACAACGGCCAATTTGAAGGGGAGCAGCTAGTACAAGCTATCCTGACAAAAGGTGGTCTTCGCCTGCCAAAGGCTCTGGTGGTGACGATGTCGTGGGCTCCGCGATGACCTCCGTCCTGCCGTACTGCTGGTCTTGGTCTCGTTGCACCGATATGGAAACCTTTGCATGATGCCTCGAGACTCCTTGCCCACGCCTGCTCCTTTAGCACCAAATAGGAAACCAGTACTTTGCACCCGCTGGCGCCCGCCTGGCCTTGGTCGTCATGGCTCACGTCACGGGAACCTCACGAGGTGCCCCTCGCCTTGATCTCTCCGCTCCTCGCAAGCCAGCCTAGTGAGGCTGCCCCTGAGGAGGTCTTGCGTCGTCCGCCTCGTGAGGCTTGGCCCCTCACGAAGGTCTTGAGTGTTTGCTGATGAAGACGGGTCGTACCAGGCTGTTAGTGGAGCGACGCCGTGGGCCGCAGGCAGGCAAGTCTGGGGACCCCCGTTACTAGAATGCCGACACGCATGTTTCATCCTCCTTTATTGGCCAGTAATTGATTCCTTTTTTGCCTTTGTTAAAACAGGGATATCTATTCAACTTGTTGCTATTGCGACATTTTGCTTCGCTTAATTTTTGTGGAACTGCACAAAAGGAGGCCGGCTTTCCATAATGTGTTGAGATCTCTTTCAGATCTTCCTCACGAGTTGTTTCCAATCTTGGTCTTGAAAGGTCAGTACTGACTTTCCTCAGAATTAAGTACTGAATCTTAGTTCAAAACTGCAACACTTGTTAGGGATCGGCGAGAGTACCATTTCTGTTAGGGATCGGCCGGAGTACATGTTTAAGAAATGTATTATTCAGATAATGTCTTTGTTATTATATATCAGTTACAGTGTTATACAAATGGTACTATCCTACTTTGTAGTTCTTTCTACATGTTTAACCAAGGTATTGTTAAGATAATGTCTCTGTTAAAATGAAATAGTCGCATTCTTTTAGGAATGGTACTTTTCTGCTTTATCATTCTTTATACATGTTGAAACAAGGCATTGTTAAGATAATGTCTCAGTTAATATGAATGAATCACACTGATTGAGAATTGCTACTCCCCTGCTTTGTTTCCCATTAAGATAAGGCCACTACAAAAAAAGACACATCCGTGACATTTTGGGCCGAACGGAAAAAAATTATGTCATGCTTATGAGACTTCTATGACGATAATTGTGACAAAAACCGGTATCATCATAGATGTGGTGGGCTCCCACTTCTATGACAAAAAATCATGATAGAAAATGGGCTTTTCGTCCTGGGCGGGCCGGAGACGCAGCTGCATGACATTCTTTGAGCCATCCATGACGGAAAAAACCATGGTAGAAGCAAGGGCGCGGAAAATATCGGGGAGTTCCCGGTTACGGTGGGTGGTCGGGGGCCGAGCGATGCACGTTTCTCTCGTAGACGTACGCGCGTGGGTGCGAGGCGTTGGGCTCTAACTGAACCCGAGCGAGGCATTCGCCTACTGAACCCGAGCGATTGCACTGCAGGCCACGCGTTACTAAACCCGAGCGATCGATCGATGGTTGTTAACTGAACCGGATCGAGCGATTCCTTCGCTACTACTGCTAACTGAAGCCGATCGAACCTGCTGCCTCTTGATGAATAGTGGGCGTTGTTGGGGGGTTTGGATGAACAGTTCCCGGTGGGGTTTGGATGAACAGGAACTCGTGGTGTTGCCGCTGGATGAACAGGACCCCGATCGATCGAGCCGGTGGAGGGGTGGATGAACAGGACCCCGTGGAGGGCTGGATGAACAGGACGACCCTGTGGAGGGCTGGTTGAACAGTAGCCGATGGAGGGCTGCATGAACATTAGCCTGTTGAGAGGTGGTTGAACAGGACCCCGTGGAGAGGGTTGGTTGAACAGTAGCCGGTGAAGGAGCGCGCGGTGGAGGCTGGATGAACAGGAGCCCGTGGATGAACAGTCGCAGGTGGAGGCTGGAGCAGGTCGACGGTGGATGTACAGTAGCCCGTGGAGGCAGTCAACGGTGGAGATGAACAGTATCCTGTGGAGTCCCGTTTTGCAGTACGCCACACCTCTCCCGATGAACAGGACCCCTGTTTCGACCGTAGCACTCCAACACAAGTCCGTTTCCTTCGTTTTGCGGTACGCCACACCCCTCCTGATCAACAGGACCCCGTTTCGACTGTAGGAAGTCTGTTTCCTCCATTTTGCGGTACGCCAGACCCCTCCCGATGAACAGGATCCCGTTTCGACCGTGGTCGGTCGAACACAAGGCCGTTTCCTCCATTCTGCGGTACGCCAGGCCTCGTTTCCATCGGTTGTTCCGTCCAAGCCGGTTGGCTCCCGATGAACATGACGACGCATTCCGTTCCATCCCAGCCGGTTGCCTCCCCATGATCACGACGACAGCGCAGCTTCTCCATTCCGACCCAGCCATGTACACGAGCCCTCGCCGTACATATGCGCGAGTAGGCGTTCGAGACCCTGCCCGTATGTACGTACGTGGCCGTATTTACTTTCTTGCACCCTGGCCGCTGTACGTACGTGTACATGCTACGTGCGCGCCTCTACTACGACGCGTGCCCTTCCTTACTCGGCCACGGTTCATCGTTGTAGCCTGTCGACAGACCGATCGACCAGTATGTACGTACACGTTCGCCACCAGAATGACAACGCTACGTACGCTTCGACCAGGTGGGTCCCGACTGTCAGGCACTTCCTTGCGTGCAAAGATGTAGCTGGTGGGTCCCCGCAGTCAGGGGGGAAATGTTTTTTTTGCAAAATACGATGGCCCGTCCGGTGGGTCCCTGCTGTCAGGTGGAGGAATAATTATTTTGCGTGTAATAAGGAGGCACTTCCTTGCTGCGGCCGTAGACCCAGCTGTTAGCCACTCCACGTACAGTACTCTTCTGATGGAAGTCGTTCGTTGACCACATTGACCATGCCGCGCCGAGAGCACTAGGGCGGTGGATGATGGCGAGGCCTAGGAAGGGGACGACGCGGAGCCGGGGAAGACGCGGAAGTGGATGCCCACACGAAGGGGAGTACGTGGGTTGACAGCTTCGGCTGCGGTGTGAGGCTGCCGTGGCCGGAGAATAACAGGAGGTGTGGGTGAGTATAGTGGGATGGCATGGCCAGTGGTGGCAGCATAGCCGGACACGGGAGGCAGGAGCAGGCGGCACGGCCGACACTTGTTTCGGCGGCTGGAGCAAGAAGACCAAAGGTTGAAGAAGCACTACGGCCGTTGGACGGACATCTTACGGTCACTGGAGCTAGAATCGTTCATATTGACTAAGTTGACAAAGCCCTCCGTCCGCGTCAACTTAGTAGGCCCACATGTGAGCCTCCCTCTATGGTGGGTCCCAGCTAGGAGGGGGAGTATTCATTTTTTGTGTGTAATAAGGAGGCACTTCCTTGCGTGCGAAGATATAGCTGGTGGGTCCGAGCTATCAGCGGTAGTATTCATTATTTTTGGCGTAATAAGGACGCACTTCCTTGCATGCGAAGATGTAGCTGGTGGGTCCTAGCAGTCAGGGGGAGAAAACATTATTTTTCAGGGTAAAAAGGATGCAGTTTCATGCATGCGTCCATGGGTGTGGTGCGTCCCCACTGTCAGCCTCTCATGTACAGTCATCTTCCAATGACTCTCGTTTGTTGACCACGTTGACCACACCATGCCGAGCGCACCAAGGCCGATGGACGACGGCGAGGCCCCAGACTGGAACGACCAGGAGATGGGGAAGACGCGGCAGTGGAGTCGTAGATGGAGAGGAGTGGGAAACTTGACTGGTTTGGGTGCGTGGCAGCACTGCCGCCCATGGGAGACAGGAGCAAGAACAGATGTTGAAGAAGGAGCACGGCTGTTGGATTAACATCCAATGGTCCAGCTACTAGAATCATTTGTTGATTAAGTTGACAAAGCCCTATGTACACGTCCGCTTAGTAGGCCCACAAGTCAGCCACCAAATCTGACGGGTCCCAGCTGTCAATGGGATGAATATTTTTTTCGCATAATAAGGAGGCACTTCCTTCCGTGCGAAGATACAGCCAGTGGGTCCCAGCTGTCAGGGGGAGGAAACAATTTTTTTCAGCTTAATAAGGAGGAACTTTCCTTGCGTGCGACCATGGACCTCGTGGGTCCCAGCCGTCAGGCTCTCCACGTACAGTCCTCTTCCGATGACTCTTGTTTGTTGACCACGCCGCGCCGAGCGCAGCGAGGCGGTGGACGACAGCGAGGCCCCGGACGAGAACAACCCGGAGATGGGAAGACGCGGCAGTGGAGTCGCGGATTGAGAGGAGTACAAGGGTTATAACTGGTTCTGGTGCGGCGCGGGGCTGCAGTTGGTGGAGAATAACAGGAGGTGTGGAGGGGTGGAGGGATAGCCTGGCCGGCGGTGGGGTAGCGCTTCGGAGTGATGCGTGCTAAGCAGAGCCGCTAGCCGCCGGAGGCCGGACTAGGCGGTCCTGGCAACGCTGGAGGAAGAAGACGAGAGATTGAAGGTGCATGCCGGTCGTTGGATATAAATCCAATGGATGTGGATGTCATAATCATTTGTTGACCAAGTTGACAACGCCCTGTGTAGGCTTCGACCTATTAGCCCACATGTCAGCCTGCAAAAATGTGGCATATATTTAACCCATGTTTTCTAGAATGTACAGTCCATTTGCTGGGCTAGGTGAACAAATAATTTCGCGTCAATGCGGCTCATTTAATATTTTCTAAGAAATCCCAGCCCATTTGCACTTTCTTGAAATACACGAATTAGCTGGGCTCATTCTATATATAATGTTAGGTTAGAAGGAGCAATTAATATCAAAAAATAAACCGTTGTGACACATTTTTTATATATAAAATTAACAAATTAGCGAGTTATTGCTCAAAATAAAAATGGGCGCGTTATTATTACATTGGTCCTTAAAATCTTCGCAAGCTTTTGTACGCAATCACCAGGATTTTCCAACCTGTGAGTCAAAAACAACCAGGATTTTCCTTGCCAACTTATATTAAACATTTACTTTTACAAGTTAATAACACGTGGTATGTTTTTATAATGTATATATAAGTCTCTATAAAATATACGATAATAGTAATAATATAAATATATATAATGTGGTTAGAAGGGAAAACATAAATTGGACACATCATTATATTCTTATATATAGATAAATAGAACAGAGATATGTGTTTTATTAAGAAAATACATTGGGTTGCCAATCTTTAAGAAAAAGTAAAACCTACGCTGGGAGGCCCATAGGCCGGTATGGACCTCAAAAAATAAGTTGAGACCACTGTCTCCGTATGTCGTGGGCTACGCATACCTTGGCCTAGCTGATACTTGTTCGCCCTCTGGAAAAAATGATAGTACCAGCTAGATCCCCGAGCGAACTGGATTAAAGAGGGGGCCAACAGCGCGACTGAAGAAGCACATCAGACGCGATTTTTTTCTTCAATGGATGGCTCTTGATGACGTTTTTTTACTTGCCTCTGCACCATACAACTTGTATTTTTAGCCTCCCAGTCCGTGGTGGACCAGCAGCCCATTTGCTGGGCGGGCCAACCTATAGAAACCAACACTCGATTTTTCATCAAGCCCCAAAAACAACACAGTACTATGCTTGTTTTGAGGCCGAAAACATTACGGCAGGGGTTGAGCGGGGGAGGGGGAAGACAGAGCAAAAATATTAAAAAGAGCTGATGCGCCGTTGCTACCCTAACAAAGCAGGTGCAATTCTTCTCGGGAAGAAGGTGTGCCGTTGACACCCACACGTCACAAATCCCACAGTAGACATACTAACAAGTTCACACACAAGTAAAACAGAACAGGTAAACATTCATATCAAACTCAGGTTCACAGGACACGTTCATATTCATAGCCAACATTCACAATCAACTACTCAAAAGATTAATATACAGAAGTTCAGCATGTCTATGCATCCAAATGATTGATAGATCACACAACAATATTCATAGATAATTCACAAAAAGATTCAGATATACACATGTTCAGTATGTTTATGCAACCAACTGATTGAGATCACAGCCAATATCATCCATGGACGAACTTTTATTACCTAGGGTACAGACTGGTAAATGGTGTTCAGTCGGAGGTACTTCTTGCTAAAATTAATACTTGTACGAGTAAACTTTCGAGTACATAAGAGGCAGCACAGACAATCTGAACTTTGCTTGTAGGTTTAATCTCAAATAGTGGCCTCGTGCCGGGGGAGGTTTGAGCAACATGACCACTACTTTCATCCAACTAGTTTACTGGCTCATCTTGGTCATGTAGCTCGCCAAAATTCTACATTGCAGACAAGAAAGGAGGCGGTTGAGAAAATGAACCACCCAAATTTTTTGTGTAGTTCAACTAAAATGGAGCACCCCTGGCATGCAGACTGATTAAGTGCCAGATGAATATACGCGTCAACCAACTTATCTCGAATCTTTAGACTCCATGCCATACAGTTTGCTACCATATGTGCCGATAACCAAAAGGCACAAGTTGGGACCAAAGACTGGACTGCGTTTTTCTGGGCTATGCGCCAAGCAATATTTTTGGCGTTCACTCTCCTAATACTTAGAGTTTGACAACTGGTTGACACCGGTTGATACTCAAATGAATATAGGCACTTTGTCAACATCGATGCTTGCCTGAGTGAACTTTGGATTACATAGCAGCAGCATAAGTACCTGTCCATTTGATCTTTTTGTGCAGTTCTACTGAAATCACCCAATGTAATGATTTGCCTGCGAGTTCAGGCTCCAAATTACCAATACGTATGACAAGCACAATAATCAGGATAAAGACCAGTACCAACCTGTGTGCGGTAGCATATCAATTACTATTTCCTTTGACTGGAAGCCGAGATAAGCCAAGCGACTGATAGCAAAGGAAGGAAGCAAGCCCAGATTAGCGACTGACAGGAAAGGAAGGAAGATGTCGAGGCAATGAAGGACCCAAAATTTTTGTGTGCAGTTCCACCAAAATCGAGCATCCCTGTTGGCACATATATTGAGAGAGTGAGATTACTGTAATAGTGGGACTAGTTGATGAAATATACACTAACAAATAGAAGCACCCTCATTATCTTAATCGGTAAAGTTAGCAACATAGTAGTCTTGCTTAAATAGAGGTATTAGTTTATTTAATCAGTGCCAATTAGATCAACACTCAAAGCATTGCCATGTATCATAGGTTGCAAAACTTTAACGTGCAAAGATAAAGGAGTTTCTCATGACAGTAGCACGATACAAATAGAGATGACATCAAACTAATATGGATGTAGGCCTTAGGCCGGTACCAACCTAAGCAAAAAAAAGCTTATTCATGTAGTCCCAGAAGAGATGATAAAGCACTCACTGGAATCACTCAATAGTATATATTTTTGTGCACTTCAAATGTATGGTTGAAATCACTCTTGTTTACCAATGCTGAGATTATATCGAAAGATTATCAAGAACTTCCAGCAGAGTTAAAGCACTGGTTGGGATACAGTTCATTGTATTTTCTTGTGTAGTTCCACTAAAATGTATGATTGGCACAACATGATCCCTGTTTGCACAAGTAGGAACAAGGTGAAACCTTCATTAGCTTAGTGAGAAAGGATAGAAAGACATTAGCATATTACTCTAACAGTAGCATCAAATTCATCATGGACAATACGCAGAAGTGGAAGGAATCCCTGGAGGATCGTCTCACATGTAAGGTAGACGTTGCCGGAGCCCTTAAATGGCCTCGACTGAGGCGTTGGCTTTAGCAATATCACCTTGGTACTGTTTATTCTTCTTCTTCCTCTCCATGCTCTATTTCTCTTTCTCCTCACCAGTTGGTGAAACCAAGTACATGATTGGCCTTCTATTTCAGAATTGGTTTTGTTAGTGAGGGAGTACAAGTGTACTAGTAAACAATAGCATTATTTTCTCATGGCAGTCGCAAAATAGATATGAACACATGCAATAAATATCATTCTTACCTAAAGGAAGGTTATGGTGCCAATATGGATGATGAGGATTGGAACACAGATCTCCCTTTGTGCAGTTCCACCGAAATGAACCAACTGTTCCATTCTGACATTCCAGTTAAACGGCACAAAAGTCACTTCTTTTAAGAAGTGTTTTGTGCAGTGCACCAAAAGGTCACAACAGCAACCAGGTGAAATGGATATCCCTGTTTGCACAAATAGCTACAAAGGAAACAGTCAGAGTATCAAAAATTACAGGCAAAAACATTTGGCTAAGTCATGGATTATAACAGTGGCATGGCTTCATTTTACCAGGGGCATTAGATTAAGAACAGCTAAATATTTGGTATAAGGGCATGGGACAGTGGGTGCACCAGCAGTCCAGCACCATATACCTAAACCGGGGCATAAAGTGGTGATTCAGAGTTTGTTGCCCCGAGAAACAAACATCCAAGAAACATATCTGGGTTGGTCCCATTTTTGTTCACTCTAGCCACCTACTCCTATGTTTTTTTTTGGAAATGGAGGCGTGCCCCCGGCCTCTGCATCATAATGATGCATTCAGCCATCTTATGTGTGGATAGCAAATCTAGTCCTGGTCATACCACTGTGTACAGTGTTTCCCCTATATTTCCCTTTTCGACCAAGAGACCGGTTGGATGACCAGTCTATACTACTTTCACCCCATATCCTTCATGTTTGTACCAAGTCCGGTGTACATACTAAATTCCCCCACCCCCACTTTATTTCTTGTTTGAACCAAGTACAAGATTCGACTCCATGAAGTAGCTTTACCTCTAACAATAGAAGAAAAAAATATGTGTCGTTGGACCATCCGATCAAGAGGGGCTAAGAGGTAGAAAATGATGCACATGCAGCGACGTAGCGAGCTGGGGAAGTAGAGCTAGGGCGGTTTCGAAGGAAGATATACCTGAAGGTCGTCGGGATGTGGATAGGTGGGTGGCGGGAGGCCGGATCCGCCCACACTAGGGCAACGACGAAGGGTTCGGAGGACCTACCGCGTCGGCGCTCGGCCAGAGATAACGGTGCGGCCGGCAGTGGGTCTCCTCCCTCGCTGTCGACGATAACCTAAACGCTGCCCCACCACCCCTTCATCGGCAGAGGGGGATACCTCCGGATCTGTAACTAGCGGTGAGGATAGAAAGATAGTGTTTTTGAAGGGAGAAAGACAGTGTTACCACCGCTATCTTGTTTAGATCTGGAGAGGATGAGAGTGTGTGAATAGAGAAACCCTAGCAAGCAAGCGCGGAGGCTCCGGCCTATATATACATAGTGGGGTGGTTTTCCCTTTTCACTCCATCAAAAAAATCGTTCAAAATTGTGTACGTGCCAGGTTGCCGTTTTTTTGAGTTGTTGATTGTTTTTTGAGATAGCTACCAGCTTATTCCAAGTGGTGTTACGGTGTGCCAGGTAGCACTTTGTATCTCTCAAGTCTGGTACGAGACCCTCCATTAAATGAACAACCACCCCCTTGTAAAATTTGTGAACAAGCCCACGGCTAAAATATCAGAAACGTGGGCTGCCCCAACATGCATTATTATTTGTATTTTCTATGTGGGAGTATCCACAAAACAAAATGTGAGAGTACAATATTTATTGGGCCCCTTTGTAATTGGTGCTAAATTTTGACCAAAGATTTAACTGACAAAATGTTAGTGCATGTTAACAAAAATTATATCGTTTGATTCCTATTTGAACATAGTTTTCAATTATGTAATTTTTTGTGACATGCATGAACATGTGGTTAGTTAAATTTATAGTCAAAATTTGGCAAGGTGCATTAAATCAACACATGCAAGTATCAAAAGGAGAGTCACGGCATGCATGCATGCGTTGTAATTAATGCATCGGTAAACGCAAATTATTGAAACATATCGAGTACAGTGCTTTGATGTGTCACGTCAACTCGTACAAGACCGAGAAGTTTGATTACTACAACGCCCTCTCCCTCGTGCACCTGCCTTTGGCTGCATGATAGGTGGGCCACCCATCTATTGGGCCCACCTGTCATACACACAAAGGCACGAGCAGTAAGTCAATGAAGCTGCGTCCCTCCCTCGCCCATGAGCGTGGTGGCTGGCAGGACTAGGAGAAGCTTTCGTTCGCTACACGCTCTCCCTCCCGCACGCGGTGGACATGCAGCGGTTCAATCGGTGTCAGATGGCTAGAAGCATGCTATAGTACTCCTCCACTGCAGTAGTACTCCATCATTGTTCGACTTCCCGGAGAGGCGAAGAGCCAAGCGCAGCCCAGATGCTCGTGTGGCAGTTACATGTGTAGAGTAGTCTAGGATAGCATGCACCGTGCCTGTAAGCTTAAAATCGTTGGGGTCGGCTCCATGCTTTTTTTGATTAAAATAATCTTCTGGACCTACCTGTCATCCTGGTGGTTGTAGTTTGCACGCTCATCTGGTCAACACGGGAATATATATTTTAATTTGTGGTGGGGTAAATGTTAGAGGTTGCAGCAAATATAGAGTATACAACAAGCTATCCCTCCCGCACGCGGTGGACGGACATGCAGCAGTGGATTTGATACTGTAGAAGTAGTAGTAACATCATTGTTCATCTTCTCGAAGAGGCGAAGAGCCAAGCGCAACCCAAACGTGGCAGTTGCGAACGCTCGCCACAATGTGTTTGGTTGCATTCTCATCTCGGCTTAGTTGTTCCCTCTTCGTGCATGCTCATCCCAGCACCCCTCTTCATGCATGATCTTCTCATGCATGCTCCTAGTGTATTTGTGTTAAGCTAGTGTGGACTCATGCACCCTTCATACACCCTACCAAACATCAAAGCATCAAAGCATATCACAAAGCATCCGGGCCCGCGTGCCATCCACCAAATCACAGCGAGGTACTATAGTCGAGACTCATTGGTCACCCCGGTGTGGCCGTCATGACCCATCATATCACAAAACCCACACCTTTACCAGAAGTGGTAAAGTGGCCTCGAAGTTGGACTGGACGAAGCAACCATCATTTCACTGGAATGCTCGTTGAAGCCCTTTCTCCCCTTTCTTGAAGAAAACCTCACTCCAGGCTACTCACTTCTGCCATTTTTCTTCTCTACTGACGAAGGAAAGGTGGGCGAATCAGTGATGCTACTATATTTTCATTCCAAGAATCTTCTTTTTGCGAAGCATCGACCGATTCTCATAGCCTATTCTTTTCCCGTTTTCATTGCGATTGTGGTTTCTTTTGATTGCTTTTTGTTTGTCACTTCATTGATGGATCCTGGAGCATTAGGCAAAGAGTTGTCGGCGGACAACCCACTGGAGACAGCGCTCTCCAGGAAGCGAGCACCGACCAACGAGTTGGCCATGTTGGCGGGCCAACCCATGGAGATGAAGAACTCCAAGAAACAAGCATTGGCCAAAGACTTGACGACGTTGGCGGACGAACTCCTCAAAGAAAGTTGGAAGAACAGCAAGGGCCCCACCATGCCTACCCCAGAAACTCTAATGGCTACCTATGCGAGGCTTAAGGCCGAGTTTGAGGAGATAGTCGCTGTTGAGAAGCAGTTTTCCCCTGGCAAGGTGATGGCCCCCATCGAGGACGAGGAGATGGCCCCCGGAGGGATGGGATCCCCCGGTGAGCTGCACAAGGTAAAAAATAATGGCTTACCATAGTTGTGGTTTTTGATTATTTGCAATGTGCTTGCTAATATGTTAGGGTTGTGCAGGTGCCGGTGGACGTCCTTGATGATTCCAATGTCGCGGCCCGTCCTGTGGACAACGCCCCAGAGATCGTTTTCGATGTCGCGGTCCGTCATGTTGACATCGCCCCGGAGATCGATTTCGATGCCGCTAACATCGCCCTAGAGATCGATTCCGATGTCGCGGTGGACATCGCCCCAGAGATCGATTCTCATGCCGTTGTCCGTGCTGTGCTCATTGCCCGAGAGATCGATGACAAGAAATAGTTGGTCGCGCTAATCCTTCAGGGTAGTTTGCATTCTGTTTAATTACTAGAACGATGTGTGTTATCAAACCATCTTAGGGCTAGTGCACTGTCTCGTGTGGGCAGTACTTGCTACTTTTGTTTGATAGTGAATCATGCGAACCCTCTCCGAGTTGTGGAAACAGATGTATCCTCACCAGCTTTTTATGTAATATATGGCATGCTTAGATGTAAGTTTGAACTGTTTATCATATCAGCAGGGCTTGTTTGATGATTCTTGGTGTTAGTAGGCTAGCTACTGTGCAAGCTATAGTACTTGCAAAACACTCACCGAAGAGAAAAGTTGGGGCTGATGAGCTCGTGGTACGCTTATACTGATCCGTCGTCGATCGGCCAATAGCCCAAGCTCCTAAAATTGTAGGCTTAGCGATCGATCATACAATAGTCGACACGGATACATTCAGGCCTCATTTGGTTCATAGGGTATAGGAAAATCGTAGCAAAAGTACAGAGACGTACGACATAAAATCATAGCAGTACAGAGACGTACTCCCTCTGTTCCAAAATTGATGACTCAAGTTTGTACTACTAACTTTGAAACGGAGAGAGTACAAATCCTAGGTGGACTAGTTTGGCCTAGAGGGTTTCAGTGATATGACGTGGTACAGTGCCGTCCAGTCTTCGCGTGTGGTAGCAGTACTGCGGGTACAGTAAGTTTTCTTGAAGAAGCGGATGGTTCCTTCGTCCGACCAACTTACAGTGGGAAAGGTTGGGCCTGCGCTACGACCGGGGTGGACCAGGATAATTTTGTGCATGGCAGGTGGACCAGGATGGTCGACATCCCACATGTCGGCGAATGAAAGTATTCTTTCCGATATAGTGGACGAGCAATGAGTATTCATTGTTTATTTTTTATGAAAGCTGTTGTCTCCACTGTTACGATGGAGGAGTGTGAAACACGGCAGCCCAGTGAACTTGGCATGTGCACCACTCCCTCCTTCCTCATGTAATACTATCATAGTGTTGACTATAAGGTTGGCTATAAGGTTACAACTTTTTCTCACTTTCTCTCTATCTATTTCCTCTCAAATGTTTTTTACCTTTCTTTTTTTAGACACAAATTTTTTTATGCCTCTTTTTTTAGAATTAGTTTTTTATACCTAGAAGCACGTGTAGAGAATGGCTCCTGCAGATCCCACTCCTTGACTTTGTCAATGCCTCTCTCTCCTCCGCATAAGCGGGCTTAGGGCATGTACAATGGTTCTATTGTAGGGATGCCACATAGGATAAATGATGAGGTGGAGGAAAGAGAAATCATAAGAAAAGGCTTGTCTTCTCTTATTTAAGAGAAGACAAGAGATGATCTCTTAGCACAATATGTTTCACCATGTTTTTAGGAATAACTAGTTATTAAAGATAAGGCTAAGAGATGATCCATTGTACACATGTTTTTTAGTCATCTCTAAATTACATGCAAGACTTATGATAAGACTATCTTATCAACCATTGTACATGCCCTTATAGCCCAGATTTTTACGGGTACTACTTGCTATGAATGCGGGCAGCTGGCGTCTGAGGGGGGAGCGCGCGGGGAGGTGGTGGGATGGGGGGTATGGTGGGCCAGGGCAGTCAGAAGCGGGCTTGGAAGCGGTCCGGACTCTCGCATGGCCCACCTCACATTATCACCATATATTTCTTGGAGTCCGTGCGTGGCGGGCGGGCGATCTCTTCTCCCTCCCCCGTCTCACTCTTCTTAGCCGACGCCCGCCGAGCGATTAGATTTCGGCTATCGATGGTTTATTCAATTGCAGTCCCACATGTCAGTGAAAATGCAAGACAACGCGTGTCCCCTCTGGTGAGCGGCGTGCGAGCCGGACTGTCGGGGGTGCGACATGTACGAGTCGTAAGTGTGCCGCCTTTTCCTTTTGAACTTGCAAAGCGTAACATTTTCGTGCGATCGATCATAGAAATCCAGAACAAAATGACGAGGGCGGTGCTTTCCCGCATGTTAGGCGGGCTAGTTTGAGTGATATGACGTGCTATAGTGCCGTCCACTTGCTCCATTTTTATGTAAGCAAGAGTCTACACTCTTATGTGGGAGGAGTGCGAAACACGGCGGATCTGATTTTGATCGAGGGATAACTGTTCCCTGTGAAACAATGGAGCACTGTTAGTGATTATAGCATGATAGTTAGGGCATCTCCAGCGCTGGCCCTCAAATTTACACCGGCATCTATCCGAGGACACTGGTGGATGCCATCCAATGCTGCCCGCATACCTTTCGACAACTGTATGAACTAACCGGACGAAATTCGTGCAAACAAAGCAAATTTCAAATTAACCGGATGAAATTCATTACATTTCGAAAACTTTTCCTATAAACTGGACAAAATTCATTACATATTTCGCACAAACCATACTAAAACCTACTGTAAACCTAATCTAAACGATCACCGGCGCCTGACCACCATGTCCGGCCATGAACCTGAGAAAGCCGGCCATTGCATTTGCCTCCTCCTCATCCGCCTTGATAACCTCCTCCTCCGGAGAACAAGGTTCTGAAGATTTCCACCTCCATGTCGCCGTCAAGTGGCTAATCGGCCGCCGATGTTTATCCCACCAAGCTTGGCGTCGACTGAGTGGAGAAGCGGTGGCCTTCCTAGGACCAGAGCGGTGGCGACCTACCTCGTACTACTCTTCCTCGGTGCAGGCTGCGCCCGCGCACGTGAGCCAGCTTCGTGGTCGTGCAGCGGAGGGCGGCCGGGGGGGAGCCGGCGATCTCCTTCCTCTGCTCCTGCGACAGTAAGTCTAAGAGAGCTTTGGAGTGCGCCCGGAGCGGAGCCGCCGATGTCCTTTGTCTGCTCCTGCGACAGTACGTCCAAGAGAGCTTTGGAGCGCCATGAGGCCATGGTTTGGAGTGGTGCTGACAGAAGGAAGGGACCGGAGGAGAATGAGTGTGGGTCTTTGGCTATGGCTGGGAGCTGGGGCTCAAGTTAATATAGCGGGCGAATGGCAATGAGCCGCGGTGGACGGGTGGATGGCTGGCGCCGGAGTAGGTTCATCGGCAGCCGCTTGTCATTAATGTGGGCGGCATACGGAAGGATAGCCGTGGTGTCATTAACGCGGAACAGTCGCTTGCACCGAGATGCCGCGCGGGTGGCGCTCTCTCGGCCGTCGCGCTGCTGCAATGCCGGCGCCAGTGAGAGGTTGCGTCGGGCGTGAATGCGGACGCTGCTTCAGTGACTTAACCACAGGTGCATTGGAACACTGACATGTGGGCCCAACAGGCATCTGGCCCGCATGTAAGTGACACACCAACTGCACCTGCAGTTAAGTCCAGTGAATGCGGCATTGACGTTCTGGAGAGACGGTGACCGTTTCAGGTGGGAAGCACGAGCTAGCGATGGAAGGGGTTTCGGTAGGCCAGGGCGGTCAGTCGCTGGCGTGGTGGTAAAATGTGAACTCATGGATGACGAGCCTTTGAAGCGTATGCGGCACATATTGACAACCAGGCATCCATGCAACCGCTCTTGTCGCCAGCTAGCCTTCGACGACCACCATTAGACACCACACAACCATGCATAACTTACGAATAATGGACGAATCGATCAGACACACACTCGTGTGCAGTGGCACTATGATCGCTTGCTCACGATGGTACATACTCCGTACCATAGTACCCTCTCTAGCTAGGCTGTTTTATAGATTGTCATTGTGATGGATGATATACATGAGCAAGGCGCCGAGTCACGAGTATGACCATTGGTGTTGAGCCAGGTGAATACATGCTCGGTGTTCGCGGAGGCCTCCAGCAAACGTCTAATCAGTAATGTCACGCACCACCGGGGCGCGTAGGTGACGGGCTCGCCATTTGCATTGCGCCATGAGCAGGACTTTGATTGAGAGGGCGACGTGCATGCATTAGCATGGTTTGACAGCGTGAGCGTGAGTGTGTGGCTATCTGCACACGTACATGCTACTTGCCTCTATGGACGGTGTGCGCTAATGTGTGCATCACGTATAATATAAAAAACCGTTTGTGCATTTAACGCAAAGTATTTCATTTTCATTTGGCTAACGAGTGTGCGTTGCAGCGACGAGTCCGTGGTTTGATTCCTCACATACACATAATTTTGTTTTTTATTTCTTTCTCCATTGATTGGTAGGCCCGCATAGATAGATAGATAAAGAACACGAGCTGATGAGGCGCATGCGGACTGTTTGAATGGTCAACCAGACAAATACGGAGCTATACGCTGAGCCAGTGACCATATAATCACCATATCTCGTATACAATGATCAAAGTGAGCTATCAAGACAAGTTCGATGACCTCCAATGCATTTTACTCAGTAATAAATGACCAAGATTAAAGGGGAATCCAAATTTTCTTCGTCTTCTGTCCTTGAGCTCTTGACAAACCAATGCATTTTACGGTTGTCCGGCCACTCCATCCTAGAGCTGTCATAAAGCGTCTTTCATGCCACCGCGCCGCACACTAACCGGTAAGGAAGTGATGGCATCCCGTCGCGCCGAGTTCCTCGCCGCCCACGACCGCACACAGAATGGTAGGGAAGCGATGGCATCCCGCCGTGCCGAGTTCATCGCCACTCACGACCTCACACCTATGTGGGCGGAATTCGAAGCTGCCAAGGCCGAATGGGCGGTAGAGCAAGAGGCGGCCAAAGCCGCACAGAGGGAGCGGAAAAGTCAGAAAGCACTCAAGAAAAGAGAGGCCCGCCGCCGCAAGAAAGAAGAGGACGCACGCGCTGCTGCAGAGAGGTCAGCGGAGATCCAAGCATGGTGGGGTGTCACCGACAAAGCCGGGAAGTAGAACGACGGTGCCTGGCCAGCGTGTGAGAAGTAGTAGTACTAGTAGTTAGTGTGTGTGTCTGTGTCGCCCGTACATTTGTTTAATTAATTATGAGCATGTACCAGTACTACTAGTTACTACTGTAGTTTTTAGAGCAAATTACCAGTACATTAGCCTAGACTCAATGGAAAAAATCCTATCCTATGCATCAAATGGCATCTCTTTCTCCATAGGAATTGAGATGCATGTCATCTCACTTCCTATGATTTTCATATTCCTATAAAATTCCTATCCTATGAACCAAAGGAGGCCTCTGCTGGAGTAACTACTGTAGCTAGCAGTACTGCTGGTACAGTAGTTTTCTTCAAGAAGTGGGATTCAACGAAGTTATGATGGTTCCTTCGTCCGAGCAACTTCAAAGTGGGAAAGGTTGGGCCTGTGATTTGACGGCTCATTAGTAATTACTGCGGCGCGATGACCTGGTGACTCTCCCTTGGAGTTCTGCGAGCATGGCAAGTGGACCAGGATGGTCGACGTCCCACATGTCGGCGAACGGAAGTATTCTTTCCGATACCGAGGAGCAAGGAAACCGCGTGGTATAGTATCACTGCTGATTTATATTTATTTTTTATTTCTGATGAATGCTAGCGTCTCAACTCTTACGACGAAGGATTGCCAAACGCGGCACATGCTGGATGTCCCAGACGTCGGCGAAAGGAGTGGGACATGAATAACGTGGTAGAGCGTCTCCACTTCTGGGTCGGAGACCACACGTAGTAGTATAGTGGTATGAACGATACAAAGTGCGACCCGGAGAGAAAGACACGTCTAGTTGGAAGGTCTCGGGGCATACACGTAAACAAATATAAAACCTAATATGTGCCTCCAATTAATATAGTAGTAGTAGAGTACTTAGGCACGTACTCCATAACATCACCGGGCATTGCACGTACAACATTTAGTGGTAGTAAGAGACAAATACCTATATGCCACGCATGTTCATACTATTTGTGCCTTTCTACTTCACTTACTGCGCTACATAACTCAGGTTTGTACGTCCACTCCTGGGTACATGTCCGTCTCGTAGTTCCAGTCCCACGTGTTCTTCATAGATGGAACGATCCATAACTGTGGGCAACGGGAGTCCATATCATCGCAGTTAGTGTGGCTCCCCATGATGGAGACTCATCCAAACTATGGCCAGCCTCGACGAGGAGTAGTCACGTGCACCGGGAAGCGGCGCTCTCTCGGCCGTCGCGCTGCTTCAAAGACGGCGCCGGTGAGAGGTCGCCTCCGCTCTGGCCGGGCATTAATGTGGCACAGACGTTCCGGGGCGACGCTGATCGTTTCACGTGGGAAGCACGCGACGGCAAGGGAGGGGGTTGGATCGGCCAGGGCGGTCAGACGCGGGCGTGGTGGTGGTATTGGTTTTGAACCGTTTCAGGTGTAGTACTGGTAGTTTGCAAAACTACTCCATTATTGCACTCAGTTTCCTAAGAAAATGTGGTAAAAACATTACTCCACAGCCCGCTTCCCTTCTCCTTCCTCTTCCACCGCCCGCGCACGTCCGCGGGAAGCGACCGGTCAACCCTTATATAGGAGTGCTAGCACAAAAATATGCATGCATGACCACTAAAATTTCCAGATTAAAGCGCCGCTCTGATGGGAGTATGGCGTATGTTGTTACCTTCGGCCGGGCCATGGCTACCGGGCTACGACGACCAGAGAAGAGCCGGCGGGAGGGGAATGAATACAGCTACTGTTTGGGTTCGCCGTCCGGTTTAAATAAATGTGCACCGTCACGTGTACCCGCGGGTGTACAAATTGTAACATACGTGTCTGCTTAAGTGGGCGTCACGTAACTGGTGTGTGTGAGAGATTCTGAGAGACAGAGTGCATGTGTGCGACTCTACTCTTCGTACATGTACTCAACCTTTTGCATCGCGAAGTATAATGGTATTACACTTTAGCTAGTGATTTACGTGGCCATGTTAACGTGGTTGTGTAAAAAATGTCACTTCCTGCTCGTCATTTGCGTTATATAATTACTAGCAAGATGCTCGTGCATTGCACGGAACATCAATATGCATTTTTTACAAAACACCTGTTGTGATTGACCCATGCAGGAGTAATCCCATGTGTAAAAACTAATGATATCTCAAGAATTTTATCGAAAAACTGGTATCTCGACAATTTCATCAAAAAATGAAAGATGAGAGATAAGGTGAGGAGGAGTGGAGCGTGGTGCTGACTGGTGGTCGGACTGGGCGGAGGCATGGGGATGGACGGCGCCGGCAGGCGGCAGCGGCCACCATGCTAGATTGTTCCAGAGAATTCCTTTTTTAATTGCTCAGCAATGAGGTTGTGGGAGATAAGGACGATGAACGAGGCAAGGCCTTGTCTATAAATGTGGAGAGAGGTGCGGGTATCTTTTGTAAAATTGTCATAGTTTGCTTTCTATCCGTTAGATATAGATCAGACGGTCTATATTACAAGATGGCAGGCACACCATCATCACCAACTCGTTTTTTTATAAGAGTAGAGATGATAAGTTTGCTAACTACTAAAGTAAAGTGGAATTTTTCCATGTTATACAAGTAAATTAAGGTGATTGCTTATCATACGGGTAAGGTTGGACGAAGGGTGGTAGGAACAAATGCTCCGCCTAGAGCATGCGTGTGTGAGATGGAGTCTTAGTGTGTGTGTGTGGGAGGGATGGGGTGGGGGTGGGTGCCTGTGTGTGTGTGTGTGTGACGCAGGGTCCTCGGTGGCGGATGTAATTTAAGTGTGTGTGGCTTCATCATAGTGTATGACAGGGGCCACCAACGAGGGGGTGCGAGAGAAAAGGCCCGTAGAGAGGGAAGAGAAGGTGTGTGCGCGTGAGAGGAGTCGACATCGAGAGAACATGTTTGTTCGAGAGACACCGAGGAAGACTACTATATTCGATGGTGCATGTAGGCGGGAATTAAACGAAGGGATGGTCTTATTGGTTTCGGGGATATAGGGGAAGAGTGAGAGAGGGGGGTAGCTAGAAGGAGATTGTTAAGTGTGAGTGTGTGTTTTACCCATCCAGGCGGAAGTTATGTGCACAAGAAGAGAACGATTCGATGTGGCGTTAGGGTTGAGGGTAATTAACTATGTATGGAGACATAGGAGACCTTGAACGTGCATGTGCGAGAGGTATACATGTATAAGTGGGATGTTTGTGTGCGCGCGCGAGCATGGTCGAGATAAAAGACAGAAGACATAAGTCATAAGATCAGCGATAGGGGAGAGATCGGTATGACAATATGCATGCATGTGAGAGTGCAGGGAAGAAGGCTCGATAATTGAGCATGTATTTTTGTCTTTAAGAGATAGTGGCGTGGGCTGGAGCATGCATCTATGGCGAGCAGAGGGAGCAAGACACAACGATTGTGCAAAAGAGATCAACCTGTAAATTCATGTATGGAGAGACATATATAGTGTGGGTGATAGGAAGCAAGAGTGCATGTGGGAAAGAAATGTTGACGGAGAAACTACAGATAGATACTGAGACAAAGATGCTAGATAGAGGGACATCGGCTAGTTTGAGTGTTGGAGATGACTGCCGGGTGGTTCAGAGGGTGAAGTTATGTGTGTGTGAGAGAAAGATAAAAAGAGGGCACTTGACTGCATGTAGAGAGAAACATATATAGTGTGCGTGATAGGAAGCAAGAGTGAGGGCGGGAAAGAAGGTTGATGGAGAAACAGATAAATAGAAAGATAAAGATGCCAGCTAGTGTGTGTTAGAGATAGGAGTCGAGTGGATCAGAAGGCTGAGTTATGTGTGTGGGTGTGAGAGAGATAGAGAGTGTGCATGTGAGGCACATACAAACAAATATCAGAGAGAAATGAGATCCCGAGAGACGGAGTTTTGTGTCTGCGAGAGAGAAAGATATTTCACAACGAGAGTGATAGCTAGAGAGACATATGAGGGAATGCAAGATATCTCTAGGGAGAGAGAGTCTGTGTGAGCGACATACAAGAGAATGGTGGAGAGATATGAGACCCTGGGAGACAAAGTTTGTGTTTGTGTGTGAGAAAGAGATATTTAAGAGGAAGAGTCATAGCTTCTCATATCTAAGGAGAGAAAGACATCTCTGTGTGAGAGGGGGTGTGTGAGTGGCACACAGGGGAATAGTAGAGAGAAATGAGACCCCGGGGGACAAAGTTTGTGTTTGTGTGAGAGAAAGAGATTTCACATGGAGAATCATAGTTAGAGACACATAGCAGGGAGCGAGATATACTTAGAGAGAGATAGAGTGATGAAGGTTGAGGGAGAGAGTACCGTCAGTGTGTTGCGAAGATAAAAGATCATTGTCGACATATAGGTAGCACGAGAGATACCCGAGAGACGATGAACGCATATAGGTCCAGAGAGATACTCCTATATAAGCATGAGTGATAGCTATATGAGATGAATATCTGGATTAAAGGGGATTCAAATATTTAAATTGGAGATCATGACATTGATAATATCATAACGCAAATTGGTGTATGAAACATGCATATTCATTTGAATTTGGGGACACATGTAATGTTATATAGTTTATCAATATTAGTTATCCATAGATTTTTTAATTAGAGACAATGCATGATTTATATGCAATTAATGTCTAAACGGGGTTACACTATATGTTGCGTGTGTGAAACACATTATACATGTTTGAGAAGTAAAAAACCACATGAAACACACATTAATTGGAGACAGTTACCGAGGAATGCATACATTGGATTACAACATAAAGTGGTTTCAAATATTTGGAAATCCACAGCCTTATGAATCTGAGATCATACCATTTGTAAACCATATTTATGTATAAAGGGTGTTGTGCTTTTCAAAGTATATATAAAAATGATGTATATAGAATTTTATTCCAATCGCAAATGGATCCTGCCCGAACAAAAATAGAATACAAACTGGATCCGAATTGAGTTGGCATGGTAAACATACACTCTTGCTCTGCAAAAATTTGAACGAAGCGGGGAAAGTCACAGTAACCGCCCGAAACCAAAATCTGCGAGATGGAAATTACTGCCTATCCCTGACACGCAAAGCCTATCGGCTCGATTTCTATAGGTTTCGATAGGGGTAGGTTTGTAATTTCACTCAAACGTGACATAACCGCCTCTCACCCGGATTCATACACGGTGGGCGCCAAAACACAGTGTCTCCTTGGCCAAAATCGACTCCCTCCCCGATTCATACACGGTGGGCGCCAAAAACAAACTCCCGTTGGCAAATATCCGGTGTATGCGAGATTACCGTCCTATCCCCAACCGACTAATATTGTTGTGATGTAGGAAATTTTAAACGGGGGCTAAGTTTGTGAATTTCCTCGCATTTGAGACAAGCGCGCCCTGAAGACATGGTTACCCCTTCCTCTCTCCCTCCATTTCCCAATTCGTACTCCGTGGGCGCCAAAACACCCTCTCCAGCCAGCCTTCCCCGTCCGCCACCCCATCCACCGTCGTCCTCCTCCGCCACGTCGGAGCTGATACCCCGACGCTGTCGGCCATTACAAGAGATCGACCTCTCTCATCCATGGCTTCGGACCAGGATCCTTGCATCACGTCCTCTCGCTTCATCCCCGCCGTCGTCCACCTTGCCGGCGCCGCTCCTACGACCGTCTCATCCACCGCGCCCTGCTGCCACCGTTTACCCTCCTAGATCCGCTTCCACGCCGCCGACAGCCATCGCTACCGCAGCACCGTCCAATTCTCAGCAGATGCATACACAGCGCTGCACTAGAGGCGGTACTCTTTCGTATCTGCTCAACTTATTTATCGCAGCAAGAAAATAGATCGCCATTGCTTTACTCTGATTTCTTGTCCATCACTTACTTGCTAGTTGAAAGCAAACATTGGTTGCAAAGTTGCCATTGTCCGGTTTGCACTTTCAGATCCGCTATGGCACGCTCAACACTATACTCGCAATGCTTATGGTTTTCCCCTTTTATATTCCACCGGTGCGATTTTTGAGAGCTTGCCGGAGTTCGCCGGTGCGAAGGAAGGGGCTCGGATGGGGACGGCGGTTGTGGGGGGCGGTGGTGGGGCCTCGCCGAACAAAGAAAACTCGACGTGGGTGGGGGCGAGGGTGTGGGTGGGGGTGGCGGAGGAACACAGGCGGTGGGGGCCGGTGGTCCGGCCGGCGGCCCGTGCAGTGTTCTGTATGGGAAGAATCAGAGACAAGGAAGAAGAAGGGTTAGGAGACGTAGGATCTTCATCCAACCGCCTAAAATGGTCGACTGACCCAAATGACAAAAGGTACGCGACTTGCATGCAGACATGCAGAATATGCTTCCTCTTTTGTTCTTTAACATGTTCCTCTTCTGTTCTTCTTTAGTAAGCACAGTATGTACCTTGTCAGGAAGGGGAGCAGGGACATCTGCAGTCGACACCTCTATTGGGCCTGTTCTGCTAAATGATTTCGCACTTCGAGTTGGTCTGCCATAATACCCCGAAATTGGTGGGAGACGCGCGGTCTTTGATAGACTAAACTGATAGTAACAGTTGTGCGCCTTCAGATGAATAGAGCTGGCCTGTAGGTGATCGATAGGCTGCATATTAATAGCGGCAAAACCATATGTTTTCCAGCCAGTTCCGCTTTCCCGATTTATTTATGCTGGTTATGGTGTACCCCTATTATCTACACTATGATCTGCCTACTGGCTCTGCGCTCTCGTTATCATGGTTTGGCAATAAACTTTCTATACGATATATTATGAACCTATCGTCTGCCAACTATCCTTACATCTAGGGCCCCCAACAGGGAGCTTATTTTTTTGTGTAGTGGTGCCAAATTATATTAATCTACTCACCATATTACAGCACACATGGGCTCTCTCATTAGAATCCAGTGATATCACACAAGGGTTTACAGGGAGCCTTTATTATATTACAATATCCTCTGCATTACAAAGATAATCTCACTACTATTTGTGTTTTCATGCTTTACAGATATTGTACGTAATCACAATGAATATAAGAATGCGCACATCAGAAGAATATTGCAGAAGAGTTCAATGGGTAACAGACTTGGCATCAAGGGATTGAGGTCCATTGTGGATGCAATGAAACCCACATGCTCCCGACCTATAGATTCGTATTCAGAATATGATCCTAATGACTATTCTGAGCTCAAGGAGTCAAAGGCAGATGGCCTATCCTGTTCACCCAATAAGGTGTCTGTTCTAATTTGGCAAGGTTTTATTGGTTGCACATATCTTGCATAAGGTGTCTTGCATTTCTTTTGCTTCGTTGCACCGCCATCTGCTTAGTTTACTCATGATATATGTGAAGATGCCATGCCCATCCATTATCAACACCTATTCCATTTGTCGTCATACCATGTTTTTCATTCAAATGTTGTTCTTGTGTTTCAGACATCCAAAAGGAAGAGGGTGATTGCAGAACCTGAAGGAGTACAAGCAAAGTCCTTGAAAAAGGTGGTGCTACCGGAGAAATCACATAGCACCCGACGTATTATGGCGATCGAACCAGCGCCGCAAAACCTAGGATATTGCAACTATGCTGGTCGCTGCTTTGCTCTTGTGAGTACCTATTGTCCTATCGTTGTCCTTACATTCATACCTGGTGGATTATGTGACATCATTGTGCGTTATAGCTTGCTTATCCACTGTTTGCTCCAAATTATCAGATCTATATTAATGCTTAAATTAATGTAGAATAAACCCAATGCCTATGAAGAAATTTAGTTCTGCATTGTTCTTGTAAGTATCTGTTGTCCTTCATCATTGTACTTATATTTGTCAGCTAGTTCTTCATGTACACTTTGCATCTTATTTTCCCTTGTCCTCCATTTTTCTACACATCAGATCTACATTTACTCTTGCCAAAATATTGAATAAAACCAATGTTACTGAAGAAGTTTAGCTCCGCATTGCTCTTGTCAGTGCCTTCTGCCTGTATGCTGTATTTACATTTGTACTCTGCATCTTAAGTTAAATAATCGCTATTTTTTCTTTATTTTCACATCTATATTTACTCTTAACAAAATGTGGAATAAAGGCAATACTCTTGAAGAAGAGTGTGCGGTAAACTTCTTGAATTGCCCCCCCCCCATCAATATGGACAAGGCCTTTATAGAGCTTGTCTTCACTACTAATGTAAGTTTGTCCTCCTCAAGCCTTCAAACTTTGTTGTTTATATTTGGATAGCTATGAG
The DNA here is from genome assembly GCF_002575655.3 of Aegilops tauschii subsp. strangulata. NCBI lineage: Eukaryota > Viridiplantae > Streptophyta > Magnoliopsida > Poales > Poaceae > Aegilops > Aegilops tauschii. Next base: position 60,268,901 of record NC_053039.3, on the reverse strand, counting down.
TGCAAATGTTGTTTATTTTTGTCGTCCACATCAAATTGCTTGTTCAAAGTTTATAAAGTAGAAGTACATAAACATAAGTTTGTCCTTCTCATTTCAGTCTTTAGTTGTACAATCTAGTTCCTTATTCGTACCACGTAAATTAAACTAAACATAGCAAATTATCTTCTGTAGCACTATGTGTATGCTTGTGTTCTTGATCTGTAATCCAGTGGTGTGGTGAGACTACCAACAACAGCACAATGTCATATCCTGCTATGTCTCAACTATGAACAATGCCATATTATATTAATGTTATTTAAATCATGTCTCTTTATTTACCAATCTAAAATGGTATAAATTGACAGTGCACTCACCATTCATGCTTATACGTTGTTTAGAACTACATCTATGCTTGTGTTCTTGATCTGTAATCCAGTGGTCTGGTGAAGCTGGCCGCTCCTGCACAATGCCATTTCCTGCCGTCTTAACTATGAACAATGCCTATTATGTTAATGCTATTTTAAACCGTGTCTCTTTATTTCTGACAAAGAAATGAGATGAATTGACAGCGTTGATGCTTATACGTGCAAAACCTGTTATCTACCTACTTGTTTCTCTTTCAGGGTGACAACACTGCTGCTAGGAAGAACTGCCACAATGATAGTGAGACGAACCCATTGTTTGTCCCTCTAACACATATTCCAGAGGAGAAGGCAACACATATTGAGGGTAGGGATACAACCACGAAGTCACATCTTGATGTAGTGTCAAACTTACTCAGTGACACAAGCTCGATGAAGTCGCCACCTGAATCTGTTCGACTTCTTCAGTCTGAAATTCAAGCAGAAATACATGCTTCTGCTCAAATACGACTGTAACTCCAATCTCTATGAAAGATTAACCGTAAGTATAGGACGTTTATTGATGCTATGCAGCTTAAGTTGGTGGATATGAGCGCCAAAGAAGCGCAGTCTCATCAGGTTGCTAAGCTGCTTGCGCTGCAGCTCCTGGGTCGGGCTAACCTTTCTTGAACTGTGTTGAAGTGATGTCGGTTCTGTCTATTATTTTGTCCGCCTGATAACTTCCACTGGTGGCGACCTTCCCAGTTTATGTAATCTTTTGTCTGGTCGCCCTTTATTATCACTGGCGCCGAACTTTGATGCCGAGGGGATGTAATATGCTGTAATTTCTTTGTTGTATAGTCTAGGTTTATTCTTGGTCGGTATGCTGTAATTTAGGCCAGAAGGTTCAGTGGATCTCAGTGTTGTCGGTCTTCAGGCCGGCCCGTTACTCATATGGGCCAAAACTTGGGCCTATAATCATCTTGGGCCATTAGCAGGTCTAAACCTATAGTTGTTTCCCGCCTTTAACAGGTCGAGTAAAGTTCTGTCCAGCTGGGCTAGAGAATACCATCGGCTTTTAACAGGCTAAAGCCTAGATTGGGCTAGTGTTGAGCCAAAAAAATCATGGGCCAATACAGGCCGAAATTGCCTAAGGCCCACGTTTGGCCCAAATAGGACGAGCAGTTAACAAGCCAAAATATATCTCGGGCCTGTTTGGCCCAATAAAATTATGGGCTTTAAGCAGACCGGTATCTACGCGGGCCATAGGCCTAAAAGTGTCACGGGCCATTATCAGATGGGTTGTAAGGAGGCCGGATTCAATGCGGGTTGTAATTAGGCCCAACTGTTACACGGGCCATTAACAGGCTGATAGGCCAGTTGGGCTGAAATTTATCCACGAAGACTACGGGCCGCTAAGAGGCCTAAAGTTACTTTGGACAAGAAATAGCCCAGTTTCTGCATGGGCCGTTAAATGGCCTAAATTAAACCGGGCCAACAACATCCCAGATGCACCATGGGCCGCTAACAGGCCGAAACTATTATCGGGCTGAACTGGTAAACGGGCATTCAACAGGCTGAAATACAAACCTGTCTTAGTATGGGCCCAAAAGAACAGTGGCCTATTAACGGGCCTGATCCGATATGGGCCGTAATTTGGCCCAAAACACGGCAGGCTGTGAATGGGCCTGATCTGGTATGGGCCTCAATTTGACCCAAAACATGGCAGGTTGTTAACGGGCCAGCCCACTAGTGTCTGAAAAAACATGGTGGGCCTTTAGCTGGGCCGGCCTTTTCATCGGAATGGGCCGTTGTTGGGTCGTGCCACGAGTCGACGTATCATAGGCGCCTCCTGTCCAATGAGTGGTTGACATCTGTCTGAACGTTGAGCCAACATGTGTTTCCTCCGGCCAATGAGAATTTTACGCATGGAAAATCCCCATTGGTCCGGGCTATTAACGGGTTATCAGATCCAAAACCGGACCCGATAGCTTAACGGCGACTCGTTACGGTCGATGCCACGTGTAGGTCACCCTTGACAAAAGCACTTCTATGATGTGTGATTTATCGTCATGGAAGTGGACACTTCTGTGATGATAATTTTGGTAATGTCATGGAACACTTCTACGACAGCACATGTATGACTATCTTGATTCGGTCATAAAATTGTCATGGATGTACATGCATGACAGAAAACGTGACCGACTGTGACAAACATGTATCATCACGGAAGTGTATTTTTTGTAGTGGGTAGATCAGTAGATGTTTTTCTTCTAGGAGTACAAGTCATCAACCGTTATTTCTCAGTAATTGTTTCCCTTATACCTATTGTTGCTTACAGGGATATCAAAATTAAAGCTCGGTTTTATTCCGACTTTGATTTTAGTTGAACTGCACAAAAGGAGCCAATGTGTCTAAGGTAAACTGCTGCATTAGTGGGTCCAGTTGGTCTTACCACTTTGCAGAAAGAAGCAGTCACTGTTTGAGCTACATTACACAAGGAATGATCGAGAAGCTTTACAGAGTATTAGCAGACGTTGGTGACATGACTAGTCTGCAGAGAGCATACGCAACTCTACAACAAGTGGAGTGCACTGGGCAAAAAGTGCCCAAACAAGTACAAGAAGCTAGGACAGGACTCCAAGTCTGTCAATGTCATTCTAAGCAACAATGATGGGGCATCTGGGTATGGTAATCTGTTTACCATACTTTCAGTTTGTTAGTCCACGGATTTGTGGGTTGACACTGGGGCCAATATTCATGTGTGTGTTGATGTGTCTTTGTTTTCTTGCAGTATATAAATACGAAATCCACAGGGATGCTCAGCTTGATTTTAGTGGAACTGCACAAAATGTTCAGATGGTTCGTGTCCTCCATAATACTTCATCATGCACAATACATCAAATGGTTCTCTAATCATTCATTGTCACCTTGAGCCACCGGACTATCAGGTGACAAACTAATGACAAACCCTACCTGTTCCACAATCATAGGCATTACATATTATGAATGGGAAAACCTTGTCAAAGTTTAATCATTGATCTTAGCAAGAAGACATTAGTTTAATATATTGGAATTGGAAAACCTTGTCAAATTTTTCTCATTGATGTTAGCCAGAAGACATGCATTTGATATTTTTGAGTGGGACGCCCTTTGCTGTGAGCAACGTCGATCGTTTTTTCCTATTCTTGTCTTCAGTTCAAAAATATTTACTCTGCAGAGATGCAGTCACATGAATGTTGACTTATGTAAGGTATTTTAAGAGTTTGTTTTGAATGTTGTCTATGTAATGCCAGGCCTTGTGAGTTTGATTGGAAAGTTGAGCTTGGAATGCTGTGGCATGCGGCATCACGAGATGTTCACCATGCCTCCTGAGAATAATGCTTCATATTGTTTTGCATGTTGAGCTAATGCCTGTGATTTGCATGTTATGAAGACCATCCTCTTCTGTTGTTTCTGTGCTTAAGAAGTTCATTGTCTTATGTTTCATTCATAGCCTATACGACAACTCGGGTAGGTTAGAGGTGAAACCATATGATCTTCCGGCCAACTCATCATCTTAGGTCGTGATTGCATCGTCGTTTTCCAACCAAAACCACTTGTAAAACTGACACTTGTAAATAAAAGCAGATGGTCTCAGGCGAAGCGCTTGGTTGGTCGATTTCGACTAGTAAAATATACACCGGTCTCTCAAATTACACGTGTAACACACCGGTTTTCATTACAGACCTCGGGCCCTCGGTTTCATTACGCCTATATTTTACGCGTTGTTTTCGATGACGAGTAAATTACACTTGTATCTTAATACAGGTGTGAAATAAACCAGAGCTCCCAAGCGCGGCCTTACCGTTTCATGCCGTCTCAGTCTCTCGAAGGTGCTCATAGGTGTCCGATGATCCTGGCTTCCTGAATGAGCAGCGGGCGATGTATCATACCATCCGTAGGGCCCGCGAGGCCCTCTCCATCGTCCTTCGAGTTGTTGCGCTCGCCGTGGAGCCGAGCATTGTCAACATGATCAACGAACATGAGGATTCAGGAGATGACTTTATTTTCACTCGATGATAGTAGGGACCCACTAGGGCCATAGCCGTACGTACGCAAGTGCATCCTTATTATGTACAACTATAATTTTTTTTGCTTCCTCCTGGTTTCCTGACATCACGGTCCCACACCATTGTCAACCTATGTAGTCAATAAATGAGAGAATTGCACAAGGAGCGGCCGACAGCTGGGACCAAGCAGCTCGAGCAGTATTTGTGTTTTTGAGGTGTGAGCACTGCAGAGTTTTTCTTGAGCGATGTTTTCGTTGTTGTTCAGAGGAGAGCAGGGTATTAACTAGGCGGGCTGTGGCCCATCTAGCCCAGGCCAGATATCCAGCCCAGATATTAATTTTTTCCAAGCTGAAAATGGCTAGCCCCGCTGGGTCAACTTGTTATTCTCCGCCCCGCTGGGCTGCAAATCTTTCCTAGGAGGGATGCATTAGGCTTAACAAGAAAATGGGCTTTAAGAAATAATAAATGGGATGTAATTATAAAAACTGGGCAGTAACTATAAAAAAATGCAACCAACACGTAATTAGTTTATAAAATATTATTTTTGGATTTTGAAAATTTTAATTTCAATAATTGTTGCGCGCGCAATGTTTCATTGGATTTTTACGTAATACAAATTTATATTGAAATTGTATTTAATCCGACTAGAAATTTTGGGGTAAAAATATTTCGGATCCCATCAAAATGTGGCAAATTTTATTGAATTCTGTTTTGAACGGTTGGTTGAAATAATTAATCATTGTCCTAGCTAGAAAATGGGCTCTACTTTTAACAAACTGTAAATGGGTTGTAGTAAATTCCATTAGAATTCAAAAATGGGTTGTACATTCTTACAAATCGCAAATGGGCTATATGTTCTCTTCCACACACTTGTGGGACTACTAAGTTGACGCATCCCCTAAAAAAACAAAAACTAAGTTGACGCGTATGCAAGGCTTTGTCAACTTATAGTCAACACACGGTTCTAGCAGCAGTCGCTGTTGGATGTCCATCCAACGGATATCGTGCTTCTTCTTCAATCTCGAATATTCTAGCTTCAGCCGTCCAAAAAATGATTCCTCCCCCTGACATCTAGGGCGCACCGTTTCGGAGGCTGACCTGTGGGCCTACTAAGTTGACGCGTACCAAGGGCTTTGTCAACTTAGTCAATATAAACGATTCTAGCTGCAGTGACCAAATGATGTCCATCCAACGGTCGTCGTGCTTCTTCAACCTCTGGTCTTCTTGCTCCAGCCGCCCAAAGCAGCGCCAGTTGTGCCGCCTGCTCCTGCTTCCCGTGGTCGGCTGTGTTGCCGTGGAGGCTTCACCGCCCCCTACTACTCCCACCGCTAGCCAGACCATCCCTCTACTCACCCACACCCCCTGTTATTCTGCGGCGACGGCAGCCTCACACCGCAGCCGAACCAGTGAACCCTCGTACTCCTCTTCGCATGGGCATCCACTGCGCGTCTTCCTCCGCTCCGCATCGTCCCCTTCCTAGGCCTCGCCGTCGTCCACCGCCTTGGTGCTCTCGGCGCAGCGTGGTTAATGTGGTCAACGAACGACTTCCATCGGAAGAGTACTGTACGTGGAGAGCCTGACAGCTGGGTCCATGGCCACAGCAAGGAAGTGCCTCCTTATTACACGCAAAATAATGATTCCTCCACCTAACAGCAGGGACCCACCGGACGGGCCATCGTATTTCGCAAAAAACATTCCCCCCTGATAGCTGGGACCCACCAGCTACATCTTCGCACGCAAGAAAGTGCGTCATATTACGAGCAAAAAAATGATCCCCCCTGACTGCTGGGACCCACCAGCTACATCTTCGCACACATGGAAGTGCCTGACAGCCCGGACCCACCTGGTCGAAGCGTACGTAGCGTTGTCATTCTGGTCGCGAACGTGTACGTACATACTGGTCGATCGGTCTGTCTGCAGGCTGCAGCGATGAACCGTGGCCGTGTAAGGAAGGGCTCGTGTCGTAGTATAGGCGAGCACGTGCCGTAGTAGAGGCGCACACGTAGCATGTACACGTACGTACAGCCAGGGTGCAAGAAAGAAAATACGGCCACGTACGTACATACGGGCGGGGTCTCGAACGCCTACTCGCGCATACGTATGGCCAGGGCTCATGTACATGGCTGGGTCGGAATGGAGAAACTGCGTCGTCGTCGTGTTCATGGGGAGGCAACGGAATGCGTCATGTTCATCGGGAGGCAACGGAACGTGTGCTGTTCATCGGGAGCCAACCGGCTTGGACGGAACAACCGATGGAAACGCGGCTTGGCATACCGTAGAACGGAGGAAACGGCCTTGTGTTCGACCGGCCACGGTCGAAACGGGAACCTGTTCATCGGGAGGGGTCTGGCGTACCGCAAAACGGAGGAAACGGACTTCCCTTGGACCTCCTACGGTCGAAATGGGGTCCAGTTGATCGGGAGGGGTGTGGCGTACCGCAAAACGGAGGAAACGGACTTGTGGGTGAGCGCTACGGTCGAAACGGGGGTCCTGTTCATCGGGAGGGGTGTGGCGTACCGCAAAACGGGACTCCACGGGATACTGTTCATCTCCACCGTCGACCTCCTCCAGCCTCCACGGGCTATTGTTTATCCACCATCGACCTCCTCCAGCCTCCACCTGCGACTGTTCATCCACGGGCTCCTGTTCATCCAGCCTCCACCGCGCGCTCCTCCACCGGCTACTGTTCAACCAGGCGTCTCCACGGGGTCCTGTTCAACCACCCCTCCACGGGCTACTGTTCATCCAGCCCTCCACCGGCTACTGTTCAACCAGCCCTCCACGGGGTCGTGCTGTTCATCCACCCCTCCACCGGCTCGATCGATGGGGTCCTGGTCATCCAGCGGCAACACCACGGGTTCCTGTTCATCCACCCCCCCCCCCCCCCCCACCATGAACTGTTCATCCAACCCCCCAACAACGCTCACTGTTCATCAAGAGGCAGCATCGAACGGCTTTAGTTAGCAGCAGTAGCGAAGGAATCACTCGGGTTCAGTTAACAGCAAGGGATCTATCGATCGCTCGGGTTCAGTAACGCGTAGCCTGCAGTGCAATCGCTCGGGTTCAGTTAGAGCCCAATGCCTTGCTCGGGTTCAGTTAGAGCGCAACGCCTCGCACACGCGCGTACGTGTATGAGAGAAACGCGCATCGCTCAGCCCCCAACCACGCACCGTAACCGGGAACTCCCCCGATATTTTCCTCAGCCTGGCTTCTACCACGGTTTTTTCCGTCATGGACGGCCCAAAGAATGTCATGCAGCTGCATCTCCGGCCCGCCCAGGACGAAAAGCCCATTTTCTGTCATGATTTTTTGTCATAGAAGTAGGAGCCCACCGCATCTATGATGATACCGGGTTTTTTCACAATTATCCTCATAGAAGTGTCATAAGCATGACATAAAAAATCGTTCGGCCAAAAATGTCACGGATGTGTCTTTTTTTTGTAGTGTTACGTTGTGACGTTTGATAGCACACAAGGTATTCCTCCGGTATCCGGGAGTTGCATGATCTCATAGTCAAAGGAATATGTATTTGACATACATGAAAGCAATAGCAATATAACTGAATGATCAACATGCTAAGCTAACGGATAGGTCTTGTCCATCACATCATTCTCTAATGATGTGATCCCGTTCATCAAATGACAACACATGTCTATGGTCAGGAAACATAACCATCTTTGATTAACAAGCTAGTCAAGTAGAGGCATACTAGGGACAGTCTGTTTGTCTATGTATTCACACATGTACTAAGTTTCCAGTTAATACAATTCTAGCATGAATAATAAACATTTATCATGATATAAGGAAATATAAATAACAACTTTATTATTGCCTCTAGGGTATATTTCCTTCAGTCTCTCACTTGCACTAGAGTCAATAATCTAGATTACATAGTAATGATTCTAACACCCATGGAGTCTTGGTGCTGATCATGTTTTGCTCGTGAGAGAGGCTTAGTCAACGGGGTTGCAATATTCAGATCTGTATGTATCTTGCAAATCTCTTGTCTCCCTCCTTGACTTGATCGCGGATGGAATTGAAGCATCTCTTGATGTGTTTGGTTCTTTTGTGAAATCTGGATTCCTTCGCCAAGGCAATTGCTCCAGTATTGTCACAAAAGGTTTTCATTGGACCTGATGCACTAGGTATTACACCTAGATCAGATATGAACTCCTTCATTCAGACACCTTCATTCAGACTCCTTCATTTGCTGCTTCTGAAGCACCTATGTACTCCGCTTCACACGTAGATCCCGCCACGACGCTCTGCTTGGAACTGCACCAACTGACAGCTCCACCATTCAATATAAATACGTATCCGATTTGTGACTTAGAGTCATCCGGATCAGTGTCAAAGCTTGCATCGACGTAACCATTTACGACAAGCTCTTTGTCACCTCCATAAACGAGAAACATATCCTTAGTCCTTTTCAGGTATTTCAGGATGTTCTTGACCGCTGTCCAGTGATCCACTCCTGGATTACTTTGGTACCTCCCTGCTAAACTTATAGCAAGGCACACATCAGGTCTGGTACACAGCATTGCATACATGATAGAACCTATGGCTGAGGCATAGGGAATGACTTTCATTTTCTCTCTATTTTCTGCAGTGGTCGGGCATTGAGTCTGACTCAACTTCACGCCTTGTAATACATGCAAGAACCCTTTCTTTGACTGATCCATTTTGAACTTCTTCAAAACTTTATGAAGGTATGTGCTTTGTGAAAGTCCAATCAAGCGTCTTGATCTATCTCTATAGATCTTGATGCCTAATATATAAGCAGCTTCATGATATGTCTCCAACGTATCTATAATTTATGAAGTATTCAAGCCATGTTTACAATAGTTTTATATGATTTTGGTATGATTTGATTAGAACTAACCCAGACTGACGTTGTTTTCAGCAGAACTACCGTGGTATTGTTTTTGTGCAGAAATAAAATTTCTCGGAATGCGATGAAAATCAACGGAGAATTTTTCTGGAAAATATGAAAAGTACTGGAGAAAAAATCTACCGGAGGGGAGTCCCGTGGGCCCCACGAGGGTGGGGGCGCGCCCCCTGCCTTGTGGACTCCCCGAGGGCCCCCTGACGTGAAATCAACGCCAACTTCTCCTATAAATACAGAAACCTTTGGGAAATAACCTAGATCGGAAGTTCCGCCGCCGCAAGCCTCTGTAGCCACGAGAAATCAATCTAGGCCCTCTCTGGCACCCTGCCGGAGGGGGCCATCATCACTGGAGGCCATGGAGGAGGATCCCGGAGGGGCCATCATCGCCATGAAGGCCAAGGACCAGAGGGAGAACCTCTCCCCATCTAAGGGGGAGGCCATGGAGGAGGAAGCACAAGGGGGAGAACCTCTCCTCCTCTCTCTTAGTGGCGCCGGAGTGCCATCGGGAGGGGAATCATCGCCGCGGTGATCGTCTTCATCAACATCACCACCATCATCACCATCCTCATCTCTTTTATGCGGTCCACTCTCCCGCACCCCGCTGTAATCCCTACATGAACATGGTGCTTTATGCCACATATTATGATCCAATGATGTGTTGCCATCCTATGATGTTTTGAGTAGATATCCTTTGTCTTTGGGTTGATTGATGATCTAGATTGGTATGAGTTGTATGTTTTATTTTGGTGCTGTCCTATGGTGCCCTCCATGTCGCGCAAGCGTGAGGGATTCCCGCTGTAGGGTGTTGCAATATGTTTATGATTCGCTTATAGCGGGTTGCTTGAGTGACAGAAGCATAAACCTGAGTAAGGGGGTTGTTGCGTATGGGATAAAGGGGACTTGATGCTTTAATGCTATGGTTGGGTTTTACCTTAATGATCTTTAGTAGTTGCGGATGCTTGCTACAGTTTCAATCATAAGTGCATATGATCCAAGAAGAGAAAGTATGTTAGCTTATGCCTCTCCCTCATATGAAATTGCAATAGTGATTACCGGTCTTGTTAACGATTGCCTAGGATAATTCCGCACACCGACCCATCATTATTCCACACTCACTATTTATAATATTTAGTAATATATTCTAACTTTATGATAACAGCACCTACTTTTATATTTTAGCTCTCCGATATCATGCAAAGTTATCCTCTTCATACCCACAACGTAGTTTTATTTCTCGTTTCTAGTTGGAAGCAAACGTTCGGTGTACGTAGAGTCGTATCAGTGGCAGATAGGACTTGAGAGAATATTGATCTTACCTTTAGCTCCTTGTGGGTTCGACACTCCATACTTATCACTTCCACCTTTGGGAATTGCTACGATGATTCCCTACACTTGGGGATTATCACTTCACCGAATTCTTTCATTGAAAAATTCTTATTCAAGTATCCTTTTATGCTATCCAGAAATTTTGTATCATTTCCAATCAACAATATGTCATCCACATATAATATTAGAAATGCTACAGAGCTCCCACTCACTTTCTTGTAAATGCAGGCTTCTCCAAAAGTCTGTATAAAACCATATGCTTTGATCACACTATCAAAGCGTATATTCCAACTACGAGAGGCTTGCACCAGTCCATAAATTGATCGCTGGAGCTTGCACACTTTGTTAGCACCTTTAGGATCGACAAAACCTTATGATTGCATCATATACAACTCTTCTTTAAGAAATCCATTAAGGAATGCAGTTTTGGCATCCATTTGCCAAATTTCATAATCATAAAATGCGGCAATTGCTAACATGATTCGGACAGACTTAAGCATCGCTACGGGTGAGAAGGTTTCATCGTAGTCAACTCCTTGAACTTGTCGAAAACCTTTCGCAACAAGTCGAGCTTTGTAGACAGTAACATTACCTCCAGCGTCAGTCTTCTTCTTGAAGATCCATTTATTCTCTATGGCTTGCCGATCATCGGGCAAGTCAACCAAAGTCCATAGTTTGTTCTCATACATGGATCCCATCTCAGATTTCATGGCCTCAAGCCATTGTATGGAATCTGGGCTCATCATCGCTTCCTCATAGTTCTTAGGTTCATCATAGTCAAGTAACATGACCTCAAGAACAGGATTACCGTACCACTCTGGTGCGGATTGTACTATGGTTGACCTACGAGGTTCGGTAGTAACTTGATCTGAAGTTTCATGATCATCATCATTAGCTTCCTCAATAATTGGTGTAGGAATCACTGGAACTGATTTCTGTGATGAACTACTTTCCAATTCGGGAGAAGGTACAATTACCTCATCAAGTTCTACTTTCCTCCCACTCACTTCTTTCGAGAGAAACTCCTTCTCTAGAAAGGATCCATTCTTAGCAACGAATATCTTGCCTTCGGATCTGTGATAGAAGGTGTACCCAACAGTCTTCTTTGGGTATCCTATGAAGACACATTTTTCCGATTTGGGTTCGAGCTTATCAGGTTGAAGCTTTTTCACGTAAGCATCACAGCCCCAAACTTTAAGAAACGACAGCTTAGGTTTCTTGCTAAAACACATTTCATATGGTGTCGTCTCAACGGATTTAGATGGTGTCCTATTTAATGTGAATGCGGCTGTCTCTAAAGCATAACCCCAAAACGATAGCGGTAAATTGGTAAGAGACATCATAGATCGCACCATATCTAATAAAGTACGGTTATGACGTTCGGACACACCATTATGCAGTGGTGTTCCAGGTGGCGTGAGTTGCGAAACTATTCCACATTGTTTCAAATGAAGACCAAACTCATAACTCAAATATTCTCCTCCACGATCAGATCGTAGAAACTTTATTTTCTTGTTACGATGATTTTCCACTTCACTCTGAAATTCTTTGAACTTTTTAAATGTTTCAGACTTATGTTTCATTAAGTAGATATACCCATATCTGCTCAAATCATCTGTGAAGGTCAGAAAATAACGATACCCGCCGCGAGCCTCAACACTCATCGGACCGCATAGATCAGTATGTATTATTTCCAATAAGTCAGTGGCTCGCTCCATTGTTCCGGAGAACAGAGTCATAGTCATCTTGCCCATGAGGCATGGTTCGCAAGCATCAAGTGATTCCAAAAGTCCATCAACATGGAGTTTCTTCATGCGCTTTACACCAATATGACCTAAACGGCAGTGCCACAAATAAGTTGCACTATCATTATTATCTTTACATCTTTTGGCTTCAATAATATGAATATGTGTATCACTACAATCGAGATTCAACAAAAATAGACCACTCATCAAGGATGCATGACCATAAAAGATATTACTCATATAAATAGAACAACCATTATTCTCTGATTTAAATGAATAACCGTCTCGCATCAAACAAGATCCAGATATAATGTTCATGCTCAACACTGGCACCAAATAACAATTATTCAGGTCTAAAACTAATTCGGACAGTAGATGTAGAGGTAGCGTGCCGACGGCGATCACATCAACCTTGGAACCATTTCCGACGCGCATCGTCACCTCGTCCTTAGCCAATCTTCGTTTAATCCATAGCCCCTATTTCAGGTTGCAAATATGAGCAACAGGACCAGTATCAAATACCCAGGTGCTACTACGAGCATTAGTAAGGTACACATCAATAACATGTATATCAAATATACCTTTTACTTTGCCATCCTTCTTATCCGCCAAATAGTTGGGGCAGTTCCGCTTCCAGTGACCAGTCCCTTTGCAGTAGAAGCACTCAGTTTCAGGCTTAGGTCCAGACTTGGGCTTCTTCCCTTGAGCAGCAACTTGCTTGCTGTTCTTCTTGAAGTTCCCCTTCTTCCCTTTGCCCGTTTTCTTGAAACTAGTGGTCTTGTTAACCATCAACACTTGATGCTCCTTCTTGATTTCTACCTCCGCAGGCTTTAGCATCGCAAAGAGCTCGGGAATTGTTTTTTCCATCCCTTGCATATTATAGTTCATCACGAAGCCTTTATAGCTTGGTGGTAGTGATTGAAGAACTCTGTCAATGACACTATCATCAGGAAGATTAACTCCCAGCTGAGTCAAGTGGTTATGGTACCCAGACATTCTGAGTATGTGTTCACTGACAGAACTATTCTCCTCCATTTTGTAGCTATAGAACTTGTTGGAGACTTCATATGTCTCAACTCGGGCATTTGCTTGAAATATTAACTTCAACTCTTGGAACATCTCATATGCTCCATGACGTTCAAAACGTCTTTGAAGTCCCGATTCTAAGTCGTAAAGCATGGCACACTGAACTATCGAGTAGTCACCAGCTTTGCTCTGCCAGACGTTCATAACATCCGGAGTTGCTCCTGCAGCGGGTCTTGCACCTAGCAGTGCTTCCAGGACGTAATTCTTCTGTGCAGCACTGAGGATAATCCTCAAGTTACGGACCCAGTCCGTGTAGTTGCTACCATCATCTTTCAACTTAGCTTTCTCTAGGAACGCATTAAAATTCAAGGGAACGGTAGCATGGGCCATTGATCTACAATAACATAGACATGCAAAAACTATCAGGTACTAAGTTCATGATAAATTAAAGTTCAATTAATCATATTACTTAAGAACTCCCACTTAGATAGACATCCCTCTAGTCATCAAAATGATCACGTGATCCATATCAACTAAACCATGTCCGATCATCACGTGAGATGGAGTAGTTTTCAATGGTGAACATCTCTATGTTGATCATATCTACTATATGATTCACGTTCGACCTTTCAGTCGCAGTGTTCCAAGGCCATATCTGCATATGCTCGGCTCGTCAAGTTTAACCCGAGTATTCTGCACGTGCAAAACTCGCTTGCACCCGTTATGTGAACGTAGAGCTTATCACACCCGATCATCACGTGATGTCTTGGCACGATGAACTGTAGCAACAGTGCATACTCATAGAGAACACGTATACCTTGAAATTTAGTGAGGGATCATCTTATAATGCTACCACCGTACTAAGCAAAATAAGATGCATAAAGGATAAACATCACATGCAATCAAAATATGTGACATGATATGGTCATCATCATCTTGTGCCTTTGATCTCCATCTCCAAAGCACCGTCATGATCTCCATCGTCACCGGCTTGGCACCTTGATCTTCATCGTAGCGTCGTTGTCGTCTCGCCAACTATTGCTTCTACGACTATCGCTACCGCTTAGTGATAAAGTAAAGCAATTACAAGGCAATTGCATTTCATACAATAAAGCGACAACCATAAGGCTCCTGCCAGTTGCCGATAACTTTTACAAAACATGATCATCTCATACAACAATTTATATCTCATCACGTCTTGACCATATCACATCACAACATGCCCTGCAAAAACAAGTTAGACGCCCTCTACTTCGTTGTTGCAAGTCTTACATGGCTGCTACGGGCTTCTAGCAAGAACCGTTCTTACCTACGCATCAAAACCACAACGATTTTTTGTCAAGTGTGCTGTTTTAACCTTCAACAAGGACCGGCCGTAGTCAAACTCGATTCAACTAAAGTTGGAGAAACAGAAATCCGCCAGCCACATGTGTGCAAACCACGTCGGTAGAACCGGTCTCATGAACGTGGCCATGTAATGTTGGTCCGGGCCGCTGATGTCTACTATGCAACTTTATTCTTGTAGACACGTGTTGGGCCTCCAAGCGCAGAGTTTTGTAGGACAGTAGCAATTTTCCCTCAAGTGGATGACCTAAGGTTTATCAATCCGTGAGAGGTGTAGGATGAAGATGGTCACTCTCACACGACCCTGCAACCAAATACAAGAAATCTCTTGTGTCCCCAACACACCCAATGCAATGGAAAATTGTATAGGTGCACTAGTTCGGCGAAGGGATGGTGATAAAAGTGTAATATTGATGGTAGAAATATATTTTGGTAATCTGAATAAATAAAAACAGCAAGGTAGCAAATAGTAAGCGGGCAAAAAACGGTATTGCAATACTTAAAAACAAGGCCTAGGGTCCGTACTTTCACTAGCGCAATCTCTCAATAGTGCTAACATAGTTGGATCATATGATTATCCCTCAAAGTACAATAAAGAATCACTCCCGAGTTCCTATTAGCGGAGAACAAAAGATAGGAATTGTTTGTAGGTTACGAAACCACCTCAAAGCTATTCTTTCCGATCGATCTATTCAAGAGTTCGTACTAAAATAACACAAAGCTATTGTTTCCATTCGATCTATCCTAGAGTTCGTACTAGAATAACACCAAAGCATATTCATATTCATAATACTCAATCCACACAAAGAACTACAAGGGGACCCCAAAGTTTCTATCGGAGAAAAGATAATAAGAACGTGCATCAAACCCTATATGCAAAGATTACCCCAATATCACCGCGGGAATCCGCAAGTTGAATGCCATAACATATATCAAGTGAATCAATAAGATACCCCAATGTCACCTCAAGTATTCATACCGCAAGACATACATCATGTGTTCTCATCTCTGAATATTCAATCCGACATGACAAAACTTCAAAGGGTAAAGATTCAATTCATCACAACAAGAGTATAGAGGGGAGAAACATCATATGATCCGACTATATTAACAAAGCCCATGATATAGATCACGAGAGAGAGATTAAACACATAGCTACTGGTACAAACCTTTAGCCCCGAGGGTGGACTTCTCCCTCCTCACCGTGGTAGCCGCCGGGATGATGAAGATGGCCACCAGAGATGATTCCCCCCTCCGGCAGGGTGCCGGAATGGGGTCTAGATTTGTTTTCGGTGGCTACAGAGCCTTGCGGCGGCGGGACTTCTGCTCTAGGTTAACCCCGAAGGGTTTCGGAATATTTGGGAATTTATAGTGCAAAGAGGGGGTGCAGGAGGCCACCGAGGTGGGCACAACCCACCTGGGCACGCCAGGGGGCCCTGGCGCGCCCTAGTGGGTTTTGCCCCCCTCGGGGCACCCCCCAGGTGCAGCTCTGGCCCATTGGGTTCCTTCTGGTCCAAAAAAATCTTCAAAAAGTTTCGTGGTGTTCGGACTCCGTTTGATATTGATTTCCTGCGATGTAAAAAACAAGCAAAAAACAGCAACTGGCACTAGGCACTGGGTCAATAGGTTAGTCCCAAAAAATGATATAAAGTTGATATAAAATGATTGTAAAACATCCAAGAATGATAAAATAACAGCATGAATACTTCATAAATTATAGATACGTTGGAGACGTATCAGCATCCCAAGCTTAATTCCTACTCGTCCTCGAGTAGGTAAATGATAAAAGAAATAATTTATGAAGTGTGAATGCTAGCAAAGTGCACAAGTTTAATCAATGATAATTTCAATCACTTTTCCTAGCATCATAACAGCAATTCTTTCTTATGAAACTTCTCATGTTATAGTGGCAACCAATTCACATGTTAAGGTTCAAACAATGAATTCTTTTGAAACCCAACAACCTATGTTCTTAGTCACCAAGAAATTGCAATTCAACGTATTCAACAGAGTTTAAGTAAGAGCTCCACATACTCAACCATCATATAGTCTTCTATGATTGCTAACACTCACCGCGTACACATGAGCAAAACGTTTCAACCGAACACATAGAAAGATAGGGGCTTATTGTTTTGCCTCCCAACGTATTCACCTCAAGGGTGATGTCAACAATAATAACTCATGCCACCCATATTCAACTGGACATATGTGCCTAGATCTTTCCTCACCACATGATGCTTGCCAAAAGAGAAAAATAAAAAGGAATAGAGAGAAAAACTTTGACTCTTTGCATAAAAGTAAATACTGAAAAGTAAAAGATAGGCCCTTCGCAGAGGGAAGCAGAGGTTTCCATGCGCTTATTTGTTTGTATGCTCAACCCCTTAGTGAAAAATAACGTCACGTTACATTGCCCCTTGTGATAGCAACCTTTATTATGCAGTCTGTCGCTTTTATTGCTTTACCATCACAAGTTCGTACAACGATGAATTTTCTCTTACACTAAATGATCTTACACTTTTAGAAGCAATTTTATTGCCTTATTGCACTGATGACAACTTACTTGAAGGATCTTGCTCAATCCATAAGTAGGTATGGTGGACACTTGAAAATACAATTTGGGTTTAAGGGTTTTTGGATGCACAAGTAGTATCTCTACTTAGTGCGGAATTTTTGGCTAGCAAAGATGGGGGGCAAGCACCACATGTTGAAGGATCTATGACAATGACTTCTATGTGAACATGAACAAACATAAACCATTACGTTGTCTTGCTTGTCCAACGTCAACAATTTTGGCATATAATATTTTGATGGGGGCTCACAATCACAAAAGATTTCCATGATAGTGTATTTATATGTGAAAGTTCTCTTCCTTATACTAATTATGCGTGAATTGCTTGTATGACCAATATTGTGATTGTCAAGCCTCAAAAGATTTCACTTTCTAAACCCAATGTGAAGCTACCACTATGCATGATATGATTTCAACTTCATGTCATTCAAATTATTCAACAGTTTACTCATAGGATATAATTGAATCACAAGAGTAAATGACATAGAAAAGAGCTTCATTGACGGGATGTGAATGCTGCTTACTTAGCCTCCCTGGCAATTATTTGAGGACTCTATTTTATTTAAAAACTTTCAGATCTAAGTACTTTATTAAAATAGCAAGGAAAACAAAATAAAATGACATTCCAAGGATAGCACAACTCCTGTGAAGAAGCAAAAACTTAGGCTCAACCGATACTAACCGATAATTGTTGAAGAAAAAGGTGGGATGCCTACCGGGGCATCCCCAAGCTTAGATGCTTGAGACTTCTTGAAATATTATCTTGGGATGCCTTGGGCATCCCCAAGCTTGAGATTTTGTGTCTCCTTAATTCCTCTCATATCACGGTTTTCCAAAATCTCAAAAGCTTCATCCACACAAAACTCAACAAGAACTCGTGAGATAAGTTAGTATAAAACAATGCAAAAACCTTATCATTCTCTACCGTAGCAAATCACTAAAATTATTATTCAACATTGCATACTAAATGCCTCTGCATATTTAATACTCCTATCCGCAAATAGAATCATTAAACAAGCAAATATATGCAAACAATGCAACCATAACAGCAATCTGCCAAAGCAGTACAGTCTGTAAAGAATGCAAGAGTATCAATAATTATTCAACTCAAAAAATTATGAAAGTTTAACACACTGTAGAATATTTATCAGAGCTTATTGTGCAAAAAGTTTCAGCATTTTATCATGTTCTGACTTTTTTAGGGAATTTTTGCAACAGCGGTAAACTTTCTGTTTTCAAACAGCAACATATAGACTTGCAAAATAAGCATAGTAAACGCTATCATTGCCACTTTTATTGAAATAAAAGATGCAAAACATTATTCTAAATAACAGCAAGCAAATCCTAACGAAATAAATTGACGCTCCAAGACAAACACATATCATGTGACGAATGAAAACATAGCTTGTAGTGAGGTTATCGATATTGTTGGAGACGAAAGAGGGAATGCCTTCCAGGGCATCCCCAAGCTTAGTTGCTTGGATCTTCCTTGGATATTACCTTGGGGGTGCCTTGGGCATCCCCAAGCTTAGGGCCCTGTCACTCCTTATTCTCCTCATATCGACATCTCACCCAAAACATGAAAACTTCAATCACACAAAACTTAACGGAACTTTGTGAGATAGGTTGGTATGGTAAAGAGCAAACCATTCCACTTTTGGTACTGTCAAAGACAAGATTCATAATTTTTCTCACACAATGCCTACTGTAGCATATCATTTCTACAATTTATATTGAGCAATATAAGCCATAGAAACTAGAAGACAAGCAAACTATGCATTGAAAACAGAATCTGTCAAAAACAGAACAGTTTGTAATCTGTAATCAAACCATACTTCTGCTACTCCAAAATTTCTGAAAATTTAGGACCACATGGGAAATTTGTATATTAATCTTCTGCAAAAATAATCAACTCAAAAGCACCCTTCTGTTAAAAAATAGAAATATTTTTGTGAGCGCAAAAGTTTCTATTTTTCAGAAAGATCAAAGCAACTATCACCCAACATGATCCCAAAGGCTTTACTTGGCACTTTATTGAAAAAAAGCAATAAAACATGATCAATACAGTAGCATAATCATGTGAACACCCAAAAACAGTAGGTAAAAGTTTTGGGTTGTCTCCCGACAAGCACTTTTCTTTAATGCCTTTTAGCTAGGCATGATGATTTCAATTATGCTCGCATAAAAGATAAGAATTGAACATAACAACAGCATCATGAATCACATGGCAAGCACATTTAAGTCTAACCCACTTCCTAAGCATAGGGATTTTGTGAGCGAACAACTTATGGGAACAAGAATCAACTAGCATAGGAAGGCAAAACAAGCATAACTTCAAAACTTTCAACACATAGAGAGGAAACTTGACATTATTGCACTTCCTACAAGCATAAGTTCCTCCATCATAATAATTTTCAGTAGCATCATGAAGAAATTCAACAATATAACCATCACATAAAGCATTCTTTTCATGACACAAAAGAAGAGAAAATTTACTACTCTCCACATAAGCAAATTTATTCTCATGAATAGTAGTGGGAGCAAACTCAACAAAATAACTTTCATGGGATTGAAAATTAAAATCATGATGACCATTTTCATGTTTATAATTATTCACTATAGCATACATGTCATCACCATAATCATCATATATAGGAACTTTGTTGTCATAATCAATTGCAACCTCCTCCAAAATAGTGGATTCATCATTAAATAAAGTCATGACCTCTCCAAATCCATTTTCATCAATATAATCATCATAAATAGGAGGCATGCTTTCATCATAGTAAATTTTTCATTAAAACTTAGGGGACTAAAAATATCATCTTCATCAAACATAGCATCCCCAAGCGTATGGCTTTGCATATCATTAGCATCATGGATATTCAAAGAATTCATACTAACAACATTGCAGTCATGCTCATCATTCAAATATTTTGTGCCAAACATTTTATTGACTTCTTCTTCTAACAATTGAGCACAATTTTTCGAACCATCATTTTCAAGAAAGATATTATAAAGATGATCAATAATATGATACAACCTCAATTCCATTTTTTTGTAGTTTTATTTTTATAAACCATACTAGCGATAAAACAAGAAACTAAAAGATTCAATTGCAAGATCTAAAGATATATCTTCAGGCACTCACCTCCCCGGCAACGGCGCCAGAAAAGAGCTTGATGTCTACTATGCAACTTTATTCTTGTAGACACGTGTTGGGCCTCCAAGCGCAGAGTTTTGTAGGATAGTAGCAATTTTCCCTCAAGTGCATGACCTAAGGTTTATCAATCTGTGAGAGGTGTAGGATGAAGATGGTCTCTCTCAAACGACCCTGCAACCAAATACAAGAAATCTCTTGTGTCCCCAACACACCCAATACAATGGCAAATTGTATAGGTGCACTAGTTCGGCGAAGAGATGGTGATAAAAGTGTAATATTGATGGTAGAAATATATTTTTATAATCAGAATAAATAAAAACAGCAAGGTAGCAAATAGTAAACAGCCACAAAAACGGTATTGCAATGCTTAAAAACAAGGCCTAGGGTCCGTACTTTCACTAGCGCAATCTCTCAATAGTGCTAACATGGTTGGATCATATGATTATCCCTCAAAGTACAATAAAGAATCACTCCCGAGTTCCTATTAGCGGAGAACAAAAGATAGGAATTGTTTGTAGGTTACGAAACCACCTCAAAGCTATTCTTTCCGATCGATCTATTCAAGAGTTCGTACTAAAATAACACAAAGCTATTGTTTCCATTCGATCTATCCTAGAGTTCGTACTAGAATAACACCAAAGCATATTCATATTCATAATACTCAATCCACACAAAGAACTACAAGGGGACCCCAAAGTTTCTATCGGAGAAAAGATAATAAGAACGTGCATCAAACCCTATATGCAAAGATTACCCCAATATCACCGCGGGAATTCGCAAGTTGAATGCCATAACATATATCAAGTGAATCAATAAGATACCCCAATGTCACCTCAAGTATTCATACCGCAAGACATACATCATGTGTTCTCATCTCTGAATATTCAATCCGACATGACAAAACTTCAAAGGGTAAAGATTCAATTCATCACAACAAGAGTATAGAGGGGAGAAACATCATATGATCCGACTATATTAACAAAGCCCATGATATAGATCACGAGAGAGAGATTAAACACATAGCTACTGGTACAAACCCTCGGCCCCGAGGGTGGACTACTCTCTCCTCATCGTGGTAGCCGCCGGGATGATGAAGATGTCCATCGCAGATGATTCCCCCCTCCGGCAGGGTACCAGAATGGGGTCTAGATTGGTTTTCGGTGGCTACAGAGCCTTGCGGCGGCGGTACTTCTGATCTAGGTTAACCCCGAAGGGTTTTGGAATATTTGGGAATTTATAGTGCAAAGAGGGGGTGCGGGAGGCCACCGAGGTGGGCACAACCCACCTGGGCACGCCAGGCGGCCCTGGCGCGCCCTGGTGGGTTGTTCCCCCCTCGGGGCACCCCCCCGGGTGCACCTCTGGCCCATTGGGTTCCTTCTCGTCCAAAAAAAATCTCCAAAAAGTTTCGTGGTGTTTGAACTCCTTTTGATATTGATTTCCTGCGATGTAAAAACAAGCAAAAAACAGCAACTGGCACTAGGCACTGGGTCAATAGGTTAGTCCCAAAAATGATATGAAGTTGCTATAAAATGATTGTAAAACATCCAAGAATGATAAAATAATAGCATGAATACTTCATAAATTATAGATACGTTGGAGACGTATCAGCATCCCCAGGCTTAATTCCTACTCCTCCTCGAGTAGGTAAATGATAAAAGAAATAATTTATGAAGTGTGAATGCTAGCAAAGTGCACAAGTTTAATCAGTGATAATTTCAATCACTTTTCCTAGCATCATAACAGAAATTCTTTCTTATAAAACTTCTCATGTTATAGTGGCAACCAATTCACATGTTAAGGTTCAACAATGAATTCTCTTGAAACCCAACAACCTATGTTCTTAGTCACCAAGCAATTGCAATTCACGTATTCAACAGAGTTTAAGTAAGAGCTCCACATACTCAACCATCATATAGTCTTCTATGATTGCTAACACTCACCGCGTACACATGAGCAAAACGTTTCAACCGGACACATAGAAAGATAGGGGCTTATTGTTTTGCCTCCCAACGTATTCACCTCAAGGGTGATGTCAACAATAATAACTCATGCCACCCATATTCAACTGGACATATGTGCCTAGATCTTTCCTCACCACATGATGCTTGCCAAAAGAGAAAATAAAAAGGAATAGAGAGAAAAACTTTGACTCTTTGCATAAAAGTAAATACTGAAAAGTAAAAGATAGGCCCTTCGCAGAGGGAAGCAGAGGTTGCCATGCGCTTATTTGTTTGTATGCTCAACCCCTTAGTACAAAAGAACGTCACGTTATATTGCCCCTTGTGATAGCAACCTTTATTACGTAGTCTGTCGCTTTTATTGCTTTACCATCACAAGTTCGTACAACGCTGAATTTTCTCTTACACTAAATGATCTTACACTAAATGATCTTACACTTTTAGAATCAATTTTTATTGCCTTATTGCACCGATGACAACTTACTTGAAGGATCTTGCTCAATCCATAGGTAGGTATGGTGGACACTTGAAAATAAGATTTGGGTTTCAGGGTTTTTGGATGCACAGGTAGTATCTCTACTTAGTGCAGAATTTTGGCTAGCAAAGATGGGGGGCAAGCACCACATGTTGAAGGATCTATGACAATATGACTTCTATGTGAATATGAACAAACATAAACCATTACGTTGTCTTCCTTGTCCAACATCAACAATTTTGGCATATAATATTTTGATGGGGCTCACAATCACAAAAGATTTCCATGATAGTGTATTTATATGTGAAAGTTCTTTCCTTATACTAATTATTCGTGAATTGCTTGTATGACCAATATTGTGATTGTCAAGCCTCAAAAGATTTCACTTTCTAAACCCAATGTGAGGCTACCACTAGGCATGATATAATTTCAACTTCATGTCATTCAAATTATTCAACAAATTACTCATAGGTTATAATTGAAGCACAAGAGTAAATGACATAGAAGAGAGCTTCGTTGACGGGATGTGAATGCTGCTTACTTAGCCTCCCTGGCAATTATTTGAGGACTCTATTTTATTTAAAAACTTTCAGATCTAAGTACTTTATTAAAACAGCAAGCAAAACAAAATAAAATGACATTCCAAGGATAGCACAACTCCTGTGAAGAAGCAAAAACTTAGGATCAACCGATACTAACCGATAATTGTTGAAGAAGAAAGGTGGGATGCCTACCGGGGCATCCCCAAGCTTAGATGCTTGAGACTTCTTGAAATATTATCTTGGGATGCCTTGGGCATCCCCAAGCTTGAGCTTTTGTGTCTCCTTAATTCCTCTCATATCACGGTTTTCCTAAATCTCAAAAGCTTCATCCACACAAAACTCAACAACAACTCGTGAGATAAGTTAGTATAAACCAATGCAAAAACCTTATCATTCTCTACTGTAGCAAATCAAATCACTAAAATTATTATTCAACATTGCATACTAAATATTTGGGAATTTATAGTGCAGAGAGGGGGTGCGGGAGGCCACCGAGGTGGGCACAACCCACCTGGGCGCGCCAGGGGGCCCTGGCATGCCCTGGTGGGTTGTGCCCCCCTCGGGGCACCCCCCAGGTGCAGCTCTGGCCCATTGGGTTCCTTCTGGTCCAAAAAAATCTCCAAAAAGTTTCGTTGTGTTTGGACTCTGTTTGATATTGATTTCCTGCGATGTAAAAAACAAGCAAAAAACAGCAACTGGCACTGGGCACTGGGTCAATAGGTTAGTCCAAAAAAATGATATGAAGTTGCTATAAAATGATTGTAAAACATCCAAGAATGATAAAATAACAGCATGAATACTTCATAAATTATAGATACATTGGAGACGTATCAATCGCTTCATCCAACAATACAGCCGAATCAAAATAAGACGTTGGTGGTAAGCAGTATGACTATTATTGCCCACAAGTCTTTGTGTTCTACTCGTGCATATCATCTACGCATAGACCTGGCTTGGATGCCACTGTTGGGGAACGTACCATGCAATTTCAAAAAAAATCCTACGATCACGCAAGATCTATCTAGGAGATGCATAGCAACGAGAGGGGAGAGCATCTTCATACCCTTGAAGATCGCAAAGTGGAAGCGTTTATCAACGTGGTTGATGTAGTCGTACACCTTAACGATCCGTCTCGATCAAGTACCGAACGTACGACACCTCCGCGTTCAGCACACGTTCAGCTCCATGACGTCCTCGCCTTCTTGATCTAGCAAGACGGGCGAAGTAGTAGATGAGTTCCAGCAGCAGGACGTCGTGGTGACGGTGTTGGTGAAGAACAATCTCCGCAGGGCTTCGCCAAGCACAACGGAAACTATGATAGAGGATAAACTAGAGGGCACGGGGTTGCCGACACACGGCTTGGTGATTCTTGATGTGTCCTTGGTGCTAGCCCTACCCATCTATTTATATGTTGAGCCTTGGGGTCGAAACTTGGAGTAAAAGCCTCCATAAAGGTTTCACCCGAAAGGCAAGAGTCCTTCTCGGACTCCAGGGCCAGACGCCAGGGTTCCCGGCGTCTTTTCCCAGACGCCAGGGACCTTGGCGTCTGGCCCCTGCCCCCTGAAATCCGCAAAACTTCCTTTTGCGCTTTCCAAAAACCTTGTGGGCTTTCCCCTTTGGCCCAAATAAAGTGTTCTCATACCCAACCATTTCGGGAAACATCCGGAACCCCTTCATGTGAACTCCGGAACCCTTCAGGAGACCAAACACTATTATCCCATATATCAATCTTTACCTTCGGACCATTCCGGAGCTCCTCGTCATGTCCGTGATCACATCCGGGATTCCGAATGACATTTTAGTTACCAACATACATAACTCATATAGTACTATATCGTCAACGAACATTTAAGCGTGCGGACCCTACGGGTTCGAGAACTATGTAGACATGGCCGAGACACTTCTCCAGTCAATAACCAATAGCGGAACCTAGATGCCCATATTGGCTCCTGCATATTCTACGAAGATCTTTATCGATCGAACCTTATGACAACATACGCAATCCCCTTTGTCCATCGGTATGTTACTTGCCCGAGATTCGATCGTCAGTATCTTCATACCTAGTTCAATCTCGTTACCGGCAAGTCTCTTTACTCATTCTGTAATACATCATCCCGCAACTAACTCATTAGTCACTTTGCTTGCAAGGCTTCTTATGATGTGCATTACCGAGAGGGCCCAGAGATACCTCTCCGATACTCGGAGTGACAAATCCTAATCTCGATTCATGCCAACCCAACAAGACACCTTCAGAGATACCTGTAGAGCATCTTTATAATCACCCAGTAACGTTGTGACGTTTGATAGCACACAAGGTATTCCTCCGGTATCCAGGAGTTGCATGATCTCATAGTCAAAGGAATGTGTATTTGACATACATGAAAGCAATAGCAATATAACTGAACAATCAACATGCTAAGCTAACGGATGGGTCTTGTCCATCACATCATTCTCTAATGATGTGATCATGTTCATCAAATGACAATACATGTCTATGGTCAGGAAACATAACCATCTTTGATTAACGAGCTAGTCAAGTAGAGGCATACTAGGGACACTCTGTTTGTCTATGTATTCACACATGTACTAAGTTTCCAGTTAATACAATTCTAGCATGAATAATAAACATTTATCATGATATAAGGAAATATAAATAACAACTTTATTATTGCCTCTAGGGCATATTTCCTTCATAATCATCATAAGTAGCAACTTTGTTCTCATCATAATCGATTGAAACCTCTTCCAAGATAGTGGAATCATTACTAAATAAAGTCATGACCTCTCCAAATCCACTTTTATCATTATAATAAGATTCAACACCCTCCAAAATAGTGGGATAATTATTATCTAAAGTTGACACTCTTCCGAACCCACTTTCATAAATATTGCAATCATCATAAATAGGAGGCATGCTATAATCATAATAAATTTGCTCATCATAACTTGGAGGACTAAAAATATCATCTTCATTAAACATAGCATCCCCAAGCTTGGCAAAAACATTAATTACAGTAAATAAATTCTCAAACATGTCATTCTCATCAAACATAGCATCCCCAAGCTTGGGCCTTTGCATATCATAAGCATAATCACTCTCAACATGAATAATATGGATAGCACCAATAGTATAGCAATTATTATCATCACAACTTTCTAAGTTGGTGCCAAAAAGATTTTCAAGATTATAACAAGTATCATTACTTTCCCAATCATAATCATCACAATGAGTAATAGGCATAACAATAATAGGAGCAACATCATTTGGGAGTGATACCTTTTTACCTTTGCTTCTCCGTCTTTTCTTTTTCTTCTTCACATCATGTGTGGTTTTTATCACACTTTTGGATCTCCTTGTTGATGAGATTGGTTGAATAAAAAGCTCCTCCTCGTTACCTGATTCATCATAACAGAAAATAGGAGGATATTGGGAAACCTCTTCCCCTTCATTAGTATTCTCTTCATCTACTATTTGTTTTCTTGTCTTTAAGTAATTGGCAATATAAGGATTCTCAATGCAATTCACCGCACAATACATATAAATTTCTCCAGATCAAGATCAAGAACTCTCAAAATAATATTCTGGAATACCCTTAGTTATACGTTTCATTTGTTCATATCTCAAAAGCAAACTAAGTTCATTATGATGTGCAAGAGAAATCAAGTCATCACAATTTTTGGACACAACGCGATCATGAAACAATTTGCATTGGAGATTAAAATGACCATGTTCATTGCAAAGTTCACAAGGATGGTGAAAAATATTAAACTTTTCAGCACAAACATCTAGCCTCTCTTGCAACCATTTAGTTTCTAAGTACTTATGCCTCTTGCAAAATCTATCTTCCCTATTTGGTATGTAACAGCAAACTCTATGCACTCCACAGAAATTGACATCCTTGTAAGAAACATTTTTATCATGACTAGTGCAATCATCATTAGTACTATGGAAATTCAAAGAATTCATACTAACAACATTGAAATCATGCTCATCATTCAAAGATTGTATGTCAAATATTTTATTGCATTCTTCCTCGAGCAATTGAGCACAATTTTCTTTTCCATCATTTTCACGAAATACATTAAAAGATGAAGCATATGAGGCAACCTCAATTCCATTTTTGTAATTTTATTTTATAAACAAAACTAGTGATAAAACAGGAAACTAAAAGATTCGATTGCAAGATCTAAAGATATACCTTCAAGCACTCACCTCCCCGGCAACGGCGCCAGAAATTGCTTGATGTCTACTACGCAATCTTCTTCTTATAGACGTTGTTGGGCCTCCAAAGTGCAGATGTTGGTAGGACGGTAGAAAGTTTCCCTCAAGTGGATGACCTAAGGTTTATCAATCCGTGGTAGGCATAGGATGAAGATGGTCTCTCTCAAACAACCCTGCAACCAAATAACAAAGAGTCTCTTGTGTCCCCAACACACCCAATACAATGGTAAATTGTATAGGTGCACTAGTTCAGTGAAGAGATGGTGATACAAGTGCAATATGGATAGTAGATATAGGTATTTGTGAAAATATAAAAACAGCAAGGTAACTAACGGTAAAAGTGAGCGAAAATGGTATTGCAATGCTAGGAAATAAGGCCTAGGGTTCATACTTTCACTAGTGCAAGTTCTTGATAACATAATTAGATCATATGGCAATCCCTCAACGTGCGACAAAAGTCACTCCAAAGTTCCTATCGCGGAGAACATAAGATGAAATTGCTTGTAGGGTACGAAACCACCTCAAAGTTATTCTTTTCGATCAATCCATTGAGCTATTCCTATAAGTGTCACAAACAACCCTAGAGTTCGTAGTAAAATAACACCATATGACACACATCAATCTACCCTAATGTCACCTAGATACTCCAATGTCACCACAAGTATTCGTGGGTCAATTATACGATATGCATCAAACAACTTCATATTCATAATATTCAATCCAACTCAAAGAACCTCAAAGAGTGCCCCAAGATTCCTACTGGAGAAACAAGGATGAAAACCTGCATCAACCCCTATGCATAGATTACCCCAATGTCACCTCGGGAACCCACAAGTTGAGTGGCAAAACATACATAAAGTGAATCAATAGAACACCCCATTGTCACCACGGGCATCCCACGCAAGACATACATCAAGTGTTCTCAAATCCATAATAGTATTCAATCCGATAATAGTGAAACCTCAAAGGTAAAACTCAATTCATCACAAGAAGGTAGAGGGGGAGAAACACCATATAATTCAACTATAGTAACGAAGCTCGCCGTACATCAAGATTGTGCCAAATCAAGAACACGAGAGAGGGAGATCAAGCACATAGCTACTGGTACATACCCTCAACCCGAGGGTGAACTACTCCCTCCACATCATGGAGACCGCCGGGATGATGAAGATGGCCACTGGTGATGATTTCCCCCTCCGGCAGGGTGCCGGAACAGGGTCCTGATTGGTTTTTGGTGGCTACAGAGGATTGCGGCGGCGGAACTCCCGATCTAGGTTCTGTTCTGAAGGTTTTGGGATATATAAGAGGTGTTGGCGTTGAGAACAAGTCAGGGGAGTCCACGAGGGGCCCACAAGGTCGGAGGGCGCGCCCAGGGGGTAGGGCGCACCCTCCACCCTTGTGGAGGCCTCGTGGCTCTTCTAGCCCAACTCTTTTACTTCGGGGGCTTCTTTTGGTCCAAAAATCATCGTCATAAAGTTTCAAGTCAATTGGACTCTGTTTGATATTCCTTTCCTACGAAGCTCATAAACAAGGAAAAACATAAACTTGCACTGGGCTCTAAGTTAATAGGTTAGTCCCAAAAATCATATAAAATAGCATATAAATGCATATAAAACATCCAAGATTGATAATATAATAGCATGGAACAATAAAAAATTATAGATACGTTGGAGACGTATCAAGGTCCAGGACCCCGGGCACCCGAACATCCTGTTCAGTCCACTTCAACCTTGGTAAAAACCCTTCCTTTGGTGGCATTTTTGGGAAGGTAATATGTGTAGGATTTGAATTGAGTTTCCCAACTACCTCAACATAGTAACCCCACTTAATAGTACGGTTTCTCTTATGACTCAAAATAATTCAAAAAACTTTCTAAACCATCAAAGAACACCCTCTTTTGCCCCTTTTGAGTAGGAGGTCATCGAAATCTGTAGACACATACGCGAGGTGCCAGTGTCTTGAGATAAACTTGGCAACCGACATTAGATCTCACTAATCCTATTGTTATCAACACCAACATAGTAAGTGAGGGTTTGTCTGGATCGATGCATGCGGCAGCCAAGCCAAAAATTTGGTAGTTGACCAGAGGGCGAGCACTTGTTTGGTTTGGGGCCAATAATTTGGTTACCCAAGCCGCAGCAGCTTCATTAGTCATTTTTCCGCCATTGAATTGGCGAGTTGCTGATGGCTAAAACCTGTGCCATTTTTTGGCTAGCTCATGATTTGGTAGGGCGTGCAGGGGCAGCATCCACACACACCCTGAGTGTCCATGCACTTTCACGTACCCTGGAGCACCCACTCGTCAGCGCTTACTGCTACTTATGAGCTGTGTTGGGATTTCCTCAAAGAGGAGAGGATGGTGCGGTACAGTGGAGATAAGTGTTTCCCCCAATTAAGAACCAAGGTTATCAATCCAGTAGGAGAACCGCACAACTCCTCGTGAACAACACCTACACATACAAAAACAAATACTTGCGTCCAACACAGACAAGGGTTTGTCAATCCCTTGGCGGTTAATTGCAAGAATCAAATCTCGTCGCGATAGATAGAAAAACAAAAAACACAAAATAAAATAAAAGTAAATAAATTACAGCAAGGTATTTTTGGATTTTAATATAAGATAAAGATAGACCTGGGGGCCATAGTTTTCACTAGAGGCTTCTCTCTCGAACAAAAGCATATGGTGGGTAAACAAATTATTGTTGGGCAATTGATAGAAAAGCGCATAGTTATGATGATATTCAAGGCAATGATCATGTATATATGCATCACGTCCGAAACAAGTAGACCGACTCCTGCTTGCATCTACTACCATTACTCCACACATCGACCGCTATCCAGCATGCAAATAGAGTATTAAGTTCATAAAGAACGGAGTAATGCCTTAAGCAAAATGACGTGATGTAGACAAAGTAAATCCAATCAATATGAATAAACCCCATCGTTTTATCCTTAATGGAAATGATACAGATACATGTGATGTCCCTTTCTGTCACTGGGATTGAGCACCGCAAGATCGAGCCCATCACAAAGCACCTCTCCCATTGCAAGATAAATAATCTGGTTGGCCAAACCAAACGGATAGATCTGAGAGAAATACCAAGCTATAGTAATCATGCATAAAAGAGTTCAGAGAAGACCCAAATAATATTCATGGATAATCTGATCATAAACCCACAATTCATCGGATCCCAACAAACACACCACAAAAAAGGATTACATCAAATAGATCTCCAAGAACATCAAGGAGAATATTGTATTGAAGATCAAAGAGAGAATAAGACATATAGCTACTAGCTATGGACCCGTACGTCTGTGGAAAACTACCCACACATCATTAGAAGGACAAAAAGGTTGATGTAGAGTCCCTCCATGATCGATTCCCCCTCCGGCAGGGTACCAGAAAAGGCCTCCAGATGGGATCTCGCAAGAACAAAAGCTTGCAGCGGCAGAAAAGTATTTTGGGTGGCTCTGTGTTTGTTTCTCGATTTTAGAGAATTTATAGAGTTGGAATTAGGTCAAACGGAAGAATGAGGGTCCCACGAGGCACACGGGCGCGCCTACCCCTTGGGCGCGCCCATGTGGCTTGTGGCCCACTCCTTCATCTTCTGGCCTCCTCCCGAAGCTTCTAGGGTCTCTTATGTCCGGAAAAATATCGTCAAAAAGTTTCATGGCATTTGGATTTCGTTTGATATTGATTTCTTGGAAAACCAGAAACAGGCAAAAAAACAACTGGCACTTGGCACTAAGTTAATAGGTTAGTCCCCAAAAATGATATATAATTGCATATAAAACACCCAAGATTGATACTATAATAGCATGGAACAATTAAAAATTATAGATACGTTGGAGACGTATCACTTACCAGCTCGGGATAAAACAGGACGAGGCCATCCATCTACAGAGAACCTCGAGCCCACCCCCATCGACAACCAGTCGATAGCACCCGACACGGGGTCCACCCGAACACACAAGCACGCCGCACGCAAGCAAGGCCAAGCAAGCATGTTCGGCCTCAATTTTCAAGAGTCGTCCACGGACCTTTAGCAGGCTAAAATATACCTCGGGCCTTTATTGGCCCACTTACATGACGGGCCGTTATCAAGTCAAAACATATCTCGGGCCTTGGTTGGCCCAATCATATCACGGGTCTTACTAGGCCGAAAGCTTAGTAGAGGCACCAACGGGCCAAATTGTACGACAACCCTTTAACAGGCCCAAAGTCAGGTTGGGCTGATATGTGGCTGAAGGAAATATGCCCTAGAGGCAATAATAAAGTTGTTATTTATATTTCCTTATATCATGATAAATGTTTATTATTCATGCTAGAATTGCATTAACCGGAAACTTAGTACATGTGTGAATACATAGACAAAACAAAGTGTCCCTAATATGCCTCTACTAGACTAGCTCGTCAATCAAAGATGGTTAAGTTTCCTAACCATAGACATGTGTTGTCATTTGATGAACGTGATCACATCATTAGAGAATGATGTGATGGACAAGACCCATCCGTTAGCTTAGCATAATGATCGTTAAGTTTTATTGCTATTGCTTTCTTCATGACTTATACATATTCCTCTACTATGAGATTATGCAACTCCCGAATACTGGAGGAACACCTTGTGTGCTATCAAACGTCACAACGTAACTGGGTGATTATAAAGATGCTCTACAGAAGATGCTCTACAGGTGTCTCCGAAGGTGTTTGTTTCGTTGGCACAGATCGAGATTAGGATTTGTTACTCCGAGTATCGGAGAGGTATCTCTGGGCCCTCTCGGTAATGCACATCACTATAAGCCTTGCAAGCAATGTGACTAATGAGTTAGTTGCGAGATGATGCATTACGGAACGAGTAAAGAGACTTGTCGGTAACAAGATTGAACTAGGTATGATGATACCAATGATTGAATCTCGGGCAAGTAACATACCGATGGCAAAGGGAATAACGTAAGTTGTTATTGCGCTTTGACCGATAAAGATCTTCATAGAATATGTAGGAACAATTATGAGCATCCAGGTTCCGCTATTGGTTATTGACCAGAGATGTGTCTCGGTCATGTCTACATAGTTTTCAAACCCGTAGGGTCCGCACGCTTAACGTTCGATGATGATTTGTATTACGAGTTATGTGTTTTTGTGACCAAAGTTTGTTTAGAGTCCCGGATGAGATCACAGACATGACAAGGAGTCTCGAAATGGTCGAGAGGTAAAGATTGATATATTGGAAGGTAGTATTCGGACACCGGAAGGGTTCTGGAGTGTATCAGGTACATACCGGAGTACCGGAGGGGTTACCGGAACCCCCCGGGCAAAGATATGGACAATATGGGCCATAGGAGGGAGGCTAACCAGCCCACAAGGGGCTGTTGCGCCCCCCACAAGGGAGGAGGCCGAATTAGACTAGGGAAGGGAGTGCCACCCCCTTTCCTTCTCCTACTCCCTCTCCTTCCCCCTTTCCACCTCCATGAGAAGGAAAAAGAGGGGGGCCGAATCCTACTAGGACTAGGAGTCCTAGTAGGACTCCCCCCTTAGGGCGCGCCCCATAGGGCGGGCCTCCTCCCTCTCCCTCCTTTATATACGTGGGCAGGGCACCCCTTGGAGACACACCAATTGTTCCAAGCCGTGTGTGGCGTCTCTCTCCACAGTTTACTCCTTCGGTCATAGTGTCGTACTGCTTAGGCGAAGCCCCGCGCGGATCACATCACCATCACCATCACCACGTTGTCGTGCTGATGAAACTCTCCCTCGACCCTCTGCTGGATCAAGAGTTCGAGGGACGTCATCGAGCGGAACGTGTGCAGAACTCGGAGGTGTCGTACGTTCGGTACTAGATCGGTTGGATTGTGATGACGTTCGACTACATCAACTGCGTTAACATAATGCTTCCGCTTTCGGTCTACGAGGGTATGTGGACACACTCTCCCCGTCTCATTGCTATGCATCTCCTAGATAGATCTTGCGTGATCGTAGGAAATTTTTTGAAATTGCATGCTACGTTCCCCAACAGTGGCATCTGAGCCAGGTCTATGCGTAGATGATATGCACGAGTAGAACACAAAGAGTTGTGGGCGATAATAGTCATACTGCTTACCACCAACGTCTTACTTTGATTCGGCATTATTGTTGTATGAAGCGGCCTGGACCGACATTACATGACCGCGTTCATGAGACTGGTTCTACCGACGTGCTTCGCACACAGGTGGCTGGCGGGTGTCTGTTTCTCCAGCTTTAGTTGAATCAAGTTTGACTACGTCCGGTCCTTGTTGAAGGTTAAAACAGCACACTTGACGAAAAATCGTTGTGGTTTTGATGCGTAGGTAAGAACGGTTCTTTCTAGAAGCCCGTAGCATCCACGTAAAACTTGCAACAACAACGTAGAGGATGTCTAACTTGTTTTTGCAGGGCATGTTGTGATGTGATATGGTCAAGATGTGATGAGATATAAATTGTTGTATGAGATGATCATGTTTTGTATAAGTTATCGGCAACTGGCAGGAGCCTTATGGTTGTCGCTTTATTGTATGAAATGCAATCGCCATGTAATTGCTTTACTTTATCACTAAGCGGTAGCGATAGTCGTAGAGGCAATAGTTGGTGAGATGACAACGATGCTACGATGGAGATCAAGGTGTCAAGCCGGTGACGATGGAGATCATGACGGTGCTTTGGAGATGGAGATCAAAGGCACACGATGATGATGGCCATATCATGTCACATATTTTGATTGCATGAGATGTTTATCCTTTATGCATCTTATTTTACTTAGTACGGCGGTAGCATTATAAGATGATCCCTCACTAAATTGCAAGGTATAAGTGTTCTCCCTGAGTATGCACCGTTGCTACAGTTTGTCGTGCTGAGACACCACGTGATGATCGAGGGTGATAAGCTCTACGTTCACATACAACGGGTTGTAGCGACCCGACCCGAATGGATCGAAGTCTCTGTGCTTAAGTGTCATCCCTGCATCGGTATGCTGACACACACAGTACTCGACGATTTATAACAGAGGTAAATCACATGTATAAAGTAACGTAAATACTATTACCTCAATCCATATAGCGGAAGTAACAATAAAGTTGTGGATTCCCATCAACACCAACAGCAAAGTTGAGTGTAGACATTGTAACCCTAACGTATCACTTACTCGTCGTAAGATTCCTGCAACATGAGACGTTGCAGCCATGTAGGTCAGTACATTGAATGTACTGGCAATTTCACACTATAGAGCAATGCTGAAAATAACTATCACTACATGCATATTTGGCTGGTGGAGGCTCTAAGTTTATTTTTTTTGCATAAAGCCAATTTTTTCCTACAACAAAGGAATATTTATTTAACTACCATGTTTGATGACAATATTGAGAAGGTAACCCCAACTCAATCCCAAAAATCATTAATAACCCAACAATTTCATTAAATCGAGTGATGAGATCAATCAAATAATTCAAGTACCAGATACTCAAGATATCCATAACCGGGGACACGGCTAATCATGATTAGTTTGTACACTCTGCAGAGGTTTGCGCACTTTCCCCCACAAGACTCGATCTCCTCTGTTGCTTTTCTCGCACTGCATGACCGAGACACAGTCTTTCCGAAGAGGTCCCCTTAACCGATAGATAGGCCGGTACACCTACAATCCCCTACATCTGCTAGCCCACCATGGAAAGGTTTCCCACAACTTACTCAACTATGCCAGAGCCCATAATGGCTTGTGGCTGCACACGGAAGTTTCTAGCATGAATAATCTTATGATCCCTTTGAGCCTGGGTAGCATTCCATAGGATGATCACATGGGTACCCCGGGATCTCCTAGGACAACACTGGATTCCCCAGGTGTCCCAACCGTTCCACCCAGATGTGTATTAAAGTAGCCACCTTAAGTTTCCCTTAGTTAATATTACTCTCGCAACTTTCATGAATCTCACATACCAATCCACATCTACGAGCATGGCTAAGCAATATATGACACAAAGAATATTCCCGGGGTGTTTCAAAAAGGTAATAGGTACCTACCTCATCAACTACATAGCAAATCCCAATTCCCAAATCCTACTCATGCAAATATTTGAGGGGTGAAACTAATGCATAAAAACTGGGTAATGAAAAGTACGATCAAAGTGTGAACTTGCCTTGTACTGTTGATGAAGATGATTCACTCTCATAACTCCTGATAGTTCTACTCGTCACACTCCGATCAATCTATCATGAGCAAGCACTTGCATACATAAGCACTCATGCAAAAGAATCAAAGAAAAGATCTCGGAAAACTTCAAAAACAAGCAATTAACTCTTGCAACATAATACAATTTCTAACAGTACCAAAATTAGGTGAATTTGGTCTTATCAGAAATTTTAGGTCAAGAGCTTCAATTAGCAAAAAGAATCAATTAAATCGGAGTTATAAAACTCAAGTTATGAACAAAAGAAGTTTGAATTCAAATCTGTTTGAAATAAAAATTTTAAACTTTAAAAAATATGTTTAAGTTGGTTATCTAGATATAGGGGATCATAACGAAGAAGTGGGCGTTGGTTTCGTTGGATTTGGACAAGCGAGCAAAAAGTTGTGATAGATTGAAAAGCAGGGGCTAATCTGTAAGAAAAATAATTACATCTAGGTCCCTGGCTACGAAACAGAAACTAATCGGACGAACGTTCACTACAGAGGCTTACAAGACGAAAGTCGTTCGCTACAAAACATAAACTAGCGAACGTCCACTAATTAACCTAACTAACTAATAAACTGGCTTTAAACGAAAAAAACCGAAAGCGAAAAGAACCGGATCGGACCGGGGCGGTTTTACCGGACCGAAAAAACCGGCGGTTGGATCGGCTCGAGCGACGGGTCGGCGAGTCTGGCGGCGGCAGCGGCGGGCTTCGACGGTGGCGGCACGGCTTGCAGCGGTGGTGGCTACGGCGGCGACGGCAGCTACGCAGGGCGGTGGAGTTGGTGGCGCGCTCCCGCAACGGCGGCTTGCGGCGGCGAGGCGTGGGCCGTGTGCAACGGATCTCGGCGGCGGCGGCGGTTTTCGGCGAGTGCGGCGCGTTGAGAAGGAA
Source organism: Aegilops tauschii subsp. strangulata (assembly GCF_002575655.3). Lineage (NCBI taxonomy): Eukaryota > Viridiplantae > Streptophyta > Magnoliopsida > Poales > Poaceae > Aegilops > Aegilops tauschii. Next base: position 60,232,207 of record NC_053039.3, on the reverse strand, counting down.
AGAGAGGCTGGGGTTCGGCGGCTTTTAAAGGCGGGGAAGGAGACAGGGTGCCTTGCGCGAGGGGTCGTGGCGGAGGCGGAGTCCTGCCCGCGCATGGCGTCGCCAGCGTGCGGCGGCCGATCTCCTGCTCGGGGAGCTCGGGGACGGCGAGGCGGTGGGCTGGGCCGCGGCCTGGCTGGAGCTGGGCCGGCCCAGTCGGCGGAAGGAAGTTTTTTTAAATAATTTTAGAGACAACAAAAATACGAATAAAAAATAATAAAAATTATATATAGGCATATTATATATCAAAATTTTAAGAAAAAGATTTTCGGCCACATGAACATTTTTCTAGCATCAAATAAAATCCACAAAAATTAAATAAAGCAAGCAATGCTACTGCTGCCATAAAACCCAATAAAAATCATTTTAAAAAACCAAAATAGTTTCAAATTTATTTCTCTCCAATTTTCTAGTGTAGGGAATCATTTTACCCTAATTTCCATATACTTTATTTTTGGAGAAAAATAATTTGAAAAAAAAACTAAATAACTCCAAATTGAACATAATTTCAAAGGGACTTTAAATTTGATCCTTTTAAACTACCAACTCATATTTCATATGATTTGAAGAAGTCATTTTATCTTCTCTTATGAAAATCATTGAGTTGCATAAAGTTTTTTAATTTGAAATGTGTCCAAATGAAATTCAAATATTTTCAAAAACCCTTTTCGTTTATTTAAATGGAAGAAGTCATATCATCTTCTCTCTAGGGTCTTGTGATGAAATGTATTTGAATTCATGGAGATCAGAATGCAAAAATGAAAGTTTAGGAAAGCCCTTTTATTTCCTCTCATTTAACTTTCAAAAAGTTTTCAAATTTCACTCAATTTCACACAAGCAACCACACCATAATCAAACAATCAATCAAAACTATTTATTTAATAACATTCCAAAATTTAGAATTTTGGGATGTTACACGGGTGCAAGCCAGTTTTGCACGTGCAGAATACTCGGGTTAAACTTGACGAGCCTAGCATATGCAGATATGGCCTCGGAACACTGAGACCCAAAGGTCGAACGTGAATCATATAGTAGATATGACCAACATAGTGATGTTCACCATTGAAAATTACTCCATCTCACGTGATGATCGGGCATGGTTTAGTTGATATGGATCACGTGATCATTTAGATGACTAGAGGGATGTCAATATAAGTGGGAGTTCTTAAGTAATATGATTAATTGAACTTTAATTTATCATGAACTTAGTCCTGATAGTATTTGCATATCTATGTTGTAGATCAATAGCTCGCGTATAGCTTCCTTGTTTATTTTTTGATATGTTCCTAGACAAAACTAAGTTGAAAGATGATAGTAGCAATGATGCGGACTGGGTCCATGATACGTCTCCAATGTATCTATAATTTTTGATTGTTCCATGCTATTATATATTCTGTTTTGGATGTTTAATGGGCTTTATTATACACTTATATATTATTTTTGGGACTAACCTACTAACCCAAGGCCTAGTGCAAATTGCTGTTTTTTTGCCTATTTCAGTATTTCGCAGAAAAGGAATATCAAACGGCGTCCAAACGGAATGAAACCTTCGGGAGAGTTATTTTTGGAACAAACATGATCCAGAGGACTTGGAGTAGACGTCAAGAAACAACCGAGGAGGCCACGAGGCAGGGAGGCGCGCCTGCACCCCCTGGGCGCGCCCCCACCCTCGTGGGCCCCTCGTGCCTCCACCGACCTACTCTTCCTCCTATATATACCTACGTACCCCAAAACCAACCAGGAGCACCACGAAACCCTATTTCCACTGCCGCAACCTTCTATACCCGTGAGATCCCATCTTGGGGCCTTTTCCAGCGCTCCGCCGGAGGGGGAATCGATCACGGAGGGCTTCTACATCAACACCATAGCCTCTCCGATGATGCGTGAGTAGTTTACCACAGACCTTCGGGTCCATCGTTATTAGCTAGATGGCTTCTTCGCTCTCTTTGGATCTCAATACAAAGTTCTCCTCGATCTTCTTGGAGATCTATTCGATGTAACTCTTTTTGCGGTGTGTTTGTCGAGATCCGATGAATTGTGGGTTTATGATTTATCTATGAACAATATTTGAATCTTCTCTGAATTCTTTTATGTATGATTGGTTATCTTTGCAAGTCTCTTCGAAATATTAGTTTGGTTTTGCCTACTAGATTGATCTTTCTTACAATGGGAGAAGTGCTTAGCTTTGGGTTCAATCTTGCGTTGCTCGATCCCAGTGACAGTAGGGGAAATGACACGTATTGTATTGTTGCCATCGAGGATAAAAAGATGGGGTTTATATCATATTGCTTGAGTTTATCCCTCTACATCATGTCATCTTGCCTAATGTGTTACTCTGTTCTTATGAACTTAATACTCTAGATGCATACTGGATAGTGGTCGATGTGTGGACTAATAGTAGTAGATGCAGGCAGGAGTCGGTCTACTTGTTGCGGACGTGATGCCTATATACATGATCATGCCTACATATTCTCATAACTATGCTCAATTCTATCAATTGCTTGACAGTAATTTGTTTACCCACCGTAATACTTATGCTATCTTGAGAGAAGCCACTAGTGAAACCTATGGCCCCCGGGTCTATTTTCCATCATATAAGTTTCCAATCTATTTTTACTTTGCAATCTTTATCATAAAAATACCAAAAATATTATCATCTCTATCAGATCTCACTTTTGCAAGTGGCCGTGAAGGGATTGACAACCCCTTTATCGCGATGGTTGCAAGGTTCTTATTTGTTTGTGTAGGTATGAGGGACTTGCGTGTGGCCTCCTACTGGATTGATACCTTGGTTCTCAAAAAACTGAGGGAAATACTTACGCTACTTTGCTGCATCACCCTTTCCTCTTCAAGGGAAAACCAACGCATGCTCAAGAGGTAGCAAGAAGGATTTCTGGCGCCGTTGCCGGGGAGTCTACGCACAAGTCAAGACATACCAAGTACCCATCACAAACTCTTATCCCTCGCATTACATTATTTGCCATTGGCCTCTCGTTTCCTCTCCCCCACTTCACCCTTGCCGTTTTATTGGCCCTCTTTTTCCGTTTGCTTTTTCTTTCGCTTGCTTCTTGTTTGCTTGTGTGTTGGATTGCTTGCTTGTCACGATGGATCAAGATAATACTAAATTGTGACTTTGCCAATACCAACAACAATGATTTTCTTAGCACTCCGATTGCTCCTCTTACCGATGCTGAATCTTGTGAAATTAATGCTGCTTTGCTGAATCTTGTCATGAAAGATCAATTTGCCGGCCTTCCTAGTGAAGATGCCGCTACCCATCTAAATAGCTTTGTTGATTTGCGTGGTATGCAAAAGAAGAAAGATGTGGACAATGATATTGTCAAACTGAAGCTATTTCCGTTTTCGCTTAGAGATCATGCTAAAACTTGGTTTTCGTCTTTGCCTAAAAATAGTATTGATTCTTGGAATAAGTGCAAAGATGCTTTTATCTCTAAGTATTTTCCTCCCGCTAAGATCATCTCTCTTAGAAATGATATTATGAATTTTAAGCAACTTGATCATGAACATGTTGCACAAGCTTGGGAGAGGATGAAATTAATGATACGTAATTGCCTTACACATGGTTTGAATTTATGGATGATTATACAAAAAAGTTATGACGGATTGAATTTTGCTTCTAGAAATCTTTTAGATTCGGCAGGCAGAGGCACTTTTATGGAAATCACTTTAGAAGAAGCTACTAAACTCCTAGATAATATTATGGTTAATTACTCTCAATGGCACACTGAAAGATCTACTAGTAAAAAGCTGCATGCCATTGAAGAGATTAATGTTTTGAGTGGAAAGATGGATGAACTTATGAAACTGTTTGCTAATAAGAGTGTTTCTTCTGATCCCAATGATATGCCTTTGTCTACTTTGATTGAGAATAATAATGAATCTATGGATGTGAACTTTGTTGGTAGGAACAATTTTGGTAACAACGCTTATAGAGGAAACTTTAATCCTAGGCCGTATCCTAGTAATTCCTCTAATAATTATGGTAATTCCTACAACAACTCTTATGGAAATTTTAATAAGATGCCCTCTGATTTTGAGACTAGTGTTAAAGAATTTATGATTTCTCAAAAGAATTTCAATGCTTTGCTTGAAGAAAAATTGCCCAAGATTGATGAGTTGGCTAGGAACGTGGATATAATTTCTCTTGATGTTGATTCTTTGAAACTTAGATCTATTCCACCTAAGCATGATATCAATGAGTCTCTCAAAGCTATGAGAATTTCCATTGATGAGTGCAAACAAAGAACCGCTACGATGCGTGCAAAAAAGGATTGCTTTGTGAAAGCGTGTTCTTCTAGTTTTCATGATGATAAAGATGAAGATCTAAAAGTGATTGATGTGTCCCCTATTAAATCTTTGTTTTGCAATATGAATCTTGATAATGATGGGACTGGAGATGAGTCAACTTTAGTTAAAAGGCGTCCCAATGATTCAGAGTTTTTAGATCTTGATGCAAAATTTGGTAAAAGTGGGATGGAAGAGGTCAAAACTATAGATAGCAATGAACCCACTATCTTGGATTTCAAGGAATTTAATTGTGATAATTGTTCTTTAATAGATTGTATTTCCTTGTTGTAATCTGTGCTAAATTCTCCGCATGCTTATAGTCAAAATAAGGCTTTTACTAAACATATCGTTGATGCTTTAATGCAATCTTATGAAGAAAAGCTTGAATTGGAAGTTTCTATCCCTAGAAAACTTTATGATGAGTGGGAACCTACTATTAAAATTAAAATTAAAGATCATGAATGCTATGCTTTGTGTGATTTGGGTGCTAGTGTTTCCACGATCCCAAAAACTTTGTGTGATTTGCTAGGTTTTCGTGAATTTGATGATTGTTCTTTAAACTTGCACCTTGCGGATTCCACCATTAAGAAACCTATGGGAAGAATTAATGATGTTCTTATTGTTGCAAATAGTAACTATGTGCCCGTAGATTTCATTGTCCTTGATATAGATTGCAATCCTTCATGTCCTATTATTCTTGGTAGACCTTTCCTTAGAACGATTGGTGCAATTATTGATATGAAAGAAGGGAATATTAGATTCCAATTTCTGTTAAGGAAAGGCATGGAACACTTTCCTAGAAGAAAATTAAATTACCTTATGAATCTATTATGAGAGCCACTTATGGATTGCATCCCAAAGATGGCAATACCTAGATCTATCCTTGCCTTTATGCCTAGCTAGGGGCGTTAAACGATAGCGCTTGTTGGGAGGCAACCCAATTTTATTTTTCATTTCTTGCTTTTTGGTTATGTTTAGGAATAAATATTTCATCTAGCCTCTGGTTAGATGTGTTTTTGTGTTTTAATTAGTGTTTGTGCCAAGTAGAACCTTTGGGAAGACTTGGGTGAAGTCTTCTTGATCTTGCTGTAAAAAACAGAAAGCGCTGACGAGATTAGCTACAACTTTCTGCTGGAGAGTGCTATTTAGTTGATTCTTTTTGCAGATGATTAATAAATAAATTCCTCACTTCCATCAAGTTATTTTGGAATTTTTGGAGTTCCAGAAGTTTGCGTTAGATACAGATTACTACAGACTGTTCTGTTTTTTACAGATTCTGTTTTTCGTGTGTTGTTTGCTTATTTTGATGAATCTATGGCTAGTATCGGAGGTTATTAACCATAGAGAAGTTGGAATACAGTAGGTTTAACATAAATATAAATAAATAATGAGTTCATTACAGTACCTTGAAGTGGTGTTTTGTTTTCTTTCGCTAACGGAGCTCACGAGATTTTCTGTTAAGTTTTGTGTTGTGAAGTTTTCAAGTTTTGGTAAAGATTTGATGGATTATGGAACAAGGAGTGGCAAGAGCCTAAACTTGGGGATGCCCAAGGAACCCCAAGTTAAAATCCAAGGACAACCAAAAAGCCTAAGCTTGGGGATGCCCCGGAAGGCATCCCCTCTTTTGTCTTCGTCCATCGGTAACTTTACTTGGAGCTATATTTTTATTCACCACATGATATGTGTTTTGCTTGGAGCGTCTTGTATGATTTGAGTATTTTCTTTTTAGTCCACCACAATAATCCTTGATGTACACACCTTTTGGGAGAGACACACATTAATCAGAATTTATTAGAATACTCTATGTGCTTCACTTATATCTTTTGAGTTAGATAATTTTGCTCTAGCGCTTCACTTATATCTTTTAGAGCACGGTGGTGGTTTTATTTTATAGAAATTATTGATCTCTCATGCTTCACTTATATTATTTTGGGAGTCCTTTAGAACAGCATGGTAAGTTTGCCTTGGCTATAAATTTAGTCCTAATATGATAGGCATCCAAGATGGATATAATAAAAACTTTCATATAAAGTGCATTGAATACTAAGAGAAGTTTGATACTTGATGATTGTTTTGAGATATGAAGATGGTGATATTAGAGTCATGCTAGTTGAGTAGTTGTGAATTTGAGAAATACTTGTTCTAAAGATTGTGATTCCCGTAGCATGCACGTATGGTGAACCGTTATGTGATGAAGTCGGAGCATGATTTATTTATTGATTGTCTTCCTTATGAGTGGCGGTCGGGGACGAGCGATGGTCTTTTCCTACCAATATATCCCCCTAGGAGCATGCGCGTAGTACTTAGTTTCGATAACTAATAGATTTTTGCAATAAGTATGTGAGTTCTTTATGACTAATGTTGAGTCCATGGATTATACGCACTCTCACCCTTCCACCATTGCTAGCCTCTCTAATACCGCGCACCTTTCGCCGGTATCATATACCCACCATATACCTTCCTCAAAACAGCCACCATACCTACCTCTTATGGCATTTCATAGTCATTCCGAGATATATTGCCATGCAACTTACCACCATTCCATTATTATGACACGCTTTATCATTGTCAAATTGCTTTACATGATCATGTAGTTGACATCGTATTTGTGGCAAAGCCACCTTTATAATTCTTTCATACATGTCACTCTTGATTCATTGCATATCCCGGTACACCGCCAGAGGCATTCACATAGAGTCATATTTTGTTCTAAGTATCGAGTTAAAATTCTTGAGTTGTAAGAAAATAAAAGTGTGATGATCATCATTATTAGAGCATTGTCCCATGTGAGGAAAGGATGATGGAGACTATGATTCCCCCATAAGTCGGGATGAGACTCCGGACGAAAGAAAAAAGAAAAAAAAGAGGCCAAAAGAAAAGAAAAAAAAGAAGGCCCAAATAAAAAAATGAGAGAAAAAGAGAGAAGGGACAATGTTACTATCCTTTTTCCACACTTGTGCTTCAAAGTAGCACCATGATCTTCATGATAGAGAGTCTCTTATTTTGTCACTTTCATATACTAGTGGGAATTTTACATTATAGAACTTGGCTTGTATATTCCAATGATGGGCTTCCTCAAAATGCCCTAGGTCTTCGTGAGCAAGCGAGTTGGATGCACACCCACTTAGTTTCTTTTGTTGAGCTTTCATACACTTATAGCTCTAGTGCATCCGTTGCATGGCAATCCCTACTCACTCACATTGATATCTATTAATGGGCATCTCCATAGACCGTTGATACGCCTAGTTGATGTGAGACTATCTTCTCCTTTTTGTCTTCTCCACAACCACCATTCTATTCCACATATAGTGCTGTATCCATGGCTCACGCTCATGTATTGCGTGAAGATTGAAAAAGTATGAGAACATAAAAAGTATGAAACAATTTCTTGGCTTGTCATCGGGGTTGTGCACGATTAAATACTTCGTGTGATGAAGATAGAGCATAGCCAGACTATATGATTTTGTAGGGATAACTTTCTTTGGCCATGTTATTTTGAGAAGACATGATTGCTTTGTTAGTATGCTTGAAGTATTATTATTTTCATGTCAATATTAAACTTTTATCTTGAATCTTTCGGATCTAAACATTCATGCCACAATAAAGAAAATTACATTGAAGAATATGCTAGGTAGCATTCCACATCAAAAATTCTATTTTTATCATTTACCTACTCGAGGACGAGCAGGAATTAAGCTTGGGGTTGCTTGATACGTCTCCAACGTATCTATAATTTTTGATTGTTCCATGCTATTATATATTCTGTTTTGGATGTTGAATGGGCTTTATTATACACTTTTATATTATTTTTGGGACTAACCTACTAACCCAAGGCCCAGTGCAAATTGCTGTTTTTTTGCCTATTTCAGTGTTTCGCAGAAAAGGAATATCAAACGGAGTCCAAACGGAATGAAACCTTCGGGAGAGTTATTTTTGGAACAAACGTGATCCACAGGACTTGGAGTGGACGTCAAGAAACAACCGAGGAGGCCACGAGGCAGGGAGGCGCGCCTGCCCCCTTGGGCGCGCCCCCACCCTCGTGGGCCCCTTGTGGCTCCACCGACCTACTTCTTCCTCCTATATATACCTACGTACCACGAAACCAACCAGGAGCACCACGAAACCCTATTTCCACCGCCGCAACCTTCTATACCCGTGAGATCCCATCTTGGGGCCTTTTCCGGCGCTCCGCTGGAGGGGGAATCGATCACGGAGGGCTTCTACATCAACACCATAGCCTCTCCGATGATGTGTGAGTAGTTTACCACAGACCTTCGGGTCCATAGTTATTAGCTAGATGGCTTCTTCTCTCTCTTTGGATCTCAATACAAAGTTCTCCGCGATCTTCTTAGAGATCTATTCGATGTAACTCTATTTGCGGTGTGTTTGTCGAGATCCGATGAATTGTGGGTTTATGATCAAGATTATCTATGAACAATATTTGAATCTTCTCTGAATTCTTTTATGTATGATTGGTTATCTTTGCAAGTCTCTTCGAATTATCAGTTTGGTTTGGCCTACTAGATTGATCTTTCTTGCAATGGGAGAAGTGCTTAGCTTTGGGTTCAATCTTGCGTTGCTCGATCCCAGTGACAGTAGGGGAAACGGCACGTATTGTATTGTTGCCATCGAGGATAAAAAGATGGGGTTTATATCATATTGCTTGAGTTTATCCCTCTACATCATGTCATCTTGCCTAATGCGTTACTCTGTTCTTATGAACTTAATACTCTAGATGCATACTGGATAGCGGTCGATGTGTGGAGTAATAGTAGTAGATGCAGGCAGGAGTCGGTCTACTTGTTGCGGCAGTGATGCCTATATACATGATCATGCCTAGATATTCTCATAACTATGCTCAATTCCATCAATTGCTCGACAGTAATTTGTTTACCCACCGTAATACTTATGCTATCTTGAGAGAAGCCACTAGTGAAACCTATGGCCCCCGGGTCTATTTTCCATCATATAAGTTTCCAATCTATTTTTACTTTGCAATCTTTACTTTCAATCTTTATCATAAAAATACCAAAAAATTATCATCTCTATCAGATCTCACTTTTGCAAGTGGCCGTGAAGGGATCGACAACCCCTTTATCGCGTTGGTTGCAAGGTTCTTATTTCTTTGTGTAGGTACGAGGGACTTGCGTGTGGCCTCTCCTACTGGATTGATACCTTGGTTCTCAAAAACTGAGGGAAATACTTACGCTACTTTGCTGCATCACCCTTTCCTCTTCAAGGGAAAACCAACGCATGCTCAAGAGGTAGCAGTCCATGATCTGAGGATTATCCTCATTGCTGCACAGAAGAATTATGTCCTTGATGGACCGTTAGGTGACAGACCTATTGCACGAGCAGATGCATACGTTATGAACGTTTGACAAGCTCGGTATGATGACTACTTGATAGTTTAGTGCACCATACTTTAAGGCTTAGAACCGGGACTTCAAAAATGTTTTGAGCGACATGGAGGATATGCGATGTTCCAAGAGTTGAAATTGGTATTTCAGACTCATGCCCATGTTGAGAGGTATGAGACCTCTGACAAGTACTTTGCCTACAAAATGGAGGAGGTAGCTTAGCTAGTAAGCATGTGCTCAGAATGTCTGGGTACTACAATCGCTTGAATCAAGTGGGAGTTAAACTCCCAGATAAGATAGTGATTGACAGAGTTCTCTAGTCCTATCACCAAGCTACTAGAACTTTGTGATGAACTATAATATGCAAGGGATGACGAAAATGATTCCCGAGCTCTTCGCGATGCTGAAATCGGCGAAGGTAGAAATCAAGAAATAGCATCAAGTGTTGATGGTTAAACAAGAACACTAGTTTCAAGAAAAAGGGCAAGGGAAAGAAAGGAAACTTCAAGAAGAATGGCAAGCAAGTTACCACTCCCATGAAGAAGCCCAAAGCTAGACCCAAGCCTGAAACTAAGTGCTTCTACTGCAAAGGAAATGGTCACTGGAAGTGGAACTGCCCTAGATACTTGGCAGATAAGAAGGATGGCAAAGTGAACAAAGGTATATTTGATATACATGTTATTGATGTGTAATTTACTAGTGTTTATAGCAACCCCCCAGTATTTGATACTGGTTCAGTTGCTAAGAGTAGTAACTCGAAACAGGAGTTGCAAGATAAACAGAGACTAGTTAAGGACGGGATGACGATGTGTGTTGGAAGTGATTTCAAGGTTGATAAGATCACCATCACATACTCCCTCTACCTTCGGGATTAGTGTTGAACCTAAATAAATGTTATTTGGTGTTTGCGTTGAGCATGAATATGATTGGATCATGTTTATTGCAATACGATTATTCATTTAAGTCACAGAATAATTGTTGTTCTGTTTACATAAATAAAACCTTCAATGGTCATACACTCAATATAAATGGTTTATTGAATCTCGATCGTAGTGATACACATATTCATCATATTGATGCCAAAAGATGCAAAGTTGATAATGATAGTGCAACATATTTGTGGCACTGCCGTTTAGGTCATATTGGTGTAAAGCGCATGAAGAAACTCCATGCGGATGGACTTTTTGGAATCACTTGATTATGAATCATTTGATACTTGCGAACCATGCCTCATGGGCAAGATGACTAAAACTCCATTCTCCGGAACAATGGAGCGAGCCACTGACTTATTGGAAATAATACATACCGATGTATGCAGTCTGATGAGTGTTGAGGCTCGCGGCGAGTATCGTTATTTTCTGACCTTCACACATGATTTGAGCAGATATGGGTATATCTACTTGATGAAACACAAGTTTGAAACATTTGAAAAGTTCAAACAATTTTAGAGTGAAGTGGAGAATCATCGTAACAAGAAAATAAAGTTTCTACGATCTGATCGCGGAGGCGAATATTTGAGTTACGAGTTTGGCCTTCATTCAAAACAATGTGGAATAGTTTCACAACTCACGCCACCTGGAACACCATAGCATAATGTGGTGTCCGAACGTCGTAACCGTACTTTATTAGATATGGTGCGATCTATGATGTCTCTTACCAATTTACAACTATCATTTTGGGGTTATGCATTTGAGACAGCTGCATTCACGTTAAATAGGGCACCGTCTAAATCCGTTGAGACGACACCGTATGAACTGTGGTTTAGCAAGAAACCTAAGATGTTGTTTCTTAAAGTTTGGGGTTGCGATGCTTATGTGAAAAAGTTTCAGCCTAATAAAGCTCGAACCAAATCGGAGAACTGCATCTTCATAGGATACCCAAAAGAAACTGTTGGGTACACCTTCTATCACAGATCCGAAGGCAAGATCTTCGTTGCTAAGAATGGAACTTTTCTAGAGAAGGAGCTTCTCTCGAAAGAAGTGAGTGGGAGGAAAGTAGAACTTGATGAGGTAGTTGTACCTTCTCCCAAATAGGAAAGTGGTTCATCACAGAAATCAATTCCAGTGATGCCTACACCAATTAGTGAGGAAGTTAATGATGATGATCATAAAACTTCAGATCAAGTTACTACCGAACCTCGTAGGTCAACCAGAGTACGTTCCACACCAGAGGGTACGGTAATCCTATTATGGAAGTCATGTTACTAGACCATGACGAACCTACGAACTATGAGGAAGCGATGATGAACCCATATTCCGCAAAATGGCTTGAGGCCATGAAATCTGAGATGGGATCCATGTATGAGAACAAAGTGTGGACTTTGGTTGACTTGCCCGATGATCGGCAAGCCATAGAGAATAAATGAATTTTCAAGAGGAAGACGGACGCTGATAGTAGTGTTACTATCTACAAAGCTCAAATTGTCGCAAAAGGTTTTCGACAAGTTCAAGGTGTTGACTACAATGAGATTTTCTCACTCGTATTGATGCTTAGAGTCTGTCCGAATCATCTTAGCAATTGTCGCATTTTACGAAACTGGCAAATGGATGTCAAAACTGCATTCCTTAATGGATTTATTAAAGAAGAGTTGTATATGATGCAACTAGAAGGTTTTCTCAATCCTAAAAGTGCTAACAAAGTGTGCAAGCTCCAGCGATCCATCTATGGACTGGTGCAAGCAACTCCGGAGTTGGAATATACACTTTGATGAGTTGATCAAAGCATATAGTTTTATACAAACTTGCGGTGAAGCATGTATTTACAAGAAAGTGAGTGGGAGCACTACAACCTTTCTGATAAGTATATGTGAATGACATATTATTGATAGGAAATGATGTAGAATTTTCTGGAAAGCATAAAGGAGTGTTTGAAAGGATTTTTTCAAAAAAAGACCTCAGTGAAGCTACTTACATATTGGGCATCAAGATCTATAAAGATAGATCAAGACGCTTGGTAAGACTTTCAATGAGTACATACCTTGATAAGATTTTGAAGGAGTTCAAAATGGATCAGTCAAAGAAGGAGTTCTTGCCTGAGTTGTAAGGTCTGAAGTTGAGTAAGACTCAAAACCCGACCACGGCAGAAAATAGAAAGAGAATGAAAGTCATTCCCTATGCCTTAGTCATAGGTTCTATGAAGTATGCTATGTTGTGTACCTGACCTATTGTGTACCTTGCCATGAGTTTGGCAAGGGGGTATGAGAGTAATCCAGGAGTGGATCACTGGACAGCGGTCAAAGTTATCCTTAGTTACCTAAGAGGACTAAGGAAACATTTCTCGGTTATCGAGGTGATAAAGAGTTCGTCGTAAAGAGTTACGTCGATGCAAGCTTTTACATCAATCCAAATGACTCTAGGTCTCAATCTGGATACATATTGAAAGTGAGAGCAATTAGCTAGAGTAGCTCCATGCAGAGCATTGTATACATAGAAAATTTGCAAAATACATACAGATCTGAATATGGCAGACCCATTAACTACCTCTCTCACAAGCAAAACATGATCACACCTTAGTACTCTTTGGGTGTTAATCACATGACGATATGAACTAGATTACTGACTCTAGTAAACCCTTTGGGTGTTGGTCACATGGCGATGTGAACTATGGGTGTTAATCACATGGTGATGTGAACTATTGGTGTAAAATCACATGGCGATGTGAACTAGATTATTGACTCTAGTGCAAGTGGGAGACTGGAGGAAATATGCCCTAGAGGCAATAATAAAGTTGTTATTTATATTTCCTAATATCATGATAAATGTTTATTATTCATGCTAGAATTGTATTAACCGGAAACTTAGTACATGTGTGAATACATAGACAAAACAAAGTGTCCCTAGTATGCATCTACTAGACTAGCTCGTTAATCAAAGATGGTTAAGTTTCCTAACCATAGACATGTGTTGTCATTTGATGAACGGGATCACATCATTAGAGAATGATGTGATGGACAAGACCCATCCGTTAGCTTAGCATAATGATCGTTAAGTTTTATTGCTATTGCTTTCTTCATGACTTATACATATCCCTCTACTATGAGATTATGCAACTCCCGGATACCGGAGGAACACCTTGTGTGCTATCAAACGTCACAACGTAACTGGGTGATTATGAAGATGCTCTACAGGTGTCTCCGAAGGTGTTTGTTGGGTTGGCATAGATCAAGATTAGGATTTGTTACTCCGAGTATCGGAGAGGTATCTCTGGGCCCTCTCGGTAATGCACATCACTATAAGCCTTGCAAGCAATGTGACTAATGAGTTAGTTGCGGGATGATGCATTACAGAACGAGTAAAGAGACTTGCCGGTAACGAGATTGAACTAGGTATGAAGATACCGACGATCGAATCTCGGGTAAGTAACATACCGATGACAAAGGGAATAACATATGTTGTTATTACGGTTTGACCGATAAAGATCTTCGTAGAATATGTAGGAACCAATATGAGCATCCGTGTTCTGCTATTGGTTATTGACCGGAGATGTGTCTCGGTCATGTCTACATAGTTCTCGAACCCGTAGGGTCCGCACGCTTAACGTTCGATGATGAATTGTATTACGAGTTATGTGTTTTGGTGACCGAAGTTTGTTCGGAGTCCTGGATGAGATCACGGACATGACGAGGAGTCTCAAAATGGTCAAGAGGTAAAGATTGATATATTGGAAGGTAGTATTCGGACACCGGAAGGGTCCCGGAGTGTATCGGGTACATACCAGAGTACCAGAGGGGTTACCGGAACCCCCCGGGGAAAGATATGGGCCATATGGGCCATAGGAGGGAGGCTAACCAGCCCACAAGGGGCTGGTGCGCCCCCCACAAGGGAGGAGGCCGAATTGGACTAGGGAAGGGGGCGCCACCGCCCTTTCCTTCTCCTACTCCCTCTCCTTCCCCCTTTCCACCTCCATGAGAAGGAAAAAGAGGGGGGCCGAATCCTACTAGAACTAGGAGTCCTAGTAGGACTCCCCCCTTATGGCACATCTCCTAGGGCCGGCCTCCTCCCTTTCCCTCCTTTATATACGTGGGCATGGCACCCCTTGGAGACACACCAATTGTTCCAAGCCGTGTGCGGCGTCTCTCTCCACAGTTTACTCCTCCGGTCATAGCGTTGTAGTGCTTAGGCGAAGCCCTGCGCGGATCACATCACCATCACCGTCACCACGCCGTCGTGCTGACGAAACTCTCCCTCGACCCTCTGCTGGATCAAGAGTTCGAGGGACGTCATCGAGCTGAACGTGTGCAGAACTCGGAGGTGCCGTACGTTCGGTACTAGATCGGTTGGATCGTGAAGACGTTCGACTACATCAACCGCGTTAACCTAACGCTTCCGCTTTCGGTCTACGAGGGTACGTGGACACACTCTCCCCGTCTCGTTGCTATGCATCTCCTAGATAGATCTTGCGTGCTACGTTCCCCAATAGTTGCCACCGAAATCACGGGCCGTTAATGGGCCGACTGTCGCCGTCGGATAATATATGGCCCATGTGCAGTACGGGCCATTACCAGGGCGAAAGACACACCTTACTGAAATGGGCCCATTTCTACATCGGGCCTCTAACAGGACGAAAACTCATTGGGCTGTAATGGGGCCCAAAGACTGAGCGAACAATTAACGGGGCCAATCTGGCGGTGGGCAGTAGATGGGCCATGTTTAAGCAAGCCATTAGTGGGCCGGCCCACTAGTACCTGATTAAATCTTATGGGCCTTTGACTGAGCCGACCTTTTTAACCTAAATGGGCTATTGTTGGGCCATGCTACGTGTCACTTTTTCATAGGTCCGTCTCGTCCATTGGATGAATGACATCTGTTACGACTCCTAGCTAACACATGGTTCCTTTGGCCAATGAGAATTTTGCACGTGGAAAATCCCAATTGATCCGAGCTGTTAACGGGTTATCGGATCCAAATCGGAACTCGATAGCTTAACGGCGACTTGTTACGATGGATGCCACGTGTCGGTTACCCTTAACGAAAACACTTCCATGACGCGTCATTTATTGTCATGGAAGTGGTCACTTTCGTGATGATAATTTGAGTATTCTCATGGAACACTTCTACGACAACACATGTATGACTATCTTGATTCTGTCATAAAATCGCCACGGATGTACATGCATGACAAAAATCGTGATCTACTGTGATAAACACGTATCATCATGGAAGTGTTTTTTTGTAGTGTGTAGACACACACACACACGAAATGCCAATGTTCTGAGATAAACTTGACATCCGACATTGGATCTCACTAATCCATTGTTATCAACACCAAAATAGTAATTGAGTGTCAATGCACTTTCACATACCCCGAAGGACCCATCCGCCAGCACTTACCAACCCAGGATAAACCGAGACGAGGCCACCCAGCTATAGAGCGAACCTCGAGCCCACCCCCATCAACAACCAGCCGATAGCACCAGGCACGAGGGTCCACACGAACACACGAGCACGCCGCAGCGAGCCAGGCCGACCAAGCACACACATGATTCCCGACCGAACGGGCGTACCTAGCTCGCACGAACTAAACATCCAACAGCAAATGAACGATGCTCAAATGCTGACCCGGGCGCACACGCGCACCCGGCTTGCGCGAGGCAAACAACATGGCAGGAGATGAATGATGCTTACAGGCCGACCCGACCTCACCTAGTGCATGCGGTGCAACGCACGAGATGACGCAAGCATGTGCAACGAAAGTTACCGCAAAAAGGTGGCCAGATCGCGCACGCGGCCCACGCATCATGGACCCCCAAAGAAATCGGCGCGGTGTGGAGCACCCGCGAAGATCGGATGATGGGGAAGGCGCCAGGCAGCAATTGGCGCGAGGCGTGCGCGAGACGGTTGGTGTGAAGGGCACTCGTGAAATAGGATGCTTGAGAAGGCGAGTACTCCGCCATTCTTTATAATATCGGCAGCGAACCTCTTTCTCGAGTGTGACCAGAACACGGTATACGACATTATTTTTAAATGGAAAAAGGTAAATATTAATCACATTGGGTACGAGATTCAGATTGTGTGTACTTTAGTTTTACTCTTGTGCTTACACTTTGGTTGAATATATCGCGATGTTCCTACTAAACTATGTCAACAAGACAAAAGGAATAAACATGACACTAAATCTCAAGGTAATATCAAATTGCTCCACATGCCTGTTTGTAAAAATTTCATCTTGGCGTGCCGAGCCATTTGTGGTTCGTTGTTTCCGTCAACCACAACCACTTTCAACTTTTCATGATCCCCTAATCTCTCTCCCTCTCCCTCTTTTTAGCATCATGATCCCGTAATCTCACCATAAGGATACACATTCGCGTAGACAAAATAATAGGCATCCAAACGCAACACAAAACCTTTTTTTAACACCCCTTGTAGCATACTACTCCCTTTAGTGTTAAAAAACATTTTACATTACGAGAAGAAGGGAGTATTATATTAGTACTATTCGGATGGCAGCAAGTACAGAATATCTCCTGGTTGATGCTTGACACTTCATTTTCGCACCTTTCTCCTGTCACAATCTAACCACCCCATGATGCATACCACCCCAGCTACTAGTTCACAGTTCACACACAAAAGCATAAACAAGATGAAGCAAACATGATCCAAAACCAAACAAAAGGGCACATCTGCCTAAACTACCACTACGAGGAATACTATAAAATACCACTACACGGAGAAGAGACCAAAAGAGAAGGTCGTTAATGGCTCCGATTTCCCTGTTCCCGGAGATCGTTCGGTTGATGAGATCTGACGGCGATGCGACATGTGATGCGACCTGCTGCGTTCTCGCTAGGCTGTTTTTCTCCTCTGCTGCTAGTGCGAGCTAGCTAGCGATAACGGTACGACGCGCGTCGGCAGCTTTTACGTCCCCGGCCCCACCTGCCGGTGTCGGTACCCAGCCCTTTTCAGGCCACTGCGTGGTCTTCTGACGTTGACCGGCCCCCGCACGTCCCGCCGTTGGTTACCGACGTGCGGCCCAGAGCGACCCGTGTTCTCCTGTCGCTCGGCCCAGAACGGCCCGTTTAGGCGGGGGAGAAACCGGCCCGCACGAATCTCGTTGTGCTGTGCTAGTTTCGCCCGACACTTCTCCCCTCGCGATGGCGGCGTCTCCGGCGAGCGGCGGCCGCGGCAGGGCGCGCTCGTGCGAGACGGCGGAGCAGACCCGCGAGTGGATGGAGGCCATCGCCTCCTTCCTCGGGCGCCACCGCCCGCTCCTCGAGGCCCACGTCGTCAACTTCTTCAAGGTCCACTCCCCTCCCCATCTCCCTCTCGCTCTCCCGAAGCGAGATTGATTGTAGTGCCTGTACCTCCTCTTGGAGGCACGTTTAGGGTCTGCGTGCTTGTGGTCGCGGGGGATCCCCCCTCCATTTTGCTGCTGGCGGATCTTGCTGACACGTTTGAGGTGTATGGTTTTGGATTCGGTCCGAGCAGGATAGGCTGTGGGAGATGGTGGATGCCGACTGGATGGAGTGCCTCCGCCGGGAGCCCGTCGAGAGCCTGCTCATGTTGCCTTCCGGCTGCGTCCAGGCAAGGGCCCTCGCCTCCTGTTTTCAGTAACCTGCCTTCTGTTTCTGTTTTGCTTCTACTGGAAGTGGAATATGAGTGGTTGAGTATTGTTTTACAGGACCATTGGCCAAGTTCACTACAGGAATTTATACTCACTGCGAGGTCGCTTGTTCTTCCACGTGAGCAAAAATCGCCACAATCCGTACGTTTCCTGCACCTATCAGATCAAGTGTGTATTACTCATGCTAGCATTTCTCATGGTTTTTGGCCGGGTTTCCCTTAATTATCTTATATTCATCTTTGTTAAGCCTAAGACCTCCTTCCCTTTTGGTGAGTTTCTTGAGAAAAATACTCATGCTAGCATTTTATTAGGAAGCAGCAATATTAGCAGGGAGTTTGAATAGTACTTCATATAGTGCAAAATTTCTGCACATGCTGCACCTCCAGCCCCATTGCTTAGTTTGCATTGGCTTGGTTTTGTTGATATTACTTTGCGTTGCAATTTTCAGATTGCATGGTTTACATGTGGAAATTGGGATGATCTGTTCAATGTAAAAAGCACACACGTTTTGTCATCTATTTAATCCCGACCTACCTTTTCCTGAATAATTTGCAGTTTTTACCTAATTCGCGCGTCGCATCAATTGGTACTGTTCTTGCTCAAGGCATGAACTCTAAGAAGAAGCACGAAGTAGGTAATTAGCTTGTAATGATAAACATACTCCTGTTAACTATTTTTTTGGTCTATGTCCAAGGTTAAATTCAGTTTTTTAGCTCTTGCATTCTCATGTTTGGAGAGGTTTGCTTGATGCAGATTGAAGCCCTATCTGGGATCGTTGATGCAATTGCTAGGAGTCGTGGAGCCAAGACAGTGGTTGATGTAGGTTCTGGTCAGGTATCAGCTCTGCACTTGAAAGTCTTTTCACAATTACAACCAGTCTTCATTTGAGAAAAATAATTAAAATCATGTGATCTCACTGAGATATTTAAATAAAACCCTATGAAATATTTCTTCCATTCATGTTTTTTCCATCTAAAGCATCAAACTTATGTATTAGCCAAGTCTGAGCAGGCAATTTATGCTGGATACAAATAAGAAACATACCAGGTCCATGTTAAGGCCAACTTATTTAGAGCATTCTTCTTTTCTAGGTGTTGCAATTTAAAACACAAACATATTGCACCTCTTACTTAGCCTATCCATCGAAATGTAAAGAGACATCTGGAGTATCTTTTATAGGTGTTGCAATTAGAAAGCACAAACGTATATTCTACCTTCTTACTTGGCCTACCATGGAAGTGTAAAGACATCTGGAGTATATTTTTTCTAGGAATTGCTGTTAGAAAGTACAAACGTATGCTATGCTTTACTTGGCCTATCCATGGAAGCTTAAAAGCCATGGATTTACACTGTGGGAACTGTACATTTTTTTGGGAATGACAGCAAACTTCAAATTCTTCATAATTTGTATCTCCATTTATTTGTTTCTTATTCTGTTTAATTGCCTTATCAGGGTTATCTTGCACAAGCTTTATCCTTTGAGTACCAACTCGCCGTTATAGCAATAGATGCTTCATCACATCATGCTTCTGTTACAAATACTCGTGCAGAGAGGATAAAGAAGCACTATGCTGCTAAATGGTACACTTTTTGTCAAATTAGATTTTAGTTTTATTACCTTGACTTCTTCTGAGCTGATTTCTGTTTCTACAAATCGCTTCCTGTTGTTTTTGCAGTGTAGAGAAGCAACAGTTCAAAGTGCCAAGAACTGTCACTTGTCATGTTCTTTCTAGTGACACATTGGCAGCTGTGACGTTGGATGCATGTCAAGATGACCATGGTGAACATATAACAGAAACTAACAACTGTAATCAGAGTATTCCTCAGATTGAGCAACCAAATCATAGCATTCCTCAATTAGTCCTTGCTGGTCTTCATGCCTGTGGTGATCTTTCAGTTAACATGCTAAGGTTGGTCTTTTTGTGCAATCATGGGAACACCGTGAATTGATGTAGTGTGGCCTTTTCTCCATTCACATAAAATGCTGCATATTCATTTTTTCCCTGTTGCAAAGAATGTCCTTCCAACATGGTAACTATGTCCTGTGGGCAGGGTTTTCGTGTCCTGTGAACAAGTACAAGCATTGGTAAGTGTCGGATGCTGTTACAACTTGTTGTCCGAGGATACAGACACCTGCCCTGGTTTTCCTATTAGCAAGGCTGCTAAATCATCTAAGCTGGTGCTTGGCAAAAGCATCCGTGACCTAGCTTGCCAGGTATAACAACAATTCTTGCTTGTAAAGATGTATTATAATTTTTTAAGATGGTAAAAAGTCAAGACATAGACAAGAGTACAAGACATAGTAGCAAGTTACAAAAAATGTCTGTCATTTTGTTGAGGCCCCCAGTTTTCCTTTAGTACATGTTATATGATACATAGTTATGTGGTCTAGAGCATCATCGCCCTAAGTTAGGAACAACTTATGTTCATGTAAGCAAGTTTTCATTTTCATACGTCTTTTTCTAGCAGAACTTATTCAGTACTTGCGAGTTACAGTTGTTATGTTTGCATTAGCAGAATATCTGAAGCCATTTCCTAGTTGTATTTACTACTCCGTCCCATAATGTAAGACGTTTTTTTGACACTACACTAGTGTCAAAAAACGTCTTACATTATGGGACGGAGGGAGTAGTAATCTCCTACTATTAGGGATGAAAGATTTGTGCTGAACTAAAGTTTTCTGCCAAATTGGTAGTCTTGAATGCCACTGTTCTTTATTTAATAGTCTTTCTGTGGATCCTTTTTAGAGCGCAGAAAGATGGAGAAACCTCACCAAGGAAATGGCCCTACAAAATTTTGATATACATGCCTTCCGAGCAGCTTTTCAAATGGTAAATACTTTGTTATTTCAGCCTTCATATTTGAATCCTGGATGTTCCACTCAGTTCCTTACTTTTTGGTAGTCTTGTTTTGCCACTTATATGCATGTTCTTCGATACTACTTGATGACTAGACATGTAATGTGTACTGAGAAAACCTTGTGTGCTTAAGATAAGAAAAAAGCTGTCAGGCATGGCAGTTTGTTGATACCTTGTAGTGAAGGTATGCCTTATGCTTGTGTAATCACCTTTAATGTTCACGTAAGCAGCATTTGTGATTCCTGTTTGCTACCCTTACCACCCCTTTATATTGGGTACAGACCAACCTGATGTTTAAAATGTTTCGGACAACAGTGAACTTACTCCATTTGGTCTAGTCGCTCAACTTTAACTTGCTGATGAGTGCGTGTCTCGTTTGAACAAGTTGCATCAGCAAGTTCCTCAGATAAGTTGTAACCACAGAAAAAATTTGTTCCTTCATATATTAATTGGGACTTTATGCTAGATCTCTTTCCACAAGCTTACATAACAGCTTTTGAGTTCTGATAGAGGTTTCACTGTTTTGTTGGACAAGAAGTTGCCTGTTGGTTTATGATTAAAGCAAGAAGCTTTTGGGACTTCCTAAGTTGTCTTTTCTGTAGGTACTTGAGAAATATTTCCCTGAAGTGTCAAGATTGAGTCCATCAATTGGAAGGCAAGGAAAAGCACTGCGCCGTCAAAGGCTTCGAAAAGTTATGGAATCCCATTTGGCTATGGGGAAAGCTGATGATTTATCCTATCCTAATTGCAAGGAACAAAACATGAATACAGATGGTTCATTGCCCACAGAACCAACTGCTCCTAAAGGGGCTGTCGAGTGTTGCAGCAACGAACTTTGTACAGGTTTTAACTTTTATACCTCTCATAAGTTGCAACTATTTTGGATTGTCTGTTTTTCTAGTTTATAAAGACAACGAGTAATCCTGGCAGGTGATACTTACTCAACTTCAGCAGTTGTTGGTTCATCCATATCAAGAGTTAACGTGGGACCAAGTGACACCAATCTTGATGAATGTTGCAAGTTGACTCTTTTCAAAGATTTCACAATCTCTGGATTAGGGCGTCTTGGCTGTGGTTTTGTGGAAGATGTTAATCTACTCGAAATATGGAAGGATGTGCAACACTTCACCGTATGTCTTAGTCTGAATTTTGTATTATGTCTTCTTGCTGTATTATACTTCCAAGAAGTTAAATGCAGTACCTGTTTTTCAACTATTTGTTCTTAATCAAAATGAAAATAGTGATATCCTGTTTTATATGATACTCCCTCCATTCCACAATGTAGTGTGCCCGCGCTTCCCGAGATTTAAGTTTGACCATACATTTAACCAACGAGACCGACTGCGGCGGGAACAAAAATTATACCACTGAATTCATATCGAAAATATTGGTACTGATAAGCACTAATAAGTATGTTTACTGGATCCTTTGAAGCAAAGTCTGCAGTATTTTGTAAAGCACTGTAATCCTAATATTGGCACATCATGCCTATTAGTTAGTTTATTAGTTTCTCGACAACATGAAATGATAATACATGTGCTTCTATTGCGGTTGGTTGGTGGGTCGGTGCCAGTACAGTTTGGCAAAACATAACTGACCTGTACATTTTAATACTGTGACAAACTTAATACAATGGGGACAGGAATCTGATGTTACAAACTAATCTAGGGCTAGACTAAGTAGCATGCTATGCCTTCTGGTAATGGAGCTATCAGATATTAAGATTGTATCCATACACAATATAAATGTGCTGAACGGCTAATATATAAAATATCCATCCATACGGTTATCTAAACCATCTTCACAAAATGTAGTAGTACCTGGGATACCCCCCCCCCCCCCCCGGGGATAATCTACTGCCAACTCAACAATTATCTTTTTATTCTTGCAGGAGTTCATAGGTCCCTTTTGGTGCCTCCGGGCTGCTTTAGGTCCACTGGTGGAAACATATATTTTACTTGATCGGTTACTGTTTCTTCAAGAGCAAGGAAGTGCAGTTGAAGCATCATTGTTTCCTCTGTTTGATCCCGCCATGTCTCCAAGGAATATGGCACTAGTTGCTTGGAAGTTAACGGGTGATCCTTTAGAACCAAGTCATGGTAATGCTTCTCATGCCTGAATACGTAGGTTGATGGAATTGTGTGTTGGGCTGAAGACTAAGACAGACTCTTCTAGTGTGGCAGAGCTTGTTCTTCCTTTAGATCTAGAGACAAACATTATCCTTATTGGCTAGTCGGGCATGGGAAGAAATATAGATTCTGTGTAGTGATTTCTACGAGGACATGTAGCTGTCCTTTTGTCCACCAACAGGCATGTGGTCTGCAAAACATGCACGATTATCTTGATCTTGAAATATATATGAATCTAAACTCTGAAGTTGATCTTTGCTTTAAATCTATGACCCATCTTTTCTTTTGGTGGTGCTGGGCAATATACCAACCGCTCCTTTGCAAGCTGTAACCTATGTGTATTGGTTACTTGCCTGATTTTCTAGTCTGCTTGGGACATTGAATATTTTTGCAGAATCTGATATTATCCATTCTCACTTTAAATAATATTGCAAATGCAGATATGGGAATGTACAAGAGATTGCCCTCGAGCAGCGTGCCTTTATCCAATAAATGCTAGGTCAACTTCTAGATCGATTCCATGGCCTTTCACTTTCAGCTCATGCTTGCCTGTTTCTTTGAACTGAAATGATCACCAGACAAGTTGCTGTTGCCTTTTATTGCCTGCAATATGCATGTAGTTATTTGGGGAAGACTGACAAGTTGTCAGGGATTTCTTTTTTGTTGATGCACCCCTTAGTAAATAGTTTTGCCCATCATTTTTATTACTATACTGTAGAGTGGAACAGTCGTACCATCACTTCTGCCTGAAAATAAGATTATCAAGTGGATCTTTTCTCAAAGGAAAAATTCACCCCCTGCCTATCCTGTTACAGTTTGTAAACTAGTATTTGTCATCATAGATACGTAGGCTAAATGACTGATCATTTAGGCTGAGCTAGATAAATAAGCATTATACGCTGTAGGTTGCCTAACCATACTGACCATTTGTCTACCAAGTTACGTGTCGTCTCATAAAATATGAAATCCCGTTGGATCTTCGAATGTGATGTTACCAACATGGGCTTGACGAGGACCAGTGCAAGAGGTTGACTTGCGTTTATTAAGCATGTGCCACCACATGATCCCATCAGTGTGTTTGTGGTTTCAGGTTTTGCCATATCTTATCTACGCGTGCCTGTGTGTCTGGCATGTGTGCATTTTCAGTCCCTTTCGGTGCACCGACTTCACTGATCTTGCTTGTATGAGCTTTTGAACTCATTGCTTTAATGGACTTTTGAACTCATTGAATTATTTATCTTCATCTTGTAATGAGTTTTAAAAACTCTCTGCAAGCTTAGCAACTTCTAGAATTGGCTTGGTTACAGTTCTGTATGTCCATGTTGGCCAGTCCTTTCTATCATTCTGCACCAACATAGTTTTATAGTTCAGAGGAAAGTGATCACAAGTGTATTATATGCGAAGTGGGGGGCTGAAAACAACCCCTGGTCACTGGTAGATAGATAAGATCTGTGCAAAACCTAACTGCTCGCGTCGTGGCAGCTCAATAGTAACAAACTTTCATTTGATAGATGAGAATTTGCACTGGAACTCAACTGTCGGAATTCAAGTTAGAGTTCATCTGTTTTGGCTGCATTACCCTTGCAACAACTGGCTGCTTTTACTTCCATGTGTCAATTCAAGCTTTCCTTACCAGGTCACTATGTGATCCTGAAGGTGAGAGAGCTATGCAGTATTCCCACTTGTTTTTGCCCCCCTTTTTCTTGTTCTCTGTGCAGGATTTGTTCGCCCATGGGCGTGAGAGCGACGCCGCCCTGTACTTCCGGCGATGCATCCGCGTCGACGTGGCCACCCAGAGCCGTCGCGACTCTTCCGTCCGCAGATCCTTATCCTGTTTTGTACACCCGGAGGTTCCCTGCAAGGCCGCCGGTCAATTTGCTCCGCTTTTCACTGATGCAGCCACCGTCTGAAAGGTAACGACAGCGCACCTCACTTGGACCCTGGAAGCTCACCTCTCTTTGTGCTTGCCAGCCAATGCGCCGCGGCAAGATCTTTGGTATCGCTGCAACACTGACCGGTGGGCGGACCGCTGTTGGTATCGCTGTAACACTGACCGGTGGGCGGAGCGCCGTTCCCCGCTGCGCACCTGGCACAAGCCGATTGATTGATTGTTTGGTTTATGGTAAACTGAAAAGTTGATTTGAACTGGGTGCAGTGCAGCTGCGTGCGCGCGATGTTAGGCCGGCCGTGCGGAGCGGAGGAGATGAGATGAGGTATGTGGTGAGGTTGCTGCTGTTGCTGTCACTGCCCATTTCCAAGGTCCCTTTCACTTGGTGTGGAGCGGAGCATCAATTCCCCCATTTACTGCTGCGAGGACAATCATCTATCATTCACTCAAGCCTCTGTCAAGGAGCTTGTTTAGCATTTTGCCTTGTTGCATATTGATGGATCCACGGCACATTAACATTTCTGCATCAGCGTGCTGGATGCCATCTTGTCACAGCCTTTTGACAGGCTTGACTTCCTCTCCAAAGCCTGGCTGTGAACAACTTTTTTCTGTTCACTGATTGGTTACTTTGCCTTGGTGCCTCTGATCATAGGAGAAGATCTTAAAGAGGAATATGCCACTCCTGCAGAAAAAAGAACTTCACCACCACCATGGGAAGATCATCGCTCGACGCTGAGGGGCAGGCACACGTGGTTCGGATGATCGCCGATTCGGACGGTGGACGGACGATCTTCTCTTCTCGGGGGGATCGACGACGATCCCCGCCGCCCGTTCAGGCCCCTGGATGGGCCTGATTGCTTTGGCGCTATCTGAAAGAGAAGGCAGGGAGGGGCGGGAACCAGCCAACGGCGGGGGCTCACGAGGTTTGTGTGTGTGGTGTTTGGCGCGGGCCGCGTGCATGCATACATACGCCGGTGCCCCCTCCCTGGCTGCGCGTAACCGAATGGGCAGTTGCTCCTCCTATGCCTGTGTGTTTGTGTGGTGTGTGTGGTGTCTCCGTGTCTGTGTGCCTCGCTCGCTCTCAGCACCGCGGTGCAACGTCAGGGTGCCTAAACGTCCTGCGCCACACCTGGTTACGCGACGACCGGCGTTCCTCGGGGCGCGGCGCGTGCCGTTGCCCTGAATCTGTGCAAGTGACGATCTACGCGTCTCGTCACTTGCAGTGAACCAAACTTGCAGTGCGCCGGTCTTGGAATGATCAACGAGTTGTATGATTTTCAAGCGGATGATGTGGCTAGCACCAGATTGACGAGCCAGGGAACGGCCCCCAGAAATGCACATTACGCTCACTCCTTTCTCTTTTCCTTGCTGGCGCTTGCCTCCATGTACCTTGAGCACTGCCGCTCATCAACAATCCTCAGTCCTTGGCCTTGTTTTGGAATTATCCAAGAAATGATCAGTCGTTCGCCCACTCTGGCCTCTAGGTAGATAGACCGAGCGTGGATCCCGAGGTGCTGTTGTACTACAAACTTAACCATTTCAACGTCCTTGTTTAGCTTGGCCTTTCCCGGTCAAGTGTCAAAGCTGGAGTAATATTACTCTATATGTAGTGAGCCGAAGATGTGGACCTAACCCAAGTCCACGGATTTCAGATTCTAACAGAGAAGGTTTCCGTTTGACATTGCGTGGAGACGGTAATCTTGTCTGGTAGAACCTGTTCTTTTATAAGTGTTTTCTAGTTTGACAAACTGGTTTTCTTAGAGCTCCCGCAATTTTTATGTGATGAAGCTCCAAAGTCCAAACTGTAGACAAAACTAACGACTGGAAATGTGATGAAAATAACCATAGAACCGTGCTCTTTGTCTAACAACAATCTACTCTCTTTTTTGGGTGGGAGAGTCTACCTTGATTGTACGCAACACAACAATACAACGCGCATATATAACAACCATAAACTAGTTCACCTCAAGTAGTGGGAGAAAAGACAGGCAAGAGTAAGTCACAGCAGTATGATTACAAATTATCTGGTGATGTTCAATTATCAGTGTTCCTTTTATACCAGATGTTATTAGTGTTCAGCACATCATAGAGTATGCATGGTTGCAGCTCAATATATTTGTATTTTACACAATATATTTGGAGTCATAGTCACAGAAGGTTTAAAATCTATTTTCAGTAAAAATTGATACCAGTCTTTGGATTAGGTACTTTGCATGACTACGTCTAAACATGGTTTAAGCCCGCATAGACCACCTCGACTTATTATTAGTGCTGTTTTAATTAGCAAGTAGGACAAAATTTATTGCATTACAACCAGGACTGATTATCATGCTAGATTTATTTTGGTATATCATTAGTGTTTAAATTAAGAAAACATATTAAGTGACATTCTGTACCCATTCTGGTAATGCAAGTGCTGTCAATTTGGAGATCGACACGCTCTTGTAAACACGAATTAATCATTATATTTGTACAATATGTTTATAAAAGATTGAAAGCACATTTTGAGAAAAAAATACATGTATAATTTTCAGTATCAAATCTAAATAATCATAAATACATATAACATTAGTCAAAGTTTTGAAAGTTTGACTTTATCCATGTTCAAAACCAAAAAGAAACTTCTACTTTACCAGAAAGACTTGCTCTCCTAGAGAAACAAACTAGCTATGGCCTAGGCTACTTCATAGTATGCCCTAAAGATTGACAAAGATTTTTTTTCGTTTTCCTCCTAAAATGGCATTTAACATTTTACTGAAAGGAGTACTAGCTAGGATAGCTACACATTGACAAGTGGAGCCACTTGGTTACCTTTGGTGTTGGATAGCTAGCAATTCAGCCTTTTTCAGTTCCACTTATACAAGATGATATTCCTTTTTGCCCCCCCTTTTTTTAGAACAATTTCTTATTACTTTGAGAGAAAAATGTAGAAAAAAAATCTGTTGCTAGTGGCATATGCATATGCGTGGAGCTAGCTTGTGGCCGGTGGTCTCTTGCGCTGACGTGGAAGCTGCTCCTCTTATTTGTGGGAAGAAAAGGCGAAATGGAAATAAATAAAAAGGGCCAATAATAGGTGAAGAGGAAAAGGCTTGAGGTAGACCCACCACCTAAACCACCTTATAAACCTCTCTTTCTTCACAAGTTGCGAACTCATGACACAAGCACAACTCCATTCCTCTCCCTCTCTCTCTTGCTTGCTTGGCCTGTTCCTCTCTCATCGCATCAGCAAAGAGATAGAGAGAGATGTCGATGAGCTTCCTGAGCATGGTGGAGACGGAGCTGCCGCCGGGGTTCCGGTTCCACCCGAGAGACGACGAGCTCATCTGCGACTACCTCGCGCCCAAGGTCACTGGCAAGGTCGGCTTCTCCGGCCGCCGCCCGCCCATGGTCGACGTCGACCTCAACAAGGTCGAGCCATGGGACCTCCCCGGTACGTCTCTCTCTCTCTCTCTCTCTCTCTCTCTCTCTCTCTCTCTCTCTCCTTTGCACCGATGTGAAGTGACTAGTATTAATTAGACGCAATCAAGAATTCCTTGTACGATCTTGCATGGATGCATATCGATCGAGAGAGAGAGAGATAGGACGGTGGAGAGAGAAAATGTGTTCCACATGCAACGTTCTTGGCCTTTTCTGTTCAATCCAACTTTTTCCGTTCCCTTCCTTTGATTTTGTTCTCCTTTTATTTCCCCCCGTTGGTGTTGCTTCCGTGCTAAGAAACATGCCAAAGCCCGCAATGTGTTGTGCACATATAGCATGCACACTAAACTGCACCCTTTTGTCTTATCTCATTTCTATCAAGGACAAGCTGAAAAAAACCCTCCTCCAGCGTTTCTTCTATGCGCGGAGTTCTTTCTCCCTCATGGAAATCCAAACGAATCTGATTTATTATAAACTTTCGGAACCGGAAACCGTCTTTGAAGTTTGAAAATTAACTATTAATACTTGACTTGGAGTACTCTTTGAAACTTCACAAAAAGAATAGTTCTAGTAGGCATGCAGTTGGTCCATAAACTGGAACTGCTAGTGATTTTTCTTATATTGTTCCATAGCTATTTGCAATCTTATCGATTGATCATGCGCGTGCATATTTTTTAAAAGGATCTTTGATCTTTGATGTGGCAGTCTGAAACGGGGGTCGCTTTCTGGTTAGGCTCTGATAAAGGAATATGTCAAGTGGGGGACTTCCAAAAAATGAAAGAGTTATAGCCTTTACCAATTCCACTTTGCTAGAAAAAGTGTGGTTAACTCGAATCTAGAATCTTTTTCTTGTTCTTCACAATTCCAGCTTCCCAAATCATTTTCTCACCTTCAGATGCATACGTAATTTTCTTTATCTTCTATATTATGTCAAAGAAAAAAATGATCTCTAAGCTTACGTACATATATTTTTAGTAAATTATCCTATCTAATTTGGTGTATTGTGCATAAACTATTATTTCGTGTCCCCTTGGTCAATGTATGATCTCTAGCTAGCGCCGCGCATGCTGAGCACCGTGTTATACTTTTATCTATATATGAATAGAAACCTTTGATCTAGCTAGGGGGGTGTTATGCAGAAACTATTATTTATACACACCTATATATTTTGCGATAATTTGCATCGTTGTGTTCCAATAAGAATTCATGAAAAAAGTGCATACAGAGCGAGGATCTTCCATTTACTCCAAGGCTGGTACTGAAATTTCAGGCCTTCTAAAAGGCTAAAATCATAGTAATACGCTATATATATGCATACAATTTCTGGTCTTCTAAATATAATAGATCAACCATAATGTGTTGTAGACAAGACAAATAATGCTTGTTCCAGAAAAAAAGATGGTGAGACGATGTGAGGAAAATTTTAAACATCTACTTAGTTCACATGTGGTTCAACATTCCTTGTCTTGCGATTTATTTTATTTCCAACGTCTATCCTTTAAATCCCTTTTTGTGAAAAATCATAATTTGAATCTATGCACTACTTTATGGGGAAAATATATAATTTTAGCCTTTAAATTACTGTTGCACAATCTACCATCACCACTACCAAGTTCACTAGGCAACTGTTTTTTTTAATTCAGTGGGCTAAAAGGAAATGAAAAACAGTAGTAATAATAATTAGAAGAATAAATATAACCCAGCAAAAAAAGAATTTGGCGCCGTCCAGATTTGAACCAGAGATCTTCAGCGTGTGAAACCGACGTGCTAGACCAACTATACCACGACACCTTTCAGTTCTGTTAATGCAACAAGCATATATATTATGACGTCATCATCACCTATATATAGGCTAAAAAAGGAGCGCAAAAAAATTGTGGCATCGTCCGGGTTCAAACCGGAGATCTTCAGCGTGTAAAACTGACGTGCTAGACCAACTACACCACGACACCTGTACAGTACATTAACGCATCATATTTAATTTATTAAGCCAGGATTACCGGGCCAATTATGACGTCACCCTGGGATGCATGCCCTTTCCCTGTCTAATCCTGACACATGGCACGACGGGGACGGCGACAAACTGCAAAATCCCATCTTGCATGCTCGTGGGCTCCACTGCAGAGGATCAGCATGGGCCATACACGTCTTGATTGATACATCTAGGATGGCATGTCTCGCTCTAACCTCTAGCTCTACCACTTGCTCATCGATTTATTTCTAGTGGTAAATAAGCCGACTTCCATTGAAAGGGGCCGATTGTGACAAAAAAATTAGAAGGTGGGGGGAGGGTCGATGAGATTGACGTGGTCTGTTCCGTCTCTGAGATGCGCGGTTTTATCGAAACGTGTCAATGTCACCGTCAAAAGGATAGAACACATGATGGAGAAACCCCGGTTGTGGTACCTCAAGCTTTTTTAGTGCTTTGTCATCGTTTATTTGTGGGACCAGTTTGATACCTTAGCAGCTACTGCTTTTGATTATATCTTTCTTTACCATGTTGGTATCTTTATATTATCTTTCATTTCTTATCAGTGACTGCATCGGTGGGCGGCAAAGAATGGTATTTCTACAGCCTAAAGGATCGGAAATATGCGACGGGGCAGCGCACAAACCGAGCTACTGTGTCGGGATACTGGAAGGCGACTGGGAAGGATAGGGTGGTGGCACGACGAGGCGCCCTAGTGGGGATGAGGAAGACATTGGTGTTCTACCAAGGGAGGGCCCCTAAAGGGAGGAAGACTGAATGGGTGATGCATGAATACAGGCTGGAGGGTGCACATGAGCAAGCTTCCAAGGTAATAAGCTGCCACTAAAACCCTAGATCATGCATGAAACAAATGAATATATCATATGTAATGTTCAGTGAGTAGTGGTGTGCAAAGCCATCGATTGATTTATTTATTTTCCGTTATGCAAAACATATTCATCTGCATAGCTATGACCTAGGTAGGTACAAATTGGGTGGGCACAACCAATCGTATAGGAGATCTCTTGCAGTGTCTAAGCTTGTAGTTAATAGTGGTTTTCAAGTTTGACGTACTGTACACATGAGATGGACTTCTTGACCTGTCATTTTCTGTTTATTTATTTATATTCAAAAGAAAAAAAAAACCATCTACTTATTGGTTGCTACTTGCCAATTAATTTTCTAGGGGGACTGGTCATTTTCATCCACCGGTTTTGTTGCGGTAGACGTTCTATTTAATAAGGACTGATTTGGTCTAATTTTTAAAATAAATAAAAGGAAAATGGTGGGCTGATCTTAACATATAGTATAGGTTAGCTGTTATGGATAATGACAACATATACCAACTACTTGAAGTACCATTTTCTTTTGTCTCAAATAGTTTTTTTATTGTTCAAATAGTTCAATGAAGTTCATATTTAACATTGTTTAAAAAGATAGTAGAAGCACTAAACTTTCTTGATGTTATGATTTTTATTGCGGTTAAGCATAAAAGTAGACACACCACCACATGGAATGCGCTCCTCTAGAACACACTTACAACTGATAGAGACCGGGAATAAATATATGATTCAGACAAAGTTCTTAATGAATTTCATATGTAAACCTGTGGTGACTTTGCAAACAAGTTGGTCATCTGTAATCCAGGATAGTGAAGTGGATTAGTTAGATTCTTAGCCAGCTTTCTTGCCAAAAAAAAAAAGAAGAAGATTCTTGGCAAGCTGCAAATAGGCAAAACTTATCCAATCCAAATAAAAAGAGGTGACCAAACAAAGTAACCAAAATGTAAAAGGTAAATCTTACCAATTCTCCAAAAGAAAAAGGAAAATTCTTGGTTGGATGCATGAACCAATCAGGGTTAGATAGGATGGTCCTGTCCACATCACTTCACTGTGACAAGTGATGCACTCAAGAGCAAGTACAGTGACAGTGATCACCAAGATCTCATTCACATCACCTTGTAAGACTGCACCTACCATTGAAGTACTGACTAATCAATGCTCTCTTCTTGATCCTCATGTGTTTTCAGCAGGAGGACTGGGTCCTGTGCAGAGTCATCTGCAAGAAGAAATCAGGAGTTGGTGCCACCCCCAGGCCAAGGAACCTCACCAACATCGTCCATGGCACATCCACAGACACCTCCTCACCACCACTGCCGCCTCTCATGGACACCACCCTAGCACAGCTCCAGGCCACCATGAACACCTCCGCCGCCGCCGCACTTGAGCAAGTGCCCTGCTTCTCCAGCTTCAGTAATAACAGTGCCAGCAACAGCAGCTACCTCCCCATGGTGACAGGCAACAGTAATGGCATGAGCTACCTGGACCATGGCCTGCCTGACTTTGGGAGCTACCTAGACCCCGCCTTGAACTGTGACAAGAAGGTCCTTAAGGCAGTGCTGAGCCAGCTGAGCTCCATGGGTGGTGAGGTGGTGCCGAGCATGTCTCCTCAGATGGCTGCTGCAGTGAGCTCTACTTGGAACCACTTCTAGGCAAATTTGTTTATTTATCGAGACAACATAAGCAGACAACTGGCTAGCTAGTAGTTAATCTGCAGTGTGTGTGATGATTTCATATCAAAATGTATAATTATGTCTGTTTGGTGCAATGTTTCTTGAGTGTGAGTATTAGTAGAGGACGCGGTGATTTTCTTTTTCTCCAGTCGATTTTGGAGGACTAAAACCCTGGAATGATTTTTTTTTTGGAGAACCACTCTAATGATTGCTGAAGTATGTACATTCAGAAGTACAGGTTGCAGTGATCAGACAGATCAGTCATTGATGTCCCCCTGACTGTCCTTTTTTGTGTCTGGAATTCTGAATGTTCTTCCCTCAACGAACATCATGGTTGATTGAGAACGCATCCTCACTAGCCTCATCGGCATGCTTCTCACAGTTCCAAGAACAAATTAATTCAACTGATTCCACAACTAATTCCACATAAATAGTACTGTAGCACTATTGGAGCTTGTGCAAAAAATCAGAATCAGTCCAGATGCAGGACAGGTGCCAGTGAAATTCATTTAGAAAAGTATCACGAGACTCACAATATGTTGCGTGGTTGCGCACACAATGTGTTAAGATTATTTTTAATAACTATCCATGAGTCTTCATCATGATATAACATGTACAATAAAAACTGCTCCTCTTTTGGTAGTACGTGCGGAAAAAAGAGAATATGTATTGTGCACGCAACCCATTTTACTTTGGGATTACGGCTACTCCATCCGATCCACAAAACATTGGCGTTTTAGGTATAGTTTTGGTCCAAAATTTTACATTTTTACCACATTACTGTTTAAAATATTTTTATTGGATATGTGGATCTATGCATAGATGTGCCCCTCAAAATGCTTGTATATCATGTAATATTTTTTAGGTATTATAGTTATATATTGTACTAGTAGAGACTAACTCAAAGTTACACCTGCGAACCAACCTGTGGTTGGATGGTTAGAGGAACTGTGGTATCCCTAGCCCACCAGAGTTCAAGTCCTGGTGCTCGCATTTATTTGAGGTGCCTACGGTGACTTCGTAAATTTCAAAATGATATGCCGGCTCAGTCTTTCGGAGGTGCTCATAGGGGTAGGGTGTGCGTGTGTGCGTTCATAGAGGTGAGTTTATGCGTATGTATATGAGCGCTTGCGTCTGTACTGTGTTAAAAAAAAACTCAAAGTTACACCTAGGAGACTTTGTCATTGTCCAAAACATAGTAACTAGACTGGATTTTTTTTAGAAAAGGAGTAACTAGACTGGATGGAGTATATTATTTCAGCAACAGATGCAAATTGCAGCACACAAATCGAGGAATAGTATTTTGTCACACAGTATGATAGCATATTATTTTATTTTTTACCACAATACTTCTAAAATATTTTTATTGGGCGTGTAGAAATGGTAATGCGTAGATTTCCCCCTCAAACTTTGTTATACTATAATATTTATTTCTATGTTTTATTATTATATTATAGTAGAAACTAATGGTCAAAGTTACACTTCGGAGATCTTGTCAATGTGCAAAACGTCATAGTTTTTATTTGAGGGCTCATTATTTTGCGGATCACCAGCGGTATTTATGCAATGCCGACACACAAATTGAGGAACAGTATGCTGAAAGGCCCTGTTTTTCTTTCAGTGCCCTGTTCTTCATATGCTGGCCAGCTGCATGAGTGAGAGTGACCAACCTTCTCTGCATGATGGCACCTTTCAGGGTACCTCATGTCATGAATACTAGTACCATATGCGTATAGCAACAAGTCTTGTACATCCATACCAATAATGTGGAAAGAGTAGAGTGCAGAAACCAAGGACAAGCTGTACTTGAATGAATCTAGGCATCAGCAGCTGCCAGGTAATCCTATCTACTCTTGTCTTTACACATGATTTATTTACCTTTAAATATATTTACACATGATTTATGGTCCCAATTTTATGTTTTTTTACTCTAATATTAACTACTTTTCTTTCAGATTCATACTTTTTTTTCCAGAAAAGATTGTACCCAAGCACAAGCTTTTAAGAAAAAAACATGCAATCCAACATTTTCTTTACGCAAAACCGCCAGTCCGACAATGAACACATCTAGGTTGTGACTATAATAGATTTTCAGGCTAATGTGCTGCACCAGTGGTAATCACTTAGCTCCTAGTTGAATGTTGACTGAATTTTTCCGGAGATGCCAGATAGGCTCACATGCATGTGCTCCTTCTCCGATAAATCTACATCAACTGACCAACTCCTGAATTTTTGCCCCATTAAGTCCATAACTAAGTCTGGTGCTGGATGCATCATTTCAAGCAACTCCAAACAACTTCACTATTCAGGTAATAAAACAAGAGTTCCATGCAGTACAACAGGTACAAACTGTTGTGAAAGACCAAACCTCACCAGACATACTTCTCAAACGATGCGATGTATCATCCAATTGAGCAAATGCGGCCAAATGCCGGGACAGTTGTGAGTACTGGTTTACAACCACAAAGTAGTGGAATTGAATGGTGCAACAACTTGATCTAATGTAAGAGCTGATCTAGTTAAAGCCCTATAACCAACCAGGGCTTATGTGCCTGCACATTTCAGACCAGGCAAGGTGATATACAGTTGTACACCAAATTTAGCACACTTGCAGCCTTGAGCACACTTCCTCCTGAGATCCAGCTCCCACATGCAACCATACTGGCTCACATCACTTCACATCCCAGTGACATGAGCAGTGTACTCTTGGGTATGAGCTGTCTGAGCTGAGGTGCTAGTGCTCATTGGCCTGCGACGACGGCACGGGGAGAGGTGGCTGCAGCTGAGAGCAAATTCAGGGCTAGCATGAGCGCGACGCCGACAAACGAGGACACGAGCGATACGCCTCCACGGTTGCAGAAGGAACCAAATTTGTTGCATATCGGGTTCCAACGCGTGTGCAAGTTACCATTCTTGCCTAACTCAGCCATTGAAGCCGCTGTCGCGGCACCGGTGGCCAATAGAACCATGATTACCTGGGACATTGACAGTACAAGGATGAAAATATATCATGTGTTGCCGTCCATTGATACTGGTTTGAAATTTTCCAAATGTGCCACAGTACTAGTTGTCTACAATACAAAGTACAGCACCAGCAGTTTCACTCAAGCTACTGGTTCTGGATAGTTGCAAAAGGATTCTTGATTAGATTGAGTGCTGTGTTTTTATAGTAGCACCATCAGAAGGCTCCAAATTTATCATATCTCCCTGGATTGTGTATGAGCATCTAAATTTAATATCAATACACTTACTTAGACTAAGTTGGTTACTCCACTAAAATATTTTTGTGAGGAACAGTCCAAAGATACTCTGATGAAAATGGGAAACTACTACTGGACGAGCGAGGTTTTGTGTAAGTAATGGACAGTAGAACAATGATTATCTTATTTGGGACATTAAAATTACAAGGAGGATGAAAATATATCATGTGTTGCCGTCGATCAACACTGGTTTGAGATTTGCCAGATATGCTACAGTACTACTAGGTGTCTACTCCCTCCGTTTCTAAATACTTGTCTTTCTAGGCATTTCAACAAGTGACTACATACAGAGTAAAATGAGTGAATCTACACTCTAAAATATGTCTACATACATCCGTATGTGATAGTCATTTGAAATGCCTAGAAAGACAAGTATTTAGGAACGGAGGGAGTACAATACAAGTGCAGCACCAACAGTTTTTCACTCAAGCCACTGGTTGTGGATAGTAGCTTGCAAAAAAGATTCTTGATTAGATTGAGTGCTGTGTTTTCATAGTAGCACCATTAGAAGGCTCCAAAATTTTCAGATCTTCCTGGATTGTGTAGGAAAAACTTCATTTAAGACCAATGCACTTGCTTAGATTGAGTTGGTTGCTTCTCTGGTAGATGTATTCGATATTCGCTCTACTAAAATATGTTTATGAGGAACAGTTCAAATATACTTACTCTGATGAAAGTGGGAAACTACTACAAGGCGAGGTTCTCTTTTAAGTAAATAATGGCCAACTTATATATAAAGTGTCATTTAGTCGGTAAATTATGATTAAGAGAAAATAAATTACCATGTCCATCCTATGCACTACCAAATTGTGGGCCCTTCCCTGCATAAGGCACCTTCTGATGAGCAGCACCACCAGGTTATACAGACTGGCAACACCATTGGCTATGACAAAGTACCTGCGAAATCGACGGTTTACCGTCACAGAGACAACATGTCAGTAAATTCAACAGGCAATGACAAGCAAGCAAGCAAAGCAAAGCAAGGAGCCCCCTACACAAACGCAGGCGTGTCGCTGAACTTGGCAGTGAAGGTCTGCGTGAGCGGCCTGGTGCCCACAATGGCCACCACCGCGGTGTAGGACTGCCTGTTGAGCCCCATGACCACCGCGGCCACCGCCGTCGCCAGGACCGCAGCCGCTCGCAGCAGGACCGGCCGCAGGCCGACGAGCTTGTCCTTGAGCGAGGATAGCTCCGCAGCGGCGATGGCAGGGGGCTTCTTGCCATGCTCGAGGTCCATTGGTTAACTGGGAAGAAGACCTTGGAGGCTTGCGGTGATTGGAATGCTGGGGCTTTTCGGGGAAGATTATATGCTGCTAATGGTGATCCCAAATTTGAGGTGATCAGATCTTGCAAGTTTGGGTGACTTACCAAACCTCAAAACCGTAAATTATGGGCTACCTTGTTTCTACTTCGTGAGTAAGCTCGAGTGGCCGGTCAAGCAAAGATGTTTCTTTTTAGAGTCGTTTGAGACTTGTGATACGAGTAGAAAGTGAAGTGCCAAAGAAGAGCATTTTTTGTAGAGGAATTTGCATCTCGAGCATGACAGGAGGAGCGTGAAGTGAGGGCAAACTGTGGCACACTTCACCGGGAGAGGATGCCAGTTTCCTGGTTAGGTACATCTAACGTGAGAAATTATATAAGTATATGATCTTACTTATTGGACAAGATTTCTTTAACATTTAACGCGTATATAAATAGGCTTACATTGCAGGCAGAACACCGAAGGGGTGGTGGCGCAGTTGGCTAGCGCGTAGGTCTCATAGCTAAACGTGAGTGATCCTGAGGTCGAGAGTTCGAGCCTCTCTCACCCCAATTTTTTTTAATTTTCAATGTCCTTGGTGTTAACATAAAAAATATGATCTACTCCGTATATTCATAAGATTTAAATTTTGTATAGTGTTCCATTTTCGTCTCCCGTTTGTCTTATTTCTTTATATTCTTTTGTCCGAGTTCCTAGTTATTATTATTTTGTTTAAATTATGGTCTAAAGTACCCAAACATCGCAATTTTCAGTTAACAGTTTGCGATAATGAAAAAAAATTGACCTTTTTTTTACATAAAAAGATTTGACTTTAATATTTCACTTTTGTGATTATGCATATACTACATTCCTTATTAACTGACCACAACATATATGGCATGTGTAAGAGGAACATTATTCAGAAAATAACATTTCAACACCACACCCTGTCCCTTTTTACAGAGCAAACATGGACTTGATCATGAATGATTGCACTTTATCTCTACGGTCCCTTGGCCCAGTACCATGTCAGATACGGTGTATAAATACCCAACTACATCAAAACGTACAATACAAACATGCACTTATTTGCTGTTACACTGTAGAGATGTACGTAAAAAATAAAATACAGCCTTCAAAGAATTATTCATCACAATAATTACCGTCATTTAATTACCAATCATCGACAGGTGGGGCCAGTCATATGCAAAGCTATTTGCTGTTTATTCATCCAGAACGAGAGGCCCCTTCAGGATAGGACACAGGACAGGACAAAGAGGATTTGATCACACAGTGAGGTCTGACAGTGCCCACATTTTACATACAAAAGAATCAAGGGGGTAAGCAAAATACAGTTTTTCTCCATATTATCCACACCCGCACTCCTTTTTTTCTTTTCTTTTGTAGCACGGTCCATTTACGCGCTTCAGGTTTTTCTTCTATGCAACCGATCGGTCGATCACCAGACAGGAGTATAATACAAAGTCTTCCCAACCCCAGATTATAAGACATAGAACAGGGCCGCACTTGGTACAAATGCTGACATGTTTCGCTACTTTTTCCCGCCGGACGTAACCCCGACTACGACGTTGCTCACCTGCGAAAATGTCAACGGGTAGTGTGAGCAACGAGGGATAGGTTCACTGGGTAATGCAAATACACGTGCAGATCGATTGGCGGATGGTAGCAAAGCGCAGAGGCGGCTTACCAGTTTTCCCTTGTCATCTACTGTCATTGGGTTTTCGACGACCACCGTTACATTCTGCGACTGAGTGGATGGCTGGCCAATACAGGGGAAAGGGAAATTAGAAGAGGTAAATCACCTCGGAATTCATGGTGAATGCTCAAAGGGCTCATCATATGCACATACCGCAGAAGTTGATGGGACACTATATGAAATTCCGTTTGGTGCATGCATTGTAGGTGGCAAAGGTCTCACGGTGTTCATCTGGGATAAGAAAAATAAATAGATTAAAATCAGCCGGTTTCACTGAGCATTTGCAGCACAAAGAATCCAACGTAGATATTGACATACTCCAATGTTTGTAATAAAATTGCAGATAGCACATTTGACAGAAGATGCTCCGTATGGATACATTAACACCGTCTGGCACTGGCCACAGTTCACATGAGCTATACTATTCACTGCACCATGAACAGATAGAATTCGTCAAGTGGAGAACAGATAAATACTCCCTCCGTCCCATAATGTAAGACGTTTTTTGACACTACACTAGAGTCAAAAAACGTCTTACATTATGGGACGGAGGGAGTAGAACACATATGATAGACACACAAAGGGAGCTTGAACATGCATCAGACATAGGAACAGAGAAGGGAGAACATACTAAAATGTTTGACATTTTATTGTCTTTTCTTTACATCCTTCTTAATCAGATTAATTTAACAGCACTGCAGAAAAAAGAAGCCATGCACATGCACAACGGTAACAGGGACAAGCAATACATGCCAACTTTCCAGATCATACATTGCCAAATCCACAGAGCACATGACATAAGGTGAAAATGCAATCAACTTGCCCGCAGAGAAATAGTTGCTTGAGCAGCATGGGTGATGTTTGACTACTTTCCAGTATTGACTTTGAAGGCTGGCCTTGACTTTATGACCAATAAATCCATAAATGCAGGGTTTGTGATATAAAAACAAAACAACCAGCAATGTACTTTACCCCATAAATACTGTCTTATATTTACAGCTTGAGACAACGTGAAACTGCTGCGATCAAACTTACTAGAAAATCAGCCAATTTCAAGCCATACGAAGTTTCTGTTAATCTAGCTACACCTGGGGTAAATAATGATAATACTTTCATAAGGTATTGTAGTATCAACTTGAACTCTCCTGGGTTCTATGCCTGAGTAACCCTTTCTGACTTTATAGAACAGATATTCCATTCATAACTAAAATTTCAACTTACAAGGTTGGTCAATTCGACTTTATAGAACAGATTTCCTACTTTCTGACTCTCAAGGATCTACAGAATAATTTGACACATACATCAGTACCTGGCGGTGCTGGTCTGGCAAGGTTGACTGTATCACAACATGAGCATCTGACAGTAGTTGCATTGCGAGTATACATCAATAAAGTTCGACAGCCGACGCATATAAGCTGAGCCATCTCCATTCCTGCAGAAGAAATTTACTCACTTTTTCATAAGCATGTCAACTAGATATTTGAAGCACTACCAACAAACCAAGAGCGAACAACAGTATGCAGCTACAAGGCTAGGAATGGGTAAAAGATTACCCACTGTCCAATTTCAAATGCATGGGCTGACCCGTTTTAATGAACACAACAAAACATGTAAATAATCACAAACACTTGATATATGGTGATAATGCATAAAAGATAGAACATCACAATGGAGGATAAATCTGCCCAGAGAAAGCAAGGAAGAGGCGTCACACATGGCAAAGCAGAACATACACCCAATATACATGGCAAAGAAAGGAAGATGTATCTAATGTAGACAACATGACTGTTCAAGCAATGACAGCTAGATTAGAAGGGTTCTATCAGCTACTAATTTTTGTTAAGATGAACCAATATTGATTAACCAGAAGACAAATTTGTAAGGGAACTGAGCATAAGTGGGTTGAAAGTAACCGCACAAAAGTAGGTAGATGGGTCAAATAAGGAAGGGAAAGTTCATCTTTCTGCCACCAGTCACCCAAAATGTCATATCAGCATCCCCAGTCCAATGATCTAAAGGACAATTATAGGAAAAATCCCCACGGGTTCAAATCCTCCATAATTCCTATGGAAATTCTACAATCCAAATAGGCTCTTAGTAGCAACCTCAATCTTCTGAACCCCCCGCCATACCGATCGAACTTAACATTTCTCTGGGGAGTACACCACACGATACAGCATTGATCCACCAAACAGTGCGAACCACGATCGACGAATGTGCAAGTTAAGCTAGTAGGGTCAAACCTAGAAATGGACAGCACATTCTAGGAATCCATCTACTATCTTAGGCAATAAAATTGCTACGTGAGGTTTCCCATAACCTGCTATAGGATAAATTAGTCCTAGTGTGCCCCTCCTTCATTTCGCTACCCATTCATCAGCATGCCACTACCACATATAGCATATGATCCAGAACATTATCAACAAAATTGAACATGACACAATCTTGTTTGCACATTTTGTGTTCAAAAATTGCACAAGTGGCGAAACCAGAGCTCGGACATGGCCGTTACCTGGAGGCGGAGCGTTGGTGACGGCATGGCACACGGCGCAGCACACGCTCGGGGCCCCTCTGGGGTAGAGTAGAACGCTCCTGCACCCATGGCACACGATCTGGCTCTGCATGCCTGCAAAATCCGGACCAGGGCCTGTCAGGGCGTGGCAGTAGATAGTTTTTCATACACCAATCCGATTATGCTCTGCCCGCTGCTCCATCCGTATCCTATCGCCCAGCGCGTATCAGCACCTTGCTCGACCGCAGGGCCGTCGAAATGCGATCAATTAGCACGGGGGCTGCTGGAATCGCCAGGTGAAGCTCCGATTTCGAGAGGACCCAAATCCTGCTGCTACTCCAGCATACGCCCAACCTCTGACCGACCCCGCGTCGATTTCTCCAGGGAAGCAACGCGATGCAATCGCGGCGCGAGCAGCCGCGCCACCGAATCGACGGGGCGGCAAGAAAAAAACATCGGATTCGACGCTCACCTCAAGAAGAGCCGAGCAGCGAGGAATCCCTTGCAAGAATCGGTTCCGGGAATGAAGGGGGGGAAGCGCCTTCCGCGGGGGAGGAGGGAGGGGAGGCGCCACCGATCTAGCTAGCCGCACACGGGGACCTCGAGGCGCTTCTCGCGGAGGGGAAAATGGCGGAGAAAAACTTATTGACGGGCAGACAGCGGCGGTTGTGGCTTGGATTTATTTGGCAGGCGGACGAGAGGTTGGAGACGACGGAGGAGAAGACCGCGTTTCGTTGCGTTGCGTCGGTCTCACTCTTCTCTTCTTCTCCTTTCCTTTCGTCACATGTTGCAAGAGTCGTGGGCGACCGTGTCAATGAACAACGGAATTCCTTTTCTTTATCTCTCTCTATATATATCTACTCCCTCCGTTCCTAAATATAAAATCTTTATAGAGATTCCACTAGGTGGACTACATACGAAGCAAAATGAATAAATCTACACTTAAAATGCATCTATATACATTCGTATGTGGTTCATAATGAAATCTCTATAAAGACTCATATTTAGGAACGGAGGGAGTATATTCTTTCCCAGCAGGATTCAACCCCCTGTTTTACTTGGGAAATTCTGTGAAAACATGTGTTTTTACATATATTTCCCCCATTTTCAACTTGTGATATTATGGCACATTTCACCTTTTGTATTAATATGAAACTTCTATTGAAAAAACATGCACAAATCACGGCCTGACCTTATGATTTTTTTATCTGATTGTTTGTCTGTACCAAACAGAAGAATTACACCTGGCACGATGACATGGCAGCTGATAACTATTGTATGGACAACTCAGATACGAGATTCGTAAGACATCTTCTGACGTGGCATAATGGTTCGGTAGGGCGCAACTGGTTTAGCGACCATAAATTCTAACCCGAGTGCACCTACTCCTTACCCATT
Organism: Aegilops tauschii subsp. strangulata; assembly: GCF_002575655.3. Lineage (NCBI taxonomy): Eukaryota > Viridiplantae > Streptophyta > Magnoliopsida > Poales > Poaceae > Aegilops > Aegilops tauschii. The sequence continues at coordinate 60,189,041 of NC_053039.3, read as the reverse complement.
CCTCTTAGCACGCTCGGGTTATTGTTAACGCTAGTAGTGGCACATATGCATCCATGGAATCGCCGCCGATTGACATCTTGGTTGTTATGTTCAAGGGACGTGGCGATGAGGTGCTCAAAGAAGTTTACGAAGAGGATACTAAATTGTACTGAATTTTCCATGATAGTGGGGGAATCATTGAGCTAAACTCGATGACTTCACACATATTACTGATAATGAGTTTATAAGTACATGTATCATATCTCATACTATTAAATTAAAGAAAACATTTTGGAAATTATATCTAAAGAGTGATTGGTGGTATTGTTAGCCAAGAGATTGCTATGTTTTCATGACTTTGTTGAAATATGTGATATGCAAAAGTTTAGATATGCTGATTCAAAAGTTGTCTAGTTTGAATTATTCCCTTTCTCATTAAGAGGTGGGAATGGTTATTTTCTTTTCCTAATGCCAACATTAATTATCGAAAATCTTACAAAGAGTCTCTTATTGCTAAATATTACCCTCTTTCTAAGATTACCCAAATGAGGAACGGAATTATTAACTTTAAATAAAACGGCAATGGACATTATGCTTAATCTTGGGGATTTTTTTATTTGAAAATGTGCTTAAAAGTACCCTACACATGCACTTGATGATATGCTTCAAACCTTTTGTGCCTTAATCATATCTCCAGAAACTTGGTAGATTCAACTGTACTTGCTTTTGACCAAGACACAAGGGTAAGAAAAACATCTTTTGAATAACATGATGGAAAATTATTGCCAATGGCGCACCAAAAGAGCTACATTTTCCGAAAGGGTGGATTCTATTTATTTATTTTGCGGGTAAAAGGGGTGAATTCTATTGATGAGATAGAAAGTTTAGATGTTAAAGTTCATATAATTATGTGCATTCTTTCTACTAAGAATGTTTCTAGCATTGATGATGTCCCTCTTGGTGCTTTAGTTGAGAAAAACACAGGTCAAGTCGATGTAAATTTCATTGCTAGAAATATTAAGCAACAAATGCATATATGAACAACTATGGAAATTATTATTCTAGGCATCACCCCTCAAGTAATAATAACTACAGTAATGATAATGTCTCTAAGGAACATGGGAGCATATTAAAAACAATTGCCACTCAAAAGAAAGGGGAAAATAATTTAGTGTGGGGTTTGACAAAAATGATGTATTGTTTGGAAAAGATGATGTACTTGCTAATGAGGTATCTTGCATTAAAAATGCATTAAAGAAGACAAAACATGATGGTATGGAGACCCTCTAAATATGCAAGCCACCATAGATGATAAGAAGTGTGAAACTTAGAAGATGATAGAAGCAAAAAGAGACCAATATATGCATAGTGGTCTAGAAACCGAATATGAAGACGTTAGAGCAAATCTACCAGATCTTCTATCGATATCCTATTTCTCTGAACATGCAAGCATGCCACCTCAACATGCAACATGCATGGGAATATAACCACCTCAATATGAAACCATGCATAGGAAAAGGTGAAAGCGCAGGTTATCTCCTAGTGGGGCCGGGGGGTGAATGGGAGATTTTTAGAAATTCGTCAAACTCTGATGAATTTGACGAAAATCAGAGTGACGAAAAAGAAACAGAGGCGAGATTAAATCATCACAGAGTGGTAAAACATGCATACAAGATAGATGCGGGTGAGGAACATGCAATCATACAAACATTCGGGCATACGTAAGATGAACTGAAGAAATTAAATGCATCATGATGAAAGTCTTCAGTTCAAATTCTTCAGGATGTAGATCACAAATTCTTCAATAGTGGAAATACTGAAAGTAAAGGGTTGAGGAATTTGAAACCAGGTTATCTTGGTGATGAGACGATGATTTGGTAGACCAGTTCCAGTGGCTACACCAATCCTAAGGATGCTAAAAGGTATGCAAACTCTAGCGATCCTTCTATAGACTGGAGCAAGCATCTCGGAGTCGGAACATACGCTTTGATGAGGTGATCAAAGCTTTTGGGTTTATACAAAGTTTGCAAGAAACTTGTATTTGCAAGAAAGTGAGTGGGAGCACTACAACATTTTTGATAAGTATATGTGGATGACATATTGTTGATCAGAAATGATGTAGAATTTTTGGAAAGCATAAAGGGTTGTTTGAATGAAGTTTTTCAAAGGAAGACCTGTGTAAAAACTGCATACGTGTTGGGTATCAAGATCTATAGAGATAGATCAAGACGCTTGATAAGACTTTCACAGAGCACATACCTTGACATGATCTTGAAGGAGTTCTTGCCTGAGTTGTAAGGTGTGAAGTTAAGACTTGAAGCTCGACCACGGCAGAAGAAAGAGAAAGGACGAAAGTCGTCCCCTATGCCTTAGCCATAGGCTCTATACGATATGCCATGCTATTTACCGCGATGTGACTTGCCACGTGTATGGCAAGGGGGATCCAGGAATGGATCATTAGACAGCGGTCACAATTTTCCTTAGAGGAATAAGGAAATGTTTCTCGGTTTTGGAGGTGATAAAGAGTTCGGCGTAAAGGGTTACGTCGATGCAAGCTTTAACACCTATCCTGGATGACTCTGAGTAGCAAACCAGATACGTATAGTGGAGCAACCATTTGGAATAGCTCCAAGTGGAGCAAGCAGCAACATCTACAATATGAAATAGAGATTTGCGAAGAACACACGGATCTGAATGTTACAGACCCGTTGACTAAAACCTCTCTCGTAAGCATAACATGATCAAACCCTAGAACTCATTGAGTGTTAATCACATGGTGATGTGAACTAGATTATTGACTCTAGTAAACTCTTGGGTGTTAGTCACATGGCGATGTGAACTATGAGTGTTGATCACATGGCGATGTGAACTAGATTATTGACTCTAGTGCAAGTGGGAGACTGTTGGAAATATGCTCTAGAGGCAATAATAAAATGGTTATTATTATATTTCCTTGTTCATGATAATTGTCTATTGTTCATGCTATAATTGTATTAAACAGAAACCGTAATACATGTGTGAATACATAGACCACAACATGTCCCTAGTGAGCCTCTAGTTGACTAGCTCGTTGATCAACAGATGGTTTTGGTTTCCTGACCATGGACATTGGATGTCGTTGATAACGGGATCACATCATTAGGAGAATGATGTGATGGACAAGACCCAATCCTAAGCATAGCACAAGATCGTGTAGTTCATTTGCTAGAGCTTTTCTAATGTCAAGTATCATTTCCTTAGACCATGAGATTGTGCAACTCCCGGATACCGTAGGAGTGCTTTGGGTGTATCAAACATCACAACGTAACTGGGTGGCTATAAAGGTGCACTACAGGTATCTCCGAAAGTGTCTGTTGGGTTGGCACGAACCGAGACTGGGATTTGTCAATCCGTGTGACGGAGAGGTATCTCTGGGCCCACTCGGTAATGCATCATCATAATGAGCTCAGTGTGACTAATGAGTTAGCCACGGGATCATGCGTTACGGAATGAGTAAAGAGACTTGCCGGTAACGAGATTGAACAAGGTATAGGGATACCGACGATCGGATCTCAGGCAAGTAACATACCGATAGACAAAGGGAATTGAATGCGGGATTGATTGAATCCCCGACATCGTGGTTCATCCGATGAGATCATTGTGGAACATGTGGGAGCCAATATGGGTATCCAGATCCCGCTATTGGTTATTGGCCGGAGAGATGTCTCGGTCATGTCTGCATGGTTCCCGAACCCGTAGGGTCTACACACTTAAGGTTCGGTGACGCTAGAGTTGTTATGGGAAATAGTATGTGGTTACCAAAGGTAGTTCGGAGTCCCGGATGAGATCCCGGATGTGATGATGAACTCCAGAATGGTCCGGAGGTGAAGATTGATATATTGGACGAAGGGTATTGGAGTCCGGAATTGTTCCGGGGGTACCGGGTGACGACCAGCGTGTCCGAAAGGGGTTTTGGAGGCCCTGGCAAGCGTTGGGGGGCCTTATGGGCCAAGGGGAGGGGGCACATCAGCCCACTAAGGGGTTGTGCGTGTTGGAAATATGCCCTAGAGGCAATAATAAAATGGTTATTATTGTATTTCCTTGTTCATGATAATTGTCTGTTGTTCATGCTATAATTGTATTAACTGGAAACCGTAATACATGTGTGAATACTTAGACCACAACATGTCCCTAGTAAGCCTCTAGTTGACTAGCTCGTTGATCAATAGATGGTTATGGTTTCCTGACCATGGACATTGGATGTCATTGATAATGGGATCACATCATTAGGAGAATGATGTGATGGACAAGACCCAATCCTAAGCATAGCACAAGATCGTGTAGTTCATTTGCTAGAGCTTTTCTAATGTCAAGTATCATTTCCTTAGACCATGAGATTGTGTAACTCCCGGATACCGTAGGAATGCTTTGGGTGTACCAAACGTCACAACGTAACTGGGTGGCTATAAAGGTGCACTACAGGTATCTCCGAAAGTGTCTGTTGGGTTGGCACGAATCGAGACTGGGATTTGTCACTCCATATGATGGAGAGGTATGGTATCTCTGGGCCCACTCGGTAATGCATCATCATAATGAGCTCAATGTGAATAAGGAGTTAGCCACGGGATCATGCGTTACGGTACGAGTAAAGTGACTTGCCGGTAACGAGATTGAACAAGGTATTGGGATACCGACGATCGAATCTCGGGCAAGTAACGTACCGATTGACAAAGGGAATTGTATACGGGATTGATTGAATCCTCGACATCGTGGTTCATCCGATGAGATCATCGTGGAACATGTGGGAGCCAACATGGGTATCCAGATCCCGCTGTTGGTTATTGACCGGAGAGTCGTCTCGGTCATGTCTGCATGTCTCCCGAACCCATAGGGTCTACACACTTAAGGTTCGGTGACGCTAGAGTTGTAGAGGTATTAGTAGGCGGTTAACCGAAAGTTGTTCGGAGTCCCGGATGAGATCCCGGACGTCACGAGGAGTTCCGGAATGTTCCGGAGGTAAAGATTTATATATGGGAAGTCCTATTTTGGCCACCGGAAAATGTTCGGGATTTTTCGGTATTGTACCGGGAAGGTTCTAGAAGGTTCCAAAGTGGGGCCCACCTGCATGGGGGGACCCACATGAACGTGGGTAGTGGGGGCAAGGCCCCACACCCCTGGTCAAGGCGCACCAAGATCCCACCTTAGAAGGAATAAGATCATATCCCGAAGGGATAAGATCAAGATCCCTAAAAAAGGGGGATAACAATCGGTGGGGAAGGGAAATGATGGGATTTCTTTCCCCCACCTTTGCCAACGCCCCAATGGACTTGGAGGGCAAGAAACCAGCCCCCTCCACCCCTATATATAGTGGGGAGGCGCATGGGAGCAGCACCCCAAGCCCTGGCGCCTCCCTCCCTCCCGTGACACCTCTTCCTCCCCGCTTGCGCTTGGCGAAGCCCTGCCGGGATCCCGCTACTTCCACCACCACGCCGTCGTGCTGCTGGATCTCCGTCAACTTCTCCTCCCCCCTTGCTGGATCAAGAAGGAGGAGACGTCCCCGCTCCGTACGTGTGTTGAACGCGGAGGTGCCGTCCGTTCGGCGCTAGGATCATCGGTGATTTGGATCATGACGAGTACGACTCCATCAACCCCGTTCTCTTGAACGCTTCCGCGCGCGATCTACAAGGGTATGTAGATGCACTCCCCTCTCTCTCGTTGCTAGATGACTCCATAGATTGATCTTGGTGATACGTAGAAAATTTTAAATTTCTGCTACGTTCCCCAACAGTGGCATCATGAGCCAGGTTTATGCATAGATTCTATGCACGAGTAGAACACAAAGTAGTTGTGGGCGACGATTTGTTCAATTTGCTTACCGTTACTAGTCTTATCTTGATTCGGCGGCATTGTGGGATGAAGCGGCCCGGACCTACCTTACACGTACTCTTACGTGAGACAGGTTCCACCGACTGACATGCACTTGATGCATAAGGTGGCTAGCGGGTGTCTGTCTCTCCCACTTTAGTCGGATCGGATTCGATGAAAATGGTCCTTATGAAGGGTAAATAGCAATTGGCATATCACCGTTGTGGCTTTTGCGTAGGTAAGAAACGTTCTTGTTAGAAACCCATAGCAGCCACGTAAAACATGCAACAACAATTAGAGGATGTCTAACTTGTTTTTGCAGGGTATGCTATGTGATGTGATATGGCCAAAATGATGTGATGAATGATATATGTGATGTATGAGATTGATCATGTTCTTGTAATAGGAATCACGACTTGCATGTTGATGATTATGACAACCGGCAGGAGCCATAGGAGTTGTCTTAATTTATTGTATGACCCGCGTGTCAATGAAAAACGCCATGTAATTACTTTACTTTATTGCTAACCGTTAGCCATAGTAGTAGAAGTAATAGTTGGCGAGACAACTTCATGAAGACACGATGATGGAGATCATGATGATGGAGATCATGGTGTCATGCCGGTGACGAAGGTGATCATGCCGCGCCTCGAAGATGGAGATCAAAAGGCGCAAGATGATATTGGCCATATCATGTCACTTTATGATTTGCATGTGATGTTTGTCATGTTTACATCTTATTTGCTTAGAACGACGGTAGCATAAATAAGATGATCCCTCACTAAAATTTCAAGAGATGTGTTCCCCCTAACTGTGCACCATTGCGAAGGTTCGTTGTTTCGAAGCACCACGTGATGATCGGGTGTGATAGATTCTAACGTTCGCATACAACGGGTGTTGATGAGCCTAGCATGTACAGACATGGCCTCGGAACACAAGCAAAACACTTAGGTTGACTTGACGAGCCTAGCATGTACAGAGATGGCCTCGGAACACAAGAGACCGAAAGGTCGAACATGAGTCGTATAGTAGATACGATCAACATGGAGATGTTCATCTATGATGACTAGGCCGTGTCCGATCATCACGTGAGACGGACTGGGTCATGATGATCGGACACGGCCTAGTCGATTCGGATCATGTATCACTTAGATGACTAGAGGGATGTCTATCTAAGTGGGAGTTCATTAAATAATCAGATAAACTTAATTATCATGAACATAGTCAAAAGGTCTTTGCAAATAATGTCGTAGCTTACGCTTTAGTTCTACTAAGATATGTTCCTAGAGAAAATTTAGTTGAAAGTTGATAGTAGCAATTATGCGGACTGGGTCCATAAACTGAGGATTGTCCTCATTGCTACACAGAAGGCTTATGTCCTTAATGCACCGTCGGTGTGCTGAACCTCGAGCGTCGTCTGTAGATGTTACGAAACATCTGACATACACGTTTTGATGACTACGTGATAGTTCAGTGTGTGATGCTAACGGTTTAAAATTGTGGCACCAAAGACGGTTTTAAAACGTTGCAGAACATATGAGATGTTCCAAAGACTGAAATTGGGATTTCAGACTAATGCCCACGTCAAGAGGTATGAGACCTCTGACAAGTTTCTTAAGCCTGCAAACTAAGGGAGAAAAGCTCAATCGTTGAGCATGTGCTCAGATTGTCTGAGTACTACAATCACTTGAATCGAGTGGGAGTTAATCTTCCAGATAAGATAGTGATGGTTCTCCATAGTCACTGCCACCAAGCTATTAGAGCTTCGTGATGAACTATAACATATCAGGGATAGACATGATGATCCTTGAGCAACTCGCGATGTTTGACACCGCGAAAGTAGAAATCAAGAAGGAGCATCAATTATTGAAGGTTAGTAAAACCACTAGTTTCTAGAAGGGCAAGGGCAAGAAGGGATACTTCATGAAATGGCAAATCAGTTGCTGCTCTAGTGAAGAAACCCAAGGTTGAACCCAAACCCGAGACTAAGTGCTTCTGAAATGAGGGGAACGATCACTGAAGCAGAACTACCCTAGATACTTCGTAGATGAGAAGGCTGGCAAGGTTGACAGAAGTATATTGGATATACATTATATTAATGTGTACTTTACTAGTACTCCTAGTAGCACCAGGGTATTAGATACCGGTTCGGTTGCTAAGTGTTAGTAACTCGAAATAAAAGCTGCTGAATAAATGGAGACTAGCTAAAGGTGAGATGACGATATGTGTTGGAAGTGTTTCCAAGGTTGATGTGATCAAGCATCGCATGCTCCCTCTACCATCGAGATTGGGGTTAAACCTGAATAATTATTATTTGGTGTTTGCGTTGAGCATAGACATGATTGGATTATGTTTATCGCAATACGGTTATTCATTAAAGGAGAATAATGGTCACTCTGTCTATTTGAATAATACCTTCAATGGTCTTGCACCTAAAATGAATGGTTTATTGAATCTCGATCGTAGTGATACACATGTTCGTGCCAAAAGATATAAGATAGTAATGATAGTACCACATACTTGTGGCACTGCCACTTGAGTCATATTGGTATAAAACGCATGAAGAAGCTCCATGTTGATGGACCTTTGGACTCACTCATTTTTGAAAAGATTGAGACATGCGAACCATGTCTATTAGTATATATGCATGAAGAAAGTCCATACAGATGGATCATTTGGACTCACTTGATTTTGAATCACTTGAGACATGCAAATCATACCACATGGGCAAGATGACTGAAAGGCCTTGTTTTCAGTAAGATGGAACAAGAGAGCAACTTGTTGGAAGTAATACATTTGATGTGTGCAGTCCAATGAGTGCTGAGGCACGCAGTGGATATCGTTACGTTCTTACTTCACAGATGATTTGAGTAGATGCTGAGAATATTTACTTGATGAAACACAAGTCTGAATTATTGAAAGGTTCAAGTAATTTCAGAGTGAAGTTGAAGATCGTCGTGACAAGAGGATAAAATGTCTGTGATATGATCATAGAGATGAATATCTGAGTTACGAGTTTGGCACACAATTAAGAAATTGTGGAAATTGTTTCACGACTAATACCGCCTGGAACACCATATTGTGATGGTGTGTCCGAACATCATAACTGCACCCTATTGGATATGGTGCATACCATGATGTCTCTTATTGAATTACAACTATCGTTTATGGGTTAGGCATTAGAGACAACCGCATTCACTTTAAATAGGGCACCACGCAATTCCGTTGAGACGACACCGTATGAACTATGGTTTAGAGAAACCTAAGCTGTCGTTTCTTAAAAGTTTGGGGCTGCGATGCTTATGTGAAAAAAGTTTCAGGCTGATAAGCTCGAACCCAAAGCGGATAAATGCATCTTCATAGAATACCCAAAACAGTTGGGTATACCTCCTATTTCAGATCTGGAAGCAAAAGTGATTGTTTCTAGAAACGGGTCCTTTCTCGAGGAAAAGTTTCTCTCGAAAGAATTGAGTGGGAGGATGGTGGAGACTTGATGAGGTCATTGAACCGTCACTTCAACTAATGTGTAGCAGGGCACAGGAAGTTGTTCCTGTGGCACCTACACCAATTGAAGTGGAAGCTTATGATAGTGATCATGAAACTTCAGATCAAGTCACTACCAAACCTCATAGGACGACAAGGATGCGTACTACTTCAGAGTGGTACGTAATCCTGTCTTGGAAGTCATGTTGCTAGACAACAATGAACCTACGAGCTATGGAGAAGCGATGGTGGGCCCGGATTCCGACGAATGGCTCGAGGCCATAAAATCTGAGAGGATCCATGTATGAAAACAAAGTATAGACTTTGAAAGAACTACTTGATGGTCGTAAGGCTGTTGGGTACAGATGGATTTTAAAGGGAAGACATACAATGATGGTAAGTGTCACCATTAAGAAAGCTCGACTTGTCGTTAAGATGTTTTCCGGCAAGTTCAAGGAGTTGACTGCGATGAGACTTTCTCACTCGTAGCGATGCTAAGAGTCTGTTAGAATTATATTAGCAGTTACTGCATTATTTATGAAATCTTGCAGATAGGATGTCAAAACATTGTTTCCTCGACGATTTTCTTGAGGAAAGGTTGTATGTGATACAACCAGAAGGTTTTGTCAATCCTGAAAGATGCTAACAAGTATGCAAAGCTCCAGCAATCCTTCTAAGGATTGGAGTAAGCATCTCGGAGTTGGAATGAACGCTTTGATGAGATGATCAAAGATTTTGGGTTTATGCAAAGTTCATGAGAAACTTGTATTTCCAAAGAAGTGAGTGGGAGCACTATATAATTTTTGATGAGTATATGTTGTTAACATATTGTTGATCAGAAATGATGTAGAATTTCTGGAAAGCATCCAGGGTTATTTGAAAAGTGTTTTTAATGGAAAAACCTGGATTAAGCTACTTGAACATTGAGCATCAAGATCTATAAGGATAGATAAAAAACGGTTAATAGTACTTTCAAATGAATACATACCGTGACAAGATTTTGAAGGAGTTCAAAATAGATCAGCAAAGTAGGAGTTCTTGGCTGTGTTACAAGGTGTGAGTATTGAGTAAGACTCAAGACCTGACCACGGCAGAAGAAAGAGGAAGGACGAAGGTCGTCCCCTATGCTTTAGACGTAGGCTCTACAATATGCTATGCTGTGTACCGCACCTGAAGTGTGCCCTGCCATGAGTTAGTCAAGGGGTACAATAGTGATCCAGGAAGGGATCACATGACAGCGGTCGAACTTATCCTTAGTATCTAGTGGACTAAGGAATTTTCTCGATTATGGAGGTGGACAGGGGGTTCGTCGTAAAGGGTTACGTCGATGCAAACTTTGACACTAATCCGGATGACTCTGAGTAGTGAACCGGATTCGTATAGTAGAGCAGTTATTTGGAATAGCTCCAAGTAGCGCGTGGTAGCTGCATCTACAAGATGACATAGAGATTTGTAAAGCACACACGGATCTGAATGTTGCAGACCCATTGACTAAAACCTCTCTCGTAAGCATAACATGATCAAACCCTAGAACTCATTGAGTGTTAATCACATGGTGATGTGAACTAGATTATTGACTCTAGTAAACTCTTGGGTATTAGTCACATGGCGATGTGAACTTTGAGTGTTAATCACATGGTGATGTGAACTAGATTATTGAGTCTAGTGCAAGTGGGAGACTGTTGGAAATATGCCCTAGAGGCAATAATAAAATGGTTATTATTGTATATTCCTTGTTCATGATAATTGTCTGTTGTTCATGCTATAATTGTATTAACTGGAAACCGTAATACATGTGTGAATACTTAGACCACAACATGTCCCTAGTAAGCCTCTAGTTGACTAGCTCGTTGATCAATAGATGGTTATGGTTTCCTGACCATGGACATTGGATGTCATTGATAACGGGATCACATCATTAGGAGAATGATGTGATGGACAAGACCCAATCCTAAGCATAGCACAAGATCGTGTAGTTCGTTTGCTAGAGCTTTTCTAATGTCAAGTATCATTTCTTTAGACCATGAGATTGTGCAACTCCCGGATACCGTAGGAATGCTTTGGGTGCACCAAACATCACAACGTAACTGGGTGGCTATAAAGGTGCACTATAGGTATCTCCGAAAGTGTCTGTTGGGTTGGCACGAATCGAGACTGGGATTTGTCACTCTGTATGACGGAGAGGTATCTCTGGGCCCACTCAGTAATGCATCATCATAATGAGCTCAATGTGACTAAGGAGTTAGCCACGGGATCATGCGTTACGGTACGAGTAAAGTAACTTGCCGGTAACGAGATGGAACAAGGTATTGGGATACCGACGATCGAATCTCGGGCAAGTAACGTACCGATTGACAAAGGGAATTGTATACGGGATTGATTGAATCCTCGACATCGTGGTTCATCCAATGAGATCATCGTGGAACATGTGGGAGCCAACATGGGTATCCAGATCCCGCTGTTGGTTATTGACCGGAGAGTCGTCTCGGTCATGTCTGCATGTCTCCCGAACCCGTAGGGTCTACACACTTAAGGTTCGGTGACGCTAGAGTTGTAGAGATATTAGTATGCGGTTAACCGAAAGTTGTTCGGAGTCCCGGATGAGATCCCGGACGTCACGAGGAGTTCCGAAATGGTCCGGAGGTAAAGATTTATATATGGGAAGTCCTATTTTGGCCACCGGAAAATGTTCGGGATTTTTCGGTATTGTACCGGGAAGGTTCTAGAAGGTTCCGAAGTGGGGCCCACCTGCATGGGGGGACCCACATGAACGTGGGTAGTGGGGGCAAGGCCCCACACCCCTGGTCAAGGCGCACCAAGATCCCACCTTAGAAGGAATAAGATCATATCCCGAAGGGATAAGATCAAGATCCCTAAAAAAGGGGGATAACAATCGGTGGGGAAGGGAAATGATGGGATTTCTTTCCCCCACCTTTGCCAACGCCCCAATGGAGTTGGAGGGCAAGAAACCAGCCCCCTCCACCCCTATATATAGTGGGGAGGCGCATGGGAGCAGCACCCCAAGCCCTGGCGCCTCCCTCCCTCCCGTGACACCTCTTCCTCCCCGCTTGCGCTTGGCGAAGCCCTGCCGGGATCCCGCTACTTCCACCACCACGCCGTTGTGCTGCTGGATCTCCATCAACTTCTCCTCCCCCCTTGCTGGATCAAGAAGGAGGAGACGTCCCCGCTCCGTACGTGTGTTGAACGCGGAGGTGCCGTCCGTTCGGCGCTAGGATCATCGGTGATTTGGATCACGACGAGTACGACTCCATCAACCCCGTTCTCTTGAACACTTCCGCGCGCGATCTACAAGGGTATGTAGATGCACTCCCCTCTCTCTCATTGCTAGATGACTCCATAGATTGATCTTGGTGATACGTAGAAAATTTTAAATTTCTGCTACGTTCCCCAACAGTGCGCCTCTCCCACCCCATCTCACGTAACGTGGAGAGGTGGGGGCACCTCCCCTAGGGCAGCCACCCCTCCCGGCTTGGGGGGCAAGTTTCCTAGAGGTGGGGGCGCCCAAACCCATCTATGGTTTCCCCTGTGGCCACTGCCCCTCCCCTAGGGAAACCCTAGGGCGCCTCCTCCTTCCCCCTTCCCCCTATATATAGTGAGGGAGAGAGTGGGCAGCCGCACCACCCTTCCCCTGGCGCAGCTCTCTCCTCCTCCAACTCCTCCTACTCCTTCATAGTGCTTAGCGAAGCTCTGCCGGAGAACCACGAGCTCCATCGCCACCACGCCGTCGTGCTGCTGGAGTTCTCCCTCAACTTCTCCTCTCCCACGAAGCCTATGATCTATACAATTCTCCCCCTTTGGCAACAAGTTACCAAAAAGTTTGAAAATGCATAGTGCTATGCGTCTCTCAGGCTTGGTCTTCAGGAGGTGGTGTAGAGAGAACTCCAAGGACGAAGGCATCAGTTGATGTAGCTGGAGCTGGTGGAGTGGTTGCTGGAGGTGGCACTGAAGCTGTAGCTGCTGGTGCTGAAGTAGTTGTTCTGGTGTCAGCCATGGGCACTGCAGCAGACCTCTGACCTCTGGGCACTCTCTGAAAAGCATATGTAGTTTCCTTTCCTTCCCTTTCCTCTCTTCTGCTTCCTCCTGGAGCTGCTCAGCTTCTGTTTGTATCTCAGTGACCTTCAGATCAAGATCATAAAACTTTGTCTCTATGATCCTCTCCAAGCTCTCCTGATTCTGAGTCAGGGTGGCCAAGCCCTTCTCAATCCTCAAAATTGATTGGATCAGATATGCTAGTTGATCTTGTTTGCTCTTCAGGAACACTTGAGATGCCTCTTCAGCACTTGGCATCTTTGCAGCTTTTTCTGCCTTTGCTTTTGCTTTCTTCTCTTGTTCTTGCACTGATGAAGGTTCATTCTCATTCATTACAACTGTGTTGTCTTGAAATTCTGGATACAGAGGTAAATGCTCCTTGTCAAGCAAGTAAGTGCCAGTGCCCATCTTTGAGTTGATGAGCACCTGAATGTGTGGAGCATACCCACAAGATCTTTCCTGGTCAGCAGCTGTCCTCTTGATTGTCTCTACAATCGACTCATGACCTTGAACTGCTGAGGCACATCAAACAGCAGCAACAAGTTGATAGAATGTCCTCTAATCATCTTGTGATCTCCAGACTTGGGTAGCAGAGTATGCCTTAAGATAGTGTTGATAGTAGGCAGACCAGACAACAAATAGTGTACAGATCCAAGCTTGTGTTTCTCCAAAGCTTTGTCTGGGATCTCCTTGTACATATTTGCCATTGAGTTGTGGTCTTTCTTCTTCTTGGCATACACATCCAAATCATCCTCATGTTCTTCTGGGGCATTGATCAACTTGGCCCATTCATCAACAGTTGACTGGTACCTTGTACCCTCAGACATCCATACTATCCTTCCATCTGGATAGAAATGAGTAGTGGAGTAGAATTGCATGATTAGCTCATCATTCCATTTGGTGAGCTTTTGTCCAACGGACTTGTCAACTCCACAAGCTTTGAAGCTGTCATATACACCTGGGAAGTGATATTCATTCTCTTTAATGTATTCCCAATCAACCCATCTCATGTCACATGCCATTGGCTTCTTGTCAAGCAAAATAGTCTCATAGAAGTATTGTTGTTCTCTGGAGTGGAACCTGTAATCCACTGCAGTTCTTCTCCTCACAGCATAAGGATCATTCTTCCTCCAAAGTCTTAGACCTGCATCCTTTCTGATATTCATATCCTCTGCCACTGGATGAGTGTCATTGTGGTCTGGAATCTTTGGTTTAGTTTTCTCAGCACTTGGGCTTCATTATCTTCTTCTTCAACTTTAGGCACTGGGGCCTTGTTCTTCTCTTCAGCTGGGATGTTTCCGGTGCTTCTCTTGGGTGCGGATTTGGTGGTTTGAGCAGCAGCTTTTGGAGCAGTTTTGCGCTTAGATGTTGTAGCCCCTGACTTGATAGCATCTCCCATAAGCTTCTGGGTCTTGGGTGCTGGGGCAGCATCCTCTTCCTCTTCCTCTTCATCAGCAGATGGATCTCTCATCATGGAGGGCTTGCCAATGGCTGGCAATGGTCTTCCTGACCCTCTCCTTTCTCTTCTTGCCTTCTCCAGCTTCTTTGGGTTTAAGAGTGAACTCCATTGTTTCTTCCAAGGCTGCTTTCCTAGGCTTGGATGTTGGCACTCTCTTGGCAGGTGCTTTCTTGTGCATACCTGGCTTTGTTGCAGCAGCAGTGCCATACTCCTTCTTCAACACTTTCTTCCTTGAGGTGGCCTCATCCTCAACAGCCACATAGTCCTCATCCTCAGAGTCTAAGGTGATCTTCTTCCTTGTTCTAGTGGCTGCTTGGGCGAATTGCTTGGAGTGCTCCTGCTGCCCTCATCATAGCTGCTAGAGGGACTAGTGCCCTCACTCATTTGCACTTGCTCTTCATATCTGTTCTGGCTATCACTCTGGTCAGACATCTTGGCAAGCAAACAGACAGCAGACCCTGTGAATAGATATAGATGAGGTCGAGTAGATGAGCATCACAAAGTGCAGAGATTTTTGCAAAACAGATGAGTCAAAAACTTAGTTTTAGTTCTCCACAGAAAGCATTTCGGAGCTACCGATTTGTTGAACTCGGTGACACCGAAGCAACTTTTGGAGTCTAAACTAGTGAACTCGGTCGGACCGAGTCACAGTTTGGTGGCTCCGAGATTACTAGGGTTTCACAGAGAGTTGAACTCGATCACACCGATTTGCAAGTTTCGGGCAGACCGAGAACTGCAAGTGCTATGGCCTAAGCCAAATCGGTGAGACCGATTGAGGGAGTCCTGGACTAAGGGGTCCTTGGGCGTCCGGCCTGTTATCCATGGGCCGGACTGATGGGCTGTGAAGACATGAAGGCCGAAGACTGCACCCGTGTCCGGATTGGACTCTCCTTGGCGTGGAAGGCAAGCTTAGGTGACCAACTATGAAGATTCCTCCTTATATAACCGACTCTATGTAACCCTAGACCCCCCGGTGTCTATATAAACCAGAGGGTGTAGTCCGGAAAGGATAGATTCATTACCATAGTCATACAGGCTAGGCCTTTAGGGTTTAGCCATTACGATCTCGTGGTAGATCAACTCTTGTAATACTCATATTCATCAAGATCAATCAAGCAGGAAGTAGGGTATTACCTCCATAGAGAGGACCCGAACCTGGGTAAACATCGTGTCCCCCGTCTCTTGTTACCATCAACCTTAGACGCACAGTTCGGGACCCCCTACCCGAGATCCGCCGGTTTTGACACCGACATTGGTGCTTTCATTGAGAGTTCCACTATGCCGTCAATGAAAGGTTCGATGGCCCCTCCGATCGTCTATAGTGACGCTGTCCAAGGAGAAACCTTCCTCCCCGGATAGATTTTCGTATTCGGCGGCTTCGTACTGCGGGCCAACTCGCTTGGCCATCTGGAGCAGATCGATAGCTATGCCCCTGGCCACCAGGTCAGATTTGGAAGCTTGAACTACATCACGGATATCCGTGGAGACTTGATCTTCAATGGATTTGATACCGCGGCGATCGCTCCCCCTCGCTCCGATGAACATGACTTAAATCTATCATCGGACCAGGTTCAGGAGATGGTTCCTGTAACTGCTACGGCCTTAGATTCGGAGCAGATTGCACCATCCGAAGCCACATAGTCCGTGGCATTGGAGCCGCACACAGACTCAACACCAGGGAATATCTGCGTCAACGGAATTCCGGACTCGCTTCCGGCTATAAACTCCGAACCGCATACGCCTGCAGACACCGAGCTGGATCGGTCATCGATCTTCGAGTTCAGCGCCACAGACGTCTTCCAACACTCGCCCTTGGGCGATGTTCTAAATTCATTAAAAAAACCTGTCCCTGGTGGGGGACTCACAGCCAAACTATGTCCGGTTCGAACTAGAGGCTGATGATGGGGAATTTTGCTTCCCACCCGCCACCCACTTCATAGCCACTGTCGAGGACTTAACCGACGAGCTTGATTATGGCTCCGAAGACATCGACGGTATGGATGACGATGCCGACAAGGAGCAAGGCCAAGACCCGCCATTCACTGGACGTTGGACGGCCACCTCTTCGTATGATGTGTACATGGTTGACACACCCAAAAAAGCTAGCGACGATGACAAAGAAGATCCAGTCGCGAATAAACCTTCTGAGACACAGTCCAAGCACCGGCGCCCTAAACGCCGCTCTAAGCCACGCCGCTCAAAAGATGGAAACACTGGCACCGGAGAAAATAGTACTCCGGACGACGCCGAAAACAATGAAGACCCTGTCGGAGCAACATCCGAACAGGAAGAACAAAACAACGAGCAAGTTAACCTTGGTAAACAGGCCATGCCCAGTGACCCGGATGACGATAGTTATCGTCCACCCTCCGAGGATGATGAGAGCCTCGACAACGAGGACTTCATCGTGCCTGAGGCACCCCTCGAGAAGGAGCGCTTCAAGCGCCAGCTAATAGCCACTGCAAGAAGCCTGAAGAAGAAGCAACAACAGCTCCAAGCTGATCAAGACCTGTTCATTGACAGGTGGACCGATGTCCTGGCAGCCGAAGAATACGGCCTCAAGCGCCCAGCCAAGAGCTACCTGAAACGGAGACTGCTACCTCAGTTCGATGAGGAAGCGCCGGAGCCCATACCTCCCTCGCGCAATACGGACCGACCGCCCCGCGGTCGGGACAGTGCGGCGAACTGACCGCCCCGCGGTCGGGACAAAGCGGCAGCTCAGGCCGAATAGCAGCCCGCCCCACCACGCAAAAGCAGAGACAAAACAGCTCGGGATTATACATACGACCTTCGGCAGGACCTGGACAAGAGATCAGGACACACCAGGTCAATCTACGGATCGTGAGGACGCTTGTCGACTTGCGACGACGGCTACCTATTCGGACGTGACAAACCCAGTCACGCCCGGGCTGATAACCGTAGGCGGACTCCATCGGAGGTGCGCCGCGATGCGGCCCGATATAGAGGTGCCGCACACCCTCTTTGCTTCACAGATGAGGTAATGGATCATGAATTCCCCGAGGGGTTCAAGCCAGTCAATATTGAACCATACGATGGAACAACCGACCCCGCAGTATCGATCGAGGACTTTATTCTCCACATCCACATGGCCCGTGGAGACGACCTCCACGCCATAAAATACCTCCCACTAAAGCTCAAAGGGCCAGCTCGACACTGGCTAAATAGCCTACCCAAAAATTCCATCGGCAGCTGGGAGGACTTGGAAGAAGCCTTCCTCAACAACTTCCAAGGTACATATGTCCGGCCGCCTGATGCCGATGACTTAAGCCACATAGTTCAACAACCTGGAGAATCAGCCAGAAAATTCTGGACTAGGTTCCTAACCAAAAAGAACCAGATCGTTGACTGTCCGGATGCCGAAGCCCTAGCGGCCTTTAAACACAGCATCCGTGACGAATGGCTAGCACGCCACCTCGGCCAAGAAAAGCCGAAGTCTATGGCAGCCTTACGGCACTCATGACCCGCTTTTGCGCGGGTGAGGATAGCTGGCTGGCTCGCAGTAAAAGCATAGCCAGCGAGGCAGGCCCCTCCGAGGCCAAGAACAGCACCAGCAAGCTCCGGCGTAATAGGCACAAACGCCGAAGCAACGACGATAACACCGATGACACCACAGTTAACGCCGGATTCAGCGGCTCCAAGTCCGGCCAACGCAAAAGCCCTACAAAAGGAACAATGAGGGACCATCCAGCCTGGACCGCATACTCGATCGTCCGTGCCAGATACATGGCACCCCAGACAAACAAGCCAATCATACCAACAGAGATTGTTGGGTTTTCAAACAGGCCGGCAAGTTAAATGCCGAAAACAAAGAAAAGGGATCACAAAGTGAGGACGAGGACGAAGAGCCCCAGCAACCGAACACCGGGGGGAGAAGAAATGTCCCCCTCAAGTCAAAACAGTGAACATGATATACGCTACACACATCCCAAAAGGGAGCGCAAGCGAGCACTCAGGGATGTCTATGCGGTAGAGCCAGTCGCCCCAAAATTCAATCCGTGGTCGTCATTCCCGACCACCTTCGATCGTCGAGATCACCCAACTAGTATCCGCCATGGCGGTTCGGCCGCACTGGTCCTCGACCCAATCATCAACGGATTTCACCTGACACGAGTCCTAATGGACGGTGGTAGCAGCCTCAACCTGCTCTATCAGGATATAGTGCGGAAGATGGGCATTAATCCCTCACGAATCAAACCCACAAAGACTACCTTTAAAGGAGTCATACCAGGCGTAGAGGCCCGTTGTACGGGCTCAATCACGCTGGAGGTGGTCTTCGTTTCTCCGGACAATTTCCGAAGCAAAGAGTTAATCTTCGATATCGTCCCCTTCCACAACGGCTACCACGCACTGCTCGGACGAACCGCGTTTGCTAGATTTAACGCGGTGCCACACTATGCTTATCTCAAGCTCAAGATGCCCGGTCCACGTGGCGTCATAACAGTCAACGGAAACACGGAATGCTCCCTACGAACAGAGGAGCACACCGCTGCCCTAGCAGCAGAGGTACAGAGCGGCCTTCTCAAGCAGCACCATAGTCCGGCTGCCGAGCCCCTGGACATCATTAAAAGGGTCCGGACTACACTGCAGCAGGACAGCGCGGCTCGTCAAGAGCTCGATTAGCAATTCGGCCTCCGTCCCAGTCCCGATGAGGTAGTGGCATTTGTACCACGCGTACATAATTACGCACTCAAAATTCCATGGGCATCGACGGAGGCACAAGCTAGCCTGGGATCTAAAGTTCGGCTAGACCGATCCCGGACACACATATAACTTTACTATTTCCTTTTCCCTTTTTTCAGGTTTCTCTTATGCGGGCCTCCTTCGATGGCCTGATTAATGGTCCTGTCAAAGGATAAATACACCGGATTGACACGGAGCACAGGCGTACAGGGGAAGCCCTAGAGGCCAATTCAACGATTACTCTATCCGTTTTCAGGACCCACACGCAGCTCGCCTTTGGTTGTGGCATGTCTCGGTTGCTTATTGCACTATTTTGTATCAATGTGCTTTGACGCATTAATCCAACTATAATGGAAACAGTTCATGGTCCAAGTTCAAGGGCCCCAGATAGTATCTCTGTTCTCCTTCTGTTTTCCTTTAAATTACTTATTTCCTAGCACCCGTACACTCTGGTACGTTTCATATTTGCCAGGGGCTCCTCATCGCCCCATAACACGGCAACAAAGTCCGAACACTTCTTATAGAGAAGTTCGGCACCCCGAATTTAGCATTATATGCATCGGCTCCGAATCATGTCTTTGGTCAATAGTTGGGTTGCCTGGCTCCTGTGCTTGCTACCCTACATTCCGCTACATCGGCTAGGGTAGTAAAGGGAGAACTGCTGCGATTGTGCCCTGGTCTAAACCGGATGAGCACCTCAGTAGAGAAAGCCGAAAACTGACTGTCATGATGCGGCGAGAGCCGGTCAGCTGTTCGAGGGTTACAAATCGCTGGAGATTTTTCCGCATTATGTGAAGGATCGGTACTTCCCGATCAGACGCTGACAGCACCCTGGTTCGCATACCAGGGGCTGCGCCCATGTTTTATTATAAAACTCCTATGGCTAAGTGAGGGCGTTTAAGCCGCATAGTCTGATTGCCTGGTTCGTCGCGCTAAACAACTCCTTCAAGGACCATATAATTGGATCAAGATTGTTTAGATTCCATCCCGAACACCTCCGTACTACCTATGTGAGGGCAGAAGCCGACGACTAGCCAACCCTCAAATTCCATACACGACGGCCGCACAGGAGGAAACAATGAAAACATAACAAACATTATATTACAAACCGACTTTGTTTCAATCATACAAAGCAAAGACAACACGAATGTATTCATTCGAAAATAACGTCCTGCCCGCACTGCGCTGCTGCAAGTCGAGACCCTTCTAGGACATCCGCAAAATATCGCTCGGGTGTGCGGTGCTCCTTGCCCTCTGGCGGCCCTCTAGCCACTTCGAAGGCGTTTATCTTCGCCCACCACATCTTGCAACGGGCGAAGGCCATGCGGGCACCTTCGATGCAGACTAATCGCTTGACGGTGTCCAGCCGCGGACAGGCTTCCACCAGCCGCTTCACGAGTCCGAAGTAGCTGCAGGGCATAGCTTCGGCTGGCCACAACCGGATTATCAAATCCTTCATGGCTAGTTCATCCACCCTATGCAGCTCCACCAACTGTTTCAGCTGGTCGATAAAGGGCACCGGATGCTCTGGCACAGCGTACTGCGACCAGAACAACTTCTCCGTGGAGCTCCCTTCCCTGGCTCGGAAGAACTCCGCAGCATCGGACACGCTGTGTGGTAGATCCGCAAACGCCCCTGGGCAACTCCGGATCCGGGTTAGTAAAAGGTACTTCCTCTCCGCATACTTGCTTTGCATGTTAAATGCCTTACCCGCTGCGATCTTCTTGGCCTCCTGGATCTCCTGGAGAGCGTCCCGGGCCTTATTCCGCACGGCCTCCTCACCCTGGCGAACCTTGGTAAGTTCGTTCTCTCGAACTGATGCCTCACGATCCAAGGCTTCGCACTTCTTCACCGCTTCCTGGAGCCCCTGCTGGACCTCCTTGACCCGGGCCTTGAGCTTTTTACGGGCGGCTTGCTGCTGGACAGCCTTCCCCTCGGCTTCACCCAAGGCCTTTTTTAGGGCCTCGACCTTGGTCGCGGCTCCTACACATATTACGAACTACGGTCAATATGCACCGCTTATTCTTTCCGAACACACAGCAAGTAGTCACTCACCTTGCTTCTCCTGGAGCCGAATCTTCACCTCGCTGAGCTCATTCTCGGTTCGCTCCAGCCTCTGCTTTAGTTCAGAGACTTCGCCAGCATGCGAGGTCGCGGCCAACAACGACGCCTGCTTATTCATACATATTAAGTTAGTCCCCTATAAACAAAGGATTGATCCTCTGCCCGGTTCTTCTCGCCGAACACCGGACAGTGTCTCAGGGGCTACTGTCTACATGGGGTTTTCCTCTTTCTACGTCACTTACCTCAAAACCTGTCAACAGGTTGCTGCAGGCTTCGTTCAGTCCACTCTTGGCGGACTGAACCTTCTCGATCACCGCACCCATAAGGACACGGTGCTCGTCCACAACGGAGGCGCCTCGTAGCGCCTCCATCAGGTTATCTGGCGCCCCTGGTTGGACAGGGGCCACCGGTGGAATTGGCGCACCCCCCTCCTTCGAAGGGGGCTGCTCGCCCGACTCCGGAGCCATATGGGTCTCCGGAATCGTATTCGGCTGAGGGCTGAACTGAATACGGACCTCTTCGCCAGTCTCCATGGAGATCTGCTCCCCCATGTGTCCGGCAGCGGAGGTCTCGCCTTGTGGCGCCTCCCGGACAGTGTCCGGGGCTCCTCCTGGGCTCGGAGCGGTCCTCCGGGACAACACTTCGGTGTTGTCCCTGGCCCCGGGGGAATAACCGGGCGGCGGCGACATGCTGGCCATTTCCGCCGGATCCAACGAACCTCCAGATGAGGATCGCTGGATGTGGTCGCGGGTCGGACTGCAATAGTACAGCTAACCATATTAATGATGAAGAGAAAAGGCCGGATACACGGGCATGGATGAGTCATGACAATTACGATGCGGCCTGGGGCTTAGTGCGGGGGCGTCGTTCCGGACTGCTGTCAACGTCCCACGCCGTGTTGACCGCTGGGACGCCCTTCCCCTTCTTGGGCATTTCCGCCTCCAGATGCGCGGAAGCCACCCTCTTCTTCTTTCTCTCCTTAGGGGGAGGGTTGTTCTCCTCCTCCTCTTCATCGTCATTGTCCTCAGGGACAGAGGAATGGGCTTCGTCGTCTTCGGACGTCACGTCCGAAGTACCCTTGCGACGGGGGCCACTCTTGGCCCCCTTGGCCTTTTTCTTGGCCTTCTTCTCCGGCGCCTTATAGGGTGCCGGCACCAGCATCTTCGCCAGACGCGCGATGACCAGTTCTTTGGGCAGCGGAGCCGGACACTGGATCCGCTTCGCCCTCTCCATCCAGTCCTGAAAAAGCAATAATAAAAGCTCAGGCATTATCCTTGAAACAAACAAGTAGGGGATACGTTAAAAATGACATACCTCACTGGCGAGGTGTTTAACGTCGTGCCCGCGGTCTGAATCCGCGGCCGGCGGTTTCTCGTTGCCCTTAAAGAGCAACTTCCAGGCACCTTCGTGAGTAGTCTCGAAGAGCCTCACTAGGGTCTGGTGCTTCTTCGGATTGAACTCCCACAGAGGGCGGCCTCGGAGCTGGCACGGGAGAATCCAGCGAACTAGCATCACCTAGATTACATCAACAAGCTTGACGTTTTTGGTTACCATGCTTTGAACGTGCGTCTGCAGCGCTATCAGCTCGTCAGGTGAACACCAGTCCGGACTCTTCTCGACCCAGGAGGTGAGTCGCATGGGAGCGCCGGAGCGGAATTCGGCAGCTGCGGCCCAGGTGGTGCCGCGGGGTTCTGTGATGTAGAACCACTGTTTCTGCCACTCCTTTACTGTGTCCACAAAAGTGCCTTTTGGCTAGGAGACATTGGAGAGCTTACTCACCATGGCTCCTCTACACTCCGCGTGCTGGCCATCCACCACCTTCGGCTTCACGTTGAAGACTTTGAGCCACAGCCCGAAGTGGGGTTGGATGCGGAGGAAGGCCTCACACACGACGATAAACACCGAGATGTTGAGGAAGGAATTTGGGGACAGATCATGGAAATCTATCCCGTAATAATACATCAGCCAGCGGACGAAAGGGTGGAGTGGGAACCCTAGCCCGCGGAAGAAATGGGGGATGAATACTACCCTCTCGGTGGGCTTCGGCGTGGGGACGACTTGTCCCTCGGTCGGCAGACGGTGGACGATCTCCTTAGCCAAATATCCGGCCGCCCGAAGCTCAGTAATGTCTTCCTCCTTGACGGAGGAGACCATCCACTTGCCCTGACCTCCGGATCCGGACATGGTTGAGTGCTAGCTTGAGTGGAAAGGAGATGAGAACTTGGGCGCTGGAGCTCGAGATTGGAAGGGCGGAGACAGAGAGAGGGCGTGAGAGAGGAAGAGGGAATCCTTATCCCCTTATAAAGGCAGCAAATATTGAACGCCTCCTCACTTGCCTTAAGATTCGCCTATTCCCAAGGGCTGTATAAATGGCACGGTTGGGTTACCCATGCCCGCATTGATGAGAATCCCGCGATAAGGGGACACAATCTCTGCTTTGACAAGACGTGCCAATGGCAACCGCGTCTCAGGACGTGGGGCGTCGAACACAAAAGCGGTTTGGAATTATGACCGGTCAGACGTAATGTCGTGCTACAAAAAGTTGTCAGCGGATGGAACTTGTGTAAAATTATATTCTCTCTGCGGTTGTGTATGGTGTGTGTGACAGGTCCGAATACTATCATCGCATCCGAAGACTATCTTGAAGTTCGGATAGAAGGGAACCCGCCTTGCAATGTCGAAGACAATCTGCGCGCCGGACTCCTCGTCATTGAAGCCAGGTTCAGGGGCTACTGAGGGAGTCCTGGACTAAGGGGTCCTTGGGCGTCCGGCTTGTTATCCATGGGCCGGACTGATGGGCTGTGAAGACATGAAGGCCGAATACTGTACCCGTGTCTGGATTGGACTCTCCTTGGCGTGGAAGGCAAGCTTAGGCGACCAACTATGAAGATTCGTCCTTATGTAATCGACTCTATGTAACCCTAGATCCCCTAGTGTCTATATAAACCAGAGGGTGTAGTCCGGAAAGGATAGATTCATTACCATAGTCATACAGGCTAGGCCTTTAGGGTTTAGCCATTACGATCTCGTGGTAGATCAACTCTTGTAATACTCATATTCATCAAGATCAATCAAGCAGGAAGTAGGGTATTACCTCCATAGAGAGGGCCCGAAACTGGGTAAACATCGTGTCCCCCGTCTCTTGTTACCATCGACCTTAGACGCACAGTTCGGGACCCCCTACCCGAGATCCGCCGGTTTTGACACCGACACCGATTTCTACAACTCGGTCGGTCCGAGATGAGTTCGGCGGAAACCTAGCCCTAAATTTTCGAATCAAATCAAATCTAGTGGAGTTTTTCTCTGGATAGAATGATCTCATACGTGGTAAAGAACATGACATTGACCTTGTGCTTGGAATCAGAGGTAAAAAGAGAGCACAAGGGGTCAAACTCATACCCTAATTCGGCGATGAGTTCGCTACGACGGCAACGGCGGGGTAGAAATCCGTTGACGGCGATGGAGACCAGTGGCGGGAGGTTGCTGGCGATGAGGAGACGATCCGGAGACCCGAGGCGGCAGAGCAGGATATGCATGGGCTGAGGAGTTTGAAGAAATTTCCGAAGTCTCACCCGTGGGTATATATATCCCGACCTTTCGGTGTGACCGAGTGGAATAACTCGGTGGCACCAAGATGCAGAATCACAAGCGGTTACTGCAACTCGGTGTGACTGAAAAGTTCAAATTGGTTGCACCAAGATTGAAATCCTAGATCAACTCAGTGAACTCGGTGTGACCAAAGTGGATGACTCGGTCATACCAAAATACACAAAGAGGTTTTGGAAGTTTAAGTCTATGACGAATCGGGGACTCCGAGTGCTCCTCACACAGAGTGGTTCGAATCTGACTTGATCAAACTTTGTGATGTAGCAAGAATAGAGTTTGAGACGAGAAAAGCATAGATAGCTAGAGGAGGTTCTTAGGCATTCTTTCCATCCACTTGGCAAAATAGAAAGAGCCAAACAAGCAAAACAACAAGTGGATGTCCTTGAATGGGGAAAATATGCAATCAACATGCTCACACAATAAAATGGCAAATGAAATATGTGGCAAAGCATGCACAAACACTCTAGCATCTATCAAGCAATTGGCGATGACTAGGTCATCTGTACATGAGTATATTGACTTAGGAGTCAAATGAGAACATTTGATCATAGGTCATACTCATCGTTTAAGCACAAGTGGGGTTACCACTTTTACATAAAGCATTGCTGTGTTCACACCATTAGAGTTGCTTTAGCTCAATTGATTAGAGTAAAGCTCCCCCTAGATGTGATATCCCCCCTAAGAGGGATGAACTAACCTTGGGTTTTGTCGATGATGACTTCATGTAGGTGTTGAAGATGTAGACGCTCAATGTTGATGAAGATCATTTGGAGCAGTCCATTGGAGTGAGTTGCACTTTCAATACCTACATGGGTTAGTCCCACTAGGAACAAACAAGGATATCCATAGACATAGAGTGATGTTCACACAAGATGATTTCCATGAAATCTTTAGGTTACCTTGTCCCTTGTCTTACCAACAAGAGGGTTTGTGACTCCTTGAACTAGTGCAAGATGTGGAAGTTGTTTGCACTTGTCCTCGCCAAAATGATATGAGTGAAGTATGTTGGCAGAGTCACCCTCAAGAACTCTCTAGTTCTTCTTCTTCGGGATCCACATCATCTTGATGGGAATCCTTGGGGTTGTAGTCGTACTTGATGAAGTAGAACTTGATGTAGTCTTGGGAACCCACTTGACCAAGGCCTTAGGAGCTTCTTCAAATGCATCAATCTCCTCATGAAGCTTATCCTTGCCTTTTTGCTTGTGGTCTTGTGGTGGAAGATCATCTTGAGCTTGTGTCCCTTGGAAGGAAGTAGGATCATACTTCTCTTGTTGAGGAACAAACTTTGTCTTGGGGTATTGATCTTCTTCCCACTCAACTCCATTGGCATTGAACTTTCGTTCAAAACCAACACCTTGATTCTTTCGGTGCCTTCCTTGCTTGCGTACAATTTCCTCAAATTGCTTACTTCCGGCAAGGCTCTTGTAAACACCTTTCTCTATAATTCCCTTCAATAAGCTATTTTCTTGCTCAAGTGTAACTTGGCTAAGAGAATCATTAGTGGAATCAAGAGAACTACTAGAAGCAACAACATTGGATTTAGCATGATTGTTGTTACTACTAGAAGAAGAATCTTTCTTGTTCTTGTTGCTAGATTTAACTTGTGGCATGTAAGTAGACAAGAGTAAATGCTTGGCAATGTAAGAAGAACTTTTCTTGCGAAGATCATCATTGATTGCTTTTAAGAACCCATGCTCTTGCTCAAGGTTGAGCTTTTCAAAGCGTAACTTCTCATGAGTCTTTAAAAGTTCTCGATGATCTTCCAAGGTAGTTTCATGAGCTAACTTAAGAGTGTTTAGTTCTTTAGTTAGAAGCTCAATCTCCTTCTTATCATCGTCATTTGTTTTATCTTGATTAGCATGATTAATAGCAAGTTCATCATAGTTTTCATCACTAGAGTTTTCAACAAGTAAATCATCATCACCTAGCAAATCATCTTCATCACTATTGAAATCAACATAGTCAGGGTGTGATACCTTTGGGCCTTTAGCCATGAAGCATCTTCCAATTCCATCATTTGGTGAGTCAAATATGTCATAGGAGTTGGTTGACACAAGTGCTAGACCGGCAACACCTTCATCTTGAGTATATTCGGAGTCAGAGTGATAACTTCTTTCAGAGTGGTGGTCGGAGTCGGAGCCGGATACCCATTCACCAACGTGAGCTTGATATCTTCGTTTTGTGTAGCTCTTTGATGATTTGTCCTTCCTTTCCGAATCCTTGCTTCTCCAGGAGGTTCTTCGTTCATAACGATCATCTCTACTCCTTCTCTCTCTTGGTGGTGATTCTTCTCTTCTACTTCTTCTTTTAGGTGAATCTTCTCTTCTTTTGTAGGGAGCCGTACACTCATTGGAGTAGTGACCGGGTCTTCCACAATTGTAGCAATTGTGTTCACGACTCAAAGATCTTTTGTCATTGTAGGACCTTGACTTGGAACTTCTCTCCTTGCTTCTACTCTTGTAGAACTTGTTGAAATTTTTCACCATCAAGCTCAGTTCCTCATTGAAGGTTTGTTTCTCACTTGATGATGTAGGAGCATCACATGAGGCTTTGTAAACACCACTTGACTTGTTGTGAAGCTCTTCCTTATCCTTGAGTGACATCTCATGAGCAAAAATTCTTCCAATGACTTCCGTAGGCTTGAGATTTTTGTAGTTGGGCATCATTTGGATCAATGTGCACACGGTATCATATTTTCCATCCAAGGCTCTTAGGATCTTCTTGATGATGAATCTGTCGGTCACCTCTTCACTTCCTAAGCCGGCAATCTCATTTGTGATGAGAGCAAGCCTAGAGTACATTTCAGCGACACCTTCACCATCCTTCATTTTGAACTTGTCAAGCTGACTTTGAAGCACATCCAATTTGGATTCCTTGACGGAGTCGGTACCGTCGTGCATATCAATCAAGGTATCCCAAATTTCCTTTGCATTCTCAAGACGACTGATTTTGTTGAATTCTTCGGGGCACAATCCGTTGAAGAGGATATCGCAAGCTTGAGCATTGTATTGCAGCATCTTCAACTCTTCCGCGGTAGCTTCACGGTTTGGTTCTCTCCCATCAAAGAATTCACCTTGCAAGCCAATACACACGATAGCCCAAACGGCGGGGTTATGTCCAAGAATATGCATTTTCATCTTATGCTTCCAACTAGCAAAATTAGTACCATCAAAGTAAGGACCTCTATGGTGGTAATTTCCCTCGCTAGACGCCATACTCACCTAGGTTGTGAAACCAAGGCTATGATCACCAAAAGTTATGGAAATCAAGGAAAATGGAGACCGTAGCTCTGATACCACTTGTAGGATCGAAAGTATGTCTAGAGGGGGGGGGGGTGATTAGACTACTTGACCAAATAAAAATCTAGCCTTTTCCCAATTTTAAGTCTTGGCAGATTTTAGCAACTTTGCACAAGTCAAGCAATCAACCTACACATGCAATTCTAAGAAGCAGAATGTAAAGACATTGCACATGAAGGTAAAGGGGAGGAGTTTGAGGGAGCAAACACAATGTAGACACGGAGATTTTTCAGTGGTTCCGATAGGTGGTGCTATCGTACATCCACGTTGATGGAGACTTCAACCCACGAAGGGTAACGGCTGCGCGAGTCCACGGAGGGCTCCACCCACAATGGGTCCAGGAAGAAGCAACCTTGTCTATCCCACCATGGCCATCGCCCACGAAGGACTTGCCTCACTAGGGTAGATCTTCATGAAGTAGGCGATCTCCTTGCCCGTACAAACTCCTTGGTTCAACTCCACAATCTTGACGGAGGCTCCCAAGTGACACCTAACAAATCTAGGAGACACCACTCTCCAAAAGGTAATAGATGGTGTGTTGATGATGAACTCCTTGCTCTTGTGCTTCAAATGATAGTCTCCCCAACACTCAACTCTCTCTCTCTCTCACACAGATTTGGATTTGGTGGAAAGATGATTTGAGTGGAAAGCAACTTGGGAAGGCTAAAGATCAAGATTTATGTGGTTGGAATGGAATATCTTGGTCTCAACACATGAGTAGGTGGTTCTCTCTCAGAAAATGAATGCTGGAAGTGTAGGCATGTTCTGATGGCTTTCTCCACGAATGAAGAGAGGGTGGAGGGGTATATATAGCCTCCACACAAAATCTAACCATTATACACAATTTACCAAACTCGGTGGGACCGAATCATGAAACTCGGTCAGACCAATTTAGTTTAAAATGTGAACGTTAGGATTTTCGGCGGGACCGACATGTCAACTCGGTGGAACCGATTTCGTTAGGGTTAGGGCATAACGTAATCTCAGTGAGACCGATTACACAAACTCGGTGGGACCGATTTTGGTAATAAGCTAACCAGAGAGTTGGTCAGGCAAACTCAGTGGGACCGATTCGCTCATTTCCGTGAGACCGAAACATTATGAAAGGAAACAGATAGTTTGCATTGCGAACTCGGTGGGACCGATCGCTCATCTCGGTTGGACCGAAACGTTATGAAGGGAAACAGAGAGTTTGCAATCCCATCTCGGTGTGACCGAGATCCCTATCGGTGAGACCGAAGTGACTAGGGTTTCTGGCAGTGGCTATGTCAAATGAACTCGGTGGCGCCGGATAGAACAAATCGGTGGGGCCGAGTTTGACTTTTGTTTTGGGACATATGTGGATATAAGAAAGTGGTTGAGGGCTTTTGGAGCATATCACTAAGCATTTTGAGCAAGCAAGCCATTAAGCAACGCCTCATCCCCTTTTAATAGTATTGGCTTTTCCTATGGACTCAATGTGATCCTGGATCACTAAAATGAAAATGTAGAGTCTTGAGCTTGAGCCAATATGTGTCCTTAGCATTTTGAGGGGTCCACATTTCTAATCCATGCCATGCCAATCATTGAACTTTCCTGAAATATTTATCTTGAAATGGCATTAGTTCAATGAGCTATATGTTGTTTGGAATTACCAAAACCACCCAGGGATAGTTGCACCTTCACACTTAGTCTTCACCGCATTCTCCTTGAGCTAAGGTCATTGTAGACCTCGCCCAATCACTCGTGGTAAGTCTTCAAGATCGTCTTCCAAAACCTTCACAGACTTATTCACCGACAATCCACAATGACTCTTAGATGCTCAGCACATGACGCCTAACCATATGGAAGAATGACAGTCTTCAAAGGTAACAGGCGTCAGATCACACGGATCAATCTCTTCAGTGATGCTCAATCACTTTGGCTCTGGCTGGGTTTTTCCTCACTTGGGTTTTTACAAAGTCGTCGGAGGATGGGTTGCTCTCAAATGACAAGTGTCAATCTCTTTCTTGGAGCAGCCAACCAACAAATGGTTGTGGGGGGCGTCTATTTATAGCCAGGGCAACCCGACATGAATTGTCATAAATGCCCCTTCGGACATGATTGTTGTCAGGATAAGGATCCACTCGACAGCTGGCACTCGCACAAAAACGGTCAGAAATCTGAACTCTCAAATTCGTCAGGACTCTCAATTTTTTCACGGTAGGCAGATTACACTGGCGAAATCCTAACTCCTCAGTCAGACCAATTTCATCAACGACCATAAGAACTTCGTCTCAGTCGCTGATGAACTTGATTGCATTGCAGGAGATTTCCAAAGTCTTCAACTCGAAGAAATAGGTAGTTGTAGGTTGTGAGCATCACTTTGGAAATACGTCTATATATGTATCACCTAGACCCCCTTTAACATTACGATATTTCCTATGACTCAAAATAAGAAGAAAGAAACTATGAAAACAAAGTCTTCAAGCTTCCAATTCTTCACTTCAATTTCTTCAAAGGACGCACCAAATTCTTCACTTGAAGCAATACATTTTAGGGGTCGTCTTTCGTCGGTTAAACCAGATCTTCATGGACTATAACTCCAGTGTACACTCACAAACACATTAGTCCCTTAACCCATTTGTCTTCAATACCGCAAAACCACTAAGGGGCACTAGATGCACTAACAATCTCCCCTTTTTTGGTGACTGATGACAAATTGGTTAAGTTTTCAACGGGGATAAATACTAGGAAGTGTAGGCACAAAATATGAAGACTTTGATTACATGATATAGAGGAACTCCCCCTGAAGATGTGCATATGAAGAATTTGCTTTGGATTGCAAATGCACATGGCAGGTTGACATTGTGGAGATCTCCCCCTATATCTTGGAATTCAATCATGCATTGAACATACGATAAGAAGAAATTGCAATGCACGCTGAAAAATGGTGTGTGTGGCAAAATTCAGCATGCATGCATAGATATAATATTGACGGTAAAGCATGCACGTAAAGCAGTTCAAATGTGTCAGACCACGATCGGACTTAAGTTTACAACTCATCACAGAAACACACCAGAAAAACGAGAGTTGCAACTTAACGAAGAAAGCCCAAATATATAGACCCGCTTGAAGACTAACTCAAATCCCCCCCCACGCGCTTTGTCATGAAATGATCAAAAGGAGACAAAATTGAGAACTAAATCCCCTGAAGAAATCATCGTGATGTAGGTGGAGGAGCGCTAGCGTCAATGTTGGGGTCACGTGAAGCAGAAGGGCCTGATGAAGTGTCCTCGAGGTTCTCATATTTTTCAGTTGATTGCGAAGGAGATAGGGAATATAGCACAAGAGGAGGAAATGGAACTTTCTTGTACTTCTTCTTGGGCGGAATCGACCAATCGAAGTCTTGTTGGAATTCCATCTCTGCAAGTTCTTCATCTGTCTTGGTATGTGAGAGGATGGCCCAGCTGCGGTCAAAGATCTCATGGCATAATAGTGATTTTCCTTCACTGAGTTCTGTGTTACTGTCATATTGTGAAGAATAGAAGCAAGTTGACGCTTAACCCAGTCGTGGTTCCTATCCACTTTCTGGTGCAGACTTATGAGTAGCTGATGATCTGTCATGATTCGCGGTACTTCACTGTGATGATTTTACTTTGAAGCATTTGATGTGGTGTCTTGGGAAGCAGTGTCATCACCAGTGGATTGAGATGCTGGCTGGCGAATTATCCATCAAGGGGATGTGTACCCTCATCAATAATAGCTTTACCCTTGCTAGGGACTGATGAAATAGTGCTTTGAAGAACTTCAACTAGCAGCAAGTAGCTGAGATTATTTTGACAGTCAGCCCTGTAGTTGATAGAAGTCCGAGATCTGATGAATCTCATAATCCATGGTGCATAGGGCTTCAGATCAAACAGAGACCGGGCAATAGTGGCCAAAGTCCTCATGAAGAAATCATGGTATCAATCGAGTACCATGAATGATATTGAATAGTAGATTCTTCATGATTCCCACAACTTCTTCAGTTTCAGAATTGTGGCCTTTAATGGGACTAAGAGTTTTGGCCAATATACGATACACAATCCGAGGCACATAGAGCAAATCCTTCACTAGAAAAGTAGTGCATGGAGCTTCTCCTTCATCTTGAGGGTTCATCAACACTTGCATCAAATGATGTGGAAGTTCGGGTTCTTCATAGATGCAACAGGCATTTTCCTGAGGAGGATCAACTGGGAGAGCTCGAAGCAATTCACTGGCTGGGATCTTATAGTGTATTCTCACTCATCCAGTCCAAGGCCCAAGAGTGAATGTCGTCAACATATCCTGATAGATGTAGTGTAGTATAGAATTTAAGAATTAGCTCTTCATTCCAGTCGCAGACGTCAGAATAGAGGCTTAGTAACCCTACATCATGAGAACAACTAACACTGGAGTGAAGCATGGTAGTGATTCCATATCCACATGAGGAATATGGCGACGTGGGAAAACCTTGTTCTTGTCAAAAAGTAGTGATGAATATAAATTCATCTGCATTATAGTCCAGGATCGTTGACGCCAGATCTTTGCAAAGTCATAAGGCGATGCGTCTATGAAGAAATTCTGCTCACTTAAGAAATCACCCTTGTTGAACTGGGGTTTCCTGAGGCTTTTGCCAACTTTAGGCATTGATGGCTTTGGTTGAAGATTTAATTTGTTGGCCTCACATCGAAGATGGGTTGAGGAGAGACAGTGGAGTCATTTTTTGTTAGTAATAGCATCTGACTTGGCAATTTCCTCAGTGTTGGCTAATGGAACAGTTTCTGTGTCAGTTGATCGCACTGAACATTTAGGCTGAGGGGAATGGCGTGCAACTTCTCTAGTGTGATCTTGCGCACGTGTGATGCAAAGCATCCCACGGTCATCCCCATGGACCTACCTTTGTCTCTCCAAGTGCCAAGTGGATCGATGACACAAGCACGTGCAAGAGCTATTGAGACAAGGTGACATATCTCCTCTTGCAACTCCCTTTCAAATCACATAAGACATGGCTACTACCTCAAACGGAGACACTTTGCATACTCAGGTACCAAGGAACCAGCCATGAAGAAGCTAAGGAGCAAGGCCGAATGATGGAGGGAGAAGAACGCGAAGACGAAGAAGAAACGGACCAAGACGAAGCTTGCCTAGATCATCCGGACCCTCCTCCGAACGATCCGGACAAAGCCTGGATGATCTGGACCTTCTCCCAGTTGATCCGGACAATGCGCCCGAAGAGTACAACAAGTACCCGGATGAAGCCGGACCATCTGGACCAACTCCCGGATCATCCGGACCCACCCGGACATCCGGATGACGACCCGGACATCTGGGCAAACTATGGTTGCGATGGCACAGCCGGGCAATCCAGATGAGGACCCAGATCATCCGGACCATGCATGTGTGCGTGACTTAGGCCGAGGCCCATGTACCTCTACTTACCCCTAGACTATATATACTCCTCCTCCGCCAACGTTTTAGGGTTAGCAAAGGATTAGCTCAGATTTGATATAGAGCTTTGCTCATCTACTTAGCACTCCCATGGAGATCAAGACCTCCATGTGAGAAGATCCCCAAGTGGATTCAAGACCCCTTCATGGGAAGATCCTCGTAGGATTAAAGACCTCTCTCCTTCAAGGATTGGTATGAACTAGCTACCCTTTGTTACCTACTTGTGTTGGATTTGGATCCTTGTATCTCCTCTTTGTGTATGTGGATTTAGCACATGTGTGATTAGATCTTGTTCAATTGAGTGTTCTTCTTGTGTTCTTCTTGATTTACTTGCTTCCCCACCTCCAAGTGTGAAAACATCAGGAACTAGGGTTGCAACCTACATCATCTTGGTATCATGTGCTAGGTTGATTCACATCTTGGAGTCGCTACCCCGCACTTTGTAGCCTAAGTTTGTGTGTTTTTGTCCAATTTTGAAAATCCCCACAGAAAGAGCCATACCAATTTTTTTGTGATTTGTTGGTTTGATGCTGTTTTGTTGATTTTGGTCCGTGGATTCATTGTGTTGCAAGTGGATCTAGCATTCCCCACCTTCTCCTCCACGAAATCCACCCCGAAACCCCCCTAAATTTTCTTTTCTCCCCGATATTCGTGTTCTTCCCGATCGCATATCCACGCAGACGACCTGTCCGGATCATCCGGATGGACACCCGAATCATCTGGATATCGCCCGGATCATCCGGACCACGACTTGGATCATCCGGCTTTGCCTGTCAACACTGAATTTTTGACAGAAAATTTCAGACACCACTCCACTTTCGCATCACTAACTCCGAGCCCCACCATAGCATTTATGTAAACTCTTGAGATACCACAGCCATACCACCGCTTTCCGCTACCACCATTTGAAATTTGTTATTGAGATTTTGAGTTGTGGTTTTCCATTTCCTAACGTTTTTTGGCTACTTAGGAACGGTTTGACATCAACATCACCGCCGCTCAATTTCACCACGGACTCAACATCGACAATGACCACTTCATCATTTTGACACCACCAATCGTAAGTAAGGACGGTAACCTCGACAACATCACTTGTACATCTCCCTTGCCGTTGCATTGTGCCCTGAGCCAAATTTTGCTTCACTTTCCTATCGAGACTAGCCATTTAAGTATTGTCGGGCAACGTTACTTGTGCACTTTAGTGATACACGTCCCACATAGCTATCATAGCATGCATATATCATCGTATCATCTCTTGTGCTATCAATTGTTCCCACATATACATAATTGCTATATTGGTTCGAGTATTTTGCATCCAAAGAAAAATATCGAAAGAGAGAAAGGCTTTTAAGCAAAATAAAAAGACAAACAATGAGCTTGTAAGCAATAGCCATAACATTGTGACATTGCATATCATATTACCATATTTGATCATCTTGGATCATTATGAGAGAATTATCAGGAACTCTACATAGCATAATTGAGATAGGAAGCCGATACAATTTGTCTCACATAGGTTGTGCATAAGTTTTATTGAGCAATCATTCTAAGTATTTCTAGTGTTGTGCAACACGAGCGTTTTCCGTGCATTCCACATTTGGTACTCATTTTCTTGGTTGCATGACCCATTTATCTATCCGTGTGTGTGTGTGTGTTTTCTGTGTGCCACTTATTGCTATTGGTCTACTTGTTTCACTTGCGAATTTGTGAATCTCTTTCAACATTATTGTATCTTGCTAACAATTGCATAAATTTTGTGCCACTATCCTCACCAAGCTACTCCAAAAGCTTTACTTGTGTAGGTGTGAGATTGACAAGATCTGATACCAATTGTGCTACTTCCATAATACCATATTGTGTGATCTTTGATCCATCATCAACATTGGCTAAGGTACATTTGGTCTAGTTCCACTACTACAGCGACCTGCTAACGCGACACATGAATCAAAGAGCCTTCGACCAAATGCAAACGATCACTACTAGGGAAAACCTTATACACAGAATCTTACCAGTAGCGCCTGTTAAAAGAAAGCACTACTGCTACTTACCCATAGTGCATGTACACAAACGGCACTATAGATATGGCTGTAGTAGTAGCGCCTCTGCTGGAGAACGCGCCACTACTCAAATTCCCACACTACTGTTGGCAGGCTAGGAATAGTAGTAGCGATCTTGGGGAAAACGCGCTACTGCTAAGCTTATTGTAGCAGCGCGTTTCCTAGGAAAAGCGCTACTGCTAATGAAAAGAAAAGAAAAAAAATAGAAAAGTAAATGAAAATGAAAGAAATAGAAAAAGGCGAAAGGAAAAAAAATAAAATGTAAAGAAAAATAAAAATAAAGGAGAAAGGCATAGCAGTAGCGTCTATTCAGAACATGCGCTATAGATAAAATAGCAGCAACGCGTTTTGTAGACCCCCGCTATAGAAAAGGAAAAGGGAAAAATAAAATAAAAAAAGGAAAATAAATAGCTGCTTCCCATAGCAGTAGCACATTTTGGTAACAAGTGCTATAGCTAACTTAGCTTTAGCGCTTTTTGCCTACCAGCGCTACCGCTACCTTTGACTTAACCCCCGCGCGGTTCCCCTCCTCGGCCACGACTTCTCCCCCAAATCCCTCGCCGCCAGTCGCACCGCGCACCATCGCCCCACTTCGTCGCCGTCTCCTGCCGACGTCGACGCCCCCGGAGCTTCTAGAGCCGCGCGCCGTCAACGCCACCGGAGCCGCCCCCAACGCCACCGGAGCCACGCGATCTCATCAACGCCACCAGAGCCGCTCTCGCCACCACCGGAGCCACCCTCGACGCCCCTGCCTCCCTCGCCACTACCACCTCCCTCACCATCACCGAAGACGCCCCTGCCTCCCTCACCACCACCGAAGCCATCCTCTGTAAGCCCCCAGCCCTCCTCTCTCTTTCTCATGCATAACACAAACATTTGACAGAGAACTAGCTAGCTAGGTTAACTAGTTTAATTAGGTTAATTATCTAGGTTAACTAGCTAGGTTAACTAACTAGGTTAACTAGCTAGGTTAATTAGGTTAGAGCAAAAATTTAGTTAGGGCAGTAGGTTTAACTAGGGCAGTAGGGTTTAGAACAAAAATTTAGTTAGAGCAGTAGGGTTTAATTATGATTTTTGTTTTCATAGATGTTTTTTAAAGAAAAAAATGAAGAAAATGTTGCAGCAGTGTTGCTAGTGGTATATAGTGGTACTAGTATATGTTAATTAGGTTAGGGCAGTAGTGGTACTAGTAGATGTTAATTAGATGTTTTTCAGTTAGGGTAGTAGGGTTTTACTAGGTTAATTAGGTTACTAGTGCTGCTAGTAGTAGTGGTACAGTAGGTTAATTAGGTGAAGTTAAATGAATGACCTAAATGAACGAAATTATTAGTTAACTTTTTTTTTTCATTTCATAATTATAGAGCTCTAAAGTTAAATGAATTTTCTTCTATTAGTACTTAACTAGATTTTCTTCTACACTTAGTTTTTGAATTAGATGTCAATTAGGGCAGTAGGGTTTAGTTTAGAGAAAAAAATCAATATAAAAAATATAAATTTCTATTAGTGCTGCAAGTCCAATAGGTTCTTAATTTTTACTGATTTTTTATTATGACAAAAATGTAGGACATATTTTGAATTGAGTTCTAGGGTTCATAATTTGAAATTTAGGACAGAAATTGAGTTCTAGGGTTCATAATTTATATTAGGACATAATTTTTATTAGGACAACAATTTAGGACAGATATATGTAAAGGTTCTAGGTTTCTAGGGTTCAACCATCTATATTCAATATGAGAGAGCATGAGATTTGTGTAGATTTTCTTGAAGTGCCAAACACTAGGCGATTCAAATTTGAAGTGGTCATGTTATATGCAAATTCCTCAATAGTGTTTGCTCATGTATATCTACTGTTGCAGTTGCTCATGTACAGGTTCTTAAGTGGTCCTGTTATATGCAACATTGAAGTGGTTCGATTGTGCCCAAGTGGCCTTTTGTTGTTTGCAGGGAATGATTCCGAGTGGCCTATGTTTTGCCAGAATGTTGATTCATTTCCGTTACGCAAATTTCAGGCACTCGATTTGTCCACTTTGTAGCAAAGGTCATGCCAAAATCTTCCGTGAATTTCGGCACGACTTGGGCTACAAACTAGGACATATCGAGTGCCCGAGATTTGCCGCAACGGGAATGAATCAACATTCCTACAAAAGATAGGCGTTTTTATGTCATTATTCATTTTATTAGGTCTAGAATTAATTGACTAGATTTAATCGTAGGAAACATGGCTAGCAACTAAAGGAAATATGCCCTAGAGGCAATAATAAAGTTGTTATTTATATTTCCTTATATCATGATAAATGTTTATTATTCATGCTAGAATTGTATTAGCCGAAAACTTAGTACATGTGTGAATACATAGAAAAAAAAGTGCCGCTAGTATGCCTCTACTTGACTAGCTCGTTGAATCAAAGATGGTTAAGTTTCCTAGCCATAGACGTGAGTTGTCATTTGATTAACGGGATCACATCATTAGAGAATGATGTGATTGACTTGACCCATTCCGTTAGCTTAGCATTTGATCGTTTAGTATATTGCTATTGCTTTCTTCATGACTTACACATGTTCCTATGACTATGAGATTATGCAACTCCCGAATACCGGAGGAACACTTTGTGTGCTACCAAACGTCACAATGTAACTGGGTGATTATAAAGGTGCTCTACAGGTGTCTCCAATGGTACTTGTTGAGTTGGCATAGATCAAGATTAGGATTTGTCACTCTGATTGTCAAAGAGGTATCTCTGGGCCCTCTCGGTAATGCACATCACTATAAGCCTTGCAAGCAATGTAACTAATGAGTTAGTTGCAGGATGATGCATTACGGAACGAGTAAAGAGACTTGCCAGTAATGAGATTGAACTAGGTATTGAGATACCGACGATCGAATCTCGGGCAAGTAACATACCGATGACAAAGGGAACAACGTATGTTGTTATGCGGTTTGACCGATAAAGATTTTTGTAGAATATGTAGGAGCCAATATGAGCATCCAGGTTCCGCTATTGGTTATTGACCAGAGACGTGTCTCGGTCATGTCTACATAGTTCTCGAACCCATATGGTCCACACACTTAACGTTCGGTGACGATCGATATTATGAGTTTATGTGTTTTGACGTACCGAAGGTAGTTCGGAGTCCCGGATGAGACCGGGGACATGACGAGGAGTCTCGAAATGGTCGAGACGTAAAGATCGATATATTGGATGACTATATTCGAACATCGGAAAGGTTCCGAGTGATTCGGGTATTTATCGGAGTACCGGAGAGTTACGGGAATTCGCCGGGGAGTGTAATGGGCCTATTCGGCCTTGGTGGAGAAGAGGAGGGGCGGCCAGGGCAGGCCGTGCGCCCCCTCCCCCTCTAGTCCGAATTGGACAAGGAGGGGGGCAGCGTGATACGTCTCCGTCGTATCTACTTTTCCAAACACTTTTGCCCTTGTTTTGGACTCTAACTTGCATGATTTGAATGGAACTAACCCGGACTGACGCTGTTTTCAGCAGACTTTCCATGGTGTTATTTATGTGCAGAAACAAAAGTTCTCGGAATGACCTGAAACTCCACGGAACATCTTTTTGGAAAATATTAAAAATACTGGAAGAAAAATCCACGTCAGGGGGCCCACACCCTGTCCACGAGGGTGGGGGGCGCGCCCCCTACCTCGTGGGCCCCCTGACGCTCCACCGACCTCAATTCCAACTCCATATATTCACTTTCGGGAGAAAAAATCAGAGAGAAGGATTCATCACGTTTTACGATACGGAGCCGCCGCCAAGCCCTAAAACCTCTCGGGAGGGCTGATCTGGAGTCCGTTCAGGGCTCCGGAGAGGGGAATTCGTCGCCGTCGTCATCATCAACCATCCTCCATCATCAATTTCATGATGCTCATCGCCGTGCGTGAGTAATTCCATCGTAGGCTTGCCGGACGGTGATGGGTTGGATGAGATCTATCATGTAATCGAGTTAGTTTTGTTAGGGTTTGATCCCTAGTATCCACTATGTTCTGAGATTGATGTTGCTATGACTTTGCTATGCTTAATGCTTGTCACTAGGGCCCGAGTGCCATGATTTCAGATCTGAACCTATTATGTTTTCATGAACATATGTGTGTTCTTGATCCTATCTTGCAAGTCTATAGTCACCTACTATGTGTTATGATCCGGCAACCCCGAAGTGACAATAATCGGGACCACTCCCGGTGATGACCATAGTTTGAGGAGTTCATGTATTCACTATGTGGTAATGCTTTGTTCCGGTACTCTATTAAAAGGAGGCCTTAATATCCCTTAGTTTCCGCTAGGACCCCGCTGCCACGGGAGGGTAGGACAAAAGATGTCATGCAAGTTCTTTTCCATAAGCACGTGTGACTATATTCGGAATACATGCCTACATTACATTGATGAATTGGAGCTAGTTCTGTGTCACCCTATGTTATGATTGTTACATGATGAACC
This sequence comes from Aegilops tauschii subsp. strangulata, assembly GCF_002575655.3. Classification (NCBI taxonomy): domain Eukaryota; kingdom Viridiplantae; phylum Streptophyta; class Magnoliopsida; order Poales; family Poaceae; genus Aegilops; species Aegilops tauschii. Next base: position 60,148,621 of record NC_053039.3, on the reverse strand, counting down.
ACATCTGGCATAATTCTCCATCACCGATCCAATGCCTACAAGCTTTTCACATATTGTTCTTCGCTTATTTACTTTTCCGTTGCTACTGTTACAATCACTACAAAACACCAAAAATATTACTTTTGCTACCGTTACTTTTGTTACCGTTACCACTACTATCATATTACTTTGCTACTAAATACTTTGCTGCAGATACTAAGTTATCCAGGTGTGGTTGAATTGAGAATATTCTTTGGCTCCCCTTGTGTCGAATCAATAAATTTGGGTTGAATACTCTACCCTCGAAAACTGTTGTGATCCCCTATACTTGTGGGTTATCAAGACTATTTTCTGGTGCCGTTGCCGGGGAGCATAGCTCTATTCTTTGAGTCACTTGGGATTTATATCTGCTGGTCACTATGAAGAACTTGAAAGATGCTAAGACAACAATTTATCCCTCAACTACGAGGGGAGGTAAGGAACTGCCATCTAGCTCTGCACTTGATTCACCTTCTGTTTTGAGTAAGCTTCCGACACCTAAACCAGATTCTGCTATTCGTTCTGATATGTCGCATGTTATTGATGATGCCACTTCTGCTATGCATGATACTTATGATGAAACTACTTCTATGCTTGATACTACTGTGCCCCTTAGTGAATTTCTTGATGAACAAATTGCTAGGGCTAGAGAGAAAGAAATTATTGAAACTGATTATATTGATGAAAGTGATGATGAAAACTTGCCTGTTATTCCTGAGGGTTATGTTTTTGATAAAGAAGCTTCTTTAGCTATTTTAGCTTGCAAAGATAGATATGAGCTCAAGAGATTATTAGCTAAATGGAATCAGCAATCTCTTAATGATAGAATGAGGCCTGACCCTGCTTTTGCTACTTCACCTATCTGTGTTACTGATAAGGATTATGAATTCTCTGTTGATCCTGATATAATTACTTTGGTTGAGTATGATCCTTTCTATGGTTATGAATCTGAAACTATTGTGGCACATCTTACTAAATTAAATGATATAGCCACCCTGTTCACTAATGATGAGAGATCTCGCTACTTTTATATCCTTAAAATATTTCCGTTCTCATTAAAGGGTGATTCTAAGATATGGTTTAATTCTCTTGATCCTGGTTGTGTGCGTAGTCCCCAGGATATGATTTATTACTTCTCTGCTAAATATTTCCCTGCTCATAAGAAACAAGCTGCTTTGAGAGAAATATACAACTTCGTGCAAATTGAAGAAGAGAGTCTCCCACAAGCTTGGGGGAGGCTTCTCAAGTTACTTAATGCTTTGCCTGATCATCCTCTTAAGAAAAATGAAATACTTGATATCTTTTATAATGGACTAACCGATGCCTCCAGAGATTACCTGGATAGTTGTGCTGGTTCTATTTTCAGGGAAAGAACACCGGATGAAGCTGAAATTCTATTGAATAATATGTTGACAAATGAAAATAATTGGACACTTCCTGAGCCAGCTCCTGAGCCAATTCCCGAGCCTGTTCCTAAACCAACTCCAAAGAAGAGAGGTGTTCTATTTCTCAGTCCTGAAGATATGCAAGAGGCAAAGAAATCTATGAAAGAAAAAGGTATTAAAGCTGAAGATGTTAAGAATTTACCTCCTATTGAAGAAATACATGGTCTTAATTTACCGTCTGTTGAAGAAACATATGATCTTAATCCTCCACCTATTGAAAAAACACATGGTCTTGATAACCCGACACAGGTAGTAAAGGTAAATTCTCTCTACAGATATGATAAAGCTGAAATCCCTCATACTAAAATTTCTAGCCAATGCTTGGATGAGTTTGATAACTTTATGGTTAATCAAGAAGATTTCAATGCTTATTTTGGTAGACAATTAAAACAAAATGCTTATATGATTGAACACTTGGGTGATTATATGGCTAATGTTAAGGGTGAACATAAACTTATTAGTAAACATGCTTCTATGGTTACCACTCAAGTAGAACAAGTACTTAAAGCTCAAAATGATTTGCTCAATGAATTGAATAGTAAGAATAATGATTATGCTGTTAGAGTGGCTACTAGAACCGGTAAAATGACTCAGGAACCTTTGTATCCTGAAGGCCACCCTAAGAGAATTGAGCAATATTCTCAGAGAAATAATATTGATGCACCTAGTCCTTCTAAAAAGAAGAAAAAGAAAAATGATAGGACTTTGCATGCTTCTAGTGAACCTATTGCTGAACCACCCGAGAATCCAAATGATATCTCTATTTCTGATGCTGAAACACAATCTGGTAATGAACATGAACCTAATGAAAATGCTAATGATGATGTTCATGATGATGCTCAACCTAGTAATGATAATGAGGTGGAAATTGAACCTGCTGTTGATCTTGATAACCCACAATCAAAGAATCAGCGTTGATAAGAGAGACTTTGTTGCTAGGAAACACGGTAGAGAAAGAGAACTTTGGGTTCAGAAACCCATGCCTTTTCCTCCCAAACCATCCAAGAAAAAGGATGATGAGGATTTTTAGCGCTTTGCTGAAATGATTAGACCTATCTTTTTGCGTATGCGATTAACTGATATGCTCAAAATGAATCCTTATGCTAAGTATATGAAAGATATTGTTACTAATAAAAGAAAGATACCGGAAGCTGAAATTTCCACCATGCTTGCTAATTATACATTTAAGGGTGGAATACCAAAGAAACTTGGAGATCCAGGAGTACCCACTATACCATGCTCCATTAAAAGAAACTATGTTAAAACTGCTTTATGTGATCTTGGAGCCGGTGTTAGTGTTATGCTCTCTCTTTATATCGTAGACTTGATTTGAATAAGTTGACACCTATTGAAATATCTTTGCAAATGGCTGATAAATCAACTGCTATACCTGTCGGTATTTGTGAGGATGTGCCTGTTGTAGTTGCAAACGTTACTATTTTAACGGACTTTGTTATTCTTGATATTCCCGAGGACGATAGTATGTCTATTATTCTTGGAAGACCCTTTTTGAATACTGCAGGGGCTGTTATTGATTGCAACAAAGGCAATGTCACTTTTCATGTAATGGTAATGAGCATATGGTACACTTTCCGAGGAAACAACCTCAAGTTCATAGTATCAACTCTATTGGAAAAATTCCATCGATTATATTTGGAGGTTTTGAATTTCCTCTTCCTACTATCAAGAAGAAATATGATATTCTTATTATTGGGGATGTGCATATCCCCGTTGAGGTAACATAGTGTTATTCGAAATTTCTCCGGTTCCATGTTATTCGGAATGAGTTTGTTAACAAGACCCGATCAACCTTGTTAGTGGATTCCTTTTGATGAGCATGAGATGGATGAAACTAGAAGGCACAACCTTCTGTACCCTCTTTCTACTTTCTGTTATTTAGTTGAAATAAAGTAAAAACAGTATTTTTCTGTCTGTTTTCTGATTTATCCATGCAATATAAAAATACCCCGAAAATAAAAGTTACCAAATGCCCTGAAAATGGAATATGATTTTTTCTGGAATATTTGAGAATATCTGGCACTGAGAACATAGCAGGAGGGGCAAGCACCTGACCACGAGGGTGGAGGGCGCGCCCTACCCCCTGGGCGCGCCCCTTGCCTCGTGGGCCCACGGTGGCCCCCTCCACTTATTCCTGCACCCACACACTCCTTCTTCCTCCCAAAAAAATCACCATCCAGCTCAAGCACGAGTTCTAGCTCATTTTGCTGCGATTTTCGATCTCCTTGCTCAAAGCACCTCTCACAAAACTGATTGGGGGGATTGTTCCTTGGTATGTGACTCCTCCATTGTTCCAATTAGTTTTTGTTCTAGTGCTCTATTCATTGCAAATTTGTGCTGCCTAGGTGACCATGTTCTTGAGCTTGCATGTCAAATTTATATGGTTCCAAGTAGTTCTAATGCATGATATAGGCCCTAGACACTTGTAGGAGTAGTTGCTATCAATTTTGTTAAGCTTGGTTCACTTTTATTTTAAGTTACTAAAAATTTCAGAATTTTTCAGAAAATAATGAAGAGATTTTTGAGGGGCTCATCGAGCCGAAGCTCGAAGGAAAAGCAAAATGAAGAAGCACAGAGGCCCAAATATAATTTGCCTCGCACCGCAGAGGTTCGGCCGTGTGAATGGCCTTCCGATGATTTCTTGCGAGAAGCCGGGATTTACAATGATTTTTATGAATTGGCTGAGAATGTAGGCCTCACCGACTTCCTCCACGACCAACGTCAACAGTATCTCTTACTCACCAATACTTTTGTGCAAAACTTCTACTATTATCCTAAGGAAACACCTCCTTCAGTAGAATTTCATTTATATGATGTTGCTAAGAAGATGCCACTAGCTGAATTTTGCAAGGTTTGCAGAATACCTTTTGAGGGTAGTTTAGAGGAACCACATCGTAAAGATGTGGACGGGTTTATTGACACTATTACTGTGGGGGAAACTAGGAAGGTTTCCGATGCAAGAATCACTAGCATACATTTTCCTGTTTTACACTACTTTGCCATATTTGCTAGTCGTTGCTTAATTGGTCGCGGAAACTGTGGAAACCTTAGTGTTCCTGATATTATCATTTTGTTCCATGGTTTATTTTCCGATAACACTGTTAGTATGGGCGGTATTATTGCTAAACGGTTAAGTTTGAACCGTACAAAGGGTCCCATCTTTGGAGGTATTTACGCTTCACGCCTTGCTGCATATTATAACATACCTATTAGACACTATGAAAAAGAAGAAAATTTGCTGCCCACTGCTTATTTAGATTATAAGAGTATGGCAGCGCATGACTTTCTTGTTAAGAATAGGGAAGGGGCTCTTAAATACAAATTATTCTTTGCTAACCATCACCCTAAGACTGATTATCTTGCCTGCTCCCTCCTTGTTTAATTTATCTACAGGTCCGTATCTCGTTCCGTGGGCGGCCATTCACGCCTACCGAAACCCTATACCAGCCACGGAGCCGGAACCACAATTTGAGCCTCCACGACAGTCTAACTACCAGTGGGATCCGGAGATGATTTCCAACCAGTGGCAATCAGAGTCTTCTTCATCTCAGTACGACCCCGGCTATAACTATGGATATCCGCCAGGCCACCCGTGGCAATAAACCAACTTAGGCCAAAAGCCTAAGCTTGGGGGAGTACGTATTTCCCACCGACATTACATTTATGTTCACATACTCATTGCTAGATGTCGGTGCTCATACTCTTTCATTGTAATATCCATGCTAGTTTATTTTCCTTTTTCTTGCTTTCTTCTTGTGTGTTTGTTAAACCTTAAGAAAAACCAAAAAAATTAGTAGTAGCTTTTAGTTAGTTTACTTTTCTTGCTTTAGTAGTATTAATTAAAAAGAAAAACCCAAAAAGATTTCCCATTCTTCTTTTGCTTGTTGGGAGCTTTCCCGTGTAAATAGTTTTATTTCTTTTCTTTTCTTTGGGGGTCGATAGGAGAAGACCATAATTAAATTGTTGAAGTGGCTCTTATACGCATTATTGTTGATTTAACCAAGAGCCCATATTGCCTTGTCTTCTCCTGTTTATTGAATGCTCGCAGATTCCAGCTTAGTCCAATGCACGTGCACTCTTATTATTTTCACATCGTTCGATCGTGCAAGTGAAAGGCAATAATGACGATATATGATGGACTGATTGAGATGAGAAAAGCTGGTATGAACTCGACCTCTCTTGTTTTTGTAAATATGATGAGTTCATCGTTCCTGATTCAGCCTATTATGAATAAACATGTTTGCAATGACAATTAGAGATCATAGTTGCTTATGCCATGCTTGATTAGCTATGAGTTATAATGGTTTACCTTGCGTGCCAACATGCTATTAAAATGGTTGTGATGTGGTATGATGGGGTGGTATCCTCCTTTGGATGATTTAAGTGACTCGACTTGGCACATGTTCACACATGTAGTTGAAACAAATCAACATAGCCTTCACGATATTTATGTTCATGGTGGATTATATCCTACTCATGCTCGTACTCAATGTCTATTAATTTTAATGCATGTTCATGACTGTTGTCGCTCTCTAGTTGGTCGCTTCCCAGTCTTTTGCTAGCCTTCACTTGTACTAAGCGGGAATACTGCTTGTGCATCCAATCCCTTAAACCCCAAAGTTATTCCATATGAGTCCACTATACCTTCTTATATGCGGTATTTACCTGCTGTTCCAAGTAAATTTGTATGTGCCAAACTCTAAACCTTCAAATAAACATTCTGTTTTGTATGCTCGAATAGCTCATGTATCAACTTGGGCTGTCCGTATCTTCCATGTTAGGCGGGTTATTCTCAAGAGGAGTGAACTCCGCTCCTCACTCACGAGAAAATGGCTGGTCATCGGGATGCCCAGTCCCATGCTTTATGGAAACTAAATCAAAATAATTGCAAACAAAACTCCCCCTGGGACTGTTGCTAGTTGGAGACACTCGTTGTTTCGAGCAAGTCATGGATTGATGCTTGTTGGTGGAGGGGGAGTATAAACTTTACCATTCTGTTTGGGAACCGCCTATAATGTGTGTAGCATGGAAGATATCGCCATCTCTTGGTTGCTATGTTGACAATGAAAGTATGCCGCTCAAAATATTATTTATCTCTATTTCAAAACCGAGCTCTGGCACCTCTACAAATCCCTGCTTCCCTCTGCGAAGGGCCTATCTATTTACTTTTATGTTGAGTCATCACCCTCTTATTAAAAAGCACTAGCTGGAGAGCGCAGCTGTCATTTGCATCCATTACTATTAATTTATATTGGGTATGACTATGAGTGGATCTCTTTTACCATGAATTACAATGTCTAGTCAGGCCTTGATCTTTAAAGGTGCTCTGCATTTATGTTTTGCGGTCTCAGAAAGGGCTAGCGAGATACCATCTTGTTATATCATATCATGATTGTTTTGAGAAAGTGTTGTCATCCGAGATTTATTATTATGGCTCGCTAGTTGATTATGCCATTGATATGAGTAAACATGAGACCTAAGAGTTATTGTGAATGTGGTTAGTCATAATCTTTGCTGAAAACTTGAATGCTGGCTTTACATATTTACAACAACAAGAGCAAACAGAGTTTGTAAAAGTTTTTCTTTATCACTTTCAGTTTATCAACTGAATTGCTTGAGGACAAGCAAAGGTTTAAGCTTGGGGGAGTTGATACGTCTCCGTCGTATCTACTTTTCCAAACACTTTTGCCCTTGTTTTGGACTCTAACTTGCATGATTTGAATGGAACTAACCCGGACTGACTCTGTTTTCAGCAGACTTTCCATGGTGTTATTTATGTGCAGAAACAAAAGTTCTCGGAATGACCTGAAACTCCACGGAACATCTTTTTGGAAAATATTAAAAATACTGGAAGAAAAATCCACGTCAGGGGGACCACACCCTGTCCAAGAGGGTGGGGGGCGCGCCCCCTACCTCATGGGCCCCCTAATGCTCCACCGACCTCAACTCCAACTCCATATATTCATTTTCGGGGAGAAAAAAAATCATAGAGAAGGATTCATCGCGTTTTACGATACGGAGCCGCCGCCAAGCCCTAAAACCTCTCGGGAGAGCTGATCTGGAGTCCGTTCAGGGCTCCGAAGACGGGAATTCATCGCCGTCGTCATCATCAACCATCCTCCATCACCAATTTCATGATGCTCACCGCCGTGCGTGAGTAATTCCATCGTAGGCTTGCTGGACGGTGATGGGTTGGATGAGATCTATCATGTAATCGAGTTAGTTTTGTTAGGGTTTGATCCCTAGTATCCACTGTGTTCTGAGATTGATTTTGCTATGACGTTGCTATGCTTAATGCTTGTCACTAGGGCCCGAGTGCCATGATTTCAGATCTGAACCTATTATGTTTTCATGAATATATGTGTGTTCTTGATCCTATCTTGAAAGTCTTTAGTCACCTACTATGTGTTATGATCCGGCAACCCCAAAGTGACAATAATCGGGACCACTCCCGGTGATGACCATAGTTTGAGGAGTTCATGTATTCACTATTGCTAATGCTTTGTTCCGGTACTCTATTAAAAGGAGGCCTTAATATCCCTTAGTTTCCGCTAGGACCCCGCTACCATGGGAGGGTAGGACAAAAGATGTCATGCAAGTTCTTTTCCATAAGCACGTGTGACTATATTCGGAATACATGCCTACATTACATTGATGAATTGGAGCTAGTTCTGTGTCACCCTATGTTATGATTGTTACATGATGAACCGCATCCGGCATAATTCTCCATCACCGATCCAATGCCTACGAGCTTTTCACATATTGTTCTTCGCTTATTTACTTTTCCGTTGCTACTGTTACAATCACTACAAAACACCAAAAATATTACTTTTGCTACCGTTACTTTTGTTACCGTTACCACTACTATCATATTACGTTGCTACTAAATACTTTGCTGTAGATACTAAGTTATCCAGGTGTGGTTGAATTGACAACTCAACTGCTAATACTTGAGAATATTCTTTGGCTCCCCTTGTGTCGAATCAATAAATTTGGGTTGAATACTCTACCCTCGAAAACTGTTGCGATCCCCTATACTTGTGGGTTATCACGGCGCACCCCTTTCCTTCCTCCTCTCTCCTCCCCTCCCCCTTCTCCTACTCCTACTAGGAAAGAAGGATTCCTACTCCCGGTGGGTGAAGACTCCCCCCTTGGCGCGCCCTCCTCCTTGGCCGGCCGCCCCCCCCTAGCTCCTTTATATACGGGGGCAGGAGGGCACCCCAAGACACAACAGTTGATCATTGATCTCTTAGCCGTGTGCGGTGCCCCTCCACCATAATCCACCTCAGTCATATCATAGCGGTGCTTAGGCAAAGCCCTGCATCGGTAACTTCATCAACACCGTCACCACGCCGTCGTGCTAACGAAGCTCTTCCCGGAAGCTCTACTGGATCGTGAGTTCGCGGGACGTCACCGAGCTAAACGTGTGCTGAACGCGGAGGTGCCGTTCGTTCTGTACCGAGGATCGGTCGATCGTGAAGACGTACGACTACATCAACCGCGTTGTCATAACGCTTCCGCTTAACGGTCTACGAGGGTACGTGGACGACACTCTCCCCTCTCGTTGCTGTGCATCACCATGATCTTGCGTATGCGTAGGAAAATTTTGAAATTACTACGTTCCCCAACAGTGGCATCCGAGCCAGGTTTATGCGTACATGTTATATGCATGAGTAGAACACAAGTGAGTTGTGGGCGATACAAGTCATACTGCTTACCAGCATGTCATACTTTGGTTCGGCGGTATTGTTGGATGAAGCGGCCCGGACCGACATTACGCGTACGCTTACGCGAGAGTGGTTCTACCAACGTGCTTTGCACACAGGTGGCTGGCGGGTGTCAGTTTCTCCAACTTTAGTTGAACCGAGTGTGACTACGCCCAGTCCTTGAGAAGGTTAAAATAGCACTAACTTGATGAAATATCGTTGTGGTTTTGATGCATAGGTAAGAACGGTTCTTGCTCAGCCCGTAGCATCCACGTAAAACTTGCAACAACAAAGTAGAGGATGTCTAACTTGTTTTTGCAGGGCATGTTGTGATGTGATATGGTCAAGACATGTTGTTATATTTTATTGTATGAGATGATCATGTTTTGTAACAGAGTTATCGGCAACTGGCAGGAGCAATATGGTTGTCGCTTTATTGTATGCAATGCAATCGCCCTGTAATTGCTTTACTTTATCACTAAGCGGCAGCGATAGTCGTAGAAGCAATAGTTGGCGAGACGACAACGATGCTATGATGGAAATCAAGGTGCCGCGTCGGTGACGATGGTGATCATGACAGTGCTTTGGAGATGGAGATCAAAGGCACAAGATGATGATGGCCATATCATGTCACTTATATTGATTGCATGTGATGTTTATCCTTTATGCATCTTATTCTGCTTTGATTGACGGTAGCATTATAAGATGATCTCTCACTAAAAATTTCAAGGTACAAGTGTTCTCCCTGAGTATGCACCATTGCCAAAGTTCGTCGTGCCGAGACACCACGTGATGATCGGGTGTGATAAGCTCAACGTTCTTATACAACGGGTGCAAGCCAGTTTTGCACATGCAGAAAATACTCGGGTTAAACTTGACAAGCCTAGCATATGCAGATATGGCCTCGGAACACTGAGACCGAAAGGTCGAGCGTGAATCATATAGTAGATATGATCAACATAGTGATGTTCACCATTGAAAACTACTCCATTTCACGTGATGATCGGACATGGTTTAGTTGATTTGGATCACGTGATCACTTAGATGATTAGAGGGATGTCTATCTAAGTGGGAGTTCTTAAGTAATATGATTAATTGAACTTTATTTTATCATGAACTTAGTCCTGGTAGTATTAGCATATCTATGTTGTAGGTCAATAGCTCGCGTTTAGCTCCCCTGTTTTATTTTTTTATATGTTCCTAGAGAAAACTAAGTTGAAAGATGTTAGTAGAAATGATGCGGATTGGATCCGTGTCTGAGGATTATCCTCATTGCTGCACAGAAGAATTATGTCCTTGATGCACCGCTAGGTGACAGACCGATTGCAGGACCAAATGCAGACGTTATGAACGTTTGGCAAGCTCGATATGATGACTACTTGGTAGTTTAGTGCACCATGCTTTACGGCTTAGAATCGGGGCTTCAAAGACATTTTTGAAACGCCACGGAGCATATGAGATGTTCCAAGATTTGAAATTAGTATTTCAGACTCATGCCCATGTCGAAAGGTATGAGACCTTTGACAAGTACTTTGCCTACAAGATGGAGGAGAATTGCTCAGCTAGTAGCATGTGCTCAGAATGTCTGAGTACTACAATCACTTGAATCAAGTGGGAGTTAATCTTCCAGATAAGATAGTGATTGACAGAGTTCTCTAGTCACTATCACCAAGTTACTGGAACTTCGTGATGAACTATAATATGCAAGGGATAACGGAAATGATTCCCAAGCTCTTCGTGATGCTGAAATCAACGAAGGTAGAAATCAAGAAAGGCATCAAGTGTTTATGGTTGACAAGACCACTAGTTTCAAGAAAAGGGCAAAGGGAAGAAGGGGAACTTCAAGAAGAACGGCAAGCAAGTTGCTGCTCAAGTGAAGAAGCTCAAGTATGGACCTAAGCCTGAGACTAAGTGCTTCTACTGCAAAGGGACTGGTCACTAGAAGCAGAACTGCCCCAAGTATTTGGTGGATAAGAAGGATGGCAAAGTGAACATAAGTATATTTGATATACATGTTATTGATGTGTACTAGTGTTTATAGCAACCCCTCAGTATTTGATACTAGTTCAGTTGCTAAGATTAGTAACTCGAAACGGGAGTTGCAGAATGAACAGAGACTAGTTAAGGGTGAAGTGACGATGTGTGTTGGAAGCGGTTCCAAGATTGATATGATCATCATCGCACACTCCCTATACTTTCGGGATTAGTGTTGAACCTAAATAAATTTTATTTGGTGTTTGTGTTAAGCATGAATATGATTTGATCATTTTTATTGCAATACGGTTATTCATTTAAAGTCAGAGAATAATTGTTGTTCTGTTTACATGAATAAAACCTTCAATGGTCATACACCCAAGGTGAATGGTTTATTGAATCTCTATCGTAGTGATACACATATTCATAAAATTGAAGCCAAAAGATGCAAAGTTAATAATGATAGTGCAACTTATTTGTGGCACTGCCGTTTAGGTCATATTGGTGTAAAGCGCATGAAGAAAATCCATGCTGATGGGCTTTTGGAATCACTTGATTATGAATCAACTGATGCTTGCGAACCATGCCTCATGGGCAAGATGACTAAGATTCCGTTCTCCGGAACAATGGAGCGAGCAACAGACTTGTTGGAAATAATACATACTGATGTATGCAGTCCGATGAGTGTTGAGGCTCGCGGCAGGTATCATTATTTTCTGACCTTCACAGATGATTTGAGCAGATATGGGTATATGTACTTAATGAAACATAAGTATGAAACATTTGAAAAGTTCAAAGAATTTCAGAGTGAAGTGGAAAATCATCGCAACTAGAAAATAAAACTTGTACGATCTGATCGTGGTGGAGAATATTTGAGTTACGAGTTTGTTCTTCATTTGAAACAATGCGGAATAGTTTCGCAACTCGCGCCACCTGGAACACCACAACGTAATGGTGTGTCCGAACATCATAACCGTACTTTATTAGATATGGTGCAATCTATGATGTCTCTTACCGATTTACCACTATCGTTTTGGGGATATGCATTACAGACAGCTGCATTCACGTTAAATAGGGCACCATCTAAATCCGTTGAGATGACACCATATGAACTGTGGTTTGGCAAGAAACCAAAGTTGTCATTTCTTAAAGTTTGGGGTTGCGATGCTTATGTGAAAAAGTTTCATCCTGATAAGCTCAAACCCAAATCGGAGAAATGTGTCTTCATAGGATACCCAAATTAGACAGTTAGGTACACCTTCTATCACAGATCCGAAGGCAAGACATTCGTTGCTAAGAATGGATCCTTTCTTGAGAAGGAGTTTCTCTCGAAAGAAGTGAGTGGGAGGAAAGTAGAACTTGATGAGGTAACTGTACCTGCTCCGTTATTGGAAAGTAGTTCATCACAAAAATCTGTTCCTGTGACTCCTACACCAATTAGTGAGGAAGCTAATGATGATGATCATGTAACTTCAGATCAAGTTACTACCGAACCTCGTAGGTCAACCAGAGTGAGATCCGCACCAGAGTGGTACGGTAATCCTGTTCTGGAGGTCATGTTACTTGACCATGATGAACCTACAAACTATGAGGAAGCGATGATGAGCCCAGATTCCGCGAAAAGGCTTGAGGCCATGAAATCTAAGATGGGATCCATGTATGAGAACAAAGTGTGGACTTTGGTTGACTTGCCCAATGATCGGCAAGCCATAGAAAATAAATGGATCTTCAAGAGGAAGACGGACGCTGATAGTAGTGTTACTATCTACAAAGCTAGACTTATCGAAAAAGGTTTTGACAAAGTTGAAGGTGTTGACTACGATGAGATTTTCTCACTCGTAGCGATGCTTAAGTCTGTGTGAATCATGTTAGCAAATTGCCACATTTTATGAAATCTGGCAAATGGATGTCAAAACTACATTCCTTAATGGATTTCTTAAAGAAGAGTTGTATATGATGCAACCAGAAGGTTTTGTCGATCCTAAAGGTGCTAACAAAATGTGCAAACTCCAGCGATCCATCTATGGACTGGTGCAAGCATCTCGGTGAAAGTGCGTTATATCGACTAGGGGGGGGGTGAATAGGCAATTTTTATGAATTCTTCACTGAGGAATTTTAGGGTGAGGAAATTCCTAAGCGAAGAACTACTTGCAGCGGAATAAGTAATCAGATGTAAACATAACAAAACACAAGCATGGTCATCATGATGAAATGACGACAAGCACAGAGTACAGAAAGCGTAAACACAGGATAAAACAGGATGAAGACAAACAGACTGAAGAAATTGAACTGAGGAAATTGAGAAAGTCTTCAGTCAAAGTCTTCAAACAGATATGAACAAGCACACAACAACTGTAATGAGGAAATGAAAGAGTTGAGGAAATAGAACCAGTAGGCTTGGTGAAGACAATGATTTGGTAGACCAGTTCCAACTGCTGTGATAGTTGTACGTCTGGTTGGAGCGGATAGGTATTTAAACCTGAGGAGACACAGTCCCGGACACACAGTCCTCACCGTATTCTCCTTGAGCTAAGGTCACACAGACCTCGCCCAATCACTCGTGGTAAGTCTTCAGGTGACTTCCAAACCTTCACAAACTCGGTCACTCGGCGATCCACAATTTCCTCTTGGATGCTCAGACCATGACGCCTAACCGTCTGGAAGATGCACAGTCTTCAAAGGTAACAAGCGTCGGATCTACACAATATCAATCTCTTTAGTGATGCTCAATCACTTTGGGTTTGTAGGTGTTTGGGTTTGGGTTTTCCTCACTCGATGATTTTCTCTCAAAGTCCTCGGAGGATGGGATGCTCTCAAATGACAAGTGTCAGTTTCTCTCGGAGCAGCCAACCAGCTAGTGGTTGTAGGGGGCGGCTATTTATAGCCTAGGGAGCAGCCCGACATGATAAGATATAAATGCCCTTCAGTGATATGACCGTTAGGTGGGTAGATATTTTGGGACAGCTGGCGCGTAGCACAGCAACGGTCGGATATTTGAGGCTCAAATTCCTCAGGGCTATCATGTTCCTCACTTGTAGGCAATCTGCACTGGCAAATTCCTAACTCCTCAGTCAGAACAAATTCCTCAGCGACCAGAAGAACTTCGTCTCTGTCACTGAAGAAATTGATGGAACTGTATGAGATTTCCAATGGCTTCACTCGAAGGGATTGGTAGTTGTAGGATTTTGAGTTGAGCATCACATGGAAATTTTTCCTTAGTATTTCCTCGACCCCCTTTAACAGTACGGTGTTTCCTATGACTCAAGAAAGAGAAAATGAAACTATAAAAACAAAAATCTTCATGCTTCATGTTCCTCGAATGAATGCCAAGTCTTCAAGGTCACACCAATTTCTTCACTTTCAAAGTCTTCAGAAAGTCTTCAGAAATCCAAAGTCTTCAGTCGAAGAACTTCATTTTTAGGGGCTAACTTTCTCTGTAAATATCAAACTCCTCATAGACTTATAGACCTGTATACACTCAAAAACACATTAGTCCCTTAACCTATAAGTCTTCAATACACCAAAATCACTAAGGGGCACTAGATGCACTTACAATCTCCCCCTTTTTGGTGATTGATGACAATATAGGTTAAGTTTTCAACGGGGATAAACATATGAAGTGTAAATATTGATATTGAGGAATTTGATTGCAAGATATAGAAGAACTCCCCCTGAAGATGTGCATAGTGAGGAATTTGCTTTTGAAGCAATGCACATTTGAAGAGTAGTATCATGGAGATCTCCCCCTATATCTTGTAATTCATACACGCATTTGACATAAAATATGAAGAATTTGAAATGCATGATGAAATATGGTGACTGAAGTAATTCAGCATGCATGCATTAACATTAACGAGGAATAAGCATGCAGAAAAACACAACAAAAGTATCAGGCCACCATAAAGTTTAAGTTTACAACTCGATCCAGCAAAGTCATCAAAAGAACGAGAGTTGTAACTTCGCAAAAAAAAACGCCCATATAAGATAGACCCGCTTGAAGACTAACTCAAATTTCTCCCCCATTGTCATCGAATGACCAAAAGGACCGAAAAATGAGGACTAACGCCCCTGAAGAATATCATGTTGATGAAGGAGCGCCAGCGTTGTTGGGGTCGTTTGTTGATGTAGGGCCTGCCGTAGTGTCGTCCAAGTCTTCATGCTCGTCGGTTTCGCGCGATGAAGAATATGAGCTGGACACCAAGGAAGGAACCTTGACCTTCTTGTATTTCTTCGGTGGAGGTGCAGACCAGTCAAAGTCCTCCTTGAGACCCATTTGCTTCAGCTCTTCTTCACCATATAGATATGACAGAACGGCCCAGGTGCGACCGAAGATTTCATGGAGGTAGTAATGGTTTTTCTTCACTTCTGGTGAAGCCTAAGAAGCAGCTCACGGTCAGTCATCACTCTTGGAGCTGTGGGTTGAGGATTTGGCTTGGATACATGGGCAGCAGAATCATGAGTGGCAGAGTCATCACTGGTGGAATAAGATGCAGCTTTGCGAAACTGACCATCAAATGGATGAATGCCTTCATCAATGACAGCAGGTGCTTTGCCCTTTTCATTAGCTGAGGAATATGTCCGCTTGAGGACTTCAATCGGGGGCAAGTAGCTGAGGTGATTATGAAAATCAGCTTTGTAGTTGAGTGAAGACCTTGTTCTGAGGAATCTCATAATCCAAGGAGCATAAGGCTTCAACTCAAACGGAGAGAGTGCGACATTGGCCAGAGTCCTCATGAAGAAATCATGATAGTTGACAGGGATGCCATGCATGATGTTGAATAGCAGATTCTTCATGACGCCAACGACTTCTTCATCAGACGAGTCGTGGCCCTTGATAGGACTCATTGTCTTTGTCAGAATGCGATAGATTGTTCTGGGCACATATAGCAATTCCTTCACGAGGAATTTGGTCCTTGGGGCTTGACCGGGCTTCAGAGGCTTCAAAAGTACTTGCATATAATGGGCAGTGAGTTCAGGCTCTTGGTACAGACAACGAGCACCTTCAAGGGGAGAACTGATTGGCAGGGCGTGAAGTAATTCAGAGGCCGGTGCTTTGAAATGAGTGTTTTCGGTCATCCAGTCCAAAACCCAAGAGTTCACATCGTCAGTAGCTCCTCTGATGTGCAGCGTTGCGTAGGATTGAAGAATAAGTTCTTCATTCCAATCTACAATGTCAGAGCAAAAGTTGAGGAGGCCTGCATCATGAAGCACACTGAGGACAGGGGTGAAGCAAGGCAGTGATTCCATGTCCACGTGAGGAATATGCTCGTGGTCGAAGACTTTATCCTTGTTGAAGAGCAGTGAAGAATAGAAATTGGCCTGGCTGGCAGTCCAGAAGCGCTTCCTTCTAAAACGAGCAGAGTCATAAGGATTATAATCAGTGAAGAACACATGCTCGCCGAAGAAGTCATCAGCCTTGAACTTCTGCTTCTTCGAGAAGGGATCCTTTGGCTTGGGCTGAGGAGTATCAATCAATTGCATCACCACCTCAGGAATAGCAATCTCAGGATCCACAGGCTGAGGAATTTCAGGTTCTTCTTCAGTGAGAGCCTGGGTCTTCAATTCTTCATTTACATTTTCATCAGCACTAGTGGCTGGAATTTCTTCATGGACAGACGGTGTGGCATGAGGTTCTCCAGATCCCATTTGAACTTCAGTGTTGACAGGGGACTGAGGAATTTGTTGCAGTGGTGTGAACAGAGGAGAATTGGGGTGCTGACTTTCCCAAAAGTCATCATTCAACACTGGTGTTGTACATCCAATGTCCACATCTTCTTCTTCACTCTTTTCCTCAATGCCGGCCTCTTCAGCAGTGAACCGAGGCATGGGCGATGAGACTACGGGGGTTGAAGGGATTGCATCCGCTTCAATTTCTTCATTCAACTGCTCTGAAGAAGCAGCGGAAGGAATGTCATCATCAGATTCACTTGGAATCACATATTCTTCATCAAAAGGAACAAGGTCCTTTGATGGCATGGATGAGACAGGAATAGCATCAATTGGGTTGTCAAATGAACTAGTCAGGGGCTTCATCTTCTTCGGAGATGAAGAATCTGATGAAGTTGATGCCTTCCTTTTCTTCACAGCTGCATGCTCTACAGCCTTGGTCTTCTTCACATCTGATGCAGATGGAAGGATCAGAGTTGGTGTGGGTGCAGGAGGAGCAGAGGAATTTGGTTCAATTACTTCAGGCACAACTGATGCAGTTGCCCTGACTTCTTCAGTTTCTTTAGGTGCACCACTAGTGGATGCCCTGGCAATTTCTTTAGCGGCTGGAATGCAGTCATCAGCCCTGGTACTCTGAGTTTCTTCAGCAGCCTGATTGTCATCAGCGGTGCTGGCATTTTCTTCAGTCGGCTGAGCAGATGCTTCAGCCTGAGGATTTTCTTGTTGCGTTGAGGCTGCAACATTTGAAGTGAACTTTTCAGTCAAATTCACAAACCTGACTTTGGCTCCAAGCCAGTCAGCGCGGTATACGTCAAATTCATCACTGAGTTTTTTGATCTCAGATTGAATAGTGACAAGTTCTTCAGTTGTCATCGAGACAACGTTTTTCTTCAGGAAGCACTCCTTCTTGTACTGCGCTTTCTTGATCTGCCTGTCCTTTTCAAATTTCCATTTTTCTTCTTGAATGAAGGCAGTCAGCATATGACTTTGGCCAGGAGTCAGCTTGAAATCAGGCATAGGAGTGTTGGGGTCCTTGTGCCAGAGATCAATGTAATCAAGGATCAGCTTTGGATCCAAAAGTAGAGGCACATTTGTGCCTTTGGCTCTAGCGGCCCTGAGCTTCCTGTCTCTGATGATTTCAGCAAGTTCCTCATCATCAGCTTCGTCTTCATCGGACGGCACTTGGAAGGCGACCTGCTTCTTGTGAGGACTTGGGCGAGAACCGCGTCCAGCAGTGGCCTTTTTCTTCAGCATAGAGGGGCCAGTTGAAGAATTTGGTGCAGCTGGGGAACTAGCAGAAGCTCCTGAGGCAATAGAGATGCCTGTTGTCCTTTGGCACGTGGCGAGATGCACAGGTGCTGAGGATTTGGTCGGAGCAGCTGAGGACTTTGGCGGAGGAGCTGAGGACTTTGGAGGAGCTGGAGCAGCTTGAGGAGTTGGCCATGAGGGCTTTGAAGAGTCTGGCCGTGAGGGCATTGCTGAGGAACTTGGCCGTGAGGGCATTGAGGGTGAAGCACTTGGCTTATGAGCAGGCTTCTTTGCCATGGCCTTCTTCGGCTTGCCTGCAGAGGCCTCAGCAGTGGTAGCAGCAGCAGCAGAGTCTTCATTAAATTTCCTCACTGCTTCCTTAGCCATTTTGGCTTGCTTGGCCTGGCGCTTGACCCATTCATCAGGATAATCCTCACCACGCTTGAGGCTGGTAGGATCAGCTTCTTGGCCAGGTGCCAACGGAGGTCTTGGGCATGGAGGATTTAGAGCGAATTTCTTCATATACTTGGGAGTAACATATCTGTACTCCCTCCATTCCCGTGCCCATCTCATCTCTATTCTTTGAATGCGCACCTTGCACTGATTTTTGTCCTCCTTGCCAAACTTGGCCTCATCAGGAGTGCAATAGTCCTTGTATATGTCATCAGGGATCTCAAAAGCAGTATTGACCTCAGGCCTCTTTCCTCCCTTCTGTGGCTTCTTTCCATCAGCCATTTTCTTCAGATGAGGAATATGAACAACTGAATTTTCTGAAGACGTGTGCAACTTTTCTTCGAGGAATGCTGCAAATGAGTTAAGTTGATGAGAACCTAGTGATTCAGCAGCAGACATGTGTACCTGTGAACAGAGTATAGTTGCGAGGAATTTGGAGAGGTCATATGCGTTCTCAGAGGTTTTTCAAAAAGAACAAGTTTGAGGAATTTAACCAGATGAGTCTTGAAGAATTTCACTAAGCGTTCTTTGTCTTAGGTTCCAGAGTTGTATAGATTGAAAATCCACACAATTGAGGAATCTTGAAGAAAAAATTGTTGCTTAGAGAAACAGATCAAGAACAGACGACATGTGAGGTGTTTTAGTGTGTGAGGATTTGAAGAAAAACACCTTTGAAGATTTGGTAGAAATCATTCGAATCAAAGAAGGCAGTAAAAGTAACTTTTAATTACCCTTGATGAAGAACACGACGAACTGGGAAGTGTAGAAGTGAAGTTCGTCAGTTCAGATCTTCCACGCCCTAACTTGGCTGAGGAAGACAGCTACGGCGGCGACGGAGTGAAGAAATCCGCAGCCGGTGCGAGTATGACGGCGACGAGGTCGAGGCAGTGAAGCTCTTCCTCACTGGCGACGATGAAGTAGCGGCGGCGCTAGGGTTTGAGAAGCTCGAGCGGGAGAGAGATCGAGCGGAGTAAAAGTGAAGTGAGGAAGGGGGGGGGTATATATAGCCTTGGTGAAAAACTGTTCGCCCGAAGAAATTGGACGAACGTGCCCCTGACCCTTCTCATTCGCTTGACATGTGTCACCCACGTACTAAGAGGTGGCGATCGTGTGAGATTGTGGGTGAATAGATAAGTATTTGCGTGGGATGTGGAACGGTTTGAGCGGCAAGGCCGAAAATTTAGATAAGATAAGTTAAAAGTTCCGTTCGCAGGTTCTTCAGCTGACAAGGACACAGTGAAGATTTTGAACGAGTTTCAAATAGAACGCACATGAAGAATTTGTGAATAGATTGGGTTGAGTTTAGCATAGAGGGGGAAGGGTCCGATCACATTCACTTAGCAGAAAAATCAACTTGAAGAAATAGCAATAAGTGAATGTTGTAGAGGACATAAACTCATATATATATATATATATATAGCCAATGAAGAAAAACGACGGAAACAGTGAAGACAATGCAAAGTTGAAGCAAATGAACAACTGAGGAATTTCAAAAATGAAGAAAAACTCAAATTGAAGATTTTCAACTTTTGGTGGTGGCGTGACCCACCGTATAAGAATGATGGTTTCAGACACCGCGTACAATTGTCGTAGGGCTCTGAGAATCAAATTCTTCGTTAATTTCTTCACACTTAGAGTGTTAATCTTCATTGATTGAAGAAAAACGTTTCTTCATGTGTTGCACATCTAAGTCATCAATTTTACATAAGTGTTAGGATGAGTGTCCTTTTCAAAGAACATTCGAAGATTCTAAGATATTTAGCTCACACCGCAACTTGCTAAATCTCTTCTCATCCAAGGGCTTAGTGAAGATATCGGCTAGCTGTTCTTCAGTCTTCACATGTTCAATAGAAATGTCACCCTTCAACACATGATCACGAAGAAAATGATGACGAATCTGAATGTGCTTTGTCTTTGAGTCTGAACTGGGTTGTGAGCAATCTTGATGGCACTCTCATTGTCACAGTAGAGAGGCACATTCTTCACGTTGACACCGTAGTCCTTGAGAGTTTGCTTCATCCACAGTAATTGAGCACAGCAAGAACCAGCAGCAATGTACTCAGCTTCAGCAGTAGATAGTGATACGCAGTTCTGTTTCTTCGAGGACCAACAGACCAAAGATCGTTCGAAGAAATGGCATGTGCCAGATGTTGACTTGCGGTCCACACAATCACCAGCATAGTCAGAGTCTGAATATCCAATGAGATCAAAAGCCGAGCCCTTGGGGTACCATAATCCAAGTGTTGGTGTGTGAGCTAGATATCGAAGAATATGCTTCACAGCCTTATGGTGTGATTCCTTCGGTGTAGCTTGAAATCGGGCACACATGCAAACACTAAGCATAATTTCTGGCCTAGATGCACATAAATACAATAAAGAGCCAATCATGGAGCGGTATACCTTTTGATCAAAGTCAATACCATTTTCATCAGTGCATAGATGGCCATTTGTGGGCATTGGAATTTTGACCCCTTTGCAATCTTGCATGCCGAATTTCCTCAGTACATCCTTGAGGTATTTCTCCTGAGATATGAATATGCCATTGCGCTGTTGAAGAATTTGAAGACCTAAGAAGAATTCCAATTCTCCCATCATCGACATTTGATAATATTCACTCATCATATAGGCAAATTCATCACTGTAACGTTGGTCAGTACAGCCAAAGATAATATCATCAACATATAATTGGCACACAAACAATTCACCATCATAAGATTTAGTGAAAAGAGTTGGGTCAAGTGAACCGGGTTTGAAGCCTTTCTTCATGAGGAATTCCTTCAAAGTATCATACCACGCCCGAGGGGCCTGCTTGAGGCCATAGAGGGCCTTATTGAGTCTGAAGACTTTGTCAGGATGCTTTGGATCTTCAAAACCTGGGGGTTGAGCAACATATACTTCTTCCTCAAGCTTACCATTGAGGAATGCACTTTTCACATCCATTTGATATAAAGTAATATCATGATGGTTAGCATAAGCAAGTAATATGCGAATAGCCTCAAGTCTAGCAACAGGTGAAAAAGTTCCATCGAAGTCAATTCCTTCAACCTGTGTGTAGCCTTGAGCTACAAGCCGTGCCTTATTCCTCACCACAAGGCCATTTTCATCTTGCTTGTTGCGGTAGATCCACTTTGTGCCAATGATATTGTGCTTGCGAGGATCTAGACGTTTGACCAGTTCCCAGACGTTGTTGAGCTCGAACTGATGTAATTCTTCTTGCATAGCTTGAATCCACTCAGGCTCTAGAAATGCTTCATCTACCTTAGTGGGCTCTGTGATAGAGACGAAAGCAAAGTGCCCACAAAAGTTAGACAAATGTGAAGCTCTTGAGCGTGTGAGAGGACCTGGAATGTTGATGTCGCTGATGATTTTCTCAATTTGCACTTCGTTTGCAACGCGAGGATGAGCTGGTTGTCGTCGAGGAATTTGATCAGCATTTTCTTCAGCACCATTTTCTTCAGGTGCATCAGCTCGACATTCTTCTCGTTCTGGAATGAATTCTTCAGCAGATTCTTCGGTCGGAATGACATCCTCAGTAGCCTTGAACTTGATAGTTTCCTCAAGTGCTGGTTCATCTATCACAGAAGGTAGGTGCTCTCTTTGCGAGCCATTAGTTTCATCGAACTGCACATCTACAGTTTCAACAACTTTGTGGTGGACGTTGTTGAAGACTCTGTAGGTGTGCGAGTCCTTTCCGTAACCAAGCATAAAACCCTCATGTGCTTTCGGTGCAAATTTAGAGTTGTGATGAGGATCTCTAATCCAACATTTAGCACCGAAGACTTTGAAATAACTCACATTGCGTTTCTTGTCAGTGAGGAGTTCATAAGCAGTCTTCTTGAAGAATTTGTGAAGATATACCCTGTTGATGATGTGGCAAGCAGTATCAATTGCCTCAATCCAGAAATGACGAGGCGTCTTATATTCATCAAGCATAGTGCAAGCCATCTCAACAAGATTCCTGTTCTTGCGCTGCACGACGCCATTCTGCTGAGGAGTATAAGCAGCGGATAACTCATGAGTAATACCAAGTTTATCAAGATAGTCATCAAGACCAGAATTCTTGAACTCAGTTCCATTATCACTTCTGATGTGCTTGATCTTCACACCAAAGTTGGTTGAAGCCCTCGAGGAAAATCGTTTGAAGACTTCCTGCACCTCATGTTTGTAAGTGACAATATGTACCCATGTGTAACGAGAGTAATCATCAACAATAACAAAGCCATATTGAGATGCATCATTTGTAACTACAGAATAATGGTTAGGGCCAAAGAGATCCATATGAAGCAATTCAAATGGTCGAGTGGTAGTCATGATTGTCTTCGCTGGATGTTTGGCCTTGGTCATCTTTCCAGCTTCACAGGCTCCGCATAAGTGATCCTTGAGGAATTTGACATTCTCAATGCCAATGACATGCTTCTTCTTCGCGAGCGTGTGCAGATTCCTCATGCCTGCATGACTAAGTCGTCGATGCCATAGCTAGCCTTCTGAAGCTTTTGCAAGTAGGCATACGGCTGGTTGTGGTCCCGTAGAGAAATCAACAATATACAAGTCTCCTCTCCTAAAGCCTTCGAAGACTTTGGAATGGTCAGCTTCATGATCACAACACAACGATACTTGCCAAAGACAACAACCATATCAAGATCACAAAGCATTGAGACAGACATGATGTTGTATCCTAAGGACTCGACAAGCATGACTTTGTCCATGTGTCGATCCTTTGAGATTGCAACCTTACCTAGACCCAATACCTGACTTTTGCCTTTGTCAGCGAAGATGATATGCTTCAGATGCAATGGAGATAAGGGAGCATCCATCAATAGATTCTTGTCACCAGTCATGTGATTTGTACGTCCACTATCGAGGACCCACTCATTGGCTTTGGGTTGATCATCCTGCAGATGAATTAGTACAAGTTACGAACTCATATACTTCATCAGTGAAGAATATGACATCAATTTCATTAGATCAATTTCATCAAGTAATATAACAGATAAAGCAATATGAGGACATGAGAAATGAAAGTTCATTTCTTCATGATTAGCCTGCGTCCTTTCAGGCGATTTCAGGTCTCCAGCAAATTCTTCAGACGTTTAAGCACGTGTGGAGACCTGACCCTGCATAAGAGATTAGTTCTTTTTCTTTACCACCCACATCTGAAGGGGTGGCAAAGAGTTCATCACTCTACGAGCTCCATACGAGAAAGCTGGCATAGAAGCCAGTCCACTTCGTTTCACATAAGAGGAGTTAGGGTAAGCATATGAATAAGCAGAGAAATTCTTCGAGGACTTATGAACATAATGATTAGAAGAATAATGCTCATATTCATAGCCCTTAGCTCTTTCATGCGAAACAAAGGTGTTAGCACGATGATGATCATATGAGGACTTTGATCCTTTTGAGGAATTTGATCCACGTGAGGAATTTGGTCCATATGAGGACTTGGATCCATATGAAGAATTTGATCTGGGGTTCCTATTCTTCACAGGTGGTGTCATGAGGACATTCACCTGAAGACTTTCAAGGCACCTTTTGGGAACCCAGATTTTCTTCATAGGGGAGCCGTTCCTATAGTTAGTGCCAACATATCTAGCAAATACTTCACCATTCTGATTTTTGAACAGTTTATAGTTGGAGTCAAATGACTCATCAGAAGAATGAGGATATTCACATGTAAAGCCAGATAAGTTGGATGGATCAACTGGAGGTCCCTTTGCAGCAACCCGTGAGGTTTTGGGGTACTGCTCAGGCTTCCAATAAGTACCATCAGCATTGAGTTTCCTCTCAAAGGCAATACCCTCTTTCCTAGGGTTCCTGTTGAGGATCTGCTTTTTAAGCACATCACAAAGAGTCTGATGCCCTTTGAGGCTTTTGTACATGCCTGTCATGTACAATTCCTTCAGCCCTGCATCATCAGTGATATAGCAATGTCCTCAGGTGAGGAATTAGTGATAGCAGAGACAGGTGAATAATTTGTAGCATTAGAAGCATTTGAACATTTAGGTGAAGAATTAGCAGATTCACGTTCAATGCACTTCAAACATGGAGGAACAAATTCTTCCTGAGAAGCACTGATTTGTTGAGCAAGTAATGAATCGCGCTCCTTTTGAAGATCTTCATAACTCACTCTTAGCTTTTCAAGATCTTGCTTTCTTTGAAGAAATTCATAAGAAAGCTTCTCATGATCAGATAAGAGAGTGTTATGATGACCTTGAAGGTTGTCAAACTTGGACTGAAGTCTCTGAATATTTTCAGTCAAGGTCTTAGTGCAATCCATTTCTTCACCCAACATATCATCACTTTTGTCTAGCATGTTTTGAACGTTTTCAAAAGCCTTTTGTTGTTTCACAGCAATCTTAGCAAGTTTAGAATAGCTGGGCTTTAGGTTTTCATCAGATTCATCCTCACTAGATTCAGAGGAGGTATATTTGAGTACCTTGACACCTTTTGCCATGAAGCAATAGGTGGGAGCGTAGTCATCATTGCCTTCATCAGCCTTGTTGGTGAAGCCATTTTCTTCAGAGTTGAAGATGGACTTGCTGACGAATGCAGTAGCGAGAGCTAGGTTCGCCACACCGGACTCTGACTCCTCAGATGCCTCCTCTTCCTCATGTTCCTCAGATTCAGCCTCAGAGTCCATTTCCTTGCCAATGAATGCCCGAGCCTTCTTGGAGCTGCTCTTCTTGTGAGATGAAGACTTCGAGGATTTTGATGATGAAAACTTTGAAGATTTCTTCTTCTTCTTTGAGTCATCAGAACTGTAATCCTTGTATTTCTTCTTCTTTGATTCCTTTTCCCACTGAGGACAATCTTGAATGTAGTGACCAGGTTTCTTGCATTTGTGGCATAGCCTATTCTTGTAGTCACTGGATGAGGAATCATTGCTCCTTGAGGATTTTCCAAAGCGACCACGTCTTGAGAACTTTTGGAATTTCTTCACGAGCTATGCTAGCTCCTGGCTCAGTTCTTCAGGATCACCAAGGCTACTACCAGAATCTTCACCTTCAGATTCAGATACAGCCTTGGCCTTCAGGGCACGTGATCTGCCATAGCTCGAACCATAGAGATCTCTCTTCTCAACAAGGTGGAACTCATGAGTGTTTAGCCTCTCGAGGATATCAGTGGGATCAAGTGACTTGTAATCATCACGCTCTTGTATCATTAGTGCCAGAGTATCAAATGAAGAATCAAGCGATCTCAGCAATTTCTTCACCACTTCATGGTCGGTGATGTGAGTGGCACCAAGTGCTTGAAGCTCATTTGAGCTGTCAGTGAGGCGATCGAAGGTTTGTTGAACATTTTCATTGTCGAGTCTTTTGAAGCGATTGAAGAGATTGCGAAGAACGTCAACTCGAGAGTCACGTTGGGTTGAGACTCCTTCATTCACTTTGGACAGCCTATCCCAGATAAGCTTAGCAGTTTCCAAAGCACTCACTCTTCCATACTGCCCTTTGCTCAGATGGCCACATATGATATTCTTCGCTTGAAAATTGAGTTGCTTGAATCTCTTCACATCAGCAGCATTCAGAGAAGGTGTGACTGAGTGAACACCATTTTCCACAACATACCAGAGATCGTTGTCAATTACCTCAAGATGCATTCGCATTTTATTCTTCCAGTAGGGGTAGTCTGTCCCATCGAAGGTAGGACACCCAGCAGAGATCTTGATCATACCTGCGGTCGACATAACTAAAACTCCAGGTGGTTAAACAAAAATCACACAGAACAAGGGAGTACCTTGCTCTGATACCAATTGAAAGTGCGTTATATTGACTACGGGGGGGGGGTGAATAGGCGATTTTTATGAATTCTTCACTGAGGAATTTCAGGGTGAGGAAATTCCTAAGCGAAGAACTACTTGCAGCGGAATAAGTACTCAGATGTAAACATAACAAAACACAAGCATGGTCATCATGATGAAATGAAGACAAGCACAGAGTACAGAAAGCGTAAACACAGGATAAAGCAGGATGAAGACAAACGGACTGAAGAAATTGAACTGAGGAAATTGAGAAAGTCTTCAGTCAAAGTCTTCAAACAGATATGAACAAGCACACAACAACTGTAATGAGGAAATGAAAGAGTTGAGGAAATAGAACCAGTAGGCTTGGTGAAGACAATGATTTGGTAGACCAGTTCCAACTGCTGTGACAGTTGTACGTCTGGTTGGAGCGGCTAGGTATTTAAACATGAGGACACACAGTCCTGGACATACAGTCCTCACCGTATTCTCCTTGAGCTAAGGTCACACAGACCTCGCCCAATCACTCATGGTAAGTCTTCAGGTGACTTCCAAACCTTCACAAACTCGGTCACTCGGCGATCCATAATTTCCTCTTGGATGCTCAGACCATGACGCCTAACCGTCTGGAAGATGCACAGTCTTCAAAGGTAACAAGCGTCAGATCTACGCAAGATCAATCTCTTCAGTGATGCTCAATCACTTTGGGTTTGTAGGTGTTTGGGTTTGGGTTTTCTTCACTCGATGATTTTCTCTCAAAGTCCTCGGAGGATGGGATGCTCTCAAATGACAAGTGTCAGTTTCTCTCGGAGCAGCCAACCAGCTAGTGGTTGTAGGGGGCGGCTATTTATAGCCTAGGGAGCAGCCCGACATGATAAGACATAAATGCCCTTCAATGATATGACCGTTAGGTGGGTAGATATTTTGGGACAGCTGGCGCCTAGCACAGCAACGGTCGGATATTTGAGGCTCAAATTCCTCAGGGCTATCATGTTCCTCACTTGTAGGCAATCCGCACTGGCGAATTCCTAACTCCTCAGTCAGAACAAATTCCTCAGCGACCAGAAGAACTTCGCCTCTGTCACTGAAGAAATTGACTGAACTGTATGAGATTTCCAATGGCTTCACTCGAAGGGATTGGTAGGTGTAGGATTTTGAGTTGAGGATCACATGGAAATTTTTCCTTAGTATCACTACAAAAAAAAGACACATCCGTGACATTTTGGGCCGAACGAAATTTTTTTCTGTCATACATATGACACTTCTATGACGATAATTGTGACAAAACCCGGTATCATCATAGATGTGGTGGGCTCCTACTTCTATGACAAAAAATCATGACAGAAAATGGGCTTTTCGTCCTGGGCGGGCCGGAGACGCAGCTGCATGACATTCTTTGGGCCGTCCATGATGGAAAAAACCGTGGTAGAAGCGAGGGGGAGGAAAATTTCGGGGAGTTCCCGGTTACGGTGGGAGGTCGGGGGCCGAGCGATGCACGTTTCTCTCGTACACGTACGCGCGTGTGTGCGAGGCGTTGGCTCTAACTGAACCCGAGTGAGGCGTTGGGCTCTAACTGAACCCGAGCGATTGCACTGCAAGCTACGCGTTACTGAACCCGAGCGATCGATCGATGGCTGTTAACTGAACCCGATCGAGCGATTCCTTCGCTACTGGTGCTAACTGAAGCCGATCGATTGGATGAACAGTGAGTGTTGTGGGGGGGGGGAGGGGGGTTGGATGAACAGTGAGCGGTGGCGTTGCCTCTGGATGAACAGGACCCCGTGGTGTGGAGGGCTAGATGAACAGTAGACGGTGGAGGGGTGGTTGAACAGGACCCCATGGTGTGGAGGGCTGGATGAACAGTAGACGCTGGAGGGGTCCCCGTGGAGGGGTGGTTGAACAGTAGCCGGTGGAGTAGCGCGCGGTGCAGGCTGGATGAACAGGAGCCCGTGGAGGCTGGAGGAGGTCGACGGTGGAGATGAACAATATCCCGTGGAGTCCCGTTTTGCGGTACGCCACACCCCTCCCGATGAACAGGACCCCCGTTTCGACCGTAGGAGGTCCGTTTCGTCCGTTTTGCGGTACGCCAAACCCCTCCCGATCAACAGGACCCCCGTTTCGACCGTAGGAGGTCCGTTTCATCTGTTTTGCGGTACGCCACACCCCTCCTGATCAACAGGACCCCCGTTTCGACCGTAGGAGGTCCGTTTCCTCCGTTTTGCGGTACACCACACCCCTCCCGATCAACAGGACCCCCGTTTCGACCGTAGGAGGTCCGTTTCCTCCGTTTTGCGGTATGCCACTCTCCTCCCGATCAACAGGACCCCCGTTTCGACCGTAGGAGGTCCGTTTCCTCCGTTTTGCGGTACGCCACACCCCTCCCCATGAACACGACGCATTCCGTTGCCTCCCCATGAACATGACGCATTCCGTTGCCTCCCCATGAACACGACAGCGACGCTGTTTCTCCGTTCCGACCCAGCCTTGTACACGAGCCCTGGCCGTACGTATGCGCGAGTAGGCGTTCGAGACCCCGCCCGTATGTACGCATACGTGGCCGTATTTTCTTTCTTGCACCCTGGCCGCTGTACGTACGTGTACATGCTACGTGCGCGCCTCTACTACGACATGTGCGCGCCTCTACTACGACACGTGCGCGCCTCTACATCGACCAGTATGTACGTACACGTTCGCGACCAGAATGACAACGCTACGTACGCTTCGACCAGGTGGGTCCCGACTGTCCGGCACTTCCTTGCCTGCGATGATGTAGCTGGTGGGTCCCAGCAGTCAGGGGGCGAATCTTTTTTTTGCCCAGACACACTTCCTTGCATGCGAAGATGTAGCCGGTGGGTCCTAGCAGTCAGGGGGCGAATCGTTTTTTTGCCCGGACGCACTTCCTTGCGTGCGAAGGTGTAGCTAGTGGGTCCCAGCAGTCAGGGGGGCGAATCATTTTTTTGCCCAGACGCACTTCCTTGCGTGCGAAGATGAAGCTGGTGGGTCCCAGCAGTCAGGGGGAAACGTTTTTTCCGCGAAATACAGTGGCCCGTCCGGTGGGTCCCAGCTGTCAGGTGGAGGAATCATTATTTTCCACGTAATAAGGAGGCACTTCCTTGCTGCGGCCGTGGACCCAGCTGTCAGCCTCTCCACGTACAGTCCACGTCCGATGGAAGTCGTTCCTTGACCACGTTGACCAGGCCGCGCCGAGAGCACCACAGCGGTGGACGACGGCGAGGCCTAGGAAGGGGACGACGAGGAGCCGGGGAAGACGCGGCAGTGGAAGCCCGCGCGGAGAGGAGTACGAGGGTTCATTGGTTCGGCTGCGGTGTGAGGCTGCCGTCGCCGCAGGGCCTTGCCAGCTGTGGGAATAGTAGGGGGCGGTGAGGCCTCCGCGGCAGCACAGCCGGCCACGGGAGGCAGGAGCATGCGGCACGACCGGCGCTGCTTTGGGCGGCTGGAGCAAGAAGACTAGAGGTTGAAGAAGCACTACGGCCGTTGGATGGAGATCGTATGGTCACTGGAGCTAGAATCGTTCATATTGACTAAGTTGACAAAGCCCTCCGTCCCCGTCAACTTAGTTGTCCCACAAGTCATCCTCCCACTATGGTGGGTCCCAGCTAGTAGGGGGGTATTCATTTTTTGTGCGTAATAAGGAGGCACTTCCTTGCGTGCGAAGATATAGCTGGTGGGTCCGACATGTCAGCGGGTGGAATGTTTTTTTCACGAAATACAGAGGCCCTTCTGGTGGGTCCCAGCTGTCAGGTGGAGGAATCATTATTTTGCGCGTACAGTCCACGGCCGATGGATGTCGTTCGTTGACCACGTTGACCAGGCCGCGCCGAGAGCACCATGGCGGTGGACGATGGCGAGGCCTAGGAAGGGAACGACACGGAGCCGGGGAAGACTCGGCAATGGTTGCCCACGCGGTGGGGAGTACGAGGGTTTACTGGTCCGGCTGCCGTCGCCGGAAAATAACAGGAGGTGTGGGTGAGTAGAGGAATGGCCTGGCCAGCAATGAAGTAGGGTGGGGCAGTGCGGCCTGTGCGGCAGCACAGCCGGCCACGGGAGGCGGGAGCAGGCAGTCCCACCGGAGCTGGTTTGGGCGGCTGGAGCAAGAAGATCAGATATTGAAGAAGCAGCATGGCCGTTGGATTAACATCCAACGGTCATTGTTGCTAGAATCGTTTGTGGACTAAGTTGACAAAGCCAAAGTACACGTCAACCTAGTAGACCCACAAGTCAGCCTCCAAATCTGTCCCAAACAGCATACAGCCCGAAATTTCTAGCCAGATTCAAATTAATTTTAAATCTAAATATACCTTAATTTAAATTCAATGAAATTTTACCCGCACAAAAACAATGAAATTTAAAATATCAAAATCCGAAAGAAAACAGTATTTTGGAACTAATTGCCTGTTTGCTGTATTTTTTCATTTTACAGCCCATTTATTATTACTTATAGCCCATTCCTTATTACTTATAGCCCATTTTCTGGGCAAAATGCATCCCTCCTCGTCTTGAAAGATTTCCGGCCCAGCAGGGCGTAGAAAAGCAAGTAGGCCTACGTTGGTTATTCTGCAAAAAAAATAGCTGGCTAGCCATTTTCAGAAAGGAAAAAAACAAACTGGGTTGGTCATGTGCTAAACATATAAAATAAGAGCCTGGGCTAGACGGGCCACGGGTCCCGCACAACCCAGTTGATACCCTTCTCCGTCCTGAAAAAACAAAATTACTGTGCGCGCTGCTAGGTCCCTACTGTCATCCTCACCATGTACAGTCATCTCCTTATTCCTCTCGGTTGTTGACCATGTTGACAACACCGGAGGGCGGCGCCGCGGCGAGCGAACCAAGGCGGAGGACGATGGTGAGGCCTTGGACGGGAACGAACAGGAGCCGGGGAAGATCACAGCCAGCCGTGGGAGGCGGGAGCAGGCGGTCCCGCCGGCGCTGGTTTGGCTTTGGCGGCTCGAGGAAGAAGAGACTGAAGAAACGCGATAGACGTTGAATGTCAATCCAACAGTCAAGGTTGGCACAATCGTTTGTTGACTAAGCGGACACCAAATAGCATACTTTTTTATATATAGGAAGAAAACTGCGAGGAAAATGCGTTCGTCTGCCGTCCTCCTCACAGGGAACGTTCGCCACATAAGTGACTAGCACCCTTGGTTTTCAACCGAGAGGTCTTGGGTTCGAGTCCCAGGAACTCTCAATTTTGTCCTCCTTCCTTCCTCGCAAAAAAGGGAAAGAAAATCAAAGACTTGGGAAGGCGTACAGAACAAGCTAGTGTACCAGTAAAGAGACGTTGCCGAGTTTTAGAAAAAAGAAAGACGTGCTCCTGTAGCTGGTTCGAATCCAAACCTAGACTATGACTATATATGGTGCTATGCTACTCTGCAAGTAATGAAACTGACATATCCAACGTTCGCTTCTCCTCTTCTCTACTTACTCTGCCTAGCATCAGAAGCTCTGGCCACAGCAACCATGTCCGCTGGCTGCTCGTCCACCTGCTCTTCAGCAGGCAACAACCAGATATGCACCAAGTCACCACCCGTACCATCGCCTGTGGGTCTCATCACACCCCCGCCGGCACGCGCACCGCAGCCGATTGCTCATCGCAACCCGCTGCCGTTGGTGTGGTGCCACTACTGCAAATCACGCAGAGTCATCCGTCGCGTCTCAACCACAATCCGCAACCCTGGCCGAGTCTTCTACAAATGCCCGAATCATGGGGTAATAATATGTTTAAGTGTTGTTCTGCTGCTTTTAGTTGCTGATTTTTTTAATAGTTTGGTTGATGATCTTCCATTTTGATTCGTGCAGAAAAGGGAAGATTCGTGTGATTTGTATTTCTGGGAAGTTGCTGATGTGGGGGAATGCAACTATGCTGATTATTTGGTTAGCCGAGGAATCCCAATACCAGCAGGTTGGGGTGTTGGACAAGTAACTGAAGGAACGACAGAAGAGGAAGATGCAGAGCAGAAGGTTAAAGATGCAGTTCCTCTGATCATGGCCAAGCAACAGCTGCTGAACGGCCTTGACAACAATGAGGAGATGAAAGAGCTTGTGAAGATAATGTGCAAAATTGATGTGCTCTGTAGGATGATTGTCTCTTTATTTGCAGTGTATGTAGCACTCGTGATGAATTCAGTGGCTACGACATGAGCACTTAGCTGAAACTAGTAATGAATGAAACCTGTGTAGCAGGCTGGGCGTAGTGTTGTGAACATCTAATGATTTCTATTAACGGAAATCAGGGGGTATCCCCTTTTGCTCATATAAATAAATAAATAGCAGAGGCCCTGTCGGGTCAGCTTTGTTCTCATTCGAAGACGTCGAGCAAATTGCAGTCCAACAGCAAACTATGTCATCAAATTCAAGTTTCACAGCCAAATATGAGTACAACTAAACAACAATGTCATCATGTTTTAGTTGTCATACAATCACCAAACACAAATCAGCATACATAACAAGTGATGTTCTCACAGCAAAATACTAAACAACATGTTCATCAGGTTTCAGTTGTCATAGCAAACACAATTTCACACAGTAGATAAAAAAACGTCTTCTGACAGGCAAATACGACAAAAGCAATGTAATCATCATCCGCAGCAGCAGCGTCAACATCTTCGCCATGTGCATCAGTCTGAATCGTAATTCCCCACGGTGTCATCTTCTTCTTCGTCCTCAACGTCCTCGAACGTTGGCTTCTTTGATCAACTCTTGTATGTCCACAGCACGACAGGCAATCTTTTCGCTGGCGTCATTGACGTGATGGTTCTCAAAGATATTAGGAACATCTGTGTTATCTTGTACATCAGGAGCAGTGTAAGCATCATCTTGTTGTGCAACTTCATTAAACAAATTCCTCTGCTCAAACCTTTGCAATACTCTCTAGTCATCGCTACGTGCAAATGTGTCTTCCAAGAAAAATATCTGTGTTGCTTGATTCGCCAAAATAAAAGGCTCGTTGGTTTGGTACGCCGCCTTGACATTGATGGATTTGAAATAATCATCAGCTCTGGGTTTTGCGATCCTGGAAAACAGGTTATACCAATGACAGCACAACAGAACCACACACCGATGATCCTCGAAACTGGAGATATACTGCAACTGAACAACGTCTGTTATGTTAGCATACATTTCAGTTGTCTCTTTGTCATACGTATCCGTGCTCATGATGGCACTGTTTTGTGTCTTCCTGCCTTCGTCTTGTGCAAGGGTGTTGTAGCGCACATCTCCAACAACGCAAGATTCATAATGCCTTACCCGAGTATCAGGACCCATTGCTAGTGAGTAAAGGGCATCATCAACTGCCTGCCCATCCTCCTGCATCTTCTTAACCTATGGTTAGAAAATAGACAAGCTGATCATCTTATGTACTCAATATATTAAAAAACTGACAGTGCACTTCAAAAGCTTACATGGTTCTTGAACCATTTCGCAAATCCTGCCATAACCAGTTTGTCAATGTTTCTTGGATTTTGCGGCAGTAACTCCTCTTTGTAGATGCTGCACAACATAGTGATCGCGTCAAACATCTAAATATATAAGAATGTGCTGCAAGTTTAGTAGATTACGATGTATAAGCTGCAGTACTGCACTTACTTGACATAAGGTAGTATCTCAGGACAGTTATTCAACACATACCAAACCATTTTGTCCAAATCTTTAGGTTTGTCCTCTTGTCGACTCTTCCCTGTAACTCGAACAGAATAATCGAAAACATTGAGCCCAGGATTGTCTTCACCCACCTCTTTGCTAAGCTGATCAGCTGTTTCAATGTATTTTAAGCAGAATGTCAACGCTTCTGTAGCAATGTAGGCCTCGGCAATGGAACCCTCGGGTCTAGCTCTGTTCCTAACATAGCCCTTGAAAGTGCCTAGCCGCATTTCAATAGGGTACATCCAGCCATACTGTACTGGACCTCTAAGTAGTGCCTCATCAGGTAGATGAACAACCAAATGCACCATCACATCAAAGAAGGCTGGAGGATATATCTTCTCAAGGTCGCATAGGATAGTTGGTATCTTGTCTCTAAGACGCTCCAAAGCATCTATCCTGATATTCCTACTGCAGAGTTCCCTGAAGAATTGTTCCAACTCTCCAACTCTGCAACTGCTCTGTATAAGTCAGGGCGGCCCAATCCTCTAAGGATAACAGGTAAAACCCTTTGAAGTAGGACGTGGCAGTCATGAGTTTTCAACCCTTGTACCTTGTTTCCATCTGCACTAACTCTCCTTTCAGGGTTGGAAGCAAATCCATGTTGGAATCTCACACATGACAGGACCTCGTAGAATTCTTTTCTTTTTACCTTGTCCAAGACGTACACAGCTGGTGCCATATCCCGTGCTTTACCTTCATCTTGCACGTGCAAATCCTTTCTGATACCCAGGTGTGTCAAATCAATCCTAGATTTTAAGGTATCTTTCGTCTTGCCTTCAATATTAAGAAGTGTGCCGATAATGCCGTCACATATATTTTTCTCGATGTGCATCACATCAAGATTATGCCGCAGATCCAAATCTTTCCAATACTCCAAGTCCCACAAAGTGGACATGCGGGTAAACAATAATCTCTCTTCTACCCTGCCACGCTTCCTTTTCCCGCTACCATTACCAGGATGGTTTCCTGGTGTAATATGCCTGACCTTCTCTAATTCCACTTGCAACTCATCAGCGGTGAGCCTCTTTGGCGCATCACGGTTTTCATGCTTTGCATTGAACACATGTCTTCGGTATTTTCTAGGATGCGGCTTGTCCTTGGCAAGGAAATGGCGGTGTCCAATGTAACAGATCTTGCTAAGTATTGCGTATGACAGCGGATTCCTGTCACAGCGAACACATGCATTGTAACCATGTGTCGTTCGCCCTGACATAGTGCCCAAAGCCGGATAATCATGGATGCACCAAATTATAACAACACGCAGAAAGAAATCAGCTGGTGGGCTGCTATATAGGTCTCGAGTGAGAACACCCTTCCATAGCTGTTGAAGTTCCTCCACAAGAGGCTCCATGAACAAATCAAAATCCTTTCCAGGACTTTTTGGACCTGGGATGAGCAAGGCCATCATGTAGTTTGATTCTTTGGTGCAGACATTTGGAGGCATGTTGTAAGGGATAACAAGCACTGGCCACATGCTATATGTGGCGCTCTGGTGGCCAAATGGGTTAAATCCATCTGAAGCTAAGCCAAGTCTAATGTTTCTCGGGTCAGCAGCAAACTCTTTGTGTTTATCATTGAAGCTTTTCCACTCACTACCATGAGATGGATGGCTCATTACATTCTGATCTCTGTACTCCTGGTTCCTAGAATGCCACAGTACATCCTCTCTTGTTTCAGCATCATGAAACAACCTCTGCAATCTTGGTGTAATTGGAAAATGTCTCAGAACATTATGAGGAATCCTCTTCACAGCATCGCCATCTTTCCATCTTGATGATTTGCATTTCGGGCATTCACTTAAGTTGGCATAATCCTTCCGGAACAGAACACAATTATTCTTACAAACATGGATCATATCATCTCCAATTCCAATTGCACGAAGGAAATTCTTCATTTTACTGTAGGTGTGTGGCAGCTCAGACGCATATGGGAAAGATTTGCGGAAAGCAGCCAACATCGCATCGAATGAATTGTTGGTCATCCGCTCAGATGTCTTCACCTGAAGAAAGGTGACCATAGCTGAGAATACTGACAGCTTATTTCCTGGGGTGACAGCAACGTTGCATTGTTCCAACATGCGGGCCCGCCGTTTTTCTTCTGCAGG
This sequence comes from Aegilops tauschii subsp. strangulata, assembly GCF_002575655.3. Taxonomy (NCBI): domain Eukaryota; kingdom Viridiplantae; phylum Streptophyta; class Magnoliopsida; order Poales; family Poaceae; genus Aegilops; species Aegilops tauschii. Next base: position 60,112,588 of record NC_053039.3, on the reverse strand, counting down.
TGAAAGTTCACGGAATGCATGAGCATTTCGTAGCATTGTTTCAATGTTGGTCAAACTCACTGGCTCCGCCACCACCACCTCCTCCTCCTCTTCCACCTGAGCATCAGGCAGATCAAGATGGTGATCTGCTGCTTCCACATAGTCAATAACATTGACGTTCACAGCTTCACCATGATGAACCCACCTAGTATATGTGACCGACATCCCATACAAGTGTAGATGATTTTGCACAGTTGACTGGGGTCTTGTAACTGAATTCATACAACTGCTACACGGGCAGAGCACATCTGATTTCGGACCACCGTACTCAGCTCTGATAAAGTTCATGAAGTTTTCAACCCCCTCGACATATGCAGCGGAGAATCTTCGAGCAGAAGTTATCCAAGTCCTGTCCATCTATTAGACATACAAATTAGTTCTTCTACTAGATATTACAGGAAAAACATATATGCTTTTTTATGAAGTCCAGAAAAAATACCTAGGTCGATGTCTAAAGCTATGGCAAGATATTTGGACGAGCAAATCTAAGTAACGAAATATATGTAAAGCTAATTCAGCAAACAGATTTGAGTGCCAAATTATGGCAGGCTGTTTCAGCAGTCAATGAGGCCGAGCACACAGCCATCGAACTATCGAAGGCCATCGCAGCAACAAAGATCGAGTATAAAACGGTGTAGAGCTATTTCACCTAACAGATTGGCTACTAGGCCATGGCAATCTACGTCACAATAAATATATGGCAGGATATTTTAGCAACTAATCGGCCTTGGCATGCCATCTCAGCTAAGCAGATTGAGTGCAGAACAGGGCAAGGAAGGTTCTTAAGCAGAGCATATTAACAGTAAACTACTTCGGCAAACAGTGAGATTAACAGCGTCTATCAACTAACATTCAGCGCTACACCGACATGAACGGGGCCTTAGTCTAGAATGAGCGTACTGTGGGAGAAGCTAACCATCGTGCGTCTCCACACAAACGTCGCCAGCGGTGGCGGCGCTGACCGCCGTGCGCCTCCACAAGAACGTAGCCAGAGGTGGCGGCGCGGCTAGAGGACGACAGTCTACGAGAGCGTACTGTGGGAGCGAGAGGATCGCCGAACCGCGGCGCCGACGTATCGGCGCAGCGGGGAGGGCGGCTTTGGCGGAGCGAATGGAGTGGAGGGGGACAGGGGGGAGGGGGGTTTGGGGAATATTATTGGCTAGTTGGCCGAAGGGCGGTTGAATCGGATTTGGGGGGAATTTTTGGGTGTGGGGGGGGGGGGGAGGATTTTCGCGCGGTGGGCGGGGGGAGTTTGGCGCATGGTCGGTTTCTCCAAGTGCAGTCCCACGTGTCAGTGAAGAGGCAAGCCGAAGCGCGTTCCGTTTGCGTGAGCCGTGTGCAGGACCGAACGTGTGTGGGGTGCAATGCGACTGCGACAGGAGTGCTATGAGTGTACCGCCTTTTTTCCTTTTAAACTAGGTGCTTCGCCCCCTCAAAATTTTTTTTGTTGCTTCGTGCGATCCATCGATACTACTACTAGTAATCCGGTAATCCCGACTAAAACGGCGTGGCCGGGTATTTTCCCGCGCGATATGCTGGGAGGTTGGCTTAGTTGGTTTTTTTAGGACGAGTAATGCTACACCTACGTAATCCTAGTTACGTAATTAACGTAATGTGAAATATGTGAGCTGTTGATTGTAGATTGGGGGGAGGGAGGGGCCCACCACCATGAAAATCAGGGGAGGAGAGAGAGAGGCAATTTACGTTAACCCTTTCATAGGTTCCCGTAGATGTAGAAAGATGTGAAATGCGTGAATGTGTAGTGGACGTACTATTGGAGTGCCTAAGATAATTTGTGTATGTATAGACCCTATGTGTCTATTTTACTTCGCATGTTAGATTGGTCTCGGTTCAATAAAAAGCAGAGTTGGTGATGATGGTGTGCCTGTCATCCTGCAATATAGGCCGTCCGATCTATATCTAACGGATAGGAAGGAAACTATGACAATTTACCCGCACTCCTCTCCACATTTGCAGATAAGGCTTTCCCTCGTTCATCATTTTCTCCCACAAGATCTTGATCTTCCGTGCAACGCACGGGCATCTTACTAGTACTCCTACAATATGTATATTATTGTGAAAGTTCATATACACCGACCGAGATTAATGCAAACACGGCAGATTTTCAATACATTTCGAACTTTTATAGGACAGAAAAATAAAAGAAACCCGACCCTAAACCTATTCTACGGCGGCGACCGACGTCCTCCATCTACGATCTCTATGTTCGGGGGCTGGCTTCAAGACCCGTGAAGTGAAGGTGCGGTCTCCGGCGAGGAAGAGTAGAACACGGGATACGGACCGGCCAGTTGGCACACCATGCCCTGCCGCCTCCCATGCCGTACTCATCCTCGGAGGAGTCCCTGACCTCGGCCGTGCCGGCCGTTGGACGGCGGCAAGTAGGACGCGTGGCCGACGGTGCTCCCGTCGTCGGCCGCCAGCGTGGCCACCGCTTGTGCGGTCGCGTCCGGCTACGCCGTGATTGCGTCGCGAGAGGCAACTTGAGCGAGGGCGGCGACCTCGAGCTTCATCCCCGAAGACAAGCTCTCCCGCAGAGCGTTCGCACTTGCGGTCATGGCGGATGTGGTGCCAGGTAGGAGGACGATGCGCTATGGTGTGGAGGTTAACTGGGCGTTGCCGCTTTAAGTAGCGCATTCCGGTGAGGCTAAGAGTCCGGGTGCGTCATTAAGTCGCCGGAGTTGGTTCCTCGGGCACCGAGCCTCTTAACAACGACATACGAACGGACGACATGAATGCGGGCAGCTGGCGCCGGCTGGGAACGCACCGCGCGACGGCGCCAGGGGCGAGGGTTTTGGTGTGCCAGGGTAGTCAGCTGCGGTCGTGGCAACGTTGGAGATGCCCTTTGCTCACATCCGATCCCCGCATGTCATTGAAAAAGCAAGACGACCCGGCATGGTCTCAGGTCCAGAGGATGCAGTTGGCCGCGCTACACCACTCCGCGGATGCGTCGCGGCGCCCCGTGCATCCTCGACGAGCCGGGTGTTGGGGTGTGTTTGGATTGTGGCCAAAGTGCACCTTACCAAAATTTTGGTCATGACCCAAAGATTGGTCTTTGTTTGGATGGTTGCCATTTTTTTGGCATGCCAATGAACTCTAGCCAACTCTAGTTCATTTTTCTTGCCAATGTCAGCCAAATCATGGGCAACCAATACCTCAAACATAATTTTGGTCATGACCCAAAGGTTTGTCTTTGTTTGGATGGTTGCCATTTCTTTGGCATGCCAATGAACTCTAGCCAACTCTAGTTCATTTTTCTTGCCAATGTCGGCCAAATCATGGGCAACCAATACCTCAACCAAAATTTTGGCTACCCAATGCTTTGATGGGGCAACCTTGGGCACAAACCAAACATACCGTTGGTCGTGCCACAACACTAACGCCACCCTCGGCACACTGAAACCGACCGTGTCTACCGATGATATGAGCGTGTCGCTCACCGCGGTCGTCGTGTCCAGAGGCGGTGCTGGAGCTGCGCCCCGTTGTTGGCCCCAACGACCCACATGAACGGTTGTCGGTGGCGAGGAGGTCGTGGGCCAGCTCCTCCATTGGACTAGTCTGCGCTATGTCGTCCCGACGGGTGTGCCCCACATGTCGGTTTCCCTGTTTTCCCGGCCATATTCGAGCGTCAGTGCTCCCGCGTTGCGCATTAGGCCTTTCACTATGTAGGCCAAGCGAGACAACTTATTGTTTATTTGAGCCGTTCAAGTATAATCATGTGGCGTTTGCTTATTTCTCATTCCTCTCCAACCCTCTTCTCCATCGATCATGTCGCCCTCCAGTCGAGTCCATCCTCCCGCATGCCTCATTTGAACATTCCGCCGAGTATCATTCGCATGTACCCACCCTAGTCCTCTTTCAATAGATCTCCGGACTCCGAGATGAAATCGAGAGGGAACGAGTGGGGGCACGTGATACCTAAGGCGGATTCAAAATTTTGAACCGGTGATCATAGCATCCGCAAATCATATATAAAGGGTATTCAATGTTCGTTTCGTTTTTGAACATACAATATACTCCCCCTATCCTTTCTAGTTTACATATAAGTTTTATGTGTAGTCAAAGTATCTCTACTTTGATCAAAAAGGTATCAACATTCAACAACGCCCAATCAATATTGTTAGATTCGTACGTACTCCTAGATTTGTACTCGAGATGGTTTCCAATTTGACTATTGACAAGATTAATATTACATGAGATGTATAATGTGAAAATTATATCATTGGAAACTCCTTTCACATACGAATTTTACCGTATGCTTTGTGTAAGTTGCATGTCATATATTATTACTCTAACATTTGGTCAAAGTTAGCCTCGAAAAACGCATTAGACCCTGTATGCTTTGTGTAAGTTGCATGTCATATATTATTACTCTAACATTTATGTAAGTTGCATGTCATATATTATTACTCTAACATTTGGTCAAAGTAGTATAGTGGAAGTGGATCCTCTAACGTAGGTATGCCTGCCTTACCCTCCCTTTCGGTCACTTACTGGCGGACCCCATGCTTGCTAGGCCCCGCATGTCAGTTACTCAATGGGTTCGGCCACGTCAGGGGATCCTCATCCGTAGTATACTCCCTCTGTTTTTATTTACTCCGCATAAAACGGAGGGAGTGGTGGTATAATAAATGACGCGGGCGGGGGAGGGGGAGGGACGTCGGTTTGCTCTCAACTGCGCTCCCACAAGCGAGCGAAAACGCAAGACGAAGCGCGTTCCATTCGGTGAGCGACATGGAGGGTACAGCGTGCCGGGCTGCAACGCGAACGCGACAAGAGCGATGTACAGTCAAAACCGATTGACCGGTGGTCACCGGAACCACTATTCACACCAGAACCTTTGCTGCTCGGCCTACGGCAGCCACTGCCCTAAAACCACACCAAATCTCCAGCCCATTCCCCCACCTTTCGATCCCCTAGCCCGGATCAAGCGTCCCCTAGTTCGCCGGAAAGCCATGGTGCGCCGCAAGATCACTTACTACAAGATGCTGACGCCGGAGCGCAGCGTAGAAATCGCGGCGGCGGTCGGCCACACAGACCTCCATTCCCAAGCTCGCTTTGCGGCGGGCCAATCCCTGAGTTCTCTGGAGCCAAGCTAAGAGGAGGAGGAAGCCGATCCAATGTTCATGGCGGAGGTCGCGGCGCAGAAGGCCCCCGATGGGTATGAGACGATGGACGTCGACTTCGTGCCGGCGTCCGAGTCCCCCATGGTGCAGGCGGACCAGCGGTTCAACATGGCGATACTAAAGGAGGACCGGGAGGTAGAGGCTCAACTCGACGCGGAGCGCGCGCATGCCGCTGCCATCGAGGCTCTCCTGCAGGCGGAACCGGATGTCGTGGATGTGAACCGGGCGGCGGAGGCTCAACTTGAGGTGGAGCGCGCGGATGCCGCTGCCATCGAGGCCCTCCTGCAGGCGGAACCGGACGTCCTAGACTTGAACCGGGCGGCAGAGGCTCGACTCGACGCAGAGCGCGCGGATGCCGCTCTCATCGACGCCCTCCTGCAGGCGGAACCGGACGTCCTAGACTTGAACCGGGCGGCGGAGGCTCGACTCGACGTGGAGCGCGCGGATGCCGCTGCCATCGAGGCCCTCCTGCAGGCGGAACCGGACGTCCTCGACTTGAACCGGGCTGTGCTCTCGTCTGTGCAGAGGGCCCGCACGCTCCGCTTGAACGAGTAGCTGGAGGCCGAGGACAACCACGGTGCGGAGACACACGTCGGCAGCGACGACTGGTTCGCGCCGGCAGCCAAAGACGACGAGGCCGTCTCTTTCCGCGAGCAGTGATAGTTTTTCTTTATGTTGTTGTTTTTATGGATCTTTTGCTGTGTAAAAACATATATTTGTTATGCAAGTCGCCTGACTTGGGTCAGTCTACCATTTCAGGCGGTTGGATGAATATCCTACGTCTCCTAACCCTTCTTTCCTTCTTCCTCACCTCTTCTTCTTCCCCAACAGACTACCGCACGGGCCGTATGAATACTCCCCAACATGCGGTTGGATAAACATACTCTATGAACGAAAATTACGTGTCAGCGATAGGATGGCTGAGTTTGGTTTGTTCACATGCGACAGCACGTGTCAGTGAGGGTGCGTTCCCTTGGTTGGGTTTGTGGCGTGCAGGAGCGACTGTGTGAGGGTGCGGTGCGACCGTGGCGTGCAGGAGCGACCGTGTGAGGGTGCGGTGCGACCGCGACAGCCGTGCGCAAGTGTACCTCCTTCTCATTTTGAAAACTTTAGGCCAGCTTGGCAAAAATGTGTGGCGAAGTTTGGCAATGCAAGGCCTAGACCCAAACAGGATAAGTACGTACGTACTAGGAGTACTAGTGTTAAAAAAGAAAAGCGGGGTTTTCCTTCGCGGGATTTAATCGATACAAATCCTCGTTTCACGTGTCAATTAATGCGTATTTTTTTCTCCAAAGACCAAAGAGCTAACCATCTCACTCCTCATCGCTTGATTAATGCAGCGCCATGCAAACCAACCTTCTCACTTCCGCATGCATGCAGGGGATATTAATGTCCTTGGTTGCTAACCCCATCAATTTTGCCTCGATTAGTGTTAGTGGCCCTTTGCAAATTGTAATTTTGATATACTGGCCTTGTGTACAAAAAAAATGGAGGTAGTAACTATATTTGACTTCCTTCCCCATTGCGGTGACGTCGATGATATCTTTTTTGGGTGGTTTGGCGAAGTGCGTTCGACGGAGAACACCATTGAGGGAGACCACGGTAAGTCGTTCGCAAGTGCCACCTGCAAGCCGAGACAACCGCCTTATTTGCATCCAGGAAGTCCTTTACTAGTACTACTAGGAGTACTAGTGCGGTGAGATGGTTTCTCGAAGAAGACGATGGAGAAGCGGAGTCAGCGAAGAGTGAAATGATGGTTGCTTCGTCCGTGCTTTTGTGATTTGACGCCTCACTGCTTTGTGATTTGTGATAGAAGGGACAGGGGAGTAGACTCTGTGCTCTATACTGTACTACATGCGTCCAAGCATGGGAGAAAGAGGAGAGACGTTGCATTTTTCTATTCCTTCAATCAATCAATCAGGGAGCTTCGGTTCCATCTTTTTGGCTTTGGCAACACCGTCCACAATGGTTCCCACGATGCCAAAAGCTATTTTCACATTTGGCTACACATTGTGGATGCCCTTAACCGTACCACTTGGTTTTGCTCCTGTGTGCTATCTATACAAATCTCAGTTATATTGATCTAAAAAATTATAGAATCAAGATTAGTAAAAAGGAGGTGATTTTGCTGCGCGGATGGCGGGGGAGGTTTCTTATTTGAGCAATGCTACATCCACGTAATGGTTTAGTAAAGTTACGAACTGATGTGATGTGGGACTATTTGATTGGATTAAAGGAGAGGATTAGGCCCACCCCACCTGAAAATCAGGGGGGGCATATATAGATTAGATGGAAAGTATACGTAGCAGCTACGTAGCCCTTTGTAAGTCTAGGATTAGGCTTCTTATTTTCGGAGGACGTTGTCCTGGCGGTTTGCTAACATGCGGTCCCATGTGTCAGTGATTTACCAAGCCGATCCGCGTCCCACATGAGGCAGAACAACGACAGAAGCAACACGTGGTTAAGTTGAAGAAGATGAGGGAGAAGCGGATTCAGCAACGAGTGAAATGATGGTTGCTTCGTCCCTCCAACTTAACTGCGGGAAAGGTGCAGCTTTGTGATTTGACGCCTCATTGCTCATTACTACGCCGGCGCCATGACTGGGGTGCTTCACCCCGGCTGCTCTGCACTGTATTCCGGTATGGCACGTGGACCCGGTAGCTTGATGTCCCACATGTCGGCGAAAGGGACTAGAAGATTTATGAAAGCGAGCGCTCCACTCTTACGACGGAGGAGTAGACGACACGACGGCCCAGTGAACTGTCACTTGTACTGTATAGTACTATAGTTTTGCTGTTTTGCACGATCCATCGATACAAACTCAATTAAACAAGAAAGGGCGTGATTTTTCTCGCGCGGTAGATGATACTGGCCATACATTTCAAAGGCAATTTTAATGTATGCAAACTGAATAATTATAAGTAACAATATGATATCTAGTAAAACTAAAAACTCATATGATTTATTGTGTTAGAGTGTAGTAGTAGTGCTGTATTGCATAGTTGTTAGATGTAACATGTGAGAACGTGTAGAGATGTAGTTTTGGAGGGCCTACAGAGAGAAAAGCGTAATACGGTCACCGAACTTCAGAATAAGCTGATTACGGTCACTATATACGTTTTGCGGTGATTATACGGTCACTTGCTCACAGTTCAGCATCGGATTGCACTCTGTTGACCGGCCAAATAGTCTGCGTGGCACCATGTTGACTAGTTAAATTGACCACGTTCCTTGTGGGTCCCACCAGTCAGTTTGCATAGGCAAGAGGTCAGATAAACACAAATTTATGCAGGCGCGACAAGGCTCCAACCCGTGCATGGGAATCACCTGGTTGTGTATGTGTCTGTCATGGCCTGATGTGTGCGCATGCACGTGTAGGTTGAGCACTTGAGCGTGAGAGTGTGTGTTGGTTGTGTGGTGTACTGGTGTGTGCATGCATGCGTGCGTGTGTGCGTGTGAGTATTGCGTGCGTGCGTGTGAGTGTTGCGTGTGTGTGTGTGGCTGCGTGTGTACGTGTGAGTGTTGCGTGCGTGCGTGGGTGCATGTGTTTGAGTGAGTGTTGCGTGGATGCAGTTCGTGTGCATGCGTGCGTGTGTGTATAATCACCACACCAGCTCCTGTGTGTTAAAACAGACGGCTCAGCATACCAATACAAGGCCACCTTGTCCGCTGTGCCCGCGGTCATGACTTCGAACCACCGTCCAAATATTTTTTTGTCGTTTGTTTTCATTCTTACTAGCAAGATGCCCATGCGTTGCACGTAACATCAAGATGCATTTGTATGACTTGTTTATCTTGTGAGAGAAAAGGATGAACGAGGGAAGGCCTTATTTGCAAATGTGGAGAGGTGTGTGGCTACCTTTTTGCAAAATTGTCATAGTTTCTTTCCTATCCGTCAGATATAAATCGGACGGCCTATATTGCAGGATGGCAGGCACACCATCATCACCAAGTCTGTTTTTTATAAGAGTGTATTTTATGTACTTTATAAGAGTGTAGATGTAGAGTAGATACAAGTCGACACGTGGGCACGATGGTAGTGAGATAATGTGATGCAACACTAGAGGTGCCACGTGGAGCGTTTAACTGGTCAACTAGTCATGTCATGAGCAAATACAGAGTTGTACGGTGAGCCCGTGACTGTATAATAACCACTAAACGTAAATGGTGACCGTAATGAGTGGACTCTGAAGTCCAATGTACGTATCGTGATTTCGCTTCAAATATAATGATCGTCATTGCATATACCGCGAGAGAAAGATGAAACATGCGTGAATTTTCTGGGGGCTTACTTTTAGAAGAACTGGAGATAGTTTTGTGTGCATACGTGAAAGGGGCGTATAGGGGGGTATGCGATGGAGAGAGAGATGCTCTTCGTTTCTCTTTATTATGACTAACTTTGTATATAGTATAAAAATATACAAATTCATAGTGCGGAATAAATACCATTGTGGGCACCATGCATTGCAAATTAGCGTTCGTACTCCTCCATATAACTTTGTAATGTTGTATATATGTAGAAACTCTAAAATAATTTTTTGGCCACACTTTATGCAAAAGGAATGTTGTATGTGAAATAAACGTGAAGAGACGGCTTTTTAGATCAATGGGGTATGTGATGTAACATGTGTGAATGTGTAGTTGATGCATTTGGCGGGGCCTAGAGAGGTATGTGTGTGTATTACGTATTCGAGAGAGGCATGGATAGAGGGGCCGACGGGGGGGTGGGGGTGGGGGGGGGCATGGGAGAGATAGCATGAGAAATGAGAGTGGTCTAGAGAGAGAGAGACGAATATGACGTCACGACAAGAGATTCCATTCCCTTGAGTGTGTATATGCAAGGGGGGAGGGAATAGAGGCACCCGGAGAAATTTTCTGTGTGTGTGGTGTTTGTGTTGGTATGTGTGGGTGTGAGAAGATAATGAGACGTGGGGGCAGAGGGTATGTCACCACGTGAGGTCCGGTGGGTCGAGGTGAGGCCCTTCGTTCGATTCCGTCCTGCGCCACATTGGTCGGCCCGTGACGCATTTAGGAAGACCCATGGATGACTAGTCGTACAAGACAAAGATAGCAGAATTGTGAAGGACTCTATGTCCACTGACAAAGCCAGCTAGGATTTGTAACCCTAGGTTCTCGGACTAAGGTAACCCCTTTATCTTTGATATTACTATTCATCCAACCTAACTTTAAGGGGCATCCTACAGAATGCTCTGCTAGAATCATACTCGTCGATTAGGAAGAGAGGTGTGAGACAATGCATGAGAGACAGGCGTAAAGATAATGTGCGTACATGAGACACGTAGGCAGGTCCATGTATATAGAAAGGGTCGATGAGGATTGTGCGTGTGTATGTTTGCGAAAGGAAGAGTGCTTGTGATAAAGGTTAGTGAAAACAGTTGTAAATGGTTACGAGAGGGAGGGAGGGTTATATCTAGAGCATGTGTGCGAGAAAGACACCTCGGGAGAGAGTGTGTGAGCATGTGTGAGAGACCACCGATGGAGAGTGAAACTACACGTAAAAGACTGCTCTACACATTGATTAAAGATATAAATTGTATCCAAATATTAGGATGGGATCATGATATTTGCAATTCGCGTAAGGAGCGGTCATTGATCCATCAGACATCTAGATTCTATCGAATTTGAGCATGTCTATGTTATTATTCGACACAATTGATCCACATAGTTAGTATTTTGAACTCCAGACAATGCATCGGTTTAGCAATCGAATATAAACGTGAGTATAGTTCATGTTGTGTGTGTAAAGCACATTATACATATGAAAGTTACACAATGGACATTATAAATAGCTACCTATGAACTAGCATACATTTGAATTCAACTTAAGGTGGTCTAAAAAAATCGAATTCAACATGAAGTCCATTCAATTATTTGAATTTGATATCATGGCATTTGTAAACCATACCTAAATTATGGGGGCACCAATCTTTGCTCTTATTTTGTACATAATAGCATATGTAGTCGTGTACAAAATAGATTCAAATTTAGCTCCTCCATTCCAAAATAATCGTAGTTATAGGATTTTCAAGTGTCAAAATTTCAAAAAGAAGCGGATAATTTAATGAGGTTTTGAAACATACAAGGTCAAATATAATGTTGTCTATTTTAGGCCAATCCTCATAGTTCAAGAGTACTCTAAACGTGAATGCTTGTGTTTCAAAATTTCGAAAGAAGCGCCAAAAGAGCGTCTACTCGCCCGAAACCGCGTGAGAACAATGTTTGGTAGTACATGGAAATTACTTTTCTAATATCCGACCCGTGAAACCTACCGGCCCGACGTCCAAAGGTCTAAACCGGGGTAGGTTTGTAGCTTCATCTAGACGCCACGCAACCGCATCCGAAAAACATTCATACACAATGGCCGCCTAAGCACACATGCGCGCGGCGGAAATCGCTCCCGCCCACTATTTGGGACACCTGGGATTACCATCCTACCCCCGACCGCAGTAGGTCCGAAATTTAAGAGGGGGCAAAGTTTGTACTTTCCCCAAATTTCAAACAAGCGCGTCCCATCTTCTGTTCAAAAAAGCTAAAAACAAGCGCGTCCCAGACCGAAACATGGTTCCCCCCACCCGTCTGATTCCCCATTCGTACTCCATGGGCGCGAAAAGTACCTCTCCACCAGCCGCGAAACCCCAGCGTCCTCCGTCCACCACCCCATCCCACCCATCAACCGCCGCCCTCCATCACGCCGGAGCCGATACCCCGACATCGTCGTCCACCGCAACCTCAACCGCAACGCCCTCCACGGCTAGTAGTTGAAGCCGAGGCCGAGCCGTCCATACCCGAGCCAGTTCAACCACGCCGTCCTGCGCCTCACCGCTGCCGCTCCAACTTCGCCACCCTCCACCGCACCGAAGCTGTTCCTGCTACGCCGTCCTTCGCTGCCTCAGATCTGCTTCCCCTCCGCCGAGATACGGCCACGGCAACACAGTCAACAATTTGTCCATGGGTTCGTCCAAGCCTGCACCCTCCAGAACATTGGTTTCCCCAGTAAAAAGAAGATCGGCGCGACATGTGGAGGTGACCACACCGGCAACCGAAAAAGGTACTCCTCTTCCCTTATTCGTGCAAATCTTATGTCTCAGCTTGCACGGTATTCATCCCACAGAAGACACTAGTTGACCGCTTCTTCTTGATACTAGATGTTCCTAGTAACTCGCGATGCACAAGGTTTCTCCTCATATACTATTTCACCTTAGCTAGAGGTCCGTCGCCCCTCCTGAATTTCAATTTCTGGCCAGTTGATTCCCAATTAACGGAAGCATTCCCCAGCGTAACAGGCGCTAGTGCGCCTATTACGCCGGGGAAGCAGCGCCTTGGTGTTTATCTTATGGGCGTGTGCGGCCTAGAGCTACTGGCGCCCGATCTGGAGGTCGGCCGGGATTAAAGGGATGGCCTGGGGGCGCTGCCAAGCACGGCGGTGGTGTGAGGTCGATGGGAGGGCGGGACGGCGGAGGCAGGGGTCTGGGCCGGTGGTCGCTGGCGGTTCGAGAAAGATCGTCAACAGTGACTGGCGGGAGGTAGACGAAGGCCATCTGCGCGTTCCTTATAGATCGGACGGTTCATTAAAAAAATCGACTGACCTATTTATTTCCGGTCGACTGTTATCTTAGATATGACCACATGTGGTGGTGTGCTGGAGGAGTACCTGCATTTCCTGTGCTCATATATTACAAAATCATACAGAGTAGAATCTAATTTTGTTTGCCATGCAATGTTGTAGAGCTATCATATGTCTCCTGTCATTTATTTTCCAGCCACCTGCTATCTGCTACTTTTATAGTGCACTAGTTTTGCACACACTTCACCCTTACTCTCACTATTGTGTTTTTATGCAAGGGTATTTCAGACTCTGCTGCCATGAGAGAAGCCAAAAAGAAAAGAGAGAAGTCGCTCCAGCTTCATATGCGGGTAGGCAAGACACGTTACAGTGCTATAAAGGGTGCAGTGTGAGCAGATGGAGACGGTAAACGTAGCTCTGGAGTTGATGACCTCGCTCGCAATGAACCACCATCCCAGGTGCTTGCTTTAACTTCGTGGTGTCATATGTGGTTGCATGTTCCATATGGTGTCTAGCTTGTATTCGAAAGGCCGAAGTCGGTAAGATAAGGAAAGATATTTTTTTTACATGAACCACCATCCCGTGAGCACCAGAAGACAAATAGCTAGTCAGGGCACTGGCCGAGCCAGGGACAAGCCCAGCAAAGATAGGCATCACCTGGAAGCCAACTAAAAAGCTGCGATGATGGCGAAGCAGCCCGCCTCCCACCAGGCTCTCAGGTCCTAGATGATCATGCTCACCACTCCAGCCGGATGTCTAGCTTGTATTGCTTCCAATTTGGTTAAATTGCATCTGCTTAGCTTACACATTATACCTTTGAATATGACATGCCTTTCTGTTTTTCGTACATACTAGTACATCTGTGTATTAACCATGTTCTTACATCAAACTAATGTTCTTGTGTATCCTTCATCAATCACTTATGACGAGGCAGGCAGGCAAGGGGACTACTCCTCATTTAAAGAATGCAGCGTCAGCCTCCCGACATGATTCTCAAGAAACAGAAATGCTAGATGAAGATAGTGAACGTAGCTCTGTAGTTGATTACAGCATTTCCCCTACACTAGCATCGCAGGTGCTTGCTCTAACTTGGCAGCGTGATATGTGGTTGCATGTTGCATGTGGTGTCTAGATTGTAATTTCTTCCAATCTGGTTAAACTGCATGTGCTAGTCTGCTTAGCTTATACATTATACCTGTTAATGTTGTGACATGCCTTCCTGTATTTAGTACATAGTACATCTGTCTATTAAGCATGTCCTTACATAAAACTATTGTTTTTTTGGTATCCTGCATCAATCAACATGACGAGACACCTTTAGTATATGCAGTGCGATATTAGTTGCATCTTTCATATGATTTATAGCATGCGCTGCTTCTAATTTGTTGAAATTCCATTTATGATGGGATGCTTTTAACTTGGCAGAGTCATATTGGTTGCATCTTTCATGTGGTGTCTAGCTTGCATTGCTTCTTATTTGCTGGAATGGTTTCTGCTTAGTTTACACAAACTGTTGTGAACATGCCATGCCGTCCTGTTTTTCGTACATATTCCATCCTGGTATCATGTGTTTGCCTTACATCAAAGTAGTGATTGTCAGTATCATGCATGAATGAGTTCCGAAGAGAGAATTTTATTGCTTTTTCTTGTTGGTTTTACTTGACAATTCAAAATCAATAAAGCAAAAGGAAGTTAGCAAGGCAGCGGATAAAGGTGCTCCTTCCGAACGGAGGGCCTCTACAGTTTCTACTCCTCCACACCCCCAAGATGATTTCCAAGACAACACATGCATAGACACTCAACAAAGCTGTGTTTATGATGAGCACGTCTCCCCTAGTGCAGCATCACCGGTGCTCCCTCCAACTTGGCACTGTTATATGTGGTTGCATGTTATGTGTGATGTCTAGCTTGTATTGCTTCTAATTTTGTTGAATTCCATCTGCTTACTTTACACATTATACTTGAATAAGACACGTGTTCCTGTTTCTAGAACATGCAATATCTGTCTATCACACCATGTTCTTACATCAAATTACTACTGTTGTGTAACCTGCAACAATCACTTATCATAAGACACGTTTGACTTCGGAGTGTGATATAGGTTACATCTCACATTCTTTTCTAGCTTGTACTACTAATTTGTTGAAATGGCACTTATGACGAGACAGTTTTAACTTGGTAGAGTGATATTCGTTGCATCTTTCATATGGTGTCTAGCTTTCATTGCTTCTAATTTGTTGAAATGGCTTCTCCTTAGTTTACACATCATAAGCTGTGAATATGCAATGCTGTGAATATGCAATGGCACTAATGACGAGAGACCTCTAACATGGTAGTGTGATGTTTTTTGCATCTTGCATATGGTTTATTTCTTGTACCGCTTCACATTTGTTTAAACGCCATTTATGATGAGACACTGTTAACTTGGCAGAGCGATATTTGTAGCATCTTTCATATGGTGTCTACCTTCCATTGCATTGCTTCTAATTTGGTGAAATGTCTTCTTCTTAGTTTACACATCATAGTTCTGGTTATCTCTTCTGTCCTGTTTTTCATACATATTACATCCTCCTATCATGTGGTTGTCTAACATCAAAGTTCAGTTCGTCTGCATCACGCATCAATTTGTTCTGAAGAACTAAATTGTTATTCGTTTTTCTTGTTGGCTTGACTTAACATGGCACAGAGAAAGAGGAAGAAACACAGAATGGCAGGGAATGAGAAGCGGATGAATCCTGCAGATTCTGCTGGTACTGATGGTGCAATAGAAGGTCAAAGTCCAGCGGAAATTCTACAAACACGGCATCCCATGCTACATGAGTTGCAAAAAAAGCCAAACAGAAACAAATAGCTGCCACCAAACAAGCAGAGACAACCCTAGTTCTTGCAACACCTACCACAGTACTACCAGCTGCACGACTTACTCGTGCGTCAACTGAGCTAGCAGCACGTTCCCAAGCTCCCTTGCCACCTGACACTACTTCCCAAGCACTCTTGACACAAGACGAGTTGGCAATATCAGATGAACCTTGTGAGCTTCAACAACAAGAAGGTAGTTGCTGGAGTCAAGTTACAGTTGCATGCTTCTTTATATGTAGTCTCATAGTTTGATGTACACTAACACTTCCTATGTTCGTTGTTGGACTAGCACCTAGGCGCAAGAGGAAACAAACATCAGGGATAATGCTCGATAGCTTAACTAAATCTAGAGGAGGAAGAATGGAGATCCGTTTTGAGGTAGGTTTAAAAAGGCCACGTGATGCTACAGAGTCAACCAAGTTAGTATCAGAGGCAGCGATTGCCGTTAGGTGTCATGTACGTATCCTCCCAACATGGATTCAGTACAGGAATGACAAACACGAAACCCAGTTCAACACCTTCCTCGACCATTTATCTGTAAGTATAGTTATGTATGGAAACTTGTAATATCGTCTTGCTCTGTCCCATACTTTCTAGGTTGCTGATAATGAGACTCCCATAATTTTCAACAGATGAGGTTCAAGTTGGATAGCCAAGATGATGCAACCAGACAAGCTTGCACCCATGTTTTCAAGTCTGCTCTGCGACAGTATCGATATAACTTGAGGAAAACTCACTTTGAAGGCAAGGCTAACAGTGAACTTTCCCAAACATCTCCAGTGGAAAATATATCGGATGAAGACTGGAGGGGCCTTGTTAAACACTGGTCTGATCTGAAGTATCAGGTACATTATATATATGTGATCAGATCACATGTTGAAGTCCTATTTATGCATGTGCCACACAAATCTATCTTCTTGTAGGTGAACTGTTCAAAGAGCAAGGCCAACCGTACGAAAGTGAAATTCCAACAGACGACAGGATCTCGTAGCTATATTGCACACTGCGAGGCTCTTGTAATTAGTTGCTGTTTCACTCTTTTCGCTGTACCATATTATCAGATCTATATTGACTTGTTCGAAATGCAGAGGAAAGCCCGCAAGGACCAAAAAGTACCTGAACCAAATGCTGTGGAAATCTTCAAGGACTGTCACACCAGCAAGAAGAAGGGCATGACTACGCCAGTCAAAGCCGCTGTTGTAAGTCCTTAATCCTCATGCCTTTTAACTACTACTTACTCTGACTTGTGCCTTGAACTGCATGGTTTGCAGCCAATGTCTATTACCCTTTTCAATTTTATACACAATTGTCTTAGCGTATCATTGCACCTTACAAGGTTTAAAAGAGAGGAGTGATGTTCCTTTGATCTTGACCCGTAATCTAGTTCCGTGCTGGACTTGCCCACACAAGGTTACAATTGCCTGTTTGTCTGTTCTCAGTTGTTTTGTGATATGAATGATGTCATACTATGCTTACCGTATTATAAACTTTGTCTCTTTATCCTTAGCCCTCAATACAATGTGAAGAAATAGACAATACATTAGCGATGGTACATGGTCATATGTTTGGAACCTGGTTTTATTATGTACTTTGCAATAAAATACAACTAATATTTTACATGGGTTCACCAAAATAAGTTCTGTATATAGACCAAAGCTATTTTGTTTGGTTTTGCTGCCTCCTTAATATCTTCTGTTTTGGTACTACTAATGTAAAACCTCAACTTTTCAGCGAGCTATGGAAAAAATGGTGGAACCGGCGAGGCAACTATAACCGCAATGTCAGCTCTTGCTGTAGTGGGTCAGTACCTGTCCACTAACAGTGCCAAAAGCACGTTCCTGCGAAAATACTGGGTTGGTTGTTAAGGCAATATCGTCCAAACTGCCTCATGATCAAGATATGCAAGCTCAAAGCAATGTTTTATCTGCGCTCCTGACACAAGTCCATTCCCTAACAGAGACCCTTTGTGAAACAAGGAGAAACATTGCTCAATGTCATCAAGATATGCATGGTTTTGAAACCAGACTATCAGACATTTGCTATGTTGTTCAGGAGCCTAGGGGAAATGAAGGCGAGGGTTATGGTGCTCCATCGGACAATACATCATGAAAACATAACAGTCAGGTCAAATGAACTGAGCTTCTGAACTTCTGGTGGTGCATTTATCTGCTAGACTGTTAAGTTTTATGCCAACCTTCCTTTTGTTATATAGTTGTAATTTGTTTTGGTGCGATACAAAATTTATTCTTAACGTGCAGCCACCGGCTGAAGAAAACAGCAATCCATTTTTGTATAGTGTAGGGTGTTCCCTATATTTGCATTGGTGGCGATCTTAGATGCCAAGTGGATGTAATCTGTGCAATTGCCTTAATAGCCTAGCGTTAGTTTCGGCCTTATTTATTTCCTAGTCTTCTTTTTCCCTGGTTTGCTAGTGGCCGCAACTACCATGGGCCATATATGGGCCGTAGGATCCATGGGTCTCCTATGGGCCATCGATAAATGGGCCTGTAATCGGTGGGCCTCGGGCCGTCGGATAAATGGGTCTACATGGGCCGTAATCGGGCGTAATTGGTATCGGCCCAGCACGGTAACAGGCCGTTAACAGGCCGTAGGACAACAAAGGCTTAATTCTGCCACAGGCATAACGGGTCGTTAATGGGCCAGAATATAGGACGGGCTGGAAACGGTGCAATGGGTTAACAGGCCAGAAACGGGCCGACTCTTGCCATGGGCCGAATTTGGCCCATTAGGGTAACTGGCCAGTAACGGGCCGACTGTTGCCATGGGCCGAATTTGGCCCATTAGGGGAACAGGCCAGTAACGGGCCGACTCTTGCCATGGGCCGAATTTGGCCCATTAGGGGAACATGCCAGTAACGGGCCGGAAGTAATCGAGGGCCGAAAACGAGCCCAAGAACGTATGGGCCGTCAATAGGCCGAAAGCTAACATGGGCTGGAAACGGCCCATGTAAATCACGGGCCGTTAACGGGTATAAAGAAAATTATTGTTCATTACGGGCTAGAGTCACCGTGGGCCTGTAAAGGGCCGAAAGATACGAAGGCCTCATATGGGCCGAAAGACGTCGTGGGCCATACATGGGCCGAAAGTAAAATGGGCTGGTGTTATATTCGACGGCCCACATGACGTTGTTGGGCCGATTTCCTTTAGGGCCTAACGGGCCGTGAGTTAACGGGCCGTAAAATGGGCTATTTGCAAAGAGACCGTTAACAGGCTTTTCATGGGCCAGCCCGTTAACTTTTGACCAAGTCAAACAGGCCGGCTTTGTAAGCTAAATGGGCCAGTGGTGGGCCGTGGCACGTGTCGACATATCATAGGCGCCTATCTGACCCACTGACGAGCTGACTTGTGTTTCATCCGGCCAATAAGAATTTTACACGTGGAAATTTCCCATTGGTCGGGGCTGTTAACGGGTTATCGGATCCAAAACCCGACCCGATAGCTTAACGACGTTCCGTTACGGTGGATGCCACGTGTCGGTCACCCTTGACGAAAGCACTTCTGTGGTGCGCGATTTATCGTCATGGAAGTGGACACTTCCGTGATGATAATTTTGGTAATGTCATGGAACACTTCTACGACAGCACAGGTATGACTATCTTGATTCTGTCGTAAAATCATCATGGATGTACATGCATGACAAAAAACGCGACCTACTGTGACAAACACGTATCATCACGGAAGTGTATTTTTTTGTAGTGTATTTCCTCGACCCCCTTTAACAGTACGGTGTTTCCTATGACTCAAGAAAGAGAAAATGAAACTATAAAAACAAAAATCTTCACGCTTCATGTTCCTCGAATGAATGCCAAGTCTTCAAGGTCACACCAATTTCTTCACTTTCAAAGTCTTCAGAAATCCAAAGTCTTCAGTCGAAGAACTTCATTTTTAGGGGTCGACTTTCTCTGTAAATATCACACTCCTCATAGACTTATAGACCTGTATACACTCAAAAACACATTAGTACCTTAACCTATAAGTCTTCAATACACCAAAATCACTAAGGGGCACTAGATGCACTTACACTCGGAGCTGGAATATACGCTTTGAAGAGTTGATCAAAGCATATAGTTTTATACAGACTTGCGGTGAAGCCTGTATTTACAAGAAAGTGAGTGGGAGCACTACAACATTTCTGATAAATATATGTGAATGACATATTGTTGATCGGAAATAATGTAGAATTTTCTGGAAAGCATAAAGGAGTATTTTAAAGGAGTTTTTTCAAAGAAAGACCTCGGTGAAGCTGCTTACATATTGAGCATCAAGATCTATAGAGATAGATCAAGACGCTTGATATGTTTTTTCAATGACTACATACCTTGACAAGATTTTGAAGTAGTTCAAAATGGAACAGTCAAAGAAAGAGTTCTTGTCTGTTTTACAAGGTGTGAAGTTGAGTAAGACTCAAAGCCCGACCACTTCGGAAGATAGAAAGAGAATGAAAGTCATTCCCTATGCCTCGGCCATAGGTTCTATAAAGTATGCCATGTTGTGTACCAGATCTATTGTATACCCTATACTGAGTTTGGCAAGGGAGTACAATAGTGATCTAGAAGTAGATCACTGGACAGCGGTCAAAATTATCCTTAGAGGACCAAGGAAATATTTCTCGGTTATGGAGGTGATAAAGAGTTCGTCGTAAAGAGTTACGTCGATGCAAGCTTTGCCACCAATCTGGATAACTCTAAGTCACAATCCAGGTACATATTGAAAGTGGGAGGAATTAGCTAAAGTAGCTCCGTGCAGAGCATTGTAGACATAGAAATTTGCAAAATACATACGGATCTGAATGTGGCAGACCCATTGACTAAACCTCTCTCACAAGCAAAACATGATCACACCTTAGTACTCTTTGGGTGTTAATCACATAGCGATGTGAACTAGATTATTGACTCTAGTAAACCCTTTTGGTATTGGTCACATGACGATGTGAACTATTGGTGTTAAATCACATGACGATGTGAACTAGATTATTGACTCTAGTGCAAGTGGGAGACTGAAGGAAATATGCCCTAGAGGCAATAATAAAGTTGTTATTTATATTTCTTATATAATGATAAATGTTTATTATTCATGCTAGAATTGTATTAACCAGAAACTTAGTACATGTGTGAATACATAGACAAACAAAGTGTCACTAGTTTGCCTCTACTTGACTAGCTCGTTGAATCAAAGATGGTTAAGTTTCCTAGCCATAGACATGAGTTGTCATTTGATTAACGGGATCACATCATTAGAGAATGATGTGATTGACTTGACCCATTCCGTTAGCTTAGCATTTGATCGTTTAGTATATTGCTATTGCTTTCTTCATGACATATACATGTTCCTATGACTATAAGATTATGCAACTCCCGAATACCAGAGGAACACTTTGTGTGCTACCAAACGTCAGAACGTAACTGGGTGATTATAAAGGTGCTCTACAGGTGTCTCCAATGGTACTTGTTGAGTTGGCATAGATCAAGATTAGGATTTGTCACTCCGATTGTCGAAGAGGTATCTCTGGGCCCTCTCGGTAATGCACATCACTATAAGCCTTCCAAGCAATGTAACTAATCAGTTAGTTGCGGGATGATGCATTACGGAATGAGTAAAGAGACTTGCTGGTAACGAGATTGAACTAGGTATTGAGATACCGACGATCAAATCTCGGGCAAGTAACATACCGATGACAAAGGGAACAACGTATGTTGTTATGCGTTTTGACCGATAAAGATCTTCATAGAATATGTAGGAGCCAATATTAGCATCCAGGTTCCGCTATTGGTTATTGACCGGAGACGTGTCTCGGTCATGTCTACATAGTTCTTGAACCTGTAGGGTCCGCACACTTAACATTCGGTGATGATCGGTATTATGAGTTTATGTGTTTTGATGTACCGAGGGTAGTTCGGAGTACCGGATGAGATCGGGGACATGACGAGGAGTCTCGAAATGGTCAAGATGTAAAGATCAATATATTGGACGACTATATTCGGACATCGGAAAGGTTCCGAGTGATTCGGGTATTTATCGGAGTACCAGAGAGTTACGAGAATTCGCCGGGGAGTGTGATGGGCCTATTGGGCCTTGGTGGAGAAGAGGAGGGGCGGCCAGGGCAGGCCGCGCGCCCCCTCCCCCTCTAGTCCGAATTGGACAAGGAGGGGGCGGGGGCGGCGCCCCCCTTTCCTTCCTCCTCTCTCCTTCCCTTCCCCCTTCTCCTACTCCTACTAGGAAAGAAGGAGTCCTACTCCCGGTGGGAGTAGGACTCCCCCCTTGGCACGCCCTCCTCCTTGGCCGGCCGCCTACCCCTAGCTCCTTTATATACGAGGGAAGGAGGGCACCCCAAGACACAACGATTGATCATTGATCTCTCAGCCGTGTGCGGTGCCCCCTCCACCATAATCCACCTCGGTCATATCGTAGCGGTGCTTAGGCGAAGCCCTGTGTCGGTAACTTCATCAACACCGTCACCACGCCGTCGTGCTGACGAAGCTCTTCCCGGAAGCTCTACTAGATCGCGAGTTCGCGGGACGTCACCGAGCTGAACGTGTGCTGAACGCGGTGGCGCCGTTTGTTCGGTACTGAGGATCGGTCAATCGTGAAGACGTACGACTACATCAACCGCGTTGTCATAACGCTTCCGCTTAACGGTCTACGAGGGTACGTGGACGACACTCTCCCCTCTTGTTGCTATGCATCACCATGATCTTGCGTGTGCGTAGGAAAATTTTGAAATTACTACGTTCCCCAACAGCAACGAAGAAGGGCAGGGTTCTGGTGATCGCAACGTCTACGAGGCGGGAGACGCCTATTTGAACCTTCTCAAGGTGCAACGGTTGTTGCAGTGCCCACCTGTCACATCCAAGAATGAGACCGACATCGGGACCGGCGCCGAGACCGCCGCTGAGACCGACACCGACGCCGAGACTGGCGAAGCCGGTATAGAACCGAAACCGAAGAGGATACGGCGCCCGAACCAGCTCAACACTACTAGACTGGTGGTCACGGAGGTGTGTTTTGGCAATTTTGAGCCAAAAGAGCCCGCGGAAGCACGCGCGTGCTATGACAATCAAATTGGCTGCATCCTACGGGTAACCGCCACCATGAACGATGAGAAATTAAAGAAGATACCAAATATGGAGCACTCCCTCCTAAGGAAGCTGCACAAGGTATTCTTGTTCCTGGGCCGGGATGAATTCAAATATACTCGACCGTGGCAAGACCCGACAATGAAGAAGATAAACAAACACGCCATGGGCAAGTTTAGCGGCGCATTGTCCGCCTCAAAAGTAAGGGTGAAACATCGGATCATCATCAAAGAGGAACCCTACTCCGAGATTGTAAAGGATAATCCAACAATTACGGAAGAGCAGTTTGAAATATTCAAGAAGGCTTCGTTGCCGAAGCTGCCAAAGAAAAGTCAGAGTACATGAAGGGGCTTTGAGAGGAACATGGGGTGCCACCACCTCGGAAGCCGTGGTTACGCGGGGAAGAGGCCCATATGGGCCAAGGAGGATGCGGAACACGAAAGTCTGGGGATCCCAGACCCCTTGGCGGAGTTCATCGTCCCGCAGGAGCGTGACATCATCAGTGCCCGGTACCGTTGGGACCGAGTCAACAAGGTTTTCGATACAGACGCGATCACGAAGTAGTTCATGAGACTGCTGGTAATTATTAATTTACCCCCTAATTTTAGCTTCTGATCAATTCGACTGCATGTTTAGTCACATTTGTAAACGATCCATGTTCCTTTTGCAAAAAGAGCAGCACAGGATTGCGGCCGAAAGTGACTCCCCGTCTGAGACGTTGGCGAGGCCCAAGTGGGACACCCCATTCAACCGGGCCTTGAATATATTGAAAGGACTCCTGGTGGACACTCGGCTGTCATATGGACGCGTGCACGGCATCCGAGACGACGCCACGTGGAAGAAGTACTACCGTGACACCACCGAGGAGAGAAAGGAAAGACAGAGGTTAAACGAAGAAAACATCGACAAGAAGGTTGAGATTGCGGTTGATAAGAAATCAGCTGAGATAGTCCAAGTAGCGGTAGCTGCCGCAAGAGAGGAAATGGCAGCTTCGTATAATGTCTTGATACCGGCTATCGTCAGTTGGACCAAGCAAAATCCAGATAAAGAGGCAGCGGACTTTCCCCTTTCCAACTTCTTCGGGAGCAGCTCGTTTAGCGTTGCACCCGCACCTGCTCACGCAACCGCACCTGCTCCAGCACCTGCTCCCACACCTGCTCATAGCAGCTTGGTACGTCTCAAACGTATCTACTTTTCCTAACGCTTTTCCTCTTGTTTTGGACTCTAATTTGCATGATTTGAATGAAACTAATCCGGACTGACGCTGTTTTCAGCAGAACTACCATGGTGTTGTTTTGTGCAGAAATAAAAGTTCTCGGATTGGAAAGAAACTTTGCGAGGATTTTGTATTCAATAAATAAGAATTTTTGTAGCCAAGAACCACCGGAGGGGGGGTACCTGGGTGGGCACAACCCACCAGGGCGCGCCCCCTCCAGGCGCGCCCAGGTGGGTTGTCCCCACCTGGTGGCCACGCAGACCTCAACCCTGATACTACAAAATCACATATTTCACTGGTACGCGTCGGTGCTATACAAACGATTTTAACCCCTTTCCGTGACGGCATTTGGAACTGTCGCCAAGTGAGTGTGAGCGACAGGGGGGTCCTTCCCACACGAACCAGAAACCATAGGGGATAGGCCCTCCTGGGACACAGGTTGGGGCAAAATGAGCTCGTGTGTGATTGGGCGAGGCATCGAAACCCAATCATTTCCGTTCGTATGTACATCCCACACGGTGAATCCCAGAAAAACATTTCCGTTCATATGTATATCACACACAGTCAATCCAGGGAAAATGTTTCTGTTCTTATATACATCCCACACAGTCAATCCAGGAAAACATTTTCGTTCGTATGTATATCACACACAGTGAATCCAAGGAATACGTTTCCGTTCTTATGTACATCCCACACAGTCAATCTAGGGAAAATGTTTCCGTTCGTATGTACATCCCACATAGTTTTATGTGTAGGCTCGTGTGTGAAAGGTGTAACTATCACACACGCT
The DNA here is from genome assembly GCF_002575655.3 of Aegilops tauschii subsp. strangulata. Classification (NCBI taxonomy): domain Eukaryota; kingdom Viridiplantae; phylum Streptophyta; class Magnoliopsida; order Poales; family Poaceae; genus Aegilops; species Aegilops tauschii. The sequence goes on along the minus strand of NC_053039.3, from coordinate 60,087,861 downwards.
CTGCCTTGGTTAACTGTTTGCTTTTATCAACTACATCACACACGATTTGATGAAGAAAACTGTGCGGCATTGGGCTATCCATCACAAGCGCTTTTACTGCTAGAACCGTTTGCAAAGTTCCATGACACATTTAGCATGTTTATTAGTTTACAATTAATAATTCCAGTATTACGCAAATTCACATTTCATATCGAACAGCTGTTTGCCAATTTCATATCAGGCACATAAATATATTATAACATCACAGTACGATAGCTACATGAGAACAACACAGTACAACATATAGCTAGTTCAACTTCATAAGGACAATATTAGAACAATATATTCATTCCCTAATCGAGATCATCCAGGCTCGTCTTATCCACCTCTGCTTTCAGTTCAGTAAGTACTTGTTTTGCATAGGCCAACTGGGAAAGTGCCTCCTCCTTCGCCAATACCATCTTAGCAAAGTATGATTGAAAAAAAATCTAAGCTCATTCTCCACCTTCCTCTTTTATCCCGCATCTTCAAATATTCTTCAGCGTTGACAACACTTTCTCTAAGCCTACGTCTGTTCTCTTCCTCATACATGCTCCAGAGCTTTGCTAGGCACATCTTCAAAGACTGTGGCCACTCTTGATCAACCCACTCCAAGTAAGAACACTTCCGTTCATCCTATAATATTTAAAACTAGATCAGTAACAATTGTAGGGGAAATGGGTTTATAGTAACATAGAAAATCACCAATGCTTATTTTGAGAAACTAAAGAAACATGTTAATTATGACATATCTTCTCAAAAAGATCAATGTGCAAATGAATTAATTGCTACTGAGACAACAACCAAATTCTGAAACATGAGAAGCTATAATTAACTACAACAACGCTATAAGTTCTTACTCATGTACAATAAATAACAAATTGAACATTTTATGAGGAAGGTAAATATAACAGCAATAGCATAGCGACACTGTTTGGATGACAGCAAATTCATACTAACAGGCGTGTACATGCACAAATTTAGTAACATAGAACTAATAGCACTAAGGCCGTCCACTATGTATGCCAAAACTGGTGTAAAGACAACTGTTGCTACATCTCGCACTGGTGCCCTACAATGGCAAGCCGATGCAGCGGAAAAAAATCAGGGGCCTGGACTCCGAAGCACCTAGTTGCTCCGATGCCCAGTTCCTTCGCGCCATAAAGATTTAGTATTTTATTGCTTGGCTGCTCGGATGTGTGCACCAAAGTTTTCTGCACAAACTGCTGAAGCGGTGCCAAATAATTTTCTAATGGCACCGCTGATAAGATGGCAACAATTTTAGATACTAGGTACAAACTGTGACACTGTCTTAGGATGCGTTTGGTTTAAGGTGTGGTATGAATGGTTTGGGACCATGATAGTGTCTAAATCACATCTAACAAATGATTTGTAACAACGAAAGAGGGTCTAACCTTCTCTACACATGCTAGAAACTTCCTCCCACTGTCCACAGATTCAAACGCAACTAGCTTCACGCATGGAGATTGATGGTGACAAAGAGCAGATAGATCTTCAGCCACCCCGCTCCATTCGTTGCCACTGATGGTCCTACGGAGCTACAAGAGGAAGAAATGACTCAAATCGACCGCAGGGTAAAAATCCTTCATTCCAAGTCATAGCCCGAGAGAGAGAGAAGAGAGGCATACCCGGGTGGTGAAGGAGTCGTCGCCGGAGGAGGAACCATTGGAGAGGTCTTTCAAGAAGACCATGGCGACCCCGACAGTAGGATGCGAGACGGCGAGAGCGAGGAAGCAAGCGAGGAAGCCGCTATAGCTTAGGAAGGAAGGAAGGAGGAAACAGGGGAAATGTGGCTTGTGGTCGGGGAGAAAAGGGGGTGGGGAAGGGGGGAGGGGCGGGGGTAGATATTTTGGCGGCAGGCCAAAATTTTGGAATTGTGGAGGGAAACTTAGCGCGCGGTGCCGTCAGACCATTCACTTTGAATGATTGTGTGCATCGCAAACGATTCTTCTGCTTTATGCGCATGGGATGAGTTTGATAATTCAAATTTTGGTGGAAATTTCCCCAGGCACGTCATTGCATAATTTAACATCGTTTGTAATTTTGGCACACAGAAGAGCGTACAGCAGACATACCACACTTACTGAATCAAGCAATTTTAGTAAATTAACTGAGCCAGTTGACCTAAACATTGCTCTAACAAAAGACTAGCATTAAAAACAAAGCCTAAGTACGCATAATTTTAACAAATCCGCCGCCACGCAGGCCTATGCATCGCCGGTGTGAGATGAGACGTCGACGACTTGTCCTAGCGACATGCCGCAGTTGGTGGACTCTGCATCCCCCCTGCTGAAGTCGACCGCGTCCTCGTCCTCGGCGCCGCCCTCAAGGTTGTAGTAGTCGTAGTAGTGGCTGCACCAGAGCTCGCGTTGGTACTCCACCGCTGATTCCTCGACGGACAGACTATTCTCTACCTCGACCTTGGCCACGCGCAACTCCTCCTCCCGGTGCTCCTCGATCTCCGCCGCCTCCTGCTTCTCCAGCTCCCGCTCGGCGACCTCATGAGGAAGCAGGTGCTCCATGGCCACCGCTGCCTTTTCGGACATGGGTTGCATGCTGGATTCCGAGGTGGCCTAGAATATCTTGGCGTGTGCATCCTCGATCTTGGCATGGATGGCCTCGACCCGGGCGAGGGCGACATCAGCAGCACGGACGACAGCTCGAGCGCTCTCGGCGTTTGCAGCCACCATCGCAGCAGCAGCTGCAGCCGTCTCGGCTGCTGCAGGTGCCCTGTCGGCTGCCGCAGACGCCCTCTCGGCGGAAGCGGCCACGCTCAATGCGGATGCGGTGACACTCTCGGTGTAGGCGGTCGCGCTATCGGCGCAGGCGGCGGCGCTCGGGGGGGGCAGCCATCGTACGGGCCTTCACGAAGCGTTTCCACGGCGTCATCTTTGCAAGAAGGGGGTGTAGGAATAAGGATCGGGATTCGTGGATTCGGGGTTGCCGGCACTGGAGCAGATGAGCCGGGGAAGCTTAAGGAGGAAGACTTAAATAGACCCAGATATTTTCATCGCAAATAGTTCCTACAAAACAAATGTGTGTGATGTTGTAGATATTTTTTATTAGCTGTGAAAGACAAATTTGGAGTAAAGTGGCAACAGATGGTGTTTTAAATGTACGAGAAAATTTGTAGTACTAATACAACTGTCATGTCAAATTTTGGAAAATTTCTGGGGTCATTTGACCGTTTAAGACATTTAAGTGATTTTCTAGCCATTTAATGACCGTAATTGAAATTTGAACTACATGTACATGCAACAGCTAACTATAACGGTTTCAAAAGTCATATTTTGTGTACTTGTGTGCGATTTAATTCCATGTGCAGTAAATTGGAAGGAATTTTCAAACATATTGGTCTAACGGCTATGACACAATTAAGCATGGAGTGCCATGGCATTTAAATTCCAAAACATTAAAAAAATATTAGAAACACATGAAACCTTGGTTGATGTAATGTCATGCCACCAAGAGGATGTGGTAAATTTTTTGGCATGTGTGACGAAAGTTTGGACACACACCCCTCACAAACCGGAGCAACTCACTAGAAGGCTCGTGGTTCCAAGAGGGAACAATGCATGTTTGATGACGAACGGGAGATAGCTTCCTCTTACGGTCTTCAATTTTTTTCTACGTGTAATGTGCACTAATACAACTGTCATGTGAAAATTTGGAAAATTTCAGGGGTCATTTGACCTTTTAAAGACATTTAAGTGATTTTCTAGCCATTTAATGACCGTAATTCAAATTTGAACTACATCTACATGCAACGTCTAACCATAACGGTTTGAAAAAAAATCATATTTGTGTACTTGTGTGTGCGTGTTAATTCCATGTGTAGTAAATTAGAAGGAATTTTCAAACATATTGGTCTCACGACATGGACACATGCATATGTGTGCATGGAGTGCCATGGCATTTCAATTCCAAAGAAACAAAAAATGATGAGAAAAACATGAAACCTTGCTTGATGTAATTTCATGCCACCAAGATGATGTGGTAAAAAATGGGCATGTTTGACGAAAGTTTGGACACACAACTCACTAGAAGGCGCGTGGTTTCGAGAGGGAACAATGCATGTTTGATGCCGAACAGGAGATAGCTTCCTCTTATGGCCTTCAAAATTTTCTACGTTTAACATGCAATACTACAACTATCATGTGAAAATTTGGAAAATTCAAGGGGTCATTTCATCTTTTAAAGACATTTAAGTGATTTTATAGCCATTTAACGACCGTAATTCAAATTTGAACTACATCTACATGCAACGGCTAACCATAACGGTTTGAAAATTCATATTTGTGTACTTGTGTGCGAGTTAATTCCATGTGCAGTAAATTAGAAGGAATTTTCAAACATATTGGTCTCACGGCATGGACACATGCATGCAGTGCCATGGCATTTTAATTCCAAAACAATTAAAAAATGATCAGAAAAACATGAAACCTTGCTTGACGTAATGTCATTCCACCAAGATGATGTGGTAAAAAAATTGGCCTGTTTGACGAAAGTTTGGACACACCCCCTCACTAACCGGAGCAACTCACTAGAAGGCTCGTGGTTCCGAGAGGGAACAATGCATGTTTGATGACGAATGGGAGATAGCTTCCTCTTACGGCCTTCAATTTTTTTTCTACATTTAACATGCACTAATACAACTGCCATGTGAAAATTTGGAAAATTTCAGGGGCCATTTGACCTTTTAAAGACATTTAAGTGATTTTCTAGCCATTTAATGACCGTAATTCAAATTTGAACTACATCTACATGCAACGGCTAACCATACCGATTTGAAAAAAAATCATATTTGTGTACTTGTGTGCGAGTTAATTCCATGTGCAGTAAATTAGAAGGAATTTTCAAACATATTGGTCTCACGGCATGGGCACATGCATGGAGTGCCATGGCATTTTAATTCCAAAAAAAATAAAAAATGATCAGAAAAACATGAAACCTTGCTTGATGTAATGTCATGCTACAAAGATGATGTGGTAAAAAATTGGCCTGTTTGACGAAAGTTTGTACACACCCCCGTCACAAACCGGAGCAACTCACTAGAAGGCTTGTGGTTCCGAGAGGGAACAATGCATGTTTAATGATGAACGGGAGATAGCTTCCTCTTACGGCCTTCAAACTTTTTTCTACATTTAACTTGCACTACTACAACTGTCATGTGAAAATTCGGAAAATTTCAAGGGTCATTTGACCTTTTAAAGACATTTAAGTGATTTTCTAGCCATTTAATGACTGTAATTCAAATTTGAACTACATCTACATCCAACGGCTAACCATAATGGTTTGAAAAATCAAATTTTTGTGTACTTGTGTGCGAGTTAAAAAATCATCAGACGATGTAAATATCTGGTGTTCAAAAAAGAAAATGTAAAGATCTGGCAAGACAACCGGCCCCCACACGATTGACACTCTATCTTGCCGGTCATTAATCAGACATGGTTCTGTATTGGAAACCGTCAGCTATTATGTTCACACACGGATTTTGCTACGGGAATCGTGTGTAATTCAAACTACAGTACTCGTAAATTCCGGCAATCGGCGTGTGTACTGTTCCCGTGAATCTAGATTCCGGCCGCCAATAAATACTACCTTGCTCATGTCGTCCCGCCTGCATTCTCATCTACATCCTCCCCTCGCTCGCCCCCCCTCTCTCTCTCTCTCTCTCTCTCACAAATCTCTGCCATGGCGCCGCCGGTCTGCCCACGCGCCGACGAGGAGTCGCTGCCCCCCGAGGACGCTCACTCGAATAGCAGCGACGAGGACCCCTACGCGCCGCCGGACGAGGTTGCGCCGGATCCCCCAACTTTGGATTGGTTTTGGGGCCAGTAGAATCTTTGTCTGTGGAAGTCGCTGCCGCCGGCTGAGAAAGCCAGGCAAGTGGTGTTCAAGAAGGAGATGGCGGAGGAGGAAGCCAGGTACCAGCCGGCCTGTGAAGCCCGTGATGTCCCCTGTAAAAGGAGGCGACGCAGCTTTGGGGGCAGGCGCGTCATCGTGCGGAGGAGGTGTACCAAGACGGGTACGAAATGGCAAGATTGTTCGCGCTCGTCCGCCAGCAAGAGGCAGATCGGTACGTCAAGCGCTGCGAGGCGGAGGAGGCGGAGTACTGCCTCCGCACTGGGAAGACGCCACGCACCAGGGACCTGCTGGCGAGGGGCTGCCGGAATACTGGCCCCAGGAGGGATTATTAGTTTTAGTATTGTTCATTTTCAATTTTATGCATTGTACGGAGTAGTTAAGTAGCATCACGTATATGTGATGATATTATATATATATGTATATATATTCTTTGATGAACTAATAAACAATATATATATATATATTATGAAATCCATTTTCTATCTATTTTTGTATACTAATTTGAATCTAGTTGCTATCGTCCACATATACAGAATGGAAAGCGTATATACACACATTGAAACAGAACATATAAGAACGGAAAACAGAGTACACACATTGAAACAGAGGAATAAATAGAGCAATACTATGATTGTTGTGAATACATAGCTATCCATGTCTAAACGACTCTACAAAATAAAACGCGTCCATGAGACCATGACCAGCAGCCCTTGCCTACGGTAGCTCTTGGCTCTGCCTAAACTCGTGCAGGCGTTCGTCCAAGCGGTCGACATGCTCATGGTACATCTGGAGCGCAATCTCGAGCTCCAAGTTGGCTATTTCATCGGAGATCACCAGCTCGAGGATGCGACGGCCATGTTCCTCTACTGCGCCCAGGTGGACACCTGGCCCAAGGAGGCGGTCGAGCCTATCGACCAGCGCGTTGGCATCGAGCGGGCAGCGGACAGGGCGAACGGTGCGACCCATGTGAACGGCACGGTGGGCATCCGATGCAAGTACGGCGCGGCCGACCTCTGGTGCAAGTATGGCACATAGGGCCTCTGCCCATCCTGGCGAGGAATGGGGGTACTGATGGGACGTGTACCCAGCTACGACGCCGTGTCGACAGCAGGCAAGTGCCGATGGACCCGCTCTTGCTATGCGGCGCGCCGCGCCTCTCGCTCTGCGGCGCTCCAACGGTCTCGCCGTGCGGCGAGCCGCAGCCTATCGGCGCGGACGCGCCTAGCTTACTCTGTGGCGCGCCATCGATCATGTTGTGCGGCGAGCTGCAGCCTGTCGGCACTGACATGCCTACTTGATCCACGGCGCTGAAGCGCCATGCGCCAAGGGTCTGCTCAACCCTGGCGGTGCCGCGCATAAGGCGTCGTCCATCGCGTTGCTGGGGAGCGTCGCGGCCTCGACGGGCCGTGGCGCCTTCTGGTTTTCCTCGTCAATGAGGTTGATGGCAGAGGCGGCGCTTTAGTGGGTTGGCATGCTTGGAAAAGGTGGATGTGCTACAGGTTGCGCTTGTTGCCTCTGTGCGTCGCGCGCCATCTAGGTTTATGCGCAATATCGCTGGGTGGCAGGAAACAGGTGAGGAAATGGCGGGAAACTAATGCGGCAAGAGTGGAACAAAACACCAGGCATAACACCCAACCGCGTAAGGAATGCAAAATCAAGGAACATAACACCGGTATGACGGAAACTAATGCGGCAAGAGTGGAACAAAACACCAGGCATAAGGCCGAGCCTTCCACCCTTTACCAAGTATATAGATGCATTAATTAAATAAGACATATTGTGATATCCCAACATATCCATGTTCCAACATGGAACAAACTTCATCTTCACCTGCAACTAGCAACGCTATAAGAGGGGCTGAGCAAAGCGGTAACATAGACGAACAACGGTTTGCTAGGAAGGTGGGTTAGAGGCTTGACATGGCAATATGGGAGGCATGATACAACAAGTGGTAGGTAGCGCGACATAGCGATAGAGCGAACAACTAGCGAGAAAAGATAGAAGTGATTTCGAGGGTATGGTCATCTTGCCTGAGATCCCGCAAGGAAGAAGAACGAGTCCATGAAGAAGACAAACGGATGTAGTCGAACGAATCCTCACAATCGCAACGTAACCAGAACTATCAAGGAGAAGCGCAACCGGAAAGAAGCAAGCAACATAGTAAACAATCATCACATAAACATGGCATGATGCACAATCAAGTATGATGCATGTCCGATTTAATGAGCATGGCATGGCAAAATGCAACAAACAACACTACAAATTAAGTGGAGCTCAATATGCAACGAGTTGCATATTGACGAGACACCACATCAATTATTTAGTTCTCTCTCGGTTATGTACCGAACAATATTAAATGTTATTAAACATGGCAAGGGGTGAAGCATAAGTAAACTAACTATTTAGGCAAGTTTAAATGAGGCCGGAACAACAAACAACAATTCCGGAAAATCCCCATATGCATATTTTGAATTTGCTACTGTTCTGCCCTAAACACAATTTTAATGTTGTTATACAGCAAAATAAAGTGCACCATGTTAAACTAGGCATTTTACTACCCCATTTACATATAAAGTTTATTAAATTTGGAGCTACGGTTATTTAGTTATGAAACAAAACATTTAGCATGGCATTTATGCAAAATAAATGTAAACAGCAACTTAAACAATTTAAACATGGATGAGAGCAGCATATTATGAAACTAGATGAAATTTTGAGCATTTTACATATATAAATTATTTACATATGATGCATGGTTAATTAGTTATTAGATGCATGAACAATAGGGGTTTTTCTGTAAAACTGCACTCTGTGGATAAATGAACAAATTCGCAGACGCTGAAAAAAAACACGCGGGCCGAAATAGAGCTACAAGCTGAAACAGGGGCACGGGCGCTGGGGGGTTTCTCACCATGGGCCATGGCCCAGTTCGGAGGTGAGGTGAGGCAGGCAGGGGGGCGGGGCAGATGCAGGCAGAGGCGAGGCCGGCCCAGGCGAAGTCAACGCGCCTGGTTCCTTCGATGCAGGGAAGTAGGGGATCAAGCTCGTGCTCGACAGAAGACAGCGACGGCGCAGGGACGCGGTCAACGCAGGCGGTTGAGGCAGAGGCGATGCAGGTGTGGGAACACCGGATCCAGGCAGCGGCGCGCCCGGCAAGAACTTGGCAACGGCGGCTCCTTGCTGCAGCAGCTACAGGGAGAGAGAGATGTGAGCCGAGAGAGAGAAGGAGAGGAAAAAGGGACGGGCGGAGGGGAGCAGAGGGGCAGCCTAGTAGTCGAGGTCGCCGGCAGCAGGTCGAGCTGGAGGATCTCGGGGCCTCAGGTGCGGGAGCAGAGGAGGCCGAGGCGCCATGGCAGGGGAATGGCAGCAGCGGCGGCATCCGGATGGGCTCGACGACTTGCTAGTCGCCAGCGGGAGCGCAGTCCGACGAGGCTCAGGAGGTTACAGGAGGTGGAGGAACTCGCGATGCAGAGGACTTGGCTCGGGGTCGAGAGGAGACGAGGACGAGCGTTCCTGCTCGGGACGACGAGGAGGTTCGAGGCCCGCGCGACGTTGAGCTCCAGGAGGTGCTCGGGCACGGGAGCTTCTTCTCCGATGGGTATGGACGGGAGAGGTGGCTCGGGAGGAGGGGATCGAGGGGAGCTCTAGTTGGCCGGGCATGCAGATCGAGGAGGAGAGGAGTGGCGGCTGCTGGATGGGGCTGGAATGGTGGATGGGACAGGGGAGATCCCGAAGGGGTGGTTGACTGGCGGCGGCGGCGATTGGACATGCGAGGATCCCTAGAAAATAGGGTTTGGTCTAGAAATGCACCGGCTATATATAGTACTAGGGTAGGGGTTAATCTGATCCTTCAATCAAAATCGGACGGTCGGGAAAAATAGGCTAGGGAGTCCAATAAACGAAGATGTTTTATGGATGTTTGGGGATGATCCAGACCCAACGGTCATGACCTTGCGGTTCGGGTTCGGGACAATTTTCGGACACGCATGAGAGGGGATCTGAGAGAGGTCGACAAAGACAAAGAGGTTTGACCAAGGTCAACGGAGACGAAGCGAGAAGCGGCAACTACAAACGACTACAAGTTTTACGAAAACAAGCGGATGCAATGCGGATGATGCGATGATGAAATGCAACAAAAAAAATAAAACACACGGCGAAACTCGAAAAACATGGAAGTCTTCTGGAGCATCGGTCTCGGGGCGTTACAACACTCCACCAGTACAAGAGGATCTCGTCCCAAGATCTACGATGGCACCGGAGAAAAGCGGAAGAGGAAGGGGTAAAACAAAGTTGCTTCTTTGACAAAAGAGTGAAACCAACGAACCTTGAGAGGTTGAAAAGTTGAAAGAAACAACACAACAGAGTAGAACACAATTGAGAGCACTCCGTTGGAAAGAGAAGCAAAACTTGAAAAAATGGGAACAACTTGAAAAGAGGACGCACCACTCCGGTTAAAACAAGATAGATAAAGAGTATGAGCGAAAGAATTCGGACAACACTTCGGTTGAACATGGAAGGAATAGACCATGAACTAGTCAAAATGTGATGATACTTCAAAGAGAGCAACAACACAATTCCTCCGGAATAAAAGAATGGAAGCTAGATCATTGGAAAGAAAAGAACGGAGAAGAAAAATGACAACTCTTCCAACTAAAATTGAAAGAGCATCTTTAGGAGAAAGGCTCGAACGGAGTTGTTGAAAAATTAACAACAAAGACATGATTCCCGTGGGCTTATGTAACCATCTCAATAAATTGAGGCTAATCCTGCCACCAATGAAAACAAAGATTGATTGAGATCAACGAAGAGATGAAAACTTCTTCACCGGGATGCGAAGGAGAAATTTGGATCATTGATGAGCACCACAATAGCAACATTCCTTAGGGAAGGCTTTAGGTGAAATAAAACCCAAGATAACTCCAATGAAGAAACGATGGGTTTAAATATCTCATTCTTGATAACTTGAATCACGAAGGGAAATTGTCAAGAATGACATAACACCACCTGAAAAGATAAGGTAAAAATAATTGCACTTCGGAATGCAAGATGAAGAATGCTTGTACTCCTCAAAACAAAATATGTGTTGAGCACCATGTTTACTTCAGAGTAGCTTGGCAGATCTTAACTTCAAGAGAAACCTTGAAGAACAATTGAAGAATGAAAAGAATCCTTGACGAACCACCATGTAGAGCCTCCATGAAGAACTCCGGTAATGAAAGGATGATAAAAAGAAAGAGAAGTTGAGAACACAAGGTGAAGCCTTGCGATGATTTAGATGGAGCTTTGCGACAAGATAAAACGGAAAACATGAAACTCCGGAAGAAGATGAACACATATAACTGAGAAATTGATATCACTAGAAACTCCGGAAGAAGGAATTAATCACTTGGATGAAACAAGAATAAGAATCATGTTATGCATATCCTTCACCAATTTAAATTGATGACAAGCAACGGATTTGGCATACTACTTGTTCTCGTAGAAAGGACTAAGAGAGATATAGCGCAAACTTGAGAAAAGTCTTCAACGATCCGTCGGTAGGATTTGGAAAGAACGAATGAATTGATATGATAACAACGGAAGAGAAATCTTGAACGAACCACCGTAAGAATTGGAAATGAAAGTAGCAAAGGCACAATTCACCGAGAAGAATTAGAAAACGAATAAAGATACTTGACAGAATTTAGATACAAGTGAAACAAAGAGATCATGAACTGATTAGAGAATACTTGAATGATGCACCGATAAGATTTGGAGAACGAGAGCTGAATGTTGAGAACGAATAAATCTTCTGAAATAATGGCCTTTGGAGAATCAAACTGAAAAGACTCATGAATTGCTCCGGATGGGTGAAAAGAATTCTCACAATTGAAAACAATTATGAGAGGATGGCATGAAGCTAGAACCATGAATCTTTGGAAGAACGGGTAAGGATTTAAGAGGAACTCTTCTTCGGTCTTCAAAATCCGAGACTGACGATGAGAAACACCATGAATTGTTGAGGCACTCCGGAATGAAGAATAGAAAGGTTGAACCAACAATGAAAGAATTTGAAAGATCTTGGAGAAAGACATTTGACTGGTGACAATTCATTTTTACGTCAAACTTGGGGAAGAATTTGAGAGTAACTCCGGAAAAATTAGAAGAGTCAGGTAAGATCCTGGGAAAAGACCTGTGGGTTAGGGCCCAGTCAAAAGATACACCGTTGATTGATTTAAAAGAGAAATTGTGCCGGTTGATTTAAATGGCTTGAATGAGATAACAACCTCGAGATAGCTTGAACGGATCTTGAATGAAAAGACGAGCCTTCTGAGATATCTCCAGCACTCCGGAACAATTGAATAGCGAGAAGTGGTTGATTAAGAGGTGCACCGGCATGAGAAAACATTTGAACCAAGGAAAGGAATGTGACCAACATTGAAGGCTTGAATTTAGTCCACCGAAGAAGAAAAAGAATGAAGAATGATAAACTTGAAGAACATCTTCATGAGAACCACCGGGTAAGAACATTGATTGAAAAGAATGAAGGGACTTCACATGAATAAAATGAATACTTGGTTAAGACATCTGATTCCTTGAAGGAAAAGGGTAGGAGGGAGGGAAGACAAAGGCAACTTGGGATGGATGATACAAACACCGTTGACGAAAACTGAGATTGGATCTTGCGAATGGGAAAAATGATAGGATCATCTTGAAGAGAATCACACCGGTTGGAAAGAATTGACATGACAATGTCGATGATCAAGAAGGATTGGTATTCACATAGAAGTGTGAGGACACCACTTAGGGAACGTATGGAATCAACACTTGACATTGAAGCAACTCGAATACCACAACTCAAAACAAAACAATGGACTGGCTTGCAAAATAAGCCGGAAACGAACATATGATAGATCCCATATCGTATCATGTGTCTATTGGAAAGATATTCTAGGAGCTACTTGAATTCCCACTTATAAACTCCCAAAACTTTCTGGTTATGCAATCAGGTGTTGGGGATACAGGGGAAGCATAATACCTCACCCAAACTAACAATCCCTACATCCAGCTGTATCCATCCTTCAACACATAACCAAGAAACCTTCGGAAATCGTGTACCTCAACCTTCGAAAAGCATCCGTTATACAAGTTATGGCAATACTCCCGAAATCCCACCCCAGTACTGGGTGGCATCGAGGTTATCTCACCAACAACTGCATAAAAGAGATTTTCGATGTCGGCGAACTCAGGTATTCCAGAACTGCAACGATAAAATTGTGACGACAACACCTCGGAGCTCAACTCCCCGGGACACTACCACAACCCCTAACTGTCAGGAGGCACCAAGAACAATGTTCTCGTCACAAGAATATCGGAACGATTCCAAGATACCTGCGTGATCCTAAATTTTTTTTGTGAAATTTGAGGAGAGGAAAGTCAAAACTTCTACGTCAAGAGGCCTCACTAGAGCTATGAAGGGCTTCAGGAGTAAAAAGAATCCTACTCTCCGATATATATAATCCTAAGACTCAAAACATGTTGTTCTAGACTCAACAACGTCAGCGATTCGATCAAGCAGGGGGCTCCTAAGTCGGGGATGGCTCTGATACCAACTTGTAACACCCACAATGCGGCTATATCTCCCACGTGCCGAGGCACGACTTAGAGGCATAACCGCATGGTGGTTTAGTCGCAAGTGGGGTAATCTTCACACAATCCCATGTACTGAATAAGAAAGGGATAGAGAGTTGGCTTACAATCGCCACTTCACACAAATAACAAGTTAAACATACATCATCCAGAGTACAATCAAAGGTCCGACTACGGAACTAAAATAAAAAAAAACCCAAATGCTATATCCCTGATCGTCCCAACTGGGCACCACTACTGATCATCCGGAAAAGACACAAACAACGACCAAGATCTTCATCGAGCTCCCACTTGAGCTCGGTTGCGTCACCTGTACTGGTATCATCGACACCTACAACTGTTTGGAAGTATCTGTGAGTCACGAGGACTCAGCAATCTCACACCCGAAAGATCAAGACTATTTAAGCTTATGGGTAGAGAAGGTAGTGAGGTGGATCTGCAGCAAGCACTAAGCAAATATGGTGGCTAACATACACAAATAAGAGCGGGATGAGAAGCAACGCAACGGTCGAGAAGCTAGAAGTGATCCTGAAACTACTTACATTCATACATAACACAAACCGTGTTCACTTCCCGGACTCCGCCGAAAAGAGACCATCACGGCTACACACACGGTTGATGTATTTTAATTAAGTCAAGTGTCAAGTTCTCTACAACCGGACATTAACAAATTCCCATCTGCCACATAACCGCATGCACGGCTTTCGAAAGTTTATACCCTGCAGGGGTGTCCAAACTTAGCCCATCACAAGCTCTCATGGTCAATGAAGGATATTCCTTCTCCCAGGAAGACCCGACCAGTCTCGGAATCCCGGTTACAAGACATTTCGACAATGATAAAACAAGACTAGCAAGACCGCCCGATGTGCCGACAATCCCGATAGGAGCTGCACATATCTCGTTCTCAGGGCAACACCGGATGAGCACTCCGTACAACTAAAACCAGCCCTTAAGCTTCCCTGAAGTGCTGCTGCACAGGACTCTAGTTCGGACCAACGCTTAGAGAAGCACTGGCTCGGGGGGGGGGGTATAATAAAGATGATCCTCGGGAGCACGACTCCCAAGGGAAAAGTATAGGTGGTGGTGAGGCAAATGGTAAAACCAAGGTTGGGCCTTGCTGGAGGAGTTTTATTCAAAGCAAACTATCAAGGGGTTCCCATAACACCCAACCACGTAAGGAACACAAAATCAAGGAACATAACACCGGTATGACGGAAACTAAGGCGGCAAGAGTGGAACAAAACACCAGGCATAATGTAGCGACCTGACCTCAGACGGTCAAGTCTCTGTGCTTAAGTGTCGTCCCTGGATCGGTATGCTGACACACACAGTACTCGAGGATTTATAACAGAGGTAAATCACATGTATAAAGTAACGTAAATACTATTACCTCAATCCAAATAGCGGAAGTAACAACAAGGTTGTGGATTCCCATCAACACCAACGACAAAGTTGAGTGTAGAAACCGTAACCCTAACGTATCACTTACTCGTCGTAAGAATCCTGCAACATGAGACGTTGCAGCCACAAAGGGTCAGTGCATTGAATGTACTGGCAAATTCACACCATAGGATAATGATGAATAATAACTATCACTACATGCATATATGGCTGCTGGAAAAGCTCTATGGTTATAAGGTTTTTGCGAAAAGCCAATTTTTCCCTACTGCAAAGGAATATATTTTATTTAACTACAAAGTTTGTTGAAAACATTGAGAAGGTAAACCCCCTCTCAATACCAATTAAAAGTAATCATTAATAACCCAACAAATTATTTAAGTAACGTGGTGAGATCAATATGATAATCCAAGAACCAGATACTCAAGAATGTCCATAACCGGGGACACGGCTAACCATGATTTGTTTGTACACTCTGCAGAGGTTTGTGCACTTTTCCCCACAAGACTCGATCTCCTCCGTTGGATTTCTCGCACTACATGGTGTTTGAGAAACGGATGACCGAGACACAGTCTTTCAGAAGCGTTATCACCTGACGATGGGTAGACCGGTACACCTACATCCCCTACATCTGCTAGTCTACCACTGTAAGAGTTCACATGACTTAATCAACTACGCTAGAGCCCATAATAGCTTGTGGCTGCACATGGAAGTTTCTAGCATGAATAATCTATGATCCCTTTGAGCCTGGGTGGTGGTCCATAGGAGAATCACACGGTACCCCGGGATTTCCAAAAGTACAGGCAATCACTGGAATTCCCAAGGTGCCTCAATCCACCCAGATGTGTATTTAAGTTGCCACCTTAAGTTGAACCATTAATTAACAATCTCACATCTGTCATGAATACACTCAAACCCAATCCACGTCTACGAGCATAGCATAGCAATATAAGCATAACGTAGGAGTAACTCCCAAGGTTTGATTGCAGGTCAATAGGTTCCTACCTCATCAACTACTTCCCAATACCCACATGTTATCAAGTCCTAACCATGCAGTGTTTGAGGGTGAAACTAATGCATAAAAACTAGGTATGAAAGGGATATGATCAAAGTGTGAACTTGCCTGCAATGTTGATGAAGATGATTCGCACTCAACACTCTTGATAGTTCTACTCGTCACACTCCGGTCAATCTATCGTAAGCGAGCAATAGTAAGCACACATAAGCACTCACTCAAAAGATCAGAAAGATCGAAGAAGACGATTCGGAAAACATCAAAACCAAACAAATAACTCTTGCAACATAAAACAATATCTAACAGTACCAAAATTATGTGAATTTGGACTTATCAAAAGTTTAGGTCAAGAGCTTCGTTTAGCAAAAAGAATCAACTCAAACGGAGCTATGGAACTCAAGTTACGATCAAAAGAAGATTCAAATTCAAATCTATTTGAAATCATATCCTAAATTCTCAAAAGCATGTTCAAGTTGTTTTATTTGATAGAGGAGATCATAACGAAGAAGTGGGCGTTGGTTTCGTTGAATTTGGATAAACGGGTAAAAAGATGTGGTCGTTTGAAACAGAAGGACTAATTTGTAAAAGAATTACTACAAATAGGTCCCTGGACAGAATATAAAAAGAAAAGGGAAATTCCATCGAGCGAATGCTCGCTAACAGAACCTAAAGAATGGAAACCGTTCGCTACAGAAGTCTAAACGACGAACATTCGTTAAATAAACGAAACCTAAATAAAATCTATCTAAAAGAATAAAACCGAATACTAAATAAAAATCGGGGAGGGGTTTATAGCGGTTATACTGGCACGGGCGGTTCAGGGCGGTTTACGGTGATCTCCGGCGACGGCGGGGTGGGGCGGTGGCTGCGCGGCGCGGGAAGGCAGCGCGGGGCAGCGGAGCTAGCGGCGGCGGCGCGAGGCGAGAGGCGGCGGGGTGCGGTGCGGCGGCGGCGGCTGGAGCAAGCGGCGGCGGTTTGGATCGGGCCGGAGGCTCCGGCGAGGCTGCGGACTCCGGCGAGTCCGGCGAGATGCGGCTGCGGCAACGGGGCAAAGCGCGGCGGTGGCGCAGGCGAGTGTCGGCGGTGGCGCAAGCAGGCGGCGGCGGCAAAGTGCGGCGACGACGGCGGCAGGCGATGCGACGGCGGCGTGCAGCGAGGAGGAGAGGAGAGAGGGGCCGGGGCTATTTATGGAGGAGGGCGGCCTCGATAGGCGTGGAGGAGGGGGCAAGGGCAAAGGTGGCGGGGTGCGGTGTCCGCGACGGACACGGCGGCGGTGGCGCTGTCGTGCGGCGGCGGGAGTCCTGCTGGAGCTCGGGGACGCGCGGGCGTCGGGCTGGGCCGTGGCCTGGCCGGTTGGCGGGGCCGGCCCAGTTCGGCGGAAAGGTTTTTTCTCCAGCAAAACAAAAATAAACGCAAAATAAATAAATTTTTTACATAGGCATATAATATATCAAAATTTTCAGAAAAAGATTATCTACAACATGAACATTTTTGTAGCGCCAAATAAAATCCACAAAAATTCGAATAAAGCAAAGAGTGCTACTGTTGCAATAAAACCTCATAAAAATCATTTTAGAAATACCAAAATGAATTCAACTTTATTTATCTCCAATTTTCTGATGTAGGGAATCATGTTACCCTATTTTCCATATATTTTATTTTTGGTGAAAAATAATTCGAATAAAACTCAAATAACTCCAAATTGAAAATAAATTCAAAAAGGACTTTAAATTTGATCTTTGAAACTCCCAACTCATATTTCATAATTTTGAAGAAGCCATTTTATCTTCTCTCGTGAAAATCATTGAGTTGCATAAAGTTTCTGAATTGGAAAATATTTCCAAATGGAATTCAAATATTTTTCAAACACCTTTTTCATTTATTTAAATGGAAGAAGTCATGTCATCTTCACTCAAGGGTTTTGTATTTGAAAAGAATTTGAATTTACGAAGATCTTAAATGCAAAATGAAAGTTTGGGAAAGTCCTTTTATTCCCTCTCATTTAACTTTCAAAAGTTTCGAATTTCACTCACTTTCAGTCAATCAATCAATCAATCAAACAATCAATCAAATCTATCTATTTATTATAACATTCCAAAATTTAGAATTTTGGGATGTTACAAACCTACCACCCTTAAAATGAATCTCGTCCTCGAGATTCGGAGAGGCTAGCAAGAAATAGGTTAGGTTTGGGGTCTTCTCAAAATCCATCGATCGTCACCGGGGTCTGGGGTGCTACCACCCTTAAAAGCATTGTTACGGTTCCATCAAAAACTCATATAGTCCACCCTTATTCTTGACAGTGTCGGTCTTCTTAGATTCTCAGGAAAAATTTCTTCTCTGGGCTCTTCCAGTAGGGGCATAACCTTTTCCTCAATACTTCTGTCCTTTCATCTTGGTAAGGTTATCCCGAGACTGGGTCCTCTTAGCTGACGGGTCTAGCGCCAATACTAAACAACTATCGATATCTCATGGAGGGCAACAATTTATGGTTTCTCCTGCAGAAAATGGGTCTGGGTTGATCCTCACCGTATAACCTGCGGTTGGCAACAGCTGCCTTGTACAAGGGAAAATTGTTATACCATTCTAAGGTTTAAACAAGGTTTAATATTGTCGTCTCTCTACTATAGGTAAGTCACTCAGATTTACCATCCCATATAGCAAGGAGAACAATAAGAGTAAGTCGGTATGGTGATCAATCCATCCCGCACCCAATTCATTACCTTGTATATGGTTTAGCGAATCTCGCGTCTAACACTTGGTCATCCTCACAAGCATTGCAGAATTTCTCTTGTCGACGAACCAAGTTTGGATAAATCCATGGATTTTGCAAGCCAAACAAACATCTATCGTTCCTTCCCAACCCTCAGGTTTTGCGTAACTCCTATAAGATCGTCTGTCGATAAACGTAACTTCTTCCAGGGTTTTTCCTTCAGCAAGAATGTGCTTGCTTCTTGGCAGGTCCTGGGGCCTGTGGGTTATGGCCCATCTCATCACTTGTAGTCCTTGAACTTATCATCGGGCAACTGATCATTATTCCAACTTCCTAGTATTCTTAAATCCATCCAATTGTATTGTCTCTCTTCCTTCTATTGGTTCCAAACTAAGACGTGATTACTCGAAATCATCCTGGAGTTATAATTGTTCCATATTACCAACATCATATCTCCTTTATATCCCATAGTACTTCATCTCTTCATCCTTGTGGGATAACCCACATACCGAGATAAAAACTTATACTTATGAAGTCCATACTCCACTTCGTGGAACATCATTATCCTTTCCAGGGTCAAGCGTCCTTACAGGGGAATATTGGCCATCTCTGCATGGCACTTCTTCAACTGGGAAACGTGAAACGCATCATGAACTCCTGACAGTCCTTCGGGTGACTCCAACTTGTTGGCCACTTCTCCCATACGTTCCAAAACTCGGTAGGGTCCTACAAATCTCGGGCTAACTTTCCCTTAACTCCAAATCGTTTAACTCCTCGCAGAGGGGACACACGAAGACATGCTCTGTCTCCAATTTCATAGACTACCTCCTTGCGTTTTTGAGTCTGCATAACTCTTCTGCCTGGACTGAGCTACCTTCAGTCTATCTCGAATCAATCTTAACATTCTCTTCTGACTCCTTGATCACATTCGGTCCAAACAACTGACGGTCTCCAACTTCATCCCACATCAACGGTGTCTAGCTCCTTCTCCCATACAAAGCTTCAAAAGGGGCCATCTTCAAACTGTCTTGGTAACTGTTGTTGTATGAGAACTCTGCGCAAGGTAGATTATCATCCCTACTAGATCCATAATCTAGTGCACACGCTCTCAACATGTCCTCCAGAATCTGATTGACTCTCTCGATCTATCCATCTGTCTGCGGATGAAAGGTTGTACTGAACTCTAGCCTAGTACCCAAAGTCTGGTGCAGCTGATTCCAAAACTTTGAGGTAAACTGTGTTCCTCTATCTGATACGATGGTCCTCGGAACTCCATGCAGACATACGATCCTGGTCAAATATATCTTGGCCAACTTCGCACTTGTATAGGTGGTTTTCACTGGGATAAAGTGAGCCACTTTGGTCAAGCGAATCAACTACTACGCAGATAGAATCATATCCCGATCAGGTTCTCGGAAATCCGGTAATGAAATCCATGCCAAGCTTATCCCACTTCCATTCGGGTATCTGCATAGGCTATAGTAATCCTGCTGGCTTCTGATGCTCTGCTTTTACTCTCTCTGGCATACATCACCTACAACTACATACTCCGCAATATGCTTCTTCATACCAGTCCACCAGAAACGCTCCTTCAAATCCAAATACATCTTGGTGTTTCCAGGGCGAATCGAGTATGGTGAGTCATGAGCCTCCTGAAGTATTAACTTCCTGATCTTTGCATTATTGGGCACGTATACACGGGCCTCGAACCATAAGGTGTCGTACTCATCCTTATGAAAACCTTTGGCCTTTCCTTTACTCATCCTCTCTTTTACCTCAGCAATCTCTTTGTCATCCTTCTGAGCTTCACGGATCTTTCCCAACAATGTAGACTGAACTTCCCTTGCTGCAACAAAACCTTTGGGAACAATCTCCAACCGAAGTTCCCTGAGATCCTCGGCTAACTCCTTTGGTAATCCTCTGCTTATGAGTGTATTCGTCCTGGGGTTCTTTATGGTTGTGTCCAATTTCTCCACAAGGCTTGCATGCACAAGGTCTCTTCATATCATTACCGTAAGGCTTCAACTTCTGGGACACAAGCCGAGACTTTAGCGGAGTCAACTAAAATTCTTTCCAAGTGGTTACTCCTTTCCGTCCATTGATGGTTTGGTACATCCTCCACCAAGTAGCAGCACCTCTTTCAAAGCACTGAAGAGCATACTGGGTCATATCCTTTCCAGTTATAGTGTTATTCTCCATATGATCCTCCATGTTCTGAATCCATCGGTCCATCTCCCACTACTAGGAAAAGGGCTATAGATGGAATGGCCACTAATGGCGCACCAGACATGTGGTGCGCCATTGCTATATAGCAGTGGCGCACCATGTGCTGGTGCGCCATTAGTGTGAAAGACACTAATGGCCCACGAGACACACGGTGCGCCATTAGTAACATTTTTTTATTTTTCCAAACATACTAATGGCGCACCAGGGCACAGTGCGCCATTACTAGTTCTAACTAGTAATGGCGCACCAGCTACATAGTGCGCCCCTACTATATATTTTTTATTTTTTATTTTTTTGCAAAAGTACTAATGGCGCACTAGAGAACAGTGCGCCATTACTAGTTTAAACTAGTAATGGCGCACTCTTCCCTGGTGCGCCATTAGTGTCTTTTTTTGCAAAACTACTAATGGCGCACCACCAGCAGGGATGGCGCATTAGGTGGTGGTGCGCCTTTAGTAACCTGAGACGAGCTAGATATTTTGGACAGCCACACCTACCCACTCACTTTCCCCACTTCATTCTCTCCACCTCCTCCTCCAAGCTTGTCCCGGCTGCCTCCTCCTCCTCACCTCATTTGCACCATAAATTCATCCAAATTAAGTGGTTAAATTACCTTTTTTTGATAGGTAAGTAAGGGGGAAGCTATCTTTATGTTGTTCTCCCTCTCGAACAACGTGCACATGCACTTTTTATGGCCTAGCTAGATCTATGTATGTTAGTGGTGTTGCATATGTTTGTGGTGTTGCATATATGTTTGTGTTTGCAGGTACCGGTATTTGAAATGTGATAGTTGCCAATATTTTGTCGGAATGTTGATTCATTTCCGTTTCGGCGAGAATTTTGGCACTATGCATTCTTTTTGGTCCTATTTTGAGGGAAAGTCATGCCAAATTTTTTCTTGGTTCTAAAATATCGTTTTGCTCTACCCCGCAGGCAACCATGGTCCACACGATGACCGAAGGCATCGTGAATAGGTTTTTGAGCTCCGCGAAGGCCGAGATGCTTGAAAAGAATGAGACGGAGATAAGATGTCCGTGTCGAAGATGCAAGCTGAAGAGCCTTATTGCGGACCCGGATTCCGGGCAGGTGCGGGACCACCTGCTCTTGCGTGGTTTCATGGATGGCTATCGGTGGCAAGGTGATGAAGATGACTATGAAGTCGTCCATGGGGGTCGGGCAAGAAATGAGGATGGGCAGCAAAACAACCACCGCGGCTCGGGCGGGCGAGAAGACGAAGAATCACTAGGACATGATCACGACGGTGATGCTGTACACAGTCGTCATGTAGAAGATGCTGGACATGATGATGAGGAAGATGCGGGAGCAGACGAAGGGCATGATCATGAAGATGAAGATGCCGGCGGAGCAGACGACGATGGACCATCGATGGGCTGGGTGCAGGACCCTCATATTGAAGAGTTGCTTCTCAAGTAGACGGATAACGCAAGAGCTGCCGCCCGAGAGAAAGCCAAGCTGGATCAACTGGAGATAGACGCGGTTACTCCATTGTATGAAGGATGCAGGCCCGAGGATACCCGCCTGAAGGTAATGCTCATGGCTCTGGAGATGAAGGTAAAACACAAAATGACCGACGCATGCTTCGACGAGAACATGTCATTCTGGTACGAACGTCTTCCCAAGGGGAACAAGTGCCTGACCAGTTTCGAGGAGGCGAAGAAAATCATGTGTCCTCTGGATTTACCGCACGTGAAATACCATGTGTGCATGAACAATTGCATCATTTATCGGGATGAGCACGCGGAGTCTACCATATGTCCGGTGTGCGGCGTCACTCGATACAAGAAGAGGAAGAAAGCTCCTCGAAAAGTGGTGTGGTACTTTCCGATCACTCCTCGTCTGCAGCGGTATTTCGCGGACCCTAAGGTAGCAAAGCTCCTGCGTTGGCACGCGGATAGGGAGGAGAAGAAGCGAGAAGATGACGCAAATGATCCGGAGATAAATAAAAAAGACAAGACGCTGAGTCACCCTAAGGATGGGAGCAAGTGGCAAGCGTTGAACTTCAAACACCCAAAATTTGGGAACGATCCAAGGAACATCGTGTTGGGCGCGAGCATCGATGGAGTCAATCCGTTTGGCAGCCAGAGAAGCACACATAGCACCTGGCCTGTGTTTGTGTGGATGTACAACCTTCCCCCTGGTTGTGCATGAAGAGGAAGTACATTCACATGAGTATGCTAATTGAAGGGCCGAAACAACCAGGGAACGACATCAATCTGTATCTGGGGCTGCTGAAAGAGGAGCTAGACACGCTGTGGAAAACGCCAGCCAATACGTGGGACGCCACAGAGAAAGAATATTTCCCTATGAGAGCCGCACTGCTCACGACGGTGCAGGACTATCTCGATTACGGATATCTCGCGGGGCAGGTGGTCCACGGATTTTCTGGATGCGTCAGGTGCATGGATGACACAACGTATCGCCAGCTAGATAGAGATCCCGGGTCTTCAAAAACCGTGTTCATGGGACATCGAAGGTGGCTTCGCAACGATGACCCATGGAGGAAACGCAAGGATCTGTTCGATGGTGAAACCGAACCCCGAAGACGCCCGCGTACGAGGAGCGGCGAGGAAATAGACGAGCTGTTGAAAAATTGGAAAGATTGCCCACTGCCGGGAAAGAAGCAAAAGGCGCCAGAGCCGGGAAAGAAGCGAAAGGCGCCAGAGCCACTGCTGAAGGTATGGAAAACGAGGTCTGTTTTCTGGGACTTGCCGTACTGGAAGATCCACCGTGTGCCTCACAGCCTTGATGTCATGCATATCACGAAGAACGTGTGCGAGAGTCTGCTTGGTACCCTGCTCAACATGCCAGAGAGGACCAAAGATGGGCCGAAAGCAAGGGCAGACTTGAAATCAATGGGCATCAGGGAGGAGCTTCACGCTAATGATGATGATGATGATGAGGCGAAGCAGGACACGGATAGTCGTCGCAAAGGCAAAAAGGCCAAGAAGACCGGAAATGACTTCCCTCCCGCGCGCTTCACTCTAAGTCAGGAGGAGATCGATCAGTTTTTCACCTGCCTCGTAGGAGTAAAACTTCCTTACGGTTACGCGGGGAAGATAAGCAGATACCTAGACTTAGCGAAGCAGATGTTCAGTGGGATGAAGTCTCACAACTGTCACGTGCTGATGACGCAGATACTTCCAGTTGCAATCCGTGGGATCATGGACGCGCACGTCCGTGAAACGCTATTTGGCCTATGCAACTTTTTCGACGTCATCTCTCGGAAGTTTGTTGGCGTGAGGCAACTCAGAAGGCTACAGGAAGAGATCGTGGTGATACTATGCGAGCTTGAGATGTACTTCTCGCCCGCATTCTTCGACGTTATGGTGCATCCGCGGGTCCATATCGTGGAGGATATCATCCAACTCGGGCCGACGTTCCTGCACAGCATGATGCCGTTCGAAAGGATGAATGCTGTCATCAAAGGATACGTTCGCAACATGTCACGTCCAGAGGGAAGCATAGCCAGGGGCTTTGTGACCGAAGAGTGCATCTCCTACTGCACGAATTATCTAGGCATCGAGAACCCCGTTGGTCTGCCCGTCAACAGGCACCTCGGCAGGCTCGCTGGATGGGGTCACCGTGAGGGTCGCCCCGAAATGCATGTCGACTTCGATGGTCGACTCGCCAACTTTGAAAGAGCAAACCTAGTCGCGCTACAACACATAGACGTGGTCGATCCTTGGGTGGTAGAGCACAAAACGTTTATTGAGAAGACGTACAATGACCGAGGCCAACAGAGGACGGACGGAGATATAATCAAAGAGCACAACTCATGTTTCACGCGTTGGTTCAAGCAGAAGCTTCTGTCGTACCCTTTACATGAGGATTCTTCCGCGGAAGAACAACTCATATTCGCCTTGTCACAGGGCGCCGAGCACAACCTGATGACATATGAGGCATACGATATCAACGGCTACACATTCTACACCGAGGACAAGGACATGAAGAGCGATGGTTATCAGAACTCCGGGGTAACGATGGAATCCTACACCGGTAACGACAAGGACAGATACTACGGAAGGATCGAGGAGATCTGGGAGCTGAGCTACGCTAGAGAGAAGGTCCCGATGTTCCGTGTCAGATGGGCCAAGAGCGTCATAAAAGAAGACCGGTATTTCACCACCATGGTTATACCCGAAGCCAAATCCAAGACCGCAGGCGCGAACGTCACCGCAAAAAATGAGCCATGGGTACTGGCTAACCAAGTGGACCAATGCTTCTTCATTACCGACCCGTCAAAGCCCAGTCGTGTTGTCGTGAGGAGAGGCAAAAGGAAGATCATCGGAATGGATGGAGTTGCCAATGAGCAAGACTTCGACAAGTACGGCGACCCGAAGATGGAACATGACGACGACGATGAAGTCTCAGCATACACCACAAGAAGAAGCAGGACCACCCTACCTAAAGGACGTCCGTTCAAGAGAAGCACTCCATTTACGAAAAATAAGGGCAAGAAGATTGTGAACAGATAGCTAGCTAAGATCGATTGTATTTAAATTGTAGCCTTCATTTCTCGATTGTATTTCATGGGCACTTTTTGAACTCATGAATATTTTTAAATTTCATGGACACTCGATCTCGATCCCCCTCCATCTCGATCGCTATCCCACCTCGCCAGATCCGGTCCCCCTCGCCGCCGAGCACCCCCCGCACCCTCTACCCCGCTCCACCGGCCGCCGTCGCCGACCCCCCGCACCCTCCCCCGCTCCACCGCCGCCGACGACCCCCCGCACCCTCCCCGGCCCGCTCCACCGTCACAAATGAATGCAACTTAAATTGAAAAAAAACAAATTTAATTATATTTTCAAATAATAAATTTGATGATTTTTTTCATATTCATAAATATTATTACTGTTTTTATAAAAAATTATTACTGTTTCATATTCATATTCATTTTCTAAAAAATTATTAGATGCAACAAAAAAAAATAAAAAAATATTACTAATGGCGCACCTCTGGCTGGTGCGCCATTGCTATATAAAAAAACATTCTAATGGCGCACCGCTTCGTGGTGCGCCATTAGTAAGCTTCCCCCCACACTAAAATTAATCACTCTAATCCCTCCCCTGCCTCATCTCACCCGCGCCCGACCACCATCGACCACCACCGCCCCCGTGCTCGCCGTCCCCGGCCGTGCTCACTGCCCCCGCCGCACCCGACCACCACCGCCCCCAACGCCCCCTCCCCGAGCTGAGCGCCGCCTCCCTCGCCGTCCCCCTTCCACCCGCGCCCTCGACGTCCTCCCTCCCAACCGCCCCCTCCGCCCGCGCCCGCGCCCTCGCCGACCCCCTCCCCCCGTGGCCCCACCTGCGTCAACCTCGTGCTCGCCGTCCAACACCGCGCGGCCTGCCCAGGAGGACCGCCGCCATCTTCCTCTTCTTCACCCCCCCGGCGTGAGCTCGGCGGCGACAAGGAGTGGCGACCGCAACGACCCCGTCGCCGGCGTGATTCTCCCCCGACGCTGGACTGGTCAGGCCCCGCTCCTCCCCCTTTTCTTCACCCCCCGCTTGTCCTCTTAATTTCTATTCTCTTTGGTTCATTAATTTGTAGTACTGTTCTTGGTGTGGTTCTCTGGATAATTTCTAGTTCTTGGTCTGGTGCCAAGATTGGTCGTGTTTGTTAATAGTACAACTTAGCTCACATGTCTTCCAGAGAGATCCCTGTTCTAGGATCTGAGCTCTCTCTTCTCTGAATTCAACTAAGGCATGAGGAACAAGGGGGGAGATAGCTACTGTCAAAATTTTTAACACTGCCTTACTTGTTTGTCAAATACAGTTAGCTACTGTCAAAAAATTTAAAACTAGGTCTGAATTTTTAACACTGCCTTAACAAATTACTAACTGTCCAAAAATACAGTTAGCTACTGTCAAAAAATTCAGTTAGGTACAGTTAGCATCATATAAGAAAATGGCCATAATGTGCCCTGATAATGATTTATTTTGTCATAAAAATAAATAGTGTACTGCCATGATAATGACATGGTCCTGTGTTTGCAAGCTGTCATAATGTTTTCATTCAGAAACCATGGAAAAACACTCATCCAAGTTTCCAGAATGGCAGCATATTTTCAGAATGAAACAAAACAAAGTTCCTCTGTACATACATATATGGCTTTGCCACAATGGTACACTAGAGTGAAAGAAGAAGCATAGGCTTAATTGAGTTGTGGAGTTCTTGTTACCTTGTCTGTCCGTCCTCGTTAGTTACATGTATCTCTCTGTTTGTGTTTCTGCGTAACAGGTTCGATCGCGGTTGGAGAAAAATTGAGGCATTTGTTGGCTCCAAGACAGTGTGATACATGTATATACATGTGCTCTGCTTACTTGTTTGGTTTGCAATAGTTATCATCTGACAAAGTATGCTTAGTTGTTTGGTTTGCAACCCATATTTTATAGTTGATAATACATTTCCCAGATCTGCTTGGTTGCAATCTTTTATTTGAACGCGGTCATTATAAGTTTATAGCTTTCCCATTGTCAGGCTTGTTCCAATAAGTAGATGCACTTGCTCCTTTCTTACATATTTGTGCCTGACAAACGCGGTCATCAAGTCTACTTCCATGTTGCTGCTAGTAGTAACTTGACAGCACAGCCATACTTAGCCACTGTTCATTAACAGCAAGTCAACAACAACATCAGCAAAATTCAGTTAACAACAACATCAGTAAAATTCAGTTAATTAACTGAAGAAGAGAAGAGAGAAAGTAGAGAGCAAGAGGAGTACTTGCATTAACTGAAACGTTTTACTTTAAACTTGCAAAATTGCAGTACTCCCTAAAACTACTGCAAGCAAGAACTACTGTTGGAGGGCACTACTGTAGGGATATTCTCTGGTCTACTGAAACTTGCTGGATGTATGTTCAGAAATGTGTTAACAGGTGTATTATTTACAGTAGTTGTTGCAGATGGTTTCTCTTGTCTTAACTGAATAATCATGTATTACATAGTGTTCTTGTTTTTCTTCATAGTTTGCAGCATTTTCAGATGTACACTGTTTTCCTATGTCTCAAAATGTTCCTAATTTGATATTTGAAAGTAAGTGTGTGGTTTGAAATTTTGATATGATTATGGCATCTAGAATTATGTCAGTTTTGTTTTGTATCTAGAAGACCAAAGTGTGTTACTCACCTGGGATCTTAACTGTTAAGTTTGTAATATTCCTTATATTGAAATCGAACATGATGGTGCTACTTGATATTTTTGAGACATGGCATCTCCCATGACTGAATCAGCAACAAGGGGAGTTGATTCCATGTCTTGGTTTCTGTAAGAATTTAATGGACCTGGGCCTAGTTAAGTATAGGCTTGGGCTTGTGGTTGAATGCTACCGTTGTCCTAGCCATGTATTTTCAGAATTGAGCTAACGATTTGGGGGTAGTATTTCTGATTTTAGAGCACCTTTGCTGGATGTATTTTACAGGAGCTGTCGGAATCAAAACAATGCTTGTTGGTTGTCCTGTTAAGTTGAGTGAGTCATTAGAGGGCAGATAGGGTCACCCACACCAATTAATGTTTATGAAGAAGAAGAATAAACCTGCTGCTGCTGCTGTTATGCTTGTATTCACTGCTGCTGCTGCTGTACTTGTGATGATGTTGTACTTGTGATGATGCTACTTGTGATCTTCTGAAATGACCCATTGGCTACTTCATTACGCGGGGATAATGAATTTGCAGGTACCCCGAGAGGCCCTTGAGTTTGCCGGAATGTCGATTAACTTCCGTTCCGGCAAATTTGGGTACTCCATATGTCCTATTTTCAGCAAAGGTCATGCTGAAATTTTCGGTGAATTTTAGCATGACTTTGCTAAAAATAGGACATATGGGGTACTTGTGACTAATGCATGGGCCGGGGTATCTTAGTACTTAATTAAGTAGGATCAACTGGCTATTGTGTTATACATATAGAAGTGTGATATGTTTACTGTCTCTTGGTGTTTGTCCTTAATTAAGTAGGGTATATTATTAGAAGATACCCATATATATCAGTCAACCTAGGGTGCCTCGGCATCGATAAACCCTAAATGATGAAAACTTAACTTAGCATTTAGGGTGCCGCGGCATCGACAAACCCTAAATGATAAAACCTTGGCTTTTAGGGTGCCTCGGTGTCGAGGAGAACCTAAATGATGTACGCTTAGGCTTTTAGGGTGCCTCGGCGTCGACAAACCCTAAATGATAAAAGCTTAGCTTTTAGGATGCCTCGGTGTCGACAAACCCTAAATGATGAGACCATGATCTTGTTCCTTGACAATAACCAACTTTTTGACCAAACTTTTTTCCTATTTAGAGCGAAACATGGCCATTGGTGTCTCCGGCGGAGGCGGTATTCGTGTCTCCGGCGCCGGCACGGGCATTGGAGCTTAATGCACCCGGGTGTACACCGGTCGGCACCTCGCCAGCAAGCGGCCCCTCCGTCAGTTGCACGCGCACGCCCGCCGTTGGCGGTGCCTCGACATTAGCCGAGCTCGACGGCATCACGGTAACTAAGCCTCTCGGCCGATGACTTCATCTCCTTGCCTTTGACTGGGCATCCCTGACGCCCTACATGTTTTCGCAGGGCGCCACCGATGTTCCTTGCACTCTCCTGCACTTCGTGGGCGGCGAGTTGGTCGATGTCGCCAAGGGCAGAATCGTTCAACCGGGCAACCGCGTGTTCCACGGTAATCCGATGCCACCCACCTTGTATAGGGTTGAACTGGTTCGATTGCTGCCAGGCTGCGATGAGTTGTTACCTCCGATTCGACCCGCTGGGGCCGACGAAGATGATGTGATGACCCTCAGCGCCTGTGTAAGGTGGCCCCTGCTTTGGCCGAAGAGCCAGATTCGTTTGGGGGCGGGGGACACCACCCCACAGACAAGACCGCCAGTCGTGCTAGCGCCAAGCCATGGCAAGAACGCCACAACGCTACCGGACATGCCGGACATCCCTATGGCACAGGATCCGGACATGCATATGGCACAGGATCCGGACGACGACGACAACGACGGCGGTACATTTTCCAACGTCGATAAGTACTTTGCCAAACATGGGTACGGTGACGAGTTCTGCGAGCCTCCTTCTCAAGAACCCAACCCTGAAAAAGACGACCGCGATCTAGCTGGTACGGCGGAGAAACCCAATTGCAACAGGCGTCGTCTGGCGTTGAGTTCTCAGGAGACGCCTCCAGCTGCCACCTTCACCGAGCCTCAGATAGCTGAGGTGCCAAATATTATCAGCCCCAACACGCTCAAGAAGGCGGTCTGTGAGCAGAAATCGATCCCATTACAGCAGATCAGGAAGAAGGGACGGAAACGAAAGACTAACAAGGGCGCCAGCGCGAGCCAGCCGGCACCGAGTACGATCCGTGCTCAGGACGGGCCACCTTCACCTAAGGATATCTCGAGGAGGGTGCATGTGGCGGGTAGGACGATGCTACCGACAAATATGCTCAATGCTGCAACCGGTGCTATGCGGAGTCTCCATGATAGTGTTCTTTCTTTGGAGAAGCGGTGTCTCAGAGAGAATGATGTGGCATACCCGGTTTTCGTGGCCAAGGTGCCAGAGGGCAAGGGCTTTGTGGATAGCGCCGTCGGGGGTACGATCGTCCTGCGGTTTGATGACATCTTTGCTATGCTTAACCTTCATCCGCTGCACTACACCTTCGTTCGGCTGTTTTCGCTGAGTATGGAGATGCGGATCATTAGAGACAAGACCCCGGACATTGTGATAGTCGACCCCTTCTACATGCGTGCCATGATCTTGGGCAGCGCTGGGGACCGGCAAGTCGCGGGTTCACACCTCGAAGGCGTCATTCTGGCAAACCCAGATAAGGATAACTTCCTCGTGCCTTACTTTCCCGAGTAAGTCATCTCCTAACCGCCCCGTAACATATGATTTCTTAGATTTCGATCGTTCTTTTTTCTAACATTCTGTGTTCTGTGCAGTGACACACATTGCACACTCATCCTCTTAAGCCCGAAATATTCCATGGCCACGTATTTTGACCCGGACCGTGACTCCAAGATAGACTACACAAATATCAAGAAAGTTCTTGATGATGCTCTCCCCGGCTACGCCGCATCTGGAGGCACCTTTAAGAGGCCATCTCGTAGGTACGGCAGGCATGTGTTCACCCACAAGACGACGTTCCCCTGCGTCAAGCAGCCGCCTGGCGGTCAGAAGGATGCTTACTACGCCCTCCATCACATGCGGGCGATCGTACGGGACCATAATCACCTTCTACTACCAAATAATCTCAAAGATTGGGCCGCAAGCTTGGCGGCAATCCAGGACGCGGACATCCGACAAGAATTCTTTCGCATCCAGTCGGAGTTTGCAGAAATCATCCATCAAGATGTCCTTCGTACCTCGGGGCAGTTCTACCTCAAATTTCAACCGTCCAACAGTGAGATAGACACAACGCTACAAATGCAGGCTGACAACACCCGCGACTTCATGACCATCACGACAGACGGCGGCTTCATCCACGCTCCGGTCCCATGAGTCGAGTCAAAAGTAGTGATGCTATGTGTAGTTCTGAAACATTGATTAGCTCATGTTGTAATTAAACTTTAATGAACTTGTATGTCTCTTTGGTTTGGACAGTCGTTCAACTTAGATGTAATCGATGCTATTTATTAGTAGGACCATGAATCGTGCTATTAATGTCTTGCTTTTCTCTTCCGATCCTTTTGTTGCATACTTATATATTGCTTATGTATTGTCTGTTGTTTGGCTAGTGCATAGAGATGCCGTCGTATGTCGTGTACAAGGGTAAGGTTCCCAGAGTCTACGACGACTGGGAGGAGTGTCGGAGAGAGGTTCACCATTTCAGCGGTAACAGTTACAAAGGGTACACCACTAGGGCAGAGGCGGAATCTAGATACGCGCGCTATCTAGCGGGAGAGAGGAGGGAGCGTTGGAGGAACCGGATGAAGACCAGTTTCATCGCGATGATGCTCATCGTGATGACCGCAGCTCTCTTCTATGTGATGGTAGTTTAGATGATCGATATCGACTTGTAATGTGAAGACAAACTCGCTACTCGCGGTCTCGAGACTTGTAATGTTCTATCTTTGTTCGGTCTTTTGAATTCGGAGACTAATATGATGAATTGTATTTGGGGACTAATCTTCTATTGTATTCGATGAATCTGCTGTTGCTGTGTGGTGCTGCTTATATTCTATCCAATAATATATTTTGTAATCTGTGCAAAAATCAGAAAAGAAAAAAATCCCTAATATACATACTAATGGCGCATCACCCCAATGTGCGCCATTAGTATGCCAAAGGATACTAATGGTGCATCACACCGCAGTGCGCCATTAGTATGCCAAAGGATACTAATGGCGCATCACCCCGCAGTGCGCCATTAGTATGCCAAAGGATACTAATGGCGCATCACCCCGCGGTGCGCCATTAGTATGGCTAGGCACATGGGTAAATATGGCCCCCTAGGAGGCATACTAATGGCGCACCGTGGCCTATACTAATGGCGCACTGCCTGGTGCGCCATTAGTATACCAGATACTAATGGGGCACCAGTGGTGCGCCATTAGTAAAAAATACTAGTGGCGTGGTACTAGTGGCGCACCAGTAGTGCGCCATTAGTAGGCAAAACTGGTGCGCCACTATTAGGCCTTTTCCTAGTAGTGTCCAATTGAATCATCGGTCCAGAAAATATAAGCTCATCTCCATTCATCCTCTATTGGGTCCAATGGTTGGGTGGGATAACAGAGATAGAGAGGGATACACACAATACAAACAAAGTTTTTGAAAGACATATTTTATTTGTGGCTGTTGGAAAAACATCAAACAAATCACAGCTCACAATCGTCGCATCTAACGTAGGTATATAACAGGGGTTTGGTCTTTTAAAGGTCAATAAATCTTCAGAGTCGCCAAACTCTTCAAGTCTTGTTCATGTCTCCGATGGCTTCTTCCGATCATGCTTGTCATTCTCAAGTTCTTTTGCCAGATCATCTCTGTTGACGCGAAGTCTCTCATGACATCCTTTAATATTTTCGAGCTGCGTTCCAAACTTCTGGGTTTCAACCTCCTTGGCATGAACCATGATCCTACTGTCCTTCAGTTCCTGACGAATCTCCGGTATCTCGAGGTTTTTCTCCTCCAGCTTGGCTACTTTCAGCTTCTAGGTCCCGTGTTCTGCACGAACTGCTTCCTTGTCAAAATACTGCTTCTTGTAGGTCCATCTAAACTTCTTGATGTAACACTCCAAATCCTGGTGATACACCGACTAAGGTTAAAACTTCATCTTGCTGATAGGTGCTCCATCGGCCTTCTACCATCCAATCCTTCCATGCATATGCATGCTTAACTCGGCACGGTGTCAATAGCATAAGCGGGCGATAACATCATGGATAGCCGTGTTTCTGCTCTTGTCATGTCCATGAGCTATTTCTCCATAGCTGATATCTCCTGCCTGAGGGTTTTCTTGACAAAACTTTGAATTCTAATGCTCCATGTTCCGGTCTTTCTCCGATACACCTTGATCTCAGGTATTGACAGCTTCCATAGTCTGCCAAGTTCCATAAGGGTAGCCTTCCTAAGTCATACAAATCTGGGAATTCTTCAGAGCCTTCAAATTCTCCCAGTCTTCGGAGTCTTCAACCGTTGTAGTTTCCATTATCATAATGCACGGTAAAATCCTCTTCATTCCGAAGTGGTCTTAGTTGTCTGATATCTTGTACTTCTCCAAGTGGTCTCATCCGTCGAATCTTCGAGTGGTCAAAAGGGAAAAAGGGTATGGTCTCACTAAAAGGGAATATTTGAATAAGCTCGGAAGAGAAGAGAGGTAAAAGATCTTTTTGAAAATGAAAGTTTTAGAGAAAATCCTTCCTATGGGCTTGCCAGTTTCTAGGGTCACGTCCTACAGTCAACATGTGCTCTGATACCATCTTGTAGCGACCCGACCTCAGACGGTCAAGTCTCTGTGCTTAAGTGTCATCCCTGGATCGGTATGCTGACACACACAGTACTCGAGGATTTATAACAGAGGTAAATCACATGTATAAAGTAACGTAAATACTATTACCTCAATCCAAATAACGGAAGTAACAACAAGGTTGTGGATTCCCATCAACACCAACGGCAAAGTTGAGTGTAGAAACCGTAACCCGAACGTATCACTTACTCGTCGTAAGAATCCTGCAACATGAGACGTTGCAGCCACAAAGGGTCAGTGCATTGAATGTACTGGCAAATTCACACCATAGGATAATGATGAATAATAACTATCACTACATGCATATATGGCTGGTGGAAAAGCTCTATGGTTATAAGGTTTTTGCGAAAAGCCAAATTTTCCCTACTGCAAAGGAATATATTTTATTTAACTACAAAGTTTGTTGAAAACATTGAGAAGGTAAACCCCCTCTCAATCCCAATTGAAAGTAATCATTAACAACCCAACAAATTATTTAAATAACATGGTGAGATCAATATGATAATCCAAGAACCAGATACTCCAGAATGTCCATAATGGGGGACACGGCTAACCATGATTAGTTTGTACACTCTGCAGAGGTTTGTGCACTTTTCCCCACTAGACGCGATCTCCTCCATTGGATTTCTCGTACTACATGGTGTTTGAGAAACGGATGACTGAGACACAGTCTTTCAGAAGCGTTAGCACCTTACGATGGGTAGACCGGTACACCTACATCCCCTACATATGCTAGTCTACCACTTTAAGAGTTCACACGACTTAATCAACTATGCTAGAGCCCATAATAGCTTGTGGCTGCACACGGAAGTTTCAAGCATGAATAATCTTATGATCCCTTTGAGCCTGGGTGGCAGTCCATAGGAGAATCACACGGTACCCCGGGATTTCCAAAAATACAGGCAATCACTGGAAGTCCCCAGGTGCCTCAATCCACCCAGATGTGTATTTAAGTTGCCACCTTAAGTTGAACCATTAATTAACAATCTCACATCTGTCATGAATACACTCAAACCCAATCCACGTCTACGAGCATAGCATAGCAATATAAGCATAACGTAGAAGTAACTCCCAAGGTTTGATTGCAGGTCAATAGGTTCCTACCTCATCAACTACTTCCCAATACCCACATGCTATCAAGTCCTAACCATGCAATGTTTGAGGGTGAAACTAATGCATAAAAACTGGGTATGAAAGGGATATGATCAAAGTGTGAACTTGCCTGCAATGTTGATGAAGATGATTCGCACTCAACACTCTTGATAGTTCTACTCGTCACACTCCGGTCAATCTATCGTAAGCGAGCAATAGTAAGCACACATAAGCACTCACTCAAAAGATCAGAAAGATCGAAGAAGACGATTCGGAAAATATCAAAACCAAACAAATAACTCTTGCAACATAAAACAATTTCTAATAGTACCAAAATTATGTGAATTTGGACTTATGAAAAGTTTAGGTCAAGAGCTTCGATTAGCAAAAAGAATCAACTCAAACGGAGCTACGAAACTCAAGTTACGATCAAAAGAAGATTCAAATTCAAATCTATTTGAAATCATATTCTAAATTTTCCAAAACATGTTCAAGTTGTTTTAGTGGATAGAGGAGATCATAATGAAGAAGTGGGCGTTGGTTTCGTTGAATTTGGATAAACGGGTAAAAAGATGTGGTCGTTTGAAACAGAAGGACTAATCTGTAAAAGAATTACTACAAATAGGTCCCTGGACAGAAAATAAAAAGAAAAGGGAAATTCCATTGAGCGAATGCTCGCTAACAGAACCTAAAGAACGGAAACTGTTCGCCACAGAAGTCTAAACGACGAGCATTCGTTAAATAAACGAAACCTAAATAAAATCGATCTAAAAGAATAAAACCGAATACTAAAGAAAAACTGGGGAGGGGTTTATAGCGGTTATACCGGCTCGGGCTGTTCGGGGCGGTTTATGGCGAAAAACTGGCGGCGGCGGTTTCCGGCGATCTCCGGCGACGGCGGGTTGGGGCGGTGGCTGCGCGGCGCGGGAAGGCGGCGCGGGGCAGCGGAGCTAGCGGCGGTGGCGCGAGGCGAGAGGCGGCAGGGTGCGGTGCGGCGGAGAGCAGCTCACTTGCAGCGGCGGCGGCTGGAGCAAGCGGCGGCGGTTTGGATCGGGGCGGCGGCTCCGGCGAGGCTGCGGACTCCGGTGAGTCCGGCGAGATGCGGCTGCGGCAGTGGGGCAAAGCGCGGCGGTGGCGCAGGCGAGCGTCGGCGGTGGCGCAAGCAGGCGGCGGCGGCGGCAAAGTGCGGCGACGGCGGCGGCAGGCGATGCGGCAGCGGCGTGCAGCGAGGAGGAGAGGAGAGAGGGGCCGGGGCTATTTATGGAGGAGGGCGACCTTGGGAGGCGTGGAGGAGGGTGCAAGGGCAAAGGCGGCGGGGTGCGGTGTTCGCGACGGACACGGCGGCGGCGGCGGGAGTCCTGCTGGAGCTCGGGGACGCGCGGGCGTCGGGCTGGGCCGTGGCCTAGCCGGTTGGCTGGGCCGGCCCAGTTCGGCGAAAAGGTTTTTTTTCCAGCAAAACAAAAATAAACGCAAAATAAATAAAAATTTTACATAGGCATATAATATATCAAAATTTTCAGAAAAAGATTATCTACAACGTGAACATTTTTGTAGCGCCAAATAAAATCCACAAAAATTCGAATAAAGCAAAGAGTGCTACTGTTGCAATAAAACCTCATAAAAATCATTTTAGAAATACCAAAATGAATTCAAATTTATTTATCTCCAATTTTCTGATGTAGGGAATCATGTTACCCTATTTTCCATATATTTTATTTTTGGAGAAAAATAATTCGAATGAAACTTATATAACTCCAAATTGAAAATAAATTCAAAAAGGACTTTAAATTTGATCTTTGAAACTCCCAACTCATATTTCATAATTTTGAAGAAGTTATTTTATCTTCTCTCGTGAAAATCATTGAGTTGCATAAAGTTTCTGAATTGGAAAATATTTCCAAATGGAATTCAAATATTTTTCAAACACCCTTTTCATTTATTTAAATGGAAGAAGTCATGTCATCTTCACTAAAGGGTTTTGTATTTGAATAGAATTTGAATTTACGAAGATCTTAAATGCAAAATGAAAGTTTGGGAAAGTCCTTTTATTCCCTCTCATTTAACTTTCAAAAGTTTCTAATTTCACTCACTTTCAGTCAATCAATCAATCAATCAATCAATCAATCAATCAAACAATCAATCAAATCTATCTATTTATTATAACATTCCAAAATTTAGAATTTTGGGATGTTACACATAAGGCCGAGCCTTCCACCCTTTACCAAGTATATAGATGCATTAATTAAATAAGAGATATTGTGATATCCCAACATATCCATGTTCCAACATGGAACAAACTTCATCTTCACCTGCAACTAGCAACGCTATAAGAGGGGCTGAGCAAAGCGGTAACATAGACAAACAACGGTTTGCTGGGAAGGTGGGTTAGAGGCTTGACATGGCAATATGGGAGGCATGATACAACAAGTGGTAGGTAGCACGACATAGCGATAGAGCGAACAACTAGCAAGCAAAGGTAGAAGTGATTTCGAGGGTATGGTCATCTTGCCCGAGATCCCGCAAGGAAGAAGAACGAGTCCATGAAGAAGACAAACGGACGTAGTCGAACGAATCCTCACAATCGCAACGTTACCGGAACTATCAAGGAGAAGCGCAACCAGAAAGAAGCAACCAACATAGTAAACAATCATCACATAAACATGGCATGATGCACAATCAAGTATGATGCATGTCCGATTTAATGAGCATGGCATGGCAAAGTGCAACAAACAACACTACAAATTAAGTGGAGCTCAATATGCAACGAGGTGCATATTGATGAGACACCACATCAACTATTTAGGTCTCTCTCGGTTATGTAACCAACAATATTAAATTTTATTAAACATGGCAAGGGTGAAGCATAAGTAAACTAACTATTTAGGCAAGTTTAAATGAGGCCGGAACAACAAACAACAATTCCGGAAAATCCCCATATGCATATTTTGAATTTGCTACTGTTCTGCCCTAAACACAATTTTAATGTTGTTAAACAGCAAAATAATGTGCACCATGTTAAACTAGGCATTTTTCTACCCCATTTACATATAAAGTTTATTAAATTTGGAGCTACTGTTATTTAGTTACGAAACAAAACATTTAGCATGTGATTTATGCAAAATAAATGTAAACAACAACTTAAACATTTTAAACATGGATGAGAGCAGCATATTATGAAACTAGATGAAATTCTCAGCATTTTACATATATAAATTATTTACATATGATGCATGGTTAATTAGTTATTAGATGCATGAACACTAGGGGTTTTTCTATAAAACTGCACTCTCTGGATAAATGAACAAATTCGCAGACGCTGAAAAAAACACGCGGGCCAAAATAGAGCTACAGGCTGAAACAGGGGCACGGGCGCTGGGGGGTTTCTCACCATGGGCCATGGCCCAGTTCGGAGGTGAGGTGAGGCCGGCAGGGGGGGCAGATGCAGGCCGGGGCGAGGCCGGCCCAGGCGAAGTCAACACGCCTGGTTCCTTTGATGCAGGGAAGCAGGGGATCAAGATCGTGCTCGACAGAAGACAGCGACGGCGCAGGGACGCGGTCAATGCAGGCGGTCGAGGCAGAGGCGATGCAGGTGTGGGAACACCGGATCCAGGTAGCGGCGCGCCAGGCAAGAACTTGGCGATGACGGCTCCTTGCTGCAGCAGCTACAGGGAGAGAGAGATGTGAGCTGAGAGAGAGAGAAGGAGAGGAAAAAGGGAAGGGCGGAGGGGAGCAGAGGGGTGGCCTGGTAGTCAAGGTCGTCGGCAGTAGGTCGAGCTGGAGGAGCTCGGGGCCTCAGGTGCGGGAGCAGAGGAGGCCGAGGCGCCATGGCAGGGGAATGGCAGCAGCGGCGGCATCCGGACGGGCTCGACGACCTGCTGGTCGCCGGCGGGAGCGCATTCTGACGAGGCTCGGGAGGTTACAGGAGGCAGAGGAACTCGCGATGCAGAGGACTTGGCTCGGGGTCGAGAGGAGACAAGGACGAGCGTTCCTGCTCGGGACGACGAGAAGGTTCGAGGCCCGCGCGAGGTTGAGCTCCAGGAGGTTCTCGGGCATGGGAGCTTCTTCTCCGATGGGGATGGACGGGAGAGGTGGCTCGGGAGGAGGGGATCGAGGGGAGCTCTAGTTGGCTGGGCATGCAGATCGAGGAGGAGAGGAGTGGCGGCTGCTGGATGGGGATGGAATGGTGGATGGGACAGGGGAGATACCGAAGGGGAAGAGGGGTGGTTGACTGGCGGCGGCGGCGATTGGCAGGCGAGGATCCCTAGAAAATAGGGTTTGGTCTAGAAATGCACCGGCTATATATAGTAGGTGGGGATTTGGGTAGGGGTTAATCTGATCCTTCTATCAAAATCAGACGGTCGGGAAAAATAGGCTAGGGAGTCCAATAAACGAAGATGTTTTATAGATGTTTGGGGATGATCCGGACCCAACGGTCATGACGTTGCGGTTCGGGTTCGGGACAATTTTCGGACACGCACGCGAGGGGATCTGAGAGAGGTCGACAAAGACAAAGGGGTTTGACCAAGGTCAACAGAGACGAAGCGAGAAGAGGCAACTACAAACGACTACAAGTTCTACGAAAACATGCGGATGCAATGCAACAAACAAATAAAACACACGGCGAAACTCAAAAAACATGGAAGGCTTCTGGAGCATCGGTCTCGGGGCGTTACAACAGACCACACTAGGGAACTCGTCGGTGATGAATTCATCAATCGCAAACGGCTGTACACTAGCAAGCATTTGCCCACAACACACACGGCTTATTCCATCACAAACAGGTCGGATGGATCAACTGTCTGCCACGTATCACACATTGTCAAAAAGTAATGTGGTAGACCTGGTTTAACATGTGTTAAAAAATAAAAACAAGGACCTCGAGGTTAAATTAACTCATGGGATGGGTCATATCAGTCATTTAATTTAACAGATATGACCCATCCCATCAATTAATTTAACATCAACACAACTTCCCATCCAGCCACCTATCTGATGGCTGCTCCAGCCTGAGCACACTTAACATGAGAGTTCTCTTACATGAGCTACTGGTGGAACAGCTAGTCCTTGCTGATATAGGATGCCTCTTCGCATCCGTATGGCGTATCCGGATGACCACCCGTCCCCCAATGGCCAATAGATGTTGTGTAGACAGAGCATATCACCCACGTCTTATTAGCAGCAACCGTTTGTGTTATTATCGGTCTTCGCACACATTTTTGATTACATACCTATTTGCCGCGTATCACACACATCTTGTTATATTGAACCGTTTCTGTTCTCTTTTCTCAACGCAAAAGTTCATTCGAGTGAACCGCATGCCGTATATCGCACACACCTTGATTTGGCTGACCGTTTCTTTTGTGTTGCCTAATCACAAACAGTTCATCTGAGTGAAGCGTATGCTGCATATCGCACACACCTTCATCTGGCAGCCCGTTTCTTTTGTTCCTCCTCATCACAAACAGTTAATTTAACTGAACCGTATGCCCTGGATCACACACGCAACCAAAATCTGAACTGTGTTTAATGCATCCGTCATCGCAAATGTTTTGCACCTTTTTTGACGGTTTTTTACATCACCGTTGTGATTATTGCATCGCACACAGTTTTGTCGAAGGGTCTCTGATCGTAGTGTCGCGTTAGCAGCATCCTGCAATAGTGTTTGGAGAGAAAAATCAGGGAGAAAG
Source organism: Aegilops tauschii subsp. strangulata (assembly GCF_002575655.3). Taxonomy (NCBI): domain Eukaryota; kingdom Viridiplantae; phylum Streptophyta; class Magnoliopsida; order Poales; family Poaceae; genus Aegilops; species Aegilops tauschii. Next base: position 60,047,227 of record NC_053039.3, on the reverse strand, counting down.
AATTATCATGTTTCACGAGACGGAGCCGCCGCCACCTCCTGTTCTTCATTGGGAGGCCAGATCTGGAGTCCGTTTGGGGCTCCAGAGATGGGGATCTTCGATCTTCGTCATCGCCAATTCCATGATGCTCCCAACTGGGAGTGAGTAATTCCTTCATAGGCTCGCTGGTCGGTGAGGAGTTGGATGAGATTCATCATGTAATCGAGTTAGTTTTGTTAGGGCTTGATCCCTAGTATCCATTATTTTCTGAGATTGATGTTGCTATGCCTTTGTCATGCTTAATGCTCGTCACTTTGGGTCCGGGTGCCATGATTTCAGATCTGAACCGTTTATGTTATCACCATTATATCTATGTTCTAGATCCGATCTTGCAAGTTATAGTCGCCTACTACGTGTTATGATCCGGCAAACCCGGAGTGACAGAAGTCGGGACACTTCCCGGTGATGAACGTAGTTTGAGGAGTTCATGTATTCACCATGTGTTAATGCTTTGTTCTGGTTCTCTATTAAAAGGAGGCCTTAACATCCCTTAGTTTCTATTAAAATGATCCTCAGTTTGCTACTTCACCTATCTTTGTTACTGATAAGGATTATGAATTCTCTGTTGATCCTGAGTTAATTACTTTGGTTGAATATGATCCTTTCCATGGTTATGAAACTGAAACTGTTGTGGCGCATCTTACTAAGTTGAATGACATAGCCACCCTTTTTGCTCATGATGAGAAGATTCGCTATTATTTTATTCTCAAATTATTTCCGTTCTCATTAAAGGGTGATGCTAAGGCTTGGTATAATACTCTTGCTCCTGGTTGTGTGCGTAGTCCCCATGATATGATTTATTACTTCTCTGAAAAATATTTTCCTGCTCATAAGAAACAAGCTGCCTTACGGGAAATATTTAACTTTGCGCAAATTGAAGAAGAGAGTCTCCCACAAGCTTGGGGGAGGCTTCTCCAATTGCTTAGTGCTTTGCCTGATCATCCTCTAAAGAAAAATGAAATACCTGATATCTTCTATAATGGACTAACCGATGCTTCTAGGGATTTCCTAGATAGTTGTGATGGTTGTGTTTTCAGGGAACGAACTATTGGAGAAGCTGAGGAATTATTAAATAACATATTGAAAAATTATGATGATTGGACTCTTCCTAAACCACCACCTAAACCTACTCCAAAGAAGAGGGGTATATTATATCTTTGTCCTGAAGATATGCAAGAGGCAAAGAAATCTATGAAGGAAAACGGTATTAAAGCAGAGGATGTTAAAACTTAATCACATATCAAAGAAATACATGGGCTTGAAACACCACCACCACCTAAGGTGGCAGAGTTAATTTTTTTACTAAAGTTCGATGAAGGTTATATTCCTTATAATAAACACCCTAGTCAATGTCTTTATGAGTTTGATAATTACATTAGAAAGCAAGATCACTTCAATGCAAATATTATGAAACAATTGAAATACAATTCTGATGTGATTGCTTGCTTGAGTGACTTGTTATTTAGAATTTCAAATGATGTCAGAGGTGTGGGAAAACATGCATCTATGGTTCAAACTCAATTAGAACAAGTTGCTAAATCTCAAAGAGAATTGCTTGATGAAATGAACAATAATATCAATGACTTTGTTGTTAGAGTAGCAACTACAAGAGGTAAAATGACTCAGGAACCACTTTATCCTGAGGGTCACCCTAAGAGAATTGAACAAGACAATCAAAGACTTAACAATGACTCACCTAGTCCTTCTAAAAGGGAAAAGAAGAAGAAAAATGATAGGACTTTGCATGCCTCTAGTGAACCTGAAGTAGAAAAACCTCCTGATAATGACAATGAAGTCTCTATCTCTGATGCTGAAACTCAATCTGGTAATGAACAGTCACCTTCTGATAATGAAAAATATAATGATGAGGTTCATGAAGACACTCAAACAAATGATAAAGAACCAGACAATGATGTTGAAATAGAACCAGCTGTTGATCTTGATAACCCACAACCCAAGAATAAAAGATATGATAAAAGAGACTTTGTTGCTAGAAAACATGGTAAGGAAAGAGAACCATGGGTTCAAAAACCTATGCCCTTTCCACCTAAATCAACTAAGAAGAAAGATGATGAAGAATTTGAACGCTTTGTTGAAATGTTGAGGCCAGTCTTTTTGCGTACTCGCTTGATTGATATCTTAAAAATGCCTCCTTATGCAAAATACATGAAAGACATCATCACCAACAAGAGAAAAATACCGGAAGATGAAATCTCCACCATGCTTGCTAATTATACTTTTAAGGGTGGAGTACCAAAAAAACTTGGAGATCCGGGAATCCCAACTATACCTTGCTCCATCAAAAGAAATTATGTGAAAACTGCTTTATGTGGTTTAGGAGCTGGTGTTAGTGTTATGCCTTTATCTTTATATAAAAGACTTGATTTGAATAAACTCACACGTACTGAAATATCTTTGCAAATGGCTGACAAATCAACTGCCATACCTATCGGTATTTGTGAGGATGTGCCCGTTGTTGTTGCTAATGTTTCTATCTTAACTGACTTTGTTATACTTGAGATGCCCGAGGACGACAACATGTCGATTATCCTTGGTAGACCCTTCTTGAATATTGCAGGGGCTGTTATTGATTGCAATAAAAGCAAGGTCACTTTTCTTATCAATGGTAATGAGCATAAGGTGCACTTTCCGAAGAAACAATTCCAAGTGAATGGTATTAATGTTATTGGAAAATCTCCGACAATCACTATTGGAAGTTTTCAACTACCTCTACCTAGTGCCAAAAATAAATATGAAATGCTTATTGTTGGGGACATTCATATCCCCATTGAGGTAACTTAGTGTTTTATGGAAGTTCTTCGGTTTCATACTAATCGGAAGTGGTTGTCAATAAGACTTGATCAACCTTATTAATGAATCATTTTTTAGAGGTATGAAGTTGATGAATTTAGTGAGCACTACCTTCTGCCCCTATCTTTTGTTTTCTGTTTTTCTTAGTCAAATAAAATAAAATGCCATGTCTTGCCTGCTTTATGAGTTTCTAGTGCAATAAAAAATGACCAAAAAATAAAAGTTCTCAGAATGCTCTGAAAATTTAATACGATTTTTTCTGAATATTTAAGAATTTTTGGTGCGAATAACTTCTGAGGGACGTGCTCCAGGTGGGCACAACCCATCTGGGCGCGCCCTGGTGGGTTGTGTTCCCCACGTGGCCCCCTCACTTATCGCTTCATCCCATATCACCACCTACCTCCAACAAAAAAATCACCATTTCTCTCTCTCTCTCTCTCTCGTTTTCTTGCTCTCAAACCCGCGAATTTCGATCTCTTTGCTCGAAGCTCCGTTTCCGAAACTGTTTCGGGGAATTGTTGCTTGGTACGTATGTGACTCCTCCGCTGGTCCAATTAGTTTTTGCTTTAGTAGTTTATATTTTGAATAATTAGTTACTCTTGGTGCTGCTGTAGATGAGCTTGCATGTTGAATTCTTAGAGTTCTAAGTAGTTTGAATGCTTGTTATGGCCTCTATGCATCCCTATGAGTAGTCAATATCAATCTTGTGAAGTTTTGTTGACAAATTTTAGTGAACTAAACTTTTTTAGAAAATTGTACGCAAATATTGTGAACCTTTTCGGAAGGAGTTCTTCGAGGAGGAGGTCCTTGGAGGCATCTTCTAGTAGCAGCTCCGTTCATCGGTCTTATGTTGAACCAAGTGAAAATTCCATACGAGATGCCGCCACCAAATCATGTTTATGGCCATGCAACGATTATATGGTGCATGTGGGCATTAAAGAAGAATTTGAGCAATATGTTCACAATGCCAAGCTCGGTCCCTACATTGCAGATAAGTGCAACCAACACCTCAACCTCACTGAATCATTTACCAAAGAATTTAAATTCCATCCTCGTGAATCTAGAGTATCTTTTAAACTATATGACAATTCATTTACTATACCTTTGGAGACATTTTCTAATCAATGCGAAATTCCATTTTGGCCTTTGCTATGGTGATACTAGAGGAGTGACTCAAGGTAGAATAAAGAGCATTCATTTTCCCTCAATCCAATACTTTGCACTATTTAATGGAAAATGCATTGTATGAAAACAAGATTGTAGTACACTTTGTGCCTTATCCGCACCGCTCTCACCGGTGACAAAAGTTATAACCTTGGAGCGATAGTGGCACGTAGATTGCAACACAACACTGGTAGTGGATACTTTTATGGTGGAATTTACGCCACACACTTAGCAAGAGAGCTGGGTGTTTCACCTTGGCCTTATGACCCCATCTTACCCACGCAGTACCTTGACATCGATGCTATGAAACGTCATAAGATCCTTAGTGGTGAACTCCATAATTTTAGTTATAACTTGTTGTTTAAAAAAATTTCTGTTGTGGACACCTTTTTGCCTGCACCTGCTCTCTTTGATGTTCATAGCAAGGGAAGATATTATGTTCTTGAGAGCGAGGCCCGAGCACATAACGCCTTAGTGAGCGATCACTCCAACCATTACGCATGCCACTGACGGATTACCAAGTTAGGCCAAAAGCCTAAGCTTGGGGGAGTATGTATTTCCACGGACATTACATTCATGTTCACACATTTCATTCCAGTTGTCGGTGTCCACACTTTTTCATTGTATTATCCATGTTAGATTTATTATCTCGCCTTCTTCTTGTGCGTTTGAAAAACTTTGAGAAAATACAAAAAATCATTTCCTGCTTCTTTTTGATTTTTCTCTCTAGTGTAGTTAGTTGTAGTATTTAAAAAGAAAACCCAAAAAGATTTCCTTGTTCTTCTTTGGCTTGTTGGGAGCTCTCTGATGTCTACTATGCAACTTTATTCTTGTGGACTCATGTTGGGCCTCCAAGCGCAGAGTTTTGTAGGATAGTAGCAATTTTCCCTCAAGTGGATGACCTAAGGTTTATCAATCTGTGAGAGGCGTAGGATCAAGATGGTCTCTCTCAAACAACCCTACAACCAAATACAAGAAATCTCTTGTGTCCCCAACACACCCAATACAATGGAAAATTGTATAGGTGCACTAGTTCGGCGAAGAGATGGTGATAAAAGTGTAATATTGATGGTAGAAATATATTTTTATAATCTGAATAAATAAAAACAGCAAGGTAGCAATCGATAAAAGTGAGCACAAACGGTATTGCAATGCTTGAAAACAAGGCCTAGGGTCCGTACTTTCGCTAGTGCAATCTCTCAGCAATGCTAATCTAATTGGATCATATAACCATCCCTCGACGTGCGATGAAGAATCACTCCAAAGTTCTTATCTAGTGGAGAACATAAGACGAAATTGTTTGTAGGGTACGAAACCACCTCAAAGCTATTCTTTCCGATCAATCTATCCTAGAGTTCGTACTAAAATAACACCAAGCTATTCTTTCCGATCGATCTAACCAAGAGTCTGTACTAAAATAACACCAAAGCAAATTCGGATTCATAATATTCAATCCAACACAAAAAACCTCATAGAGTGCCCCAAGATTTCTACCGGAGGAACAAAGACAAGAACGTGCATCAACCCCTATGCATAGATTACCCCAATGTCACCTCGGAATCAATGAGTTGAGTGCCAAAACATATATCAAGTGAATCAATATGATACCCCATTGTCACCACGGGTATTCATAGCAAGACATACATCAAGTGTTCTCAAATCCATAAAAGTATTCAATCCGATAAGAACGAACTCCCAAAGGGAAAACTCAATTCATCACAACAAGATAGAGAGGGGAAAACACCATATGATCCAACTATATTAACATAGCCCGCGATACATCAAGATTGTGACATCTCAAGAACACAAGAGAGATAGAGATTAAACACATAGCTACTAGTAAAAACCCTCAGCCCCGAGGGTGGACTACTCCCTCCTCATCACAGTGGCCGCCGGGATGATGAAGATGGCCACCGGTGATGATTTCCCCCTCCGGTGGAGTGCTGGAACGGGGTCTAGATCGGTTTTCGTGGATACAGAGGCTTGCGGCGGCGGAACTTCCGATCTATGGTTACCCCCAGGGTTTTTGGAATATTTTACAATTTATAGGGCGAAGAGGTGGTGCGGGAGGCCACCGAACTCAGCCCCGAGGGTGCACTACTCCCTCCTCATCACGGTGGTCGTCGGGATGATGAAGATGGCCACCGGTGATGATTTCCCCCTCCGGCGGAGTGCCAGAACAGGGTCTAGAATGGTTTTCATGGATACAGAGGCTTGCGGCGGCGGAACTTCCGATCTAGGGTTACCCCGAGGGTTTTTGGAATATTTGACAATTCATAGGGCGAAGAGGCGGTGCGGGAGGCCACCGAGGTGGGCACAACCCACCAGGGCGTGCCTGGGCCCCCAGGCGCGCCCAGGTGGGTTGTCCCCCCGTCAGGGCACCCCTCTAGTACTTCTCAGACCCATCCTGGGTGTTCTGGTCCATAAAAATTCTCCAAAAAGTTTCGTTGCGTTTGAACTCCGTTTGATATTGATTTCCTGCGAAGTAAAAAAACAAGCAAAAAACAGCAACTGGCACTGGGCAGCATGTTAATAGCTTACTCCCAAAAAGTGATATAAAGTTGCTATAAAATGATTGTAAAACATCCAATAATGATTATATAATAGCATGGAACAATAAAAAAATTATAGATACGTTGGAGACGTATCACTCTCCCGTGTAAATAGTTTTTCTCGTTTTTGTTTTTCCTTTTTATTTATTCATTCGAGAAAAACCAAAAAATCCAAAAATATTTCAGTTTGTTTCTCTGAATTTCTTTTCTTTTTATTGAGTCATACCGAGGAGAAGACCACGATGAAAATGTTGAGTGGCTCTCCTAAGCATTATTGTTGATCTAACAGAGAGCCCATATTACCTTGTCTTCTTCTTTTGAATAAAATATTTGCAGATTCCAGCTTAGTCCACGACACTCTTGCACTATTATTATTTTCATATCATTCGGTCATGCAAGTGAAAGGCAATAATGATGATATTTGATGAACTGGTTGTGGCAAAGAGAAATGGGTATGAATTCAACTTGTTCTGTTTTTGTAAATATGTTTAACCTAGTATCCATGATTCAGCCTATTATGATCAAAAATGTTTGCAATGACAATTAGAGATTATAGTTTCTCATGCCATGCTTAAATAGCTAGGAGTGGATAATGATTTATCTTGGATTTCAACATTGCGTTAAAATGATTGTGATGTAGTATGATGATATGGTATCCTCCTCTGAATGTTCGAGTGGCTTGACTTGGCACATGTTCATGCATCTAGTTGAATCAAAACCAACATAGCCTCTATGATATTTATGTTCATGGTGTTCATATCCTACTCATGCTAGTATCCAATGTTACTTATGCATAATGCATGTTCATGACCGTTTTTGCTCTCTAGCTGGCCGCTTCTCAACCTATTTGCTAGCCTTCGCCTGTACTAAGTGGGAATTATGCTTGTGCATCAAAACCATGAAACCCAAGTTGTTCCAGATGAGTCCACCATACCTACGTATATGCGGTATTACCTTGCCATCCTAAGTAAATTTGCATGTGCCATCTCTAAAAACTTCAAACAAATATACTTTTTTGTGTGTCTGGATTGTTCATAGAGCGACAGGAGGTAGTCAGTATCTTCCATGCTAAGTGGGTTATTCTCATGATGAGTGTTTATTCACTCGTCCTTGCATGAGAGGGGCGGTAATAGGGATTCCCAGTCCCGAACTCAAATTGCAAATTATTAAACAAAACTCCCCCGGGACTATTGTTGGTATGGACAGCACCCGTTGTTTCGGACAAGCCGTGGAGTGTGATTGTTGGTGGAGGGGGAGTAAGCCTTTACTTTTATCGCTTGGGAACCGCCACTAATGTGTTTAGCATGGAAGATACCGATAACTAATGGTCGCGAAGTAAACAAGAAGGGTGCATTTCTCAAAATTTCATTTACCTCTGTTTTAAAAAACTTGAGCTCTGGCACCTCTGCAAATCACTGCTTCCCTCTATGAAGGGACTATCTATTTACTTTTATGTTGTGTCATCACCTTCTCAAATAAGCGCCAGAACCTGAGAGCACTATTGTCATCCTCATGCATTGTGTATAGCTAATGTTGGGTGCATCATGACTGGATATTTTCTACCATGAATTACAATGTTTAATCACTGCTTGAACTTTGGGGGTGCTCTGCATTTATGTTTTGCGGTCTCAGAAAGGGCTAGCGAGATACCACTATTTTCATATTATATCATGGTTGTTTTGACGAAGTGTTGTTGTTTGAGATATCTTATTACTGCTCGCTACTTGATTATGCCATTGATATGAGTTAATATAATTTTTAAGAGTTATTGTTGACATGGTTAGTTATAATCTTGGCTGAAAACCTGGGTGCTATTTAAGCTTATTTATGTAAACAAGAGCAAAAGAGTTCATAAAAGTTTTTCTTTTTCACTTTCAGTTTATCAACTGAATTGCTTGAGGACAAGCAAAGGTTTAAGCTTGGGGGAGTTGATACGTCTCCAACGTATCTACTTTTCCTAATGCTTTTCATCTTGTTTTGGACTCTAATTTGCATGATTTGAGTGAAACTAACCCGAACTGACGTTGTTCTCAGCAGAACTACCATGGTGTTGTTTTTGTGCAGAAATAAAAGTTCTCGGATTGGAACGGAACTTTGCAAGGATTTTTTATTCAATAAATAAGAATTTCTGTAGCCAAGAACCACCGGAGGGGGGCACCTGGGTGGGCACAACCCACCAGCCCCCTCCAGGCACACCCAAGTGGGTTGTCCCCACCTGGTGGCCCCGCAGACCTCAACCCTTATACTATAAAATCACATACTTGGAGAAAAAAATTAGGGAGAAAGAATTATCGCGTTTCACGAGACGGAGCCGCCGCCACCTCCTGTTCTTCATCGGGAGGCCAAATCTGGAGTCCGTTTGGGGCTTCGGAGAGGGGGGTCTTCGATCTTCGTCATCACCAACCCTTCTCCATCGCCAATTCCATGATCCTGCCCACCGGGAGTGAGTAATTCCTTCGTAGGCTCGCTGGTCAGTGAGGAGTTGGATGAGATCCATCATGTAATCTAGTTAGTTTTGTTAGGGCTTGATCCCTAGTATCCATTATGTTCTGAGATTGATGTTGATATGACTTTGCCATGCTTAATGCTTGTCACTTTGGGCCCGGGTGCCATGATTTCAGATCTGAACCGTTTATGTTATCACCATTATATCTATGTTCTAGATCCAATCTTGCAAGTTATAGTCACCTACTATATGTTATGATCCGGCAAACCCGGAGTGACAGAAGTCAGGACACTTCCCGGTGATGAACGTAGTTTGAGGAGTTCATGTATTCACCGTGTGTTAATGCTTTGTTCATGTTCTCTATTAAAAGGAGGCCTTAATATCCCTTAGTTTCGAATAGGACCCCACTGCCACGGGTGGGTAGGACAAAAGATGTCATGCAAGTTCTTTCCATAAGCACGTATGACTATTTACAGAATACATGCCTACATTATATTTATGAACTGGAGCTAGTGCCGTATCGCCCTAGGTTATGACTATTATATGATGAATATCATCCAACAAATTCACCGATCCAATGCCTACGGATTTCTCTCATATTGTTCTTGCTAAGTTACCACTGTTACTGTTACTATTCCTGTTGCTACTACTATCAAAACTATCATACTACTTTGCTACTGATCACTTTGCTACAGATAATTAATCTCCAGGTGTGGTTGAATTGACAACTCAGCTGCTAATACTTGCAAATATTCTTTGGCTCCCCTTGTGTCGAATCAATAAATTTGGGTTGAATACTCTACCCTCGAAAACTGTTGCGATCCCATACACTTGTGGGTTATCACAGCCCGTCCTCCGTCTCTGGCGTGCTCGGCGGGGCTTCGTCTGTGGCTGAGCTTGATGCCCTCAGGGTACCTGTCACACCGGCCCTCTTCAATATATGTATAATCTCCCATTTTCGTTGCCTTTCGGATGTCTAACATCGCAGACATGTCTTTGCAGGCCAACGTAACCCCATGCACCATACTATACACCATCAGCGGCCAGAAGGTGGACGTGGGAAAGGCGACGTAGTGAAGCCAAAGGTAGAATTGTTCCACAGCCGGCCGATCCCCCCTGACATCTTCAAGGTTTCCATGGCCAGTGTCAAACCGGGCCACAAGAGTTTGGCTCCTCCGGTAGCACTAGGGGGAGATGACGACGAGACCACGCGGCGGCTTGGCGATTGCAAGAGTTGGGTCCTGTTGTGGCCGAAGAGTCTGCTTCATCTGGAAGCGGCCGGGAGCACACCCACGACCATGCAGCCTCAGCAAGGTATGAACACCAACACCCCACATACCCAATTAGCGTCGCCTGTCGTGTTGGGTGATAGCGGATACACTACAAAAAATACACTTCCGTGATGATACGTGTTTGTCATAGTAGGTTGCGCTTTTTGTCATGCATGTACATCCATGACGATTTTATGACAGAATCAAGATAGTCATACCTGTGCTGTCGTAGAAGTGTTCCATGACATTACCAAAATTATCATCACGGAAGTGTGCACTTGCATGACGATAAATCGCGCGTCACAGAAGTGCTTTCGTCAAGGTGACCGACACGTGGCATCCACCGTAACGGAACCCCGTTAAGCTATCGGGTCGGGTTGGATCTGATAACCCGTTAACAGCCCCGACCAATGGGGATTTTCCACGTGTAAAATCATCATTGGCTGGAGGAAACACGTGTCGGCTCATCGTTGGGACAGATGTCATCCACTCATTGGACAGAAGGCGCCTATGATACATCGACATGTGGCATGGCCCAACAGAGGCCCATTCCTGTGAAAAGGCCGGCCCATTTGACTTGGTCAAAAGGTGGCAGGCCGACCCATGGAAAGCCTGTTAACGGCATGTTCACCTATAGCCCATTTACAGCCCGCTAACCTAAGGCCCGTTACGCCCTATCCGAATTAGGCCCAGTAGCGTCATCTGGGCCATCCAATATGATTCCAGCCCATTTTCACTTCTGGCCCATGTATGGCCCATGACGTCTTTCCGCCCATATGAGGCCCTATGTAACTCTTGGCCTATTAACAGCCCGTGGTGAAACTGGCCCGTAATGAACAGTGTATCATTTTACACCCATTAACGGCCCGTGGTGAAACTGGCCCGTAATGAATAGTGTATCACTTTATACCCATTAACGGCCCGTTATTTCGTTGGGCCATTTCCAGCCCATGTTATCTTTCGGCCTTCTCAGAGCCCATTGATTCTTGGGCTCATTTCCAGCATTCGTTTACTTACGGCCCGTTACTGTCATTTTCTGCTTGTGGGCCAAATTCAGCCCATGGTTACAGTCGGCCCATTTGTGGTCCGTTAATACGTTGGGCCGTTTTCATAGCGTCATTAAATACGGCCTATTAACGATGGCCCATTATGGTCGGCCCATGAACGGACGATTCCAACTCTAGCCCGTTTACGGCCATAATGCAGTCTGTTTGGCCCATGTTTGGCCAATCGATCATACGGCCCGTATAAGGCCCATTGATGATACGGCCCGCAGAAGGCCCATTGTTTCTACGGCCCGTAGAAGGCCCATTGTTTCTACGGCCCGTAGAAGGCCCACTGTTTCTACGGCCAGTAGGAGGCCCAGTGTCACTACAGTAAATATTAGCCCATGGTTATTGTGGCCTAGTTTTAAAAAATAGGTTATTGCAGCCACTAGCTAACCGCGGAAAAAGAATTGCAATGACTACAAGCAAACAAATAAACAAGACAACAAGGAAATAAATAAGCAAGCAACTAACGCTAGGCTATCACGGCTATTACACATATTACATCCACTGGTCATCAAAGTTCGCCACCAGTGCAAATATAGGGAACAAAGCAGCATATCATATACATTGGTTGTCAAAGTTGGTGACCAGCGCAAATAAACGCCGCAGCAAAATAAATCCAGAACTGAAACCACGTCAGAAGATCTCAAGAAACAATATCATGGGTACCCATAATGCTGGCAAGATGCTTAGCAAGCTTATTAACTTTCTCTTGTTTGGCGCTTAAATCCTCCAGCGCTTGCTGTTGCACCAGAAAATATGCATCTGAATTCTGCAGGGACTTCCTTAGTCCTTCAGCTTCCTGTCGCAGCACATCTGATTGATGTCTTTCAACTTGAAGTTGAGACTCAAGAAGACGAACTGATTCAGGCAGCGAGTTCGAAGAGCTTGTGCCACCAGTAGTGGCCAGTAACTTGAACACTACATCAAGATAGGACTTTTGGATTCCCTCACTATCGTCAAGATAGTTTTTATCAGCTTTCTTGGAGACCAACAGGGATGTCTCACTATCTTGAACCTTATCTGCATTACTTCCTTTACCATTGGATAACGCGGTACTGTTCTCCAATATTTTGTCCGCATTCTAAAAGAGAAACAAGCAGACACATCACATGTTTACCATGTTGTATATGAAACTCATTTTGGTTAATGAGTTCAGTAGTAAAGTGTACAGGATACCAGCATGAAACAAACAGATATCTATGTACCATGGTCACTTTATGGTCTATATCATTCTAGTTTTTGTTGCCAAATCAAGATAGAGACACAGTTCAAATAATATTTGTTCAAGACAAAGCAGAATAGACAGAATATAAGTGTGGGTAACTATAGAGCAATAACAACACTTGTAATGTGCATGACATGAGAACATAACTGTTTATTCAATTGAAACTGAAATCAACATAGAGCAGGTTACAATAGCAAACCAGTTAAAGAAACAGGTTTAAAACATACCTGTTGCGCCATTGGAGTTTCAATTCCATCCTTAAAATTTGAAAATAGTTGGTATGAGTAAATACAGTAATGCAAGAGCAAAGGAGTATGAACCATAGCTACAGAACCTGACCTGAGAACAAATCTTCTTCTCCTTTAAGCGTTGAGTTGGGATTCGGAGTGGTGGTCCCCGTGCTTTGGGCACTGCAGTTCCCTTACTAACTGCTCGTGTTTGGGTGCTCTGTGGTGGAGACGGTGCTGTGTCAACTAGAACTGGGTTACTATCTGCCGGGGTTGTGGTTAGAAGGGGTGTAGCTGGTTCTCTGTCCAACTAGGTAGGGGTACAATCTGCGAGAGTCTGGGTTATGTGTGGTGGATCTGGTCCTTGGGCAAGTACAACCGTGGTTCTATCTGCATCAACTGGTAGCACTATCTTTTCTAAAGACCGTGTTGTTACTCCCTTAGATACTGCCATCACACTCTCCAAATCAAATGGCTGATAAACAAGAAAATTAATTGAAAGTATAGACATTGTATGATAGACAGGTGCAATGGATAGTGGGGAATAAAAGAGGGCATGAAATAATTCAGATTTATGTTGTCTAACCAAACAGGATAGCATGACACAATTTCACATATATGATGGCTAACTAAACAGGATAGCATGACACAATTTCACATTATGATGGCTAACTAAAAAATATGGAAAGACATAGTTCAAAATACGAGACTATGTAAACAGATGACATGACATAACTATATAATGTGTTTATTAAATAGGTTGGCAAGCCATAATTCACATACATTCACGGATAGAATGCCATAATTCAAAATATGATGACTGTAAACACTAAACAGGATGAGATGATATAACTATATGATGTCTTTATTAAATGGATTGCCATGCCATAATTCAGATAGATGATGTGTATGTACTATGTAAACATGATGGCATGATATAATTCAAATATATGATTTATATAGTAAGCAAGTAAGCAGATGGCAATCCATATATGATGTAAAAACTAAGCAATGCAAGACAACATGCATGACATGGGTAATATAACCCTGCCAAGTTTGAGCATAGACCTCAGGGGGGAAATAGGACTGGTCATCAGTCTCTGAATCCTCCTCTGAGGAGCTCTCTGTAACCAGCAAGATGTCTGCTTCAGCAGGTAGCATTGTCTGCTCTGAATACCTTGTTTTCACTCCAGATACTTCCATCACCGCTTCAAATGGCTGATGCACAGGAAGATTAGTTGAATATACAAACGTTGTCGACAAATGGAACACGTAATACAAAAAATGATAGCATGATATAATTCACATACATGATGATTGGCTAAACAGCATGGAATTGCATAATTCAGATATATAATGCCTTTGCAACAAGATAGCATTGTATAATTCACATATATAATGTCTTGCAACAAGATGGCAATGCATAATTCACATATATGGTAATTAGACACTGAACAGGTGGCATTCACACAAAGCATGTCTAAACTAATCAAATGACATAGCAATGCGAGACACCATACGCACGATATGAGCAACATAACCCTGCCAAGTTAGAGCATACACCTCGGGGGGGGATAGGACTGGTCATCTGTCTCTGAATCCTCCTCTGAGGAGCTATCCGTAACTAGCGAGATATGCGCTTAGTCAGATAGCATAGTCTGCTCTGAAGACCTTGTTTTCACTCCAGAATTTGCCATCACCGTGTCAAATGGCTGATGCACACGAAGAGCAGTTGAATGTACTAACATTGTTGACAAATGTAATATGTAACAAAAAAAAGGATGGCCTGATATAATTTACATATAAGATGACTGGCTAAGCAGGATGGCATTGCAAAATTCACATATATGATGCCTGGCTAAACAAGATGGCGTTGCATAATTCACATAAACGATGAATAAACTAAACAGATGGCATTCACACAAAGGATGTCTAAACTAAGCAGATGACATATTTGATGTATAAAGTAAGCAATGCAAGACACCATATGCATGATATAACCAACATCAGCATGCCAAGTTAGAGCGAAGACCTCAGGGGGTAAATAGGAGCTGTCTTCTCCTTCTGAATCGTTCTCAGAACAGATATCTTCCTCTCGATTACAATCCGAAATGCGTGGAGGGGGGCTGCCTTTGCGCCTACCATGGAGCGATGTCTGCATGAAATTTTATTGCCACGCAAGGCTCGTCTCTTTTGCTCTACATGTTCAGTTCCATTGTTTACAATAACTGTCATGCATAGGAATAAAACATAGTGAGATTATGTAAGGAGTGCATGCAGAAATCCAGAGTGACAGTAGCAACCTGTGGATAGACCCAAAACCAATAATAGCAGGAAGATAATGGCTTCAGTTAAAAAATACAGATAATGGCTTCTTTACTGTTTGTTTCCCACCCAAAATGAAACTCATAGTAGACACCGGAGATTAACCAGATAGTAGATAGATACTATTGATAGCGGCCCCGATATGTACCCCACAACCATTTAAAAACTCAAGTTTGACCATTAGTTTGGAGCTGACTCAGAGTCTAATCGGTGAACAGGACGATAAAGTAGCATGTAATATTAAGCGATGCATAACGTAAGCAGACACGAAAGAGTGCGACCTCTCTTGCGGACCCGTGTAGTCCTCGAGGTCATCTGCTCGGTTGATGATGGTAATGCAGTTTTCATGGCTGCCAGCGGCGGGGAAGAAGATCTGAGGCGGCGAAAGACAGTCTGGAGGCTGGATCCCTGCTGTGCTGGACCCTTCTCTCGTTGGAGCAGCTGAGCTGGGGTGGACGACGGCGCAGCAGGAGCGGGACAAACCACGCAAGGTTTTCTTTGACAACTATCTGTAAGAGAAGTAATTCTGTAAGGGCTCGTTTGAACTGGAGGATTCCGGAAATAGACAGGAATAGGATAGGAATGCATGTGCAAAACAGAGAATTTAAAAACACAGGATTTCTGCCAATCTAGGTGTTTGATTCACAACAATTGGAAGATCACAGGATGCAAAGAAGCATGGTGAGATTAAGTCAAACCACAAGAAAATGTACGGTTATAATGCTATTATGCTACTATCTCTTAGTCTTGTGCTTCATGAATAGGAATTTGAAAAGGAGGACAAGTGAAAATTAAAATTCCTACGTTTTTTCTTTGAAGGAGACACTAAAGGAACAAATCCGTGTGCTCAGTGGACAATATATATAACATGTAGAGTAAAAAAGAGATGCAACAAGTGTACAACCTCTTTGGCGAAGCCATGTCGATCTCAGCGTGATTGGGTTGGCCGGTGAGGATGCTCCGGCTGACTTTGCTGTCGGAGGAGGGGAAGAAGATCTTAGGCGTCTGGAGATGGAGCCCGAGGTACTGCTCCGCTGTGATGGAGGGTTTCGTCGTTGGAGCAGCTCCGGTGAGTTGTACGACGCCGAGGCTGAAGCAGGACAAGAGAGACAACGAACAACGTTAACCTGAGTGGAATTCTAATAGCATCTCCAATACATGACGTAAAATACATAACCACAAAGTGCTAGATGTAAAATACATCAGCCTCATCTCTGAACTTAACTGTCGAAACTGAACTTAACTGTCGAAACTGAAGTTTGCTGTCGAAACTGAATTTTGCTGTCGAAACTAAACGCACTAGCAAGGTGAGGCTACACGTCGGTCGACTGACTTTTTCATCTCTAGTCAGTGGATTTTGCAGCCGTTGGATACGAAATCAAGGGCCTGCGGTTCATCTTCAACCTCCACCCCCCTGAGCCGCCAGCCACCACCGGCCAAACAGTAGCCCCCCGCCGCCCGCGGCCGGCGGTGCGGCACCCCGCCCGCCCCAAAAACACTCCCCACCGCCGGTCCGCCGCCGCCCCAGCCATCCCTCTAGGCCCCCCGTGCCGAGCTTTTTCTCCGGTGATCCCCACGCCACCACCCCGCCAACGCCCCACCACCGCCGGCGACGACCGCCCCCATCCTGAACCCTAAGATAGATAGTGGGGTACCTCTTCGACGAGCCCCCCTCCCTGCTGCGGCTGGTTCTTCCTTCACCCCGGCGAGCCCCCCCCCCCTGAAAATCGACTGACCCAAAAGTCGATTCATTCGACTGAAGTGTGCTAAATCGAAGCAGCATCGCAAGCAAGAGCGAGAGCAGCAGCACGGGCAAGAGAAATAGCAAGAGCAGACCAAGCAGGGGACCGAGAGCAAGAGCAGCATCGCGAGTGAGAGCTAAAGCAGCAGCAGCTCCTACTGATGTGGACGTCGCCGCCGAGGGAGCGATACCGTGGAGGAAGTGGCCGGCGACGCCGCCGTGGATGGATCCGCGCCGTGTCGGCTCGGGACCGAGCCCCGGCAGCACCGTGAGATCGAATCTAGAAGAAAATGCGGCGATTAGTGTACAACCTCTTTGGTGGCGCCGATTAGGCCGCAGCTTCATCCGAGGAAACGGTGATGATGATGCTCTTCCAGTGGTGCAGGTGAAGACGGCGGTGTGGGAATGGAGCTGGCGCGAAAGACGAGGGGAACGTCGGGGCAGCTCCTTGGAGGTGGAGGACGGGGTGGCTAAACCGGCGAAACGATGAGATCGACGACGGATCCTCATCCGGTACGGTGGATGAGGGACGTCGAGGTGTTGATGTGGACGACGTCGTCGGGGAAGAGGCTCCGGTTGGGTGGCGGACGGAGCAGGGTGTGGGGTTTCGTCGCGGGTTTTCGCGGCCTCGGTGTACGAATGGGTGGGCGGATGGGATGGCAGTGGGGATCCATGGCTTAGAGACGCGCTTGTCTGAAATGTGGGGTAAGTTACGAAAGTACCCCCACCGATTTGAGGCGGTTCTTTCGGTTCAGGGGTACCACGGGCATTTCGCGTGTCGGGATTTCACAGGAGGTGGGAGTTTTCGCGCGCGTTGTAATTTCAGAATAGCAAGGCGCGGGTTGAGATGGAGGGAGTTGTCGGAGTACAACGAGACAAAGATATATCTTCAATATTTCGGGCTAACAAGGCGCGGGTTGAAATTTCTGGACAAGCCTAACATGTACTGTACCAAATCAATGCGCACTACAAATGTCATTCAATTTTGAATTCATGTTATGTTCAATTAAAATATTTCACTACGCGTATAATGCATGCAACCTACTACTCAAATGAACGTTTTAGTGCATTCCAAACGTATATACTACCACTTCAATATGAACTAAATTTGAATTCATTTCTCTATTTGAATAAGATCTACAGTAATGATTGTTGTGAAGTCAAAGCATTTGAATTCATTTCTCTGTTTTAATAAGATCTACAATCATCATTATTGTCAAGTTAAACCATCGTTTGTGTATTATCTTCACAGCACACCACATGATTAGTCTCGAGTTACATATGAACTATGTGTACTATATGAACTCGAACTAGATTTTTTGAATCCACTTTATTTTGATTTCAAATCACATTACATTTCTAGCTCTAGCTAGATCTTCATAATCTAAACCATGTCTCATATGTATAATGTGTTTATCACATTATGTATGGTGCCCCGCCCCCTACGCCTACAAGTATTTAGATGTGAGTTGCAAACACCACACATTACCACAAATTCAAATAAAATGTGAGAATGTTTGATATATAGTATTGTTTAGATCGTTCGATATTTAGTTGTAAGCTGCAAACGCCACACATTATCACAAATTCAAATAAAATGTGAGATTGTTTGATGTATAGTATGGTTAGATTGTTCGGCATTTAGCTATGAGTTGCAAACGCCATGCATTATCACATTATGGTATAACATGTGCACGGCACGTGTATCACCGCTATATTCATGCATGCAATGTTTAAAACACTATGATCTCCTATTCAAATATATGAATCCGCTTTCATACCAAATTATGATCTTTGTTAGTCTCTTACACCCACACAATCCCCTAACCTTTGTAGCTACCACTAACTTTCTCTCGTGCATGCACACGCCCTCCTCGCCCTCCCCCTCCCTCGGCATTCTATCCACCGGGCACATACATTTTTTTCTTTAGTTCGTTCTCCCAGAGTCTCCACAACTCCTTTCCGACACACACCGATCAATAAACCTGTCCAGCGATGCCTGCCTACAACATACACACACACACCTTCAATCTCCTCCTTTATGTGTCCTTGCCTCGTGTCTCTCATATGGTCAGACACACGTGTAAACTCTCGCCCCTCTTTTCATCAATCTCACAACCGCACACTCCTCCCCCTATCTAGCTAGTAGTTGGGCCTCTCGCACCACCTCCTAGCTCCATTCTCTCTGTCTATCCGTCTCGCTGGGCCTTATTTGCCTCTAACAAATGGACGTACACCGAGCGATCTCTCGCTATACATATAGCTAGCTAGGTCCTTATAACTCGTTTGTACCCACACGTCAATCGATCTACCTCATTAGTTGTGTCTGTCCCTTCCTCCGACAAACAACAATTGATCTACCGATCTAGTTAGGTTTGCTTACCAAACACATGGCTCCCCTTCATCATCCATGGATGCGTCCTGACAGATCTATCACGCACAGGCACACACAGAAACACATCCCCACTCTTATTGATAACATTGCAGTTCCACCCTCAGTTTGTCTAGTAGGACTCTCCCACCATCTTCGAGAAGCAACTCCATCACCCATCCAGCACTCTACCCCTCTCCCTCCCTCTCCCTCCCTCTCTCTCTCCTCTCTCTCTCTCTCTCTCTGTCCCATCATATTTCCCGTCCTTCAGTTATGTATGGATGTCGACCGATCTCCCTCAAGACATAGCTGGGTCTCTCCTTTTCAACACATATACGAGTCGTTCTACCTCTATAGTTAGGCCTCTGCCTACCCCTCCCCCCACCCCCCTCCCCCCACACACACCGATACATCGAGCGCTCTAGTCATGTCTCCCTGCCACACACAAACTTGACATGTGCCCTCTAATGTTCCGGTAGGCCAGTCGCCCTATATCTTTGACTTGCACACACACAATTTCGATGGCTCTCTTCATCGATCTCGCACCCACCCACTTGATCCTCTCTTCGACTCTATCGATATCTATGACCCCTCCCTCTCTTCTTGTGGATTGCCCGACCCTCTATGTATGATATGGATAGGCCTCCATTTCACACACATTGCATGCAAAATTTTGTTTGAGATGTCATCGACACATATTCCCACAAATAATTCACGAAATCAACCCCCACCCCAAAACAAAAAACACTCACGAACGCGGTTTGTATCTCTCACACACGCCCACGTAGGTGGGGGACGTGCACGAAGAGAATATGTGCATGCACGGCGCACGTACTCCCGTCTCTTTCCCAACCACACCCGCGTGGGTACACGATGGAGCTCATTTCTGTACGAAAAAGGCAGCCCACGTGGTAATTTGGCACGTGTACTGGTTGTCCACTTGGTGGAGGGAGGATTGTCTACCACGGGTGAACAAACAAATTGCGACTTGACGTGTTATGTTAAAAAAAGAGGCAAACCATGTGGGGCCTACCTTAGAGGCAAGGCTCTATACACTGGAGTACTTTTGATGTGCCCCGTCAACTCGCAGAACGAGGAGAAGCTTGCTTAGTACGCTGTCTCCCCCGCTCACGGGCGCGGTGGCTCGCAGGATGAGGTGAAGCTTGCTCCGCCTTACGCCCGCTCCCTCACCCATGCGCGCGGTGGCTCGCAGGACGAGGAGAAAAATTTACTACTCCCTCTGTTTACTCCTCGTCCCTACTACCTTGGTTATAGAGATTATATCATATTGTTTGGAATATATATGTCCTTTAGTAGATTTCAATATGAACTACTAGTACATACTCCAAACACTGATGTATATAGACATATTTTAGAGTGTAGATTCACTCATTTTGCTCCGTATGTAGCACTCTCCCTCGCCCACGTGGTGGACGTGCAGCAATACATTCGGTCTCATATAGCCAGAATGATATATACTGCACTACCATTATTGCTCGACTTCCCGAGGAGGCGAAGAGCCAATCGCAAGGTTAATATTTTGGAGATGCCAAGCGCAAGGTTATAGGACAACGAGTAGTAGGCGCCGTGTCATTTATAAATAAAGTTTTTTTTCTTCAGTGGCACGTACGCAATATGATAGGTCCATATAGAGAGAAAAGGAAACCGCTCCACTATATACATAGTCAGGACGGGCCAGCCTACACGGTTTCTTGCTGGGGTTGCTCTCTTCACACTCTCTCGCACAAAACGAATGTGGCCACATCTCTAACATCCTGACGGATCACGTCCGCTTGGGGAAGGGGTGGATGCTTAGTGTAGATGCGGTGGCCGTCGCCGACGGCGAAAACCCACTGTCGGCACGTCCCGATCAGGGGTCCCCGCCGTTCTCTCTCACAAAGCCGGTGAGGTTGCCTTCGTCCCTTGCTCACTGCCGCGACATGGGCAGTTGCCGCCTCCCGCCGCCCTCCTCAAGGTTGAGCTACGTCCCTTAGGTACAACTCCCTTTACAGCCGGCTTGCACCACTGCTCCAGCTGCCCACATCACTCCCTGTGGATATTTCTCTACTTCTTTGCCCCGCACATACCTCTACTGGCTTCTACTTACTGTATTTGTGATGAGTTTACGTCTCATCAACTAGTCCCAGTAATCTTATTCTAATCACGCTTCTTCAATTTTTTTGCCACAGGGATGCTCATCTCGATTTTGGTGAAACTGCACAAAATGATCCGATGGTCAAAAGTTTGCAAACTTCATTTATTAGGAAGCTCGAACGTTGCCAGCAAATTGAAGCCTGGTCAGGGTTCACGGTTCAAGGGCTAGGGACTGCATGGATCGTTTTTTTTCTTTAGCTGCCTCTGTTCCAAATAAGTGTCAACTTTAGTAGTAGTACAACTTTGTACTAAAGTTTGCACAAAGTTGAGACACTTATTTTGGAACGGAGGGAGTACATATTTGCTATGATCTGTCAATCATTGAGATGCAATAGAATGCATGTTAGTCTCCTTTGTATTTGATGAAATGTTGCAACGGGCAACCTTGGACGCAAGATACATGTAACAGAAGCTGGAAGCTTCATAGCATTGTACAAATTTACCTCGCTGATAAATTACAGTACGTACTATACTAGTACTTCCTCCGTTCCTAAATATAAGTCTTTGTAGAGATTTCACCATGAACCACATGCGGATGTATATAGATGCATTTTAAGTGTAGATTCATTCATTTTGTTCCGTATGTAGTGGAATCTCTACAAAGACTTATCTACTAGTAATAGCTAGCCCCCACTACTAGGAATTCTCTATCCTCTCCTTGAGCCACATCATCAAAATTGATGTAGCCGTTAGATGAAGTAAATCAGTCCATAATAGCCGTCTGATCTAGACGTTGAGAGGCTCCGCACTAAGCCACATGCAAGCATGCAGAAATACCGTGGCACATGCATGTGAGTGGGTTTTAAATCACATCAACATGTCTGCATGCAAGCATGCACCGGTAGCATGCATGTAAGTGAGCTTTTAAGTCCCATTAACATGTCAAAAAGAAAAATATAATCCCATTATGCAGTAGAAGTTGGCTGATCTTTTTTCCTTACGTGGGATGTCTAAATGATGATGGGAGTTTATTTAGTTTGGCTACCACATTTGTCATGCGGTTATAGAGTTTTTTTTAGTTCTATGAAATCGATAATTTTGCACAGAGAGATATACCGCTGTTCCGCGGCAACGCGCGGGGACTCATCTAGTAATATTTAGGAATGGAGGGAGTACTATGTAAAGAGTTAGGTGTCGCATGGTGATAGTGTGAGGTGGGCCATGTAATCATTGAGCCTATGTGTTTTCACTGCTCTTCCACGCCTCCGCTGTAAGAATGGAGAAAATTGTAATCTAGTAGTAGTACCTCCTTTCGCCGAAAGCGTGGGACATCCAGCAGTCCTACCACCTCAGTAATAAAGACCAATGAGCCATCAAATCACATAGACCCAGCAGTAAGTTCGACGGACGAAGCAACCATCACTCTTGCGCCAGTGAGAAGTCGCGTCCGCTCTGCCCGGGCATGAATGCGGCACCGATTCTTTGGAGCGGCGCTGACCGTTTCGGGCGAGAAGCGCGCACGGGCGATGGAGGGGCTTTGGGTGGGCCAGGCTGGTCAGGAGCGGGCGTGGCAGCTGTCCACATGTCCCTACCGGACACGCCCGGAAACGAGAGGATGCACCGACTCTCGCGGCTAAAATCGTACTACACTACACAACATCTCTCTGTAGGAGTAGGTCGATCTGTCGCTCTCTCTAACACACACATGCTGTTAAACACACACACACACACGCACCTTGTTCCCGTTGCACCTTCTAACGTGACTTATTACACCTAGACAGAGGGAGTAGTAAGTATACGAGATACGGTGGCACTGACTTAAGTCGAATACAAGTGCCCAAAATTTGTGTGCATGTTATAATAAGGATTCACTTAAAATAGTAGGTGAGAAAACAGAGGGATCAATTGGACAGTGTTCCCGAGCAGTAGCGAGATGTGTGAGGTAAGATACACCGCTGGCGCTTTTAATTTTTCTTATTAATTTGTTTGTTTCACCCTCTGACTGGTGGGGACCCAACGTAGTACGTGGAGAGAGGTAAGGTGACTAAGGCTGCATTATGTCTGCACCACTGTGGATAGTCTTACCACCAAAGCCACATGACACGATTATGATTGAAATCCCAATGACTCCCACACACACACAAAAAACACGGCATGCTTGGACACACGAATGCAGGAATGTATAAAAGGTTATTTCCCTCTCGTAGAACATAACGAGAGGGTTGTGTAGCTGGTTAGCCTGTTCGCTCATCAAACTTGAGGTCTCGGGTTCGATAACTACACTTGAGCATAATTTGTGCCAGGAGGATTCTTTGACTGGTCAAAATGTTTTCTAGGGTTTGCACGCTTCACACTCTCTCTCCAGTATATATATACACGCTGGAGCCTCGGCGCTTGTAGTTGCTCTCTTCACACTCTCTCGCCCTCTCCCGCTGGAGCCTCAGCGCTTGCAGTTGCTCTCTTCACACTCTCTCGCCCTCTCCAGATCTAAACAAGACTTCGTTGGCCTCTCTCTCCCCTCACTGCTGCTCAAAGAGCCGGTAGGATCCGTCCGCCGGGAAGGGAAGGAGGCTTAACGCTGTCGTCGTCGGGGAAGGACTACCGGCGCAGCTGTTCACTTTCCACCTAACAGCGGCGCGGGAGGGCCTCCGACCCCTTCTTCTTCGCCGTCGTCCCGTCGCCCACCGAACCAAGCCCCAAGAACCTTAAGGTATAATTTACTTACTCCACATGCATTGCTCTAGCTGCATGTATACCATGAATCTAGGACGTGGTTCAAAGAGGAAAGGAGTGGGAAAAGTTGTATATAGCATGAATCTAGGACGTGGTTCAAAGAGGAAATGAAGGGGGAAAGTTGTATAGCATGAATCTAGGACGTGGTTCAAAGAGGAAAGGAATGGGGGAAAGTAGTGGGGAAAGTTGTATCGCATAAATCTAGGACGTGGTTCAAAGAGGAAAGGAAGGGGCGAAAGTACTAGTTCAAAAAGGAAAGCAAGGGACAAGGCTGTAGAGTTTGAGCAGGACTAGATTTGCTGCGCTCACATAGGGAAAGGTGTCTAAAGATAACAAAACTAGGACCAACACAAATATGCTCCTTGGTTGTTTGTTCTTTGTTGCAATAGACTGTGCATGACCACAGTACATCGGTAGATGCACATGGTGCTGGTGCGTCCACTGTCCCGTGCAACTCATTAGCTGTTGTTAATCCAAGGCCCTGTTTGGTTAAAAACTCCCTAGTCCCTACCTGCTTGGTTCCAGGGACCAAACATGGACTAGAGGTTATTAAATGACATGCTAAAAGACCATGTTACCCCTAGTAATGAACTAATAGAGACAAGGTGCGATGCGTGGCAGGGGCAACTGTTGGAAAAAGTCCCAAAAAGACTCCCTCGGGGTCTTCTTTCTTTAGTCCCAAATGCCCACTTTTAGTCCCTAAAAGTCCCTCCTGTTTGGTTTAGATGGCACTGACACAGAGTTTTTTTAGTCCCTACACCAAAATGTCCCTGTAAACAAACACCCTCTAATAATGTCGCTGGAAAATTGATGCAATGCCACAGTTAAAAGCAAATTACATGTTTAACGAATTTTATTGTTAATATAATCTCTATGTTAATATTAATCAATGCCACCGTTTGAGAAATGCTACTGTCTTGATTTCTTTCCCATTTAGATAAGGTAGATGCTTCTTTTTGTTGGCTTCTGTGTCATCCACCGTTATTGACCACTAATTGTTTCCTTTGCACCTCTGTGTAAACAGGGTTATGTACTTCACCTTGTTGCCATTGTGACCTTTTGTTGCACTGCACAAAACACTTTTGTTTTAAGAGTGTTTTGTGCAGTTCAACCAAAATGTCACACCGACAATGTTGCTTGATTGCTTGATCTTAGTGGAACTGCACAAGAGGAGATCTTACTTCCTATCCGTTAAGGCGAATTTGGTTCAGATCTTCTTCTTGTGAGTTGTTTGAATTCCGCATCATGAGAGGTCAGTACTAGCCTTCTTTCACATGATTCTGCAGTGTGCTTTCATATGTTGTGCTACTTGTACGATAATGTTGCTTGATTTTAGTGAACTGCACAAATGGAGACAAGACTTTCAATCTGTATGTGCACCGTAATATCCCATTGAGGTAAGATAAGGATATTTCACAACTGCTGGCCTGTATTTTGCCACTTTCATCCGAAAATTAAGTTTAGTACTATACTTGTGCTCCCTAATTGACATGCCAAATCTTACATTGAAGGCGAAGCTTGTCTGTTATTGAACCAAGTGATGAAGGGGAAGAACAAGTGGAAGAAAAACAAAAATCAACTCCCGGTGCTGTAATGAAGCACTGGAACTGTGATGACACAAGTAATGATATAGTTTTGCATCTTAATTTATTGCTATGGCTGGAACGAGCAATTGTTTTGCCACTGATTTGATGCCACTCTTAATGTAATATGTAATAATCTCTACTTGTGCAAACAGGGATCTTCTTTGAAGATACCATATATTTTAGTGGAACTGCACAAGAAGATGTTGGAAACATTAAACTAATCGAGGAGTATATAGTAAGAATGGCCACCACCGTCGATAGCAACAGATGGTTCCGAAGAAGTGCTTCATCTGTATGCTCTACACAATAAGCCTCCTGACAAAGGTTGGTACTCGCCCACTGATTTCATCCATATGATTGAGCTTTGTCATCTCTATTGGTGCTGTGCTACTGATTAGATACTGTCATGAAAAAGTGGTATTGTCCTTGAGAAGTGCTTCATCTGTGCTGTTTTAAATATTTCCTTTCCTTTTTTTCGAGCAAACAGGGATGCTAGCATTTAGTAGTCCTCTTGTCTTTGCACAACAGGATCATCTTCCTCTGAAGAAGAATATGGAGTACATGAAGTGACTAGTTCCGATTATGCTAGGATGAAGAAGCCCTGGCTATCTTCTCATCAGAGGGAGCAGTTGAAGGATGGTTACATTACTCCCCACAAGACCAAACTAACTTCAGCTCAGAAGGACTGACAAATCTCCATTTTTTTGCTGTGATGCGCGAGTACAATGTTGTTCTAGGATTCTTTCTGGTGAGTTCCATTTTTCTAAAAGTGTGCTCTACATGGACCATGTATGTGCCTGTTGAAACTGTCAATTCATAGTACAGTTTGCTTTATACTAATCACTTTTTTGTATTTGTGCAAACAGGGGTGCTCAGCTTGATTTCAATGGGAACTGCACAAAATGTTCATGAATACATCGAATCATTCATTTCCACCACAAGAAAGGAGGTGCCGATAAGTTCAAGGCGTTGCAACATATGAGGGCGAAATCATACAAGCTACGCGCGAATTTGGTTGATTTTGGTGGAACTGCACTAAAAGAACAGCTGGTTTATTTAGCACAAGGTGCCATGTCAATGTCCGAACTGATGGTAAACCCTGCCCATTCCACAATCGTAGGCATTTGATATTTTGGAATGGGACAACCTTGTCAAATTTTGCTCATTGATTTTAGCAAGACATGCGTTTGATATTTTCGAATGGGACGCCCTTTGCTGTCAGCAGCGTCGTTCAATTTTTTTCTTTATTCTTTAGTTGTGAAGTAAATATTGCCTCTGACATGTGAGTCGCTGAGATGCATAATCATTGATTGTTTTGAATGTTCTCTATGAATTGTCAGGCCTGTGTGTTTGATTGCAATGTACAGAAACGCTAAAAAGCTGCTCAAACTCTTTGTACTCCTTCTGTTCCTTTTTACTTCGTACATTGTGAAAGTGCATACTTTTTTGTATAAGATTGGTCAAAGTAGAGATACTTTGACTGCAGACAAAACTTGTATGCAGACTAGAAAGGACCGGAGGGAGTACATGTGAAACTGCTGCAAACGAGGTGATCACCCTGGGAATAATGCTAGTACGTATTGTTTTGCATGTTCATCCAATGCCAGTGATACAGGAATTTGAACTAATCGAAATAAATTCATTCATACACGGTCGGATTTCATATAAACATGCCGGATTTCATTACATTTCATACATTCTTCAACTAAAAAGGGGTGCGCTGGAGGTATAATTAATTAACCGAAGCTACCCACCTGTCTCCCGTTGAGCTGAACAGAAGCTTCAGTGACTTAACTGCAGGTGCAGTTGCGTAACTGACATGTGGCTTGTTGGGCCCACGTGTCAGTCAGCCAACTGCACCAGCAGTTAAGTAGAAGCAGCGTTCTTCTCCAGCGCAGCTCTCGACTCCACGTCGTCGCCAAGAAGCTAACCGGCCGTCAATGGTCAACCCGCCTAGCTTGGCTTCAACCGGAGGGTAGCAGCGGTGGCCTTACTTGGACCCGAGCGGCGGCGACCTACCGTATTCTACTCTTCCTCGTTTTCTGTGTGGCGCGGCCTCGTTGGCAGCGGGGCGGGGCCTCGGCGGAGCCGGCGATGTCCTCTGTCTCGTTGCCGGCGGGCGGCGCCTCAGCGTAGCGGTGGAAATCCTCCCCCACGTTGTCGACAGGGTGGGGCCTCGGCTGAGCCGGCAATGTCCTCTGCCTCGTTGTTGGCAGGGCGGGGCCTCAGCGGAGCCGGCGGTGTCCTCTGCCTCGTTGTTGGCGCCGCGGGGCCTCGGCGGAGCAGGGCCTCATCGACGCCAGCAAAGCGGGGACTCGTCGGAGCCGGCATTGTTCTCTACCTCGTCCTCGGTCTCGCCAAACAGTGCCTTGCCCGCTTCATCGCCCTCTTTGCTAGCCTCTTTATAGGCGGCCGTAGCCTCCGCCACCCGCATGCGGTACCGCCAGCGCTCGAGGCGGCCCTTGCCGGCGGAGCGGTACGAGTCGAGCAGCGCCTCCTGCTCCGGCCACTCCGCGGCGGTCTGCTCCTCCGCCTGCAGGTGCTCCTGGAGGAGATGGTGGTTGTAGGCGGTGTCGGCATGCGCCTCCCTGTAACATACCAAATTTTCAATTTGGAATGTTTTACAATTATTAGCTAAGCATCTATGCATTTTGATTGAAATTGAGTGGCATTTGAAAATTTCAGAGGCAGTTGAGTTTTTGTTGTGAATTTGAACTTGATTTGGCATTGAAATTTATTTCAAATATCTCTGACAAATACTTGATCAAAAGTATGAGAGGAGCTAACATGACACTCCAAAAATGTCAGAAGAAATGTATTGCCAAAAAGTTTGAATTCAAATTTGAATTTTATTTGAGATTTCCAGAAATTGTTTTTTTTAGTTTGAGTTTTACCTCTGGAAAAATGTCCACATTGTAGGATTAATTCCCTTGAGAATTTTGATATATATATATGTCCTATATAAAAATAATATATACTTTTTCTATATTTTTCCTTCCCTATAATTCAAAAAAAAGGGAAAGCCCCAGGCGCCAGCTAGGCCAACCGGCCCAGCCAGCGCCGAGCGCAGCCCACCAGCGGGCCAGGCGCAGCCCACCGACGCCCGAGCCGGCCTGCCCCCAGCGCCCGATGCCCGAACCCCCTCGCCCTCGGTCGCCCGATTACTCTTCCTCTCTCTCGATCCCTCTCTCTCTCACTGACCCGTCGGCCCCACCCTATCCCTAACCCCTCGCCCATGACACCGCGCCAGAGCGGGTTCGCCGCCGCCGCCGCGTCCGAGTTCCATGAGATCACGATCCCGAGACGCCCCCTTGCCCAAGTTGATGCCCTATATAAACCCAGCTCCCTCCTCTCTCGATCCCCCCAAAACCCTAAGCGCAACTCCACCCGTAGCTCGCGCCCTCGCCGAACGCATCTCACCGCCGCCGCCTCGGTTCGCCGCCACTCCCGATGCCGGTGAGCACCCTCTGCCCCTCCAAGCATCTTCATCCGAACCTCAACTTCTTGACGCACCTCCTTGACATCATCTCCCTGTCCAGGAGCCCCCGAAGCCGTCGCCCCTGAGCTCGTTCGCCGCCCGCCGGAGCTGCAGAGCACCGGGCTCTGCACCGCCTCGTCCCCGCCGCTCCAGTCGCCCCCGAGCTCCACCAAGACCACCCCGACGACGCCCTCGCTCCGCCGCACTGCCCCGGCCACTCCTCCTACCTCCCCGATCGCCGGAGCCACCGCGCCGTCGTCTACCGAGTCGCCGTCACCGTCGAACTCTCTGTAAGTTGCCGGAGTTACCCGCAGCCATCCGATCTCAAACCGACGCGTTAGATTAGATTAGATCGAAGAGTTTGGTTTTTCTTTAGTGGATCGGTTTAGATCGGTTTATTTTATGTTGCGGTTTAGTTGGACCGTCCGAATGGTTTATTTCTGTTAGCCCGTGGACACGTTGGATTATTAAACGCTTAGGCGCTGTTTAGTTTTAGAACGCTCACTGTTTCGGCCCGTTAGCGCGTTAGTTTTATTTTCGTTTTATTTTCGTTTCTGTTTTAAAACAGAATAGTTCCAATCTTGAAAAATCTATATCTTTTAGGTTATTTATTATTTTTAGTTGATTCTTTTTTTGTTAGTTTGCAAATTTGTTGTAGTTTCTGTAGAAAATATGTTTAGCCATGTTTAAATTATTAGAAATAGTTTTATATTAGATTTAGACAGATTAGTTTTTCTGTCATAAATTGAGTTAGGATTATTATTTTTTAGTGATTCTTTTTTCTACTGCTTAGTTTTGACCATGCCTAGCAGTAGGAACTTGTTTGGGTATTTTAGATTTAATAAACAATTAGTTTTATGTCAAAATCAAATTTTCCTTGTTTATTTAGATAGCTACTGTTTTCCTACTGTTCTAGTTAGTAAATAATTTTATTTTTATTATGTTATAGTTTATTTTAGATTAGTTTCTGTAGCTACAGAGGAGGAACTTTTATTTACGGTAAAATAATTTTTTTTATATTTTATTTTCTTTGCTAGGATTGTTTTAGGCATAATATGAGTTCTATAATAGCTTTTGATGTGATTCTTTTTGCTACTAGTTTGTATGATGTTTCCCTTCTGTTAGTTAGCAAAACCAATGCTTAGGTTCTGTTAAGAAAAGTTTTAGTTGTGTAAAACTATTTCTTAGTTGTTGCTTGATATGATGAAAACCTTGATTTGCTTTCTCCGTGTTTTTCTTTGGTTTTGGTTTGAGTGCTTGGGTGTTTTACTTCAACTTGCTGTTATGTTATATTGTGCTATACTTATTTGTGCTATTGTTTGACTCGATAGAATTCCCGGAGTGCGAAGCCTGCTATTACGAGTCGCTAGCTTTCGAAGACCGTCAGCCAGGCAAGTCATTTGATCATGTTTTTACAATACCTATGATTTTATTGCATTAGAGTTATACCTCCCCACCATGCATGTAGTAGGATAATTTTGTTAAGTTATGTTCTTGAGTAGTATCATGAGGTAGGATGAACCCTTCTCCCTTGTTACCGATGCCCGGGATGATGTAGTTTATTTTGCTATGCTCGTAGACGGGGTTGGTTGAGTGATTCATAAGGGAGATGCGAGAGTCAAGATGATGAAAACCCCATGACATCAAGCTCAAGATGGACTTCAAAATTCACTACTGGGTGGAGGACGGTTGACGGGCACCCTGGAGAAACCAGCGGATGGCCGGGATGGATGGAGAAGCGCCATGACATCTTGCGGAAAGCTTCACCCAGCCACGAAGAGACGGATGGATACCCCATTGACCGGAAGCTTACCTATGCAGCCGCAAGCCATTATGGGCTCTGGCTTGGTCGACCCTAGGCGTGACTCTGGACGGACGGTGCTACGAGATGTAGAAGAACGGTAGGATTGGATGGGCACCGGCAGTGGCCCAGAGGAACTCTTCGGAAGACCCTGTTTCGTTCGTCCCGTCTTCAAACACCAGGCAGTGCGAAGACTTAAAGGAGGGAACAATTCTTGTGGGTAAAGTGCACAAACCTCTGCAGAGTAACAACCTAATCGATTAGCCGTGTCCCCGGTTATGGACAAATGAGCCTCTGGAATTGGAGTATTTCGGATATCTCAACATTGAACTTAATAAATTAATTGAGGGGGTTATTTAATAATTGGGAACGAGACATTGGTTGGCGGAACCATCTCAATAACTACCAACAATTTTTTAGTAATTGCAAACAAGTCCTTGTTGTAGGGAAAAACCGGCTTTTCGCAAAACAATGAAACTTAGAGCCCCACGGCCAAATTGCATATAGTATTAGTAATTTTATTGTTGTTCTCACTTCATGACTTGCCGGCATATTCAAAATGCTGACCTACACGGCTGCAACGTCTTATGTTGCAGAGGAATTTTCTGATCAGGAGTGAGGCTACGATCCACGCTTGGCGATTGCCCTTTGGAGTCGGATGGACTCGCTATTCGTCTACGCTTCCGCAGCTTTATTTAGTTTATTTCTCATGAGTTGGCCTTTGGCCGAATTTATTATGATGTAATAAAGACTCGATATGAGAATCGTGTAATAAATTCAGGTGTGAATGAACTTTGAATCTTTACATCAATGTACTGTGTGTGTCAGCATGATCTTGGGATGGTACAGCTACACAGAGATTTGACCGATTTTGGGTCGGGTCGTTACACTCCCGGAACTGCTCCTCACGCATCTGCCTCACCCTGTCCATATATTGGGCACGGGCCTCGCTGATGGTCATGGTGCAATGCACCGGCGAGGATGGCGCGGAGGAAGGGGTTGGCGCCGGATCGTCGACTACCATGTTCTCCATTGGGACGTCGTCGTCCTCCGGCTGCCTGCCGGCCAGCCGGTCAGCCGCAATGGCTGCCATCTCCTTGTGGTCCATCGTCCGCCCATCCCGAAGAGCGCTGGAGCGCGAGGAAGCCATGGTGGGCAGTAGTGGTGTGGAGAAGAGAAAGGGAACGAATGCGGATCACTGCGGCTATGGCCGGCGCAGCAGTTTATATAGCAGTGGTGGGCGGGCGGAGGGACGGACGTGTGGCGCCGGAGTAGCTGCCTCGGCAACCGCATATCATTAATGTGGGCGGTAGATGGACGGACGGACGGCACTTGTGTCGTTTGAAGGCAGAGCAATCGCCTGCACCGGGAAGCGGGGCGGGCGGCGCTGACTGTTTCGGGCGGAAAGCGCGCGCGGGCGAGGAGATGACTTTACTTGGAGAGGATGACAATGGGGACCCACCAGGTCCATAGCCTCACGTATGCAAGTGCCTCTTTACTATATATATATAACTATAATTTATTTTGCTTCCTCCTGGTTTCCTGACATCACGGTCCCACACCATTGTCAACCTATGTAGTAGTGAATAAACGAGAGAATTGCACATGAAGCGGCCGACAGCTGGGACCAAGCAGCTCGAGCAGTATTTGTGTTTTTGAGGTGTGAGCACTGCAGAGTTTTTCGATGTTTAGCCCAGATATTAATTTTTCTCCTCTGAACAACAACGAAAACATCGCTGCAGGTATTAACTGGGCGGGCTGTGGCCCGTCTAGCCCAGGCCAGATATCCAGCCCAGATATTAATTTTTTTCAAGCTGAAAATGCCTAGCCCAGCTATACTTTTTTTAGGAATACCCAGACAAGGTCAAGTTGTTATTCTCCGCCCCGCTGGGCTGCAAATCTTTACTAGGAGGGATGCATTAGGCTTAACAAGAAAATTGGCTTTAAGAAATAATAAGTGGGATGTAATTATAAAAACTAGGCAGTAACTATAAAAAATGCACCAAACACGTGATTACTTTATAAAATGTTATTTTTGGATATTGAAAATTTTAATTTCATTAATTGTTGCGAGCTCAATGTTTCGTTGGATTTTTACGTAATATAAATTTATATTGAAATTGTATTTAATCTGACTAGAAATTTCGGGATAAAAATATTTCGGATCCCATCAAAATGTGGGAAATTTTATTGAATTCTGTTTTGAACGGTTGGTTGAAATGGGTTGTACTTTTAACAAACTATAAATGGGCTGTAGTAAATTCCATTAGAATTCAAAAATGGGCTACACATTCTTACAATTTTCAAATGGGCTATAAGTTCTCTGCCACACACTTCTGGCCTTACTAAGTTGACACGTCCCCTAAAAAAACAGAGTTGACGCGTATGCAAGGCTTTGTCAACTTATAGTCAACACACGGTTCTAGCAGCAGTGGCCATTGGATGTCCATCCAACGGATGCCGTGCTTCTTCTTCAATCTCGGATATTCTAGCTTCACCCGCCCAAAAAATGATTCCTCCCCCTGACATCTGGGGTGCACCGTTTCGGAAGCTGACCTGTGGGCCTACTAAGTTGACGTATCAAGGGCTTTGTCAACTTAGTCAATATAAATAATTCTAGCTGCAGTGACCGTACGATGTCCATCCAACGGCCGTCGTGCTTCTTCAACCTCTGGTCTTCTTGCTCCAGCCGCCCAAAGCAGTGCCGGTCGTGCCGCCTGCTCCTGCCACCCGTGCCCGGCTATGCTGCCGCGGAGGCCTCACCGCCCCCTACTACTCCCACCGCTGGCCAGGCCATCCTTCCACTCACCCACACCCCCTGTTATTCTGCGGCGACGGTAGCGCAGCCGAACCAGTGAACCCTCATACTCCTCTCCGCGTGTGCATCCACTGCCGCGTCTTCCCCGGCTCCGCGTCGTCCCCTTCCTAGGCCTCGCCGTCGTCCACCGCCTTGGTGCTCTCGGCGCGGCGTGGTCAATGTGGTCAACGACCGACTTCCATCGGAAGAGTACTGTACGTGGAGAGGCTAACAGCTGGGTCCACGGCCAGAGCCCAGTTTTTTTGTGATTTGCCAAGTAAGTCGCTTTGTCAGGCCTGTTGGGCTGCAAATCTTTCAAGACGATGAGAGCTTCATTCGGCTGGCCGAGAAAATGGCCTATCGGTAATGAGAAATGGGTTGTAAATTTTTAAAACACATCAAACCGACAATTAGTTTCAAATATCTTTTTTTCATTTCGAGATTTTAAATTAAATTAATTTTTATGCATGGTGAATTTGTTGGAATTTATATTGATATACATTTATTTTTAAAATTAGTTTGAATGTGAGTCAAAATTTCGGGATTAAAAACAGTTCGGGCCGCACCGAAATATGCAAAATTTCGTATAATTTTTTAACCGTGGCCACAATATGGGCTGTAATGCTAACAAAAAGAATATGGGCTCCAAAAAAAACATAAGAATTAGCAAATGGGCTGTAAATTCTTAGAAATAATGGCACATGGGCTGTATGCTATTTTCCACAGATTTGAGGCTTTCCTAAAAAAAGGTTGACGCACAAGCAGTGACTGTTGGATGTCCATCGAACGGCCGTCGTGCTTCTTCAATCTCTGCTCTTCCTGCTCCAGCAGCTCAAACAAGCGCCGGCGGGACTGCCTGCTCCCTCCTCCCCGCGGCCGGCTGTGCTGCCGCGCAGGCCTCACCGCCCCACCGTACTCCCATCGCTGGCCTAGCCATCCCTCTACTCACACACACCTGCTGTTATTCTCCGGCGACGGCAGACGAACCAGTAAACCCTCGTACAGTCGTACTCCCCTCCGCGTGGGAAACAACTGCCGAGTCTTCCCTGCCTCCGTGTTGTTCCCTTCCTAGGCCTCACCGTCGTCCACTGCCCTGGTGCTCTCGGCGCGGCCTGGTCAACGTGGTCAATGACCGACATGCATCTGAAGTGGACTGTACGTGGAGAGGCCGACAGCTGGGTCCACGGCCGCACGCAAGGAAATGCCTCCTTATTACGCACAAAATAATGATTCCTCCACCTGACATCAGGGACCCACCGAAAGGGCCTCTGTATTTCGCGAAAAAAACGTTACCGCCGTTAACAGCTCAGACCCACCAGCTATATCTTCGCACGCAAGGAAGTGCTTCATTATTACGCACACAAAAATGAATACTCCCCCTGTTAGCTGGGACCCAGTATAGTGGCAGGCTGACTTGTGGGCCTACTAAGTTGACGGGGACGGAGGGCTTTGTCAACTTAGTCAATATGCATGATTCTAGCTCCAGTGACCGTACGATGTCCATCCAACGGCCGTAGTGCTTCTTCAACCTCTAGTCTTCTTGCTCCAGCCGCCCAAACCAGCGCCGGTCGTGCCTCGTGCTCCTGCCTCCCGTGGCCGGCTGCGATGCGGCGGAGGCCTCACCGCCCCCTACTACTCCCACCGCTGGCCAGGCCATCCCTCTTCTCACCCACACCCCTGTTATTCTGCGGCGACGGCAGCCTCACACCGCAGCGAACCAGTGAACCCTCGTACTCCTCTATGCGTGGGCATCCACTGTCACGTCTTCCCCGGCTCTGCGTCGTCCCCTTCCTAGGCCTCGCCGTCGTCCACCGCCCTAGTGCTCTCGGCGCGGCGTGGTCAACGTGGTCAAGGAACGGCTTCCATCGGACGTGGACTGTACGTGGAGAGGCTGACAGCTGGGTCCACGGCCGCAGCAAGGAAGTGCCTCCTTATTGCGTGCAAAATAATTATTCCTCCACCTGATAGCGGGGACCCACCGGACGGGCCACCGTATTTCATGAAAAAAACGTTTGCCCCTGACTGCTCGGACCCACCAGCTACATCTTCGCACGCAAGGAAGTGCGTCCGGGCAAAAAAAAAATGATTCGCCCCCCTAACTGCTGGGACCCACCAGCTACATCTTCGCCGCAAGGAAGTGCCTGATAGTCGGGACCCACCTGGTCGAAGCGTACGTAGCGTTATTATTCTGGTCGCGAACGTGTATGTACATATATACTGGTGGATGTAGAGGCGCGCACGTGTCGTAGTAGAGGCGCGTATGTGTCGTAGTAGAGGCGGGCACGTAGCATGTACACGTACGTACAGCGGCCAGGGTGCAAGAAAGAAAATACGACCACGTATGTGTACATACGGGTGGGGTCTCGAACGCCTACTCGCGCATACGTACGGCCAGGGCTCGTGTACATGGCTGGGTCAGAACGGAGAAACAGCGTCGTCATCGTGTTCATGGGGAGGCAACGGAATGCGTCGTGTTCATGGGGAGGCAACGGAATGCGTCGTGTTCATCGGGAGGCAACGGAACGCATGGGAGCCAACTGGCTGGGTCGAAACGGAATGTGTGGTCGTGTTCATCGGGAGGGCTTGGACGGAACAGGCGATGGAAACGAGGCTGGCGTACCGCACAACGGAGGAAACGGACCTCCTACATTCGGAACGGGGTCCTGTTGATTGGGAGGGGTGTGGCGTACCGCAAAACGGAGGAAACAGACCTCCTACGGTCGAAACGGGGTCATGTTGATCGGGAGGGGTGTGGCGTACCGCAAAACGGACGAAACGGACCTCCTACGGTCGAAACGGGGGTCCTGTTGATCGGGAGGGGTGTGGCGTACCGCAAAACGGACGAAATGGACCACCTACGGTCGAAACGGGGGTCATGCTCATCGGGAGGGGTGTGGCGTACCACAAAACGGGACTCCACGAGGTACTGTTCATCTCCACCGTCTACCTCCTCCAGCCTCCACGGGCTACCGTCGACCTCCTCCAGCCTCCACGGGCTCCTGTTCATCCAGCCTCCACCGCACGCTACTCCACCGGCTACTGTTCAACCACCCCTCCATGGGCACCCCTCCACCGTCTACTGTTCATCCAGCCCTCCACACCACGGGGTCCTGTTCAACCACCCCTCCACGGGCACCCCTTCACCGTGTACTGTTCATCCAGCCCTCCACCACACCACGGGGTCCTGTTCATCCAGAGGCAACGCCACCGCTCACTATTCATCCAAACCCCCCGCAACGCTAATTGTTCATCCCAGAGGCAGCATCGATCGGCTTCAGTTAGCAGCAGTAGCGAAGGAATCGCTCGATCGGGTTCAGTTAACAACCATCGATCGATCGCTCGGGTTCAGTAACGCGTAGCCTGCAGTGCAATCGCTCGGGTTTAGTTAGAGCCCAACGCCTCGCTCGGGTTCAGTTAGAGCCAACGCCTCGCACACATGCGCGTACATGTATGAGAGAAACGCGCATCGCTCGGACCCCGACCTCCCACCGTAACCGGGAACTCCCCGAAATTTTCCTTGCCCTCGCTGCTACCACGATTTTTTCCGTCATGGACGGCCCAAAGAATGTCATGCAGCTGCGTCTCCGGCCCGCCCAGGATGAAAAGCCCATTTTCTGTCATGATTTTTTTTCATAGAAGTAGGAGCCCACCACATCTATGATGATACCGGGTTTTGTCACAATTATCGTCATAGAAGTGTCATATGTATGACAGAATTTTTTTCGTTCGGCCCAAAATGTCAAGGATGTGTCTTTTTTGTAGTGATAGCGTGAGGAAGAGGCTCCATTAGAGGCTGATGACATCGCCGCCGTCGAAGAAGCAATGAATGATGCCATCGACGAGGATGACGTTGACCCTCTACAGTATATCTCAATACCGGCGCCTATGACAACAGAGCATTGATGGCTCAGCAGTATGAGTAATCAGGGTTTGAGCGTGATGAGTTGGTGCCTGAATTGACGGAGGATGAACGTATTATAGGCTCACTTCCAGTAGCAAACAAGCATAGGAAGAGATCGAGGAAAGGCAAAGCTGCTTCTATGAGCCAACTGCCTCCGTAGCCTCGGGTTGAAGACCGTATACCTATCATAGGTGCGGCGAAATACCATATCCCCGGTGGTCCGATCCTACCTAAGGCAGTGGTAGAGGCCATATACGGCAATCT
The DNA here is from genome assembly GCF_002575655.3 of Aegilops tauschii subsp. strangulata. Classification (NCBI taxonomy): domain Eukaryota; kingdom Viridiplantae; phylum Streptophyta; class Magnoliopsida; order Poales; family Poaceae; genus Aegilops; species Aegilops tauschii. Next base: position 60,009,349 of record NC_053039.3, on the reverse strand, counting down.
AAGGAGACTTCATGACGATGTGCTGCGGAGAAGGAAAAGCCTGATCGCCTCGAAAAATCTAGGATACCCGCTCTACGTGGTTAACGTGTCGCATCAAAGGTTGTACGTCGACAAATTCCCCGCGGAAAAGTTCTTCCTTTGATTCGATTACATCTTCGACATGTTTCAATTGAAAAAGTTGGATTTTACGTTTGTCCGCCTTTTTTGCCTTGTACATGAACTACATCGTCAGGATTGAGCAGATACCTTATATCTGTGTCGCTGACCTGTACTCTTGGTAGTCTGCCCAAAGCACCGTGAATACCCGAGTAACTACATCACCGATTTCATGGTCGGCAATAAGGACAAGGAGACGATTCTCGTCCCTTATCATTTCATGTAAGTTATCCGCGGATATCCTTCCTTCGATTTCAATCATTCATTTGCACGTGTGGAGGCTAATTTGAGGTGTAATTATTTTGCGCGGCGACGGGCGCACCGTCCTAATCATCCTTTACCCCCGATTCTCCCACGCTCTTTACTTGTACTTGTCGAAGAACATGATGAAAAAGGATTACACCCACATCAAGTCTGTTCTCGACAGTGTTATCTTAAGCTACGGCCTATGGGGTGGAGAGATCATGCTCAAGAAGACAAGGAACCGCGCGCCCGCCTTTGGCCATAAGACCGACTTCTGTTGTATCTACCAACCGAGTGGTACTCTTAGTGATGGATTCTATGTCCTCCACCACATGCTGGAGTACAGACGGGATCAACAGAACCTTCGCATGTCACCTAGATCCGGCCATGCCAATATTCTGCAATGGGGAAAGAAACTAGGATATGTTCTGGATCATCGACTCCGAGCTGAGTTCTATCACTTCCAGCGTGAACTTGCCCAAATCATCATGAAGGAGGTCCTAAAAAAATAGGGTTGTTCTACGAAGAAGGGCAAATGTCACGGGAAGACGTTTGAACACGCATAGCCGCTCAGCGTCTCGACCTGAAGCCTTTCATTGTCCTCGGGGACTATCTCCCTGATTTGGATGGATGGCACGACATGTTGGAGTGATTGATGATATATGACAATGTATCCGTTCAGTCCATACTTTCTCTATGACGAAAGTTTGAGTTATGCACGACGAAACTTTATTTGTGATGTAATTAAACCGTCCTCCTCAGCTAGCGAAGATCACTCTAGTTAGGGAATTTTGGGTACGATGAACTTTGTTATTTATGCTTATGATATGTTGCTTCTATTTTTGCCAACTCTGTCTTTTTTTTGCTCAACTATATATGTTGCATATTATCGACTCATGTGACGATGCAGGTACATAGATCATCGATGGCGAAGAAGTGCTACGCCAGGAGTATACGATGAGTGGCCGGAGTGTCAGGCCCAGGTGTACCGGTTTCTGAGCGAAAGCCAGAGAGGGTTCGATAGCAGAGCCGAAGCGGAAAATAGTTAGTTTAGGTTCACGCTAGTGTGAGAGAGGGATACGAACCGGCACCTCAAGAAGTACTACATTATGTATGATGAGACATGTCAGTTAACTTGTATCGCTATATCGTGATTATGATGTGATGACATGATTTGTGTTGGATGATATGATGAGACTATTGTGTGTATGATATGATGAGCATATTGCATGTTTATGATATGATTAGAATACTGTATAAAACCTGTACAAAAACATCGCAAATATGTAGCAAACAAAAGATATGTGAAAATATAGTAGTAGCAATCTTTAGCACTGGAAAGGAAAGCGCTACTGCTAAGGCACTTAGCAATAGCGCTGGTACGGAGAGCGCTACTTCTAAGTAGGTATAGCAGTACCACTGGTTAAAACGTGCTACTGCTAAACGTTAGTTGTAGCGCCGTATCAGTAGCATGGTGCCCCGCGCTACTCATAGCCCTTAGACCCGCGCTACTGCTAGGCTTCCCTAGTAGTGGGTGTCGTAATAAAGCTGTCACTAATAAGATGAACTGTGTGCGATGGCGGAGTGATCAAGAACGATTCAGATTAGAGTTGCATGTGTGATACATGGCATACATTTGATCCATATGAATTGTTTGTGATGAGCATAACAACAGAAACGGTCAGCCAAATCAAGGTGTGTGCGATAGACGGCATACCATTCACTCGGATGAACTATATATGCGTCAAATGGCCCCGCCTAAATTAGTTGCGCTTGAGAGAAAGGCCGTCTGTAAGACGCTCACGGCCATAACATAGGGTTTGCCAAGGGGTTGGTGGGGGCGAGGCGAGACTACCAACTCCCAATTTAGGAGTAGAGATATTTTATTAAGATTTGATTTGAATGAGTTAATGCATGAAATTGTTTTGGGAAAGTGCCAATTTGATTGAGTTAATGCACGCGTCAAATGAGCCCACCTAAATGTGTTGCGCTTGAGCGAAAGGTCATCTGTAAGACGCTCGCAGGCCTAACATAGGGTTTGTCGTCATTGCCGGGAGTGAGGCGAGACTACCAACTCCCCCTTTAGGAGTAGAGATACACAATAGCTCCAATTCATCAATCATATGTAGGCATGTATTTCGTATATATTCATACGTGCTTGTGATAAGAACTTGCATAACATCTTTTGTCCTACGCTTCCGTGGTAGCAGGGTCCTAATGGAAACTAAGGGTAATTAAGGCACTCCTTTTAATAGCCAAGTCCGAGTTGCTATTTTTTCCTTGTTTTTTTCTTTACAGAAAATCAATACCAAACGAAACGAAAAAAATTGACGATTCTTCTTGGACCACAAGACACCCTGGAAGCTTTGGTAGGAGGCCAGAAGGGCCATAGATGGGCCACAAGCTCACAGGGCGCGCCCTGCAAGCTTGTGGCCCCCCCGTGGCACTTCCAACCCTATTCTTCTTCTCTAAATACCCAAATATTCCCCGTAGACTAGAGGGCACACCAAAAATACTTTTCCGCCGCCACAAGTTTCTATCCTCATGAGATCCCATCTGAAGACCTGTTCCGGTACTCCGCCGGAGGGGGATTCGATCACGGAGGGCCTATACATCAACCTTGCTGCCCTTCCGATGATGTGTGAGTAGTTTACCATAGACCTATGGGTCCATAGCTAGTAGCTAGATGGCTTCTTCTCTCTCTATGATCTTCAATACAATGTTCTCCTCGATGTTCTTGAAGATCTATTCGATGTAATCTTCTTTAGCGGTGCGTTTGTTGAGATCTGATGAATTGTGGATTTATGATCAAATTATCTATGAACATTATTTGAGTCTTCTCTGAACTCTTTTATGCATGATTAAGATAGCTTTGTATTTCTCTCTCATCTATTGATTTGGTTTGGCCAACTAGATTGATTTTTCTTGCCATGGGAGAGGTGCCTTGTAATGGGTTCAATCTTGTGGTGCTTATTCCCAGTGACATAAAGGGACATGACACATATTTGTATTGTTGCCATTAATGATAAAAAGGTGGGGTTTTTTCATATTGATTGGATCTATCCCTCTACATCATATCATCTTGCTTAAGGCGTTACTCCATTCTTGCTAACTTAATACACTAGATGCATGCTGGATAGCGATTTGTGTGTGGAGTAATAGTAGTAGATGCAGGCAGGAGTCGGTCTACTTGTCACGGACGTGATGCCTATATTCATGATCATTGCCTTAGATATCATCATAACTATGCGCTTTTCTATCAATTGCTCAACAATAATCTGTTTACCCACCGTATGCGTTCTTTCAAGAGAGAAGCCTCTAGTGAAAATTATGGCCCCCAGGTCTATCTTTTATCATATTATTTTCAGATTTATAAAATCAAAAACCCAAAAATACTTTGCTGCAATTTATTTACCTTTGCTTTATTTTACATGTTTACTTATCTTTTATACCTGTCTCAATCAGATCTCATCCTTGCAAGTAACTGTGAAGGGATTGACAACCCCTTTGAAAGTGCAAGTGGCACTTAAACTATATTTTGGTGTGATGACAATGTGGTTAGTTGAACTAATATCGGTTGCTAAAGTTTATCTCAGGATATTGGTTCCAAGTGCTTCGTGATGGAGATGTGCGACCCCCCAATTCAAAAAGGTCAGAGGCGTGGTCTACCGGCGATTCGAAGGTTTTTGGTTTGCTTTGAGTCGTAGGAAAGACCGCACTATTAAGAGGGGTCGGTGTGGATAAAGGTTGTGTGGGAATGTCATCGCCAAACCACATACACCAGACTACCCAGTCCTACCACCTAAAACCATATTGTGCGTGCATGTGGTACTCAGTGATTGCAACAGAAACTTACTGGGTACCCCGTGCGCACGGGGTCTTTGGACCCCCGTGCGCACGGGGTGGTGTGAAAGTCTCTGAGTACCCCATGCGCACGGGGCTGACTTAGCCCATGCGCACGGGGTCCAACGGGCAGAGACGGCCACTCCCTGACAAACACTATAAAATCCCCCTTCTTCTTCCTCCATCCCTAACCCTAATGTCTTGTTGAGCTCCACCATTGCCACACCTCATTTTGCTCAATACTCTCAATCCTCCACCCAAACTTGTTGAAACTTTGGGGATTGGGAGAGCAAGACCTGATCTACATCTTAACCAAACCAAATCGCATTCCCCGCAACATTTCTTCCCCATTGACTTGTTAATCTTGGAGCTTGGGCTCCTAGGCGGTTAGAGGTTCCCCCGGAAGCTTCCTTGCTTGTGGTGTCCTCCGGAGAAGTTTGTAAAGGTGTGGTGGCCGCCTTCAAGACCAACCCCAAGTGATTCGAGGCTCATCCGTTGGGGGTGACTCGAAAGAGATTACAGTGAGCCTTTGTGGCGTTCCGCACACTTTGGCTCCGGCACCGCTCTTAATGAAGAGTAGCTCTTCCCCAAGGAAGAGTAAACTTCGGGATAAAATCCGCGTCCTCGCCTCACTTGTGGTTCATCCTTTCCCGCACCTTACTTTGCCTTGTATGCTTGTTGGCTTGCTAATTAGATTGTTGCCTAGCATATCTTGCTTTAAGCTTGCTGTCATATAGGTTGTGTTCACCTAGTTGCATATCTATTGAACCCTATTTATCCACTAAACCTTAAAATTGACAAGAAAGATTAAAATTTGTAGTCTCCTATTCACCCCCCTCTAGTCGACCGTATCGATCCTTTCTATTGGTACCAGAGCCTCGTGCTCTAATATAAGGTTTTACAACCTTAGAGGACATGGTCGATCTAGGGAATGAGGGAGGTGGTGCACCCGTTGTGGAGGATGGTCAAAACCTACCCCCCCCGCCGTGCCAGAGGCACTTGGTGCCCCAGTCGTTGCTCCCGCCGCTCCTATTAACCCGGGTGCCCCCTTGACCGCGGCCGATATTCTTTCAATGTTTGCGGACCTCAAAGCCTCTATGTTGAAAGAAGTTCGTTCCTCGGTCAAGGAGGAAATTGATGCTCGCTTAAATCCCTCAACATCCGCATCAAACTCATTTGATCCTAATGCCATTCATGATGCGGATGACTCGAGAGAACCTCTTGCATCTCCGGCTCGTACTCAAGTTCCCAAGTATAATGCCGTGGAACCTTTTTACTCACCTCAACCCTTGCAGCATCCTCGCATTAATCCTGTTGGGCCTCCGCCCCCTTTGAAAGCTAATGCGTTTGCTAAAGGGCAGCTAGATGTGGAGTCTTACATGTGCAGTGCTTCAACTCAACTGTGGTGGATTGTGGTCAATGGATTCAACTCCAAGGACCCAATGAATCTCACTCCAAGAGAAGCGGTTGATGATCAACTCAATGCCACCGCCCACAACATGTTGCGCACCGCGGTGACCGAAGACTATATTGACTCCACCGCTCTCCTTAAGACCGCCAAGGAAATCTGGGACTGCCTTGAGGAGGCTCTCGAAGGTGATGAAGCAATTCAAAGATCTCGATTGGCTCTGCTCAAGCAAGAAGTCAATCTCTTTGTGAGGAATGAGGGTGAGTCCGCAGAAGAGGTTTACCGAAGGTTAAAGTCTCTGGTGCTCAACTTGAGAACCTTTGGGTGCACTTGGGCAAATGATGACTTCATCAAGGACAAGTTCATAGATGCTATGGTCCTCACGGAACATACCATGGTCATGATGGAGCATTGATGACCCACAAGTATAGGGGATCTATCGTAGTCCTTTCGATAAGTAAGAGTGTCGAACCCAATGAGGAGCAGAAGGAAATGATAGGTAGTTTTGAGTAAGGTATTCTCTGCAAGCACTGAAATTATTGGTAACAGATAGTTTTGTGATAAGGTAATTTGTAACGAGCAACAAGTCATAAAAGTAAATAAGGTGCAGCAAGATGGCCCAATCCTTTTTGTAGCAAAGGACAAGCCTGGACAAACTCTTATATAGAGGAAAGCGCTCCCGAGGACACATGGGAATTATCGTCAAGCTAGTTTTCATCACGCTCATATGATTCGCGTTCGTTACTTTGATAATTTGATATGTGGGTGGACCGGTGATTGGGTACTGCCCTTCCTTGGACAAGCATCCCACTTATGGTTAACCCCTATTGCAAGCATCCGCAACTACAAAAGAAGTATTAAGGTAAACCTAACCATAGCATGAAACATATGGATACAAATCAGCCCCTTACGAAGCAACGCATAAACTAGGGTTTAAGCTTCTGTCACTCTAGCAACCCATCATCTACTTATTACTTCCCAATGCCTTCCTCTAGGCCCAAATAATGGTGAAGTGTCATGTAGTCGACATTCAAATAACACCACTAAAGGAAAGACAACATACATCTCATCAAAATATCGAACGAATACCCAATTCACATGACTACTTATAGCAAGACTTCTCCCATGTCCTCAGGAACAAACGTAACTACTCACAAATCATATTCATGTTCATAATCAGAGGGGTATTAATATGCATAAAGGATCTGAACATATGATCTTCCACCGAATAAACCAACTAGCATCAACTACAAGGAGTAATCAACACTACTAGCAACCCACAGGTCCCAATCTGAGGTTTTGAGACAAAGATCGGATACAAGAGATGAACTAGGGTTGAGAGGAGATGGTGCTGGTGAAGATGTTGATGGAGATTGACCCCCTCCCGATGAGAGGATCGATGGTGATGACGATGGTGACGATTTCCCCCTACCGGAGGGATGTTTCCCCATCAGAACAGCTCCGCCGGAGCCCTAGATTGGTTCCGCCTCAAGAGGGCGGTGCTTCGTCTCGAAAGCTCCCTTCCCATTTTTTCCAGGGCAAAATACTTCATATAGCAAAAGATGGGCACCGGAGGCCTGCCAGGGGGCCCACGAGACAGGGGGCGCGCCCAGGGAGGTAGGGCGCGCCCCCACCCTCATGGCCTGGGTATGGGCCCCCTCTGGTTGATTCTTTTGCTAGTATTTTTTATTAATTCCAAAAAGTGCCTCCGTGAAGTTTCAGGACTTTTGGAGTTGTGCAGAATAGGTCTCTAATATTTGCTCCTTTTCCAGCCCAGAATTCCAGCTGCCGGCATTCCCCCTCTTCATGTAAACCTTGTAAAATAAGAGAGAATATGCATAAGTATTGTGACATAATGTGTAATAACAGCCCATAATGCAATAAATATCGATATAAAAGCATGATGCAAAATGGACGTATCAACTCCCCCAAGCTTAGACCTCGTTTGTCCTCAAGCGGAAGGTGATAATGAAAAATATGTCCACATGTTTAGAGATAGAGGTGTCGATAAAATAAAATACGGACATGAGGGCATCATGCTCATTCTTATAACAGCAACATATATATATATATATATATATATATATATATATATATTGTCATATGATTTCTTATGCTAAAGTAACAATCTATTCACCATGTCAAGTATGAATCAGAAACTTCATTGAAAACTAACAAACTATAATCTCGGTCATTGAAGCAATTGCAATTTATCGTAACATCGGAAAGAGCCAATATAAGAGCTTTTCAGCAAGTCCACATACTCAACTATCATTTATTCTTTCACAATTACTAACACTCACGCAATACTTATGGGTATGAAGTTTTAATCGGACACAGAGAAAGATTTAGGGGCTTATAGTGTTGCCTCTCAACCTTTTACCTCAAGGGTAATGTCAACAATAATAGTTTATGATAACTTACATCCAATTGGATATATATATATATATCAGGATCTTTCCAACACAATGTGCTTGCCAAAGGATAAAGTGTAAAAAGGAAAGGTGAAGATCACCGCGACTCTTGCATAAGGCATAAGACAAAAATAAAAGATAGGCCCTTCACAAAGGGAAATAGAGGTTGTCATGTGCTTTTATGGTTGGATGCATGAAATCTTAATGAGAAAGAACGTCACTTTATATTGCCACTTGTGATATGGACCTTTATTATGCAGTCAATCGCTTTTATTGCTTCCACATCACAAGATCGTATAAAGCTTATTTTCTCCACACTAATAAATCATACATATTTAGAGAGCAATTTTTATTGCCTGCAGCAATGACAACTTACTTGAAGGATCTTACTCAATCCATAGGTAGGTATAGTGGACACTCATGGAAAAACTGGGTTGAAGGATATTCGGAAGCACAAGTAGTATCTCTACTTGGTGCAAAGAATTTGGCTACCATGAGGGGGAAAGGCAAGCTCAACATGTTGGACGATCCATAACAATATACTTTATTTCGGAAAGAAGAAAACATAACCCATTACGTTGTCTTCCTTGTCCAACATCAACTTTTTAACATGTCATATTTTAATGAGTGCTCACAATCATAAAATATGTCCAAGATAGTATATTTATATGTGAAAACCTCTCTTTCTTTATTACTTCCTATTAATAGCAACAATGACCAAAACTATGTTTGCCAACTCTCAACAACTTTTATTCATCATACTGTTTTATATGTGAAGTCATTACTCTCCATAAGATCAATATGATCTCTTTAATTCCTTTTACTCTTTCTTTTCCTATTATTCCCTCAAGATCATAGCAAGGAAATCAAGCCCTTGACTCAAAACTAATATTTATTATATATAGCTCACGGACTCAATTACATATATAGAAAGATCATAAAGCAAAACTCAAAAATAGATCATCCTAAAACTTTATTCTACTAAATCAAGATATTACCAAAAGGATCGAACTAAGAAAAACGGTAAAGATAGGAGTGTGATGGTGATACGATACCGGGGCACCTCCCCCAAGGTTGGCAGTTGCAAAGGGGCGTGCCCATACCTGATACTCAATTTTTCTTTGGTGGTGATGATGGAGTTGTTGATGATGTAGGCTTGTCGTCCCTCTTCCAAGGCATAGGCTCACCATCATAGAAAGATGATCGAGTCTCCGGGATCCTCAAATCTGCAGCCAAACTCATACTCTTGATTCGATATTCATACTCACAGTTTTGGTTTTGCAGGTCATAGATCTGGGCTTGGAGGTGCTCGATTTTCTTGTGAAGCTTGAAGATGGCATCCCCAATGTTCTTGGCACCTAGCTTGTGGTTGATGGTGAACTCCGTGATCATTATGTGGTTGGCGTCGAGTCCACGTTCCACCATCTCCTGGCACTTGAAAACTTGTTGCTCCATTGCTTCGATTCTTGTCCCCATGCTTCCGGTCTTCCTTGGTTCCTCAACATCGCGGATGTGCAGCACCCCCTCATGGAGCTCAATGGTTTGAGGGTGTTGCAGCACCTCCGCGAGGTAGGGGTTGATGACTTTCTCGAAAAACTTGTCCTTGGGTGCGCTCGTAGACGTCATGGTGACCTAGATCTGTCAGAAAAACAACTCGAAACAAAAACAGGAGATATTTGTGTGGTACGGTGGTCAAAACTTTCACGAGATTATATAGTGAATTTTTACTGACCGAAAGAAGTATCGTGCAAAAAACGGAGTCCGGAGGGCACACGTGGTGCCCACAAGGCAGGGGGCGCGCCCAGGGGGGTAGGGCGCGCCCTCCACCCTCGTGGATGCCCCGTGTCCTTCCCGGACTACTTCTTATTTTCCTATTTTCTTAAATATTCCAAAACGGAGAAAAATTGCTATTAGAACTGTTTTGGAGTCGGTTTACTTACCGTACCACATACCTATTCCTTTTTGGAGTCTGAAACATTCTGGAAAGTGTCCCTTATGTACTCCTTCGGGGTTACGGTGTCAATAACATTGGTTTCAACATTTATGGGATTACCTGAGATGTAATGTTTGATTCTTTGACCGTTCACCACCTTCGGATTTGTGCCTTCGAAGTTGTTGATTTTTATAGCACCGGAATGATAGACCTCCTCGATAACGTAAGGGCCTTCCCATTTAGAGAGGAGTTTTCCTGCAAAAAATCTTAAACGAGAGTTGTATAGCAAAACATAATCACCTACATTAAACTCACGCTTTTGTATCCTTTTGTCATGCCATCTTTTAACTTTTTCTTTCAACAGTTTGGCATTCTCATAGGCCTGGGTTCTCCATTCATCAAGTGAGCTAATGTCAAATAGCTTCTTTTCACCGGCAAGTTTGAAATCATAATTGAGCTCTTTAATGGCCCAACATGCCTTATGTTCTAGTTCGAGAGGTAAGTGACACGCTTTTTCATAAACCATTTTATACGGAGACATACCCATAGGATTTTTATATGCAGTTCTATAGTCCCATAATGCATCATCAAGTTTCTTGGACCAATTCTTTCTAGATCTATTAACAGTCTTTTGGAAAATTAATTTAAGCTCTCTATTACTCAATTCTACTCGACCATTAGACTGTGGGTGGTATGGAGATGCAATTCTATGATTAACATCATACTTAGCAAGCATTTTACAAAAGGCACCATGAATAAAATGTGAACCACCATCAGTCATTAAGTATCTAGGGACTCGAAACCTCGGAAAAATAACTTCTTTAAGCATCTTAATAGAGGTGTTATGATGAGCACTACTAGTTGGAATAGCTTCTACCCACTTAGTAACGTAATCAACAACAACTAAAATATGTGTATACCCATTAGAGGAAGGAAACGGTCTCATATAATCAAAGACCCAAACATCAAATGGTTCAATAACAAGTGAATAGGTCATAGGCATTTCTTGACGTCTAGTAATATTACCAATTCTTTGACATTCATCACAAGACAAGACAAACTTACGGGCATCTTTGAAGAGAGTAGGCCAATAAAAACCGGATTGCAATACCTTATGTGCAGTTCTATCTCTAGCGTGGTGTCCTCCATAAGCCATGGAGGGACACTTGCGTAGGATCTGTTCCTGTTCATGCTCAGGTACACAACGTTTAATAACACCGTCTACTCCTTCTTTATAAAGGTGTGGGTCATCCCAAAAGTAATGTCTTAAATCATAGAAAAACTTTTTCTTTTGCTGGTATGTGAAACTAGGTGGTATAAATTTAGCAACAATGTAATTAGCATAATCAACATACCATGGAGCAGTACGAGAAGCATTTATGACAGCTAATTGTTAATCAAGAAAGCTATCATCAATAGGGAGTAGGTCATCAAGAACATTCTCTAACCTAGACAAGTTGTCTACAACGGGGTTCTCAGCTCCCTTTCTATGAATGATATGCAAATCAAATTCCTGTAGTAGGAGAACCCATCTAATAAGTCTGGGTTTAGCATATTTTTTCCATTAGATATTTAATAGCAGCATGATCGGTCTGAACAGTTACTTTAGAGTCAACAATGTAAGGTCTGAACTTATCACAGGCAAATACAACTGCTAAAAATTCTTTTTCAGTAGTAGCATAGTTTCTCTGGGCACTGTCTAGAGTTTTACTAGCATATTGGATAACATTTAACTTCTTATCAAATCTTTGTCCTAGAACAGCACCTACAGCATAATCACTAGCATGACACTAATTTCAAAGGGTAAATTCCAATCAGGTGGCTGGACAATAGGTGCAGAAATCAAAGCTTTCTTAAGTATTTCAAATGCTTCTACACAATCATCATCAAAGACAAAAGGAACATCTTTTTGTAGGAGATTAGTCAGAGGCCTAGAAATTTTTGAGAAGTCTTTAATGAACCTCCTATAAAAACCGGCATGACCAAGGAAACTTCTTATATCTTTAATGTTGTTAGGACACGACATCTTTTCAATAGCATCAACTTTAGCTTTATCAACTTCAATACCTCTTTCAGAAATTTTATGCCCAAAGACAATACCTTCATTAACCATAAAGTGGCACTTCTCTCAATTCAAGACAAGATTAGTTTCTTCACATCTCTGCAAAACTCGATCAAGGTTGCTCAAGAAATCATCAAAAGAAGTTCCATAAACGGAAAAATCATCCATGAAAACCTCGACAATCTTTTCACAAAAATCAGAGAATATAGCCATCATGCATCTTTGAAAGGTAGCAGGTGCATTACATAAGCCAAAAGGCATACGTCTATAAGCAAAGGTACCGAAAGGGCAAGTAAAAGTGGTTTTTTTCTTGATCCACTTTTGACACAGGTATTTGAGAGAAACCAGAATAGCCATCTAGAAAGCAAAAATGTGCGTGTTTGGATAATCTTTCTAGCATTTGATCAATGAAAGGTAGAGGGTAATGATCCTTTTTAGTAGCTTTATTTAATTTGCGGAAATCAATTACCATCCTATAACCTGTAACGATTCTTTGTGGGATCAATTCATCTTTATCATTAGGAACAACAGTAATACCTCCCTTCTTAGGGACACAATGAACATGACTTACCCACTGACTATCAGCAACAGGATAAATTATACCTGCCTCTAGAAGCTTTAGTATTTCTTTTCTTACCACTTCTTTCATCTTAGTATTTAACCGTCGTTGGTGATCAACAATCGGTTTAGCATCTTTCTCCAATTTTATTTTGTGTTGGCGTAGAGTGGGACTAATGCCCTTAAGATCATCCGGAGTATATCCAATAGCAGCACGGTGCTTCTTCAGAGTTTTCAATAATTTCTCTTCTTCCTGCTCTGAAAGGTTAGCACTAATAATAACAGGATATATCTTCTTTTCATCAAGATAAGCATATTTAAGAGTATCAGGTAATGGTTTGAGTTCAAACACGGGATCACCCTTGGGTGGAGGAGGATCCCCTAGAATTTCAACAGGCAAGTTGTGTTTCAAAATAGGTTCCTGTTTAAAGAATACTTCATCTATTTCCCTTCTTTCATTCATAAACATATCATCTTCATGGTCTAGCAAATATTGTTCTAAAGGATCGTTAGGAGGCACAACAATAGAAGCAAGACCAATAATTTCATCTTTACTAGGCAATTCTTTATCATGGGGTTGTCTACGAAATTTAGCAATGTTAAAATCATGAGACATATCCCCTAAACCAATAGTGACTACATCCTTTTTGCAATCTATCCTAGCATTAATAGTATTCAAGAAGGGTCTACCAAACATAATGGGACAAAAATCATCTTGTGGGGAACCAAGAACAAGAAAATCAGTAGGGTATTTAACTTTTCCACACAAGACTTCAACATCTCTAACAATCCCAACCGGTGAGATAGTATCTCTATTGGCAAGCTTAATTGTAACATCAATTTCTTCTATCCCAGCAGGTGCAATATCATGCATAATTTCTTTGTATAAGGAATGAGGTATTGCACTTGCACTAGCACCCATATCACATAAGCCATGATAACAATGATCTCCTTTTTTTACAGAAATAACAGGCATGCCAACAATAGGTCTATGTTTACCCTTAGTATCGGGTCTAGCAATTCTAGCAGCTTCATCACAGAAGTAAATAACATGCCCATCAATATTATCGACCAAGAGATCCTTAACCATAGCAATACTAGGTTCAACTTTAATTTGCTCAGAGGGTGTAGGTGTTCTAGTATTACTCTTACGAACCACAGTTGAAGCTTTAGCATGATCCTTTATTCTAACAGGGAAAGGTGGTTTCTCAATATAAGCAGTGGGAGCAGTAGGATCAACATTATAAGTGATAGTCTTTTCTTCAACTTTAATAGGTTCAACTACTTTTACTTCAATGGGGGGATGATATTTAAACCACTTCTCCTTAGGTACATCAACATGAGTAGAAAATGATTCATAGAAAGAAGCTACTATCTCAGAGTCAAGTCCATATTTAGTGCTAAATTCACGAAAAACATCGGTATCCATAAAAGATTTAACACAATCGAACTTAGGTGTTATACCTGACTCCTTACCTTCGTTGAGATCCCAATCTTCAGAGTTTCATTTAAGTATTTCCAATAAATCCCATCTAATTTCAATAGTCTTCATCATAAAGGAACCAGTACAAGAAGTATCGAGCATGGAGCGATTATTGAGAGAAAGCCGAGCATAAAAATTTCGAATAATAATTTCTCTTCAGAGCTCATGATTGGGGCATGAATATAACATTGACTTAAGCCACCCCCAAGATTGAGCAATGCTTTCTCCTTCGCGAGGCCAAAAATTATATATATTATTATGATCACGATGAACAAGATGCATAGGATAAAACTTCTGATGAAATTCCAATTTCAATCGTTTGTAGTTCCATGATCCAATATCATCAATTAGCCTAAACCATGCCAATGCCTTTCCCTTCAAAGATAAAGGGAAGACCTTCTTCTTGATAACATCCTCGGGCATACCTGCAAGCTAAATAATCCACAAACTTCGTCCACATAGATTAGGTGCAAATCGGGATGCAATGTTCCATCTCCTGTAAAAGGATTAGCTAGCAGTTTCTCTATCATACCCGAAGGAATTTCAAAGTAAACATTTCCAGTAGGTTCAGTAGGTTGAGGAGCAACTCTTTGCTCTACTGGTTGGGGTGAAGATACCCCGAACAAGCCCCTCAAAGGATTACTTTCCATAGTAACAAGTGACAGTAAATTTCAGCACACTATATAAATTTTTCCTTACCAAATTCCACTTACCAAAGGCGCTTCACTCCCCGGCAACGGCGCCAGAAAAGAGTATAGATGACCCACAAGTATAGGGCATCTATCGTAGTCCTTTTGATAAGTAAGAGTGTCGAACCCAACGAGGAGCAGAAGGAAATGATAGGTAGTTTTCAGTAAGGTATTCTCTGCAAGCACTGAAATTATCGGTAATAGATAGTTTTGTGATAAGGTAATTTGTAACGAGCAACAAGTAATAAAAGTAAATAAGGTGCAGCAAGATGGCCCAATCCTTTTTGTAGCAAAGGACAAGCCTGGACAAACTCTTATATAGAGGAAAGCGCTCCCGAGGACACATGGGAATTATCGTCAAGCTAGTTTTCATCACGCTCATATGATTCGCGTTCGTTACTTTGATAATTTGATATGTGGGTGGACCGGTGCTTGGGTACTTCCCTTCCTTGGATGAGCATCCCGCTTATGATTAACCCCTATTGCAAGCATCCGCAACTACAAAAGAAGTATTAAGGTAAACCTAACCATAGCATGAAACATATGGATCCAAATCAGCCCCTTACGAAGCAACACATAAACTAGGGTTTAACCTTTTGTCACTCTAGCAACCCATCATCTACTTATTACTTCCCAATGCCTTCCTCTAGGCCCAAATAATGGTGAAGTGTCATGTAGTCGACGTTCACATAACACCACTAGAGGAAAGACAACATACATCTCATCAAAATATCAAACGAATACCAAATTCACATGACTACTTATAGCGAGACTTCTCCCATGTCCTCAGGAACAAACGTAACTACTCACAAATCATATTCATGTTCATAATTAGAGGGGTACTAATATGCATAAAGGATCTGAACATATGATCTTCCACCGAATAAACCAACTAGCATCAACTACAAGGAGTAATCAACACTACTAGCAACCCACAGGTACCAATCTGAGGTTTTGAGACAAAGATCGGATACAAGAGATGAACTAGGGTTTGAGAGGAGATGGGGCTGGTGAAGATGTTGATGGAGATTGACCCCCTCCTGATGAGAGGATCGATGGTGATGACGATGGTGACGATTTCCCCCTACCGAAGGAATGTTTCCCCGGCAGAACAGCTCCGCCGGAGCCCTAGATTGGTTCCGCCAAGGTTCCGCCTCGAGACGGCGGCGCTTCGTCCCGAAAGCTCCCTTCCCATTTTTTCCAGGGCGAAAGACTTCATATAGCAAAATATGGGCACCGGAGGCCTGCCAGGGGACCCACGAGACAGCGGGCGCGCCCAGGGGGGTAGGGCGCGCCCCCCACCCTCGTGGCCAGCGTATGGGTCCCCTCCGGTTGATTCTTTCACCAGTATTTTTTATTAATTCCAAAAACTGCCTCCGTGAAGTTTCAGGACTTTTGGAGTTGTGCAGAATAGGTCTCTAATATTTGCTCCTTTTCCAGCCCAGAATTCTAGCTGCCGGCATTCCCCCTCTTCATGTAAACCTTGTAAAATAAGAGAGAATAGGCATAAGTATTGTGATATAATGTGTAATAACAGCCCATAATGCAATAAATATTGATATAAAAGCATGATTCAAAATGGACGTATCATACATCAACGTCCGGATTATCACAAGTTGGCCGTGGCTCAAGTTGTTTCCACTTTCTCCACTCATGTTCTTTTGGAGACCAAGTCCAAGAAGACCTTTGCAATTGCTCAAGCAACCAAGAACTCCAATCTTGCCTTGAAGGCCAAGAAAGTGATTAGCCAACCCTCAAGGGATGAATAAGTGAGTGAAGAGATTTTTGAGGAAGATGTTGACACCTCATGCCCGTCAAATGACTTTGCGGAAGACTTGGCTCTCTTAGTCAAAAAGTACTCTGGGACTATGGCAAACAAAGGGAAGAATCTTCAAGGAAGATCGTTTGGACGAAGGAAATGCTACAACTGTGATAGCCCAAGACACTTTGTTCATGATTGTCCGTACGAGAGACCTGAAGACAAATCCGAGAAGCTTATGCTCAAGAAGAAGAAGTTCACCAAGTTTGCAAAGAGTACGGATGACAAGGCTTTTGTTCATGAAGAATACATGTCCGGAGATGAAGATGACGGTGATGATGATCAAGTGGGCACGAGCGCCATTGCCATGCATGCCACTACCTCCTCCTCTACCACCGGCCTCTTCGACTCTCCAAATGAGGACAAGCCTTTCACTCATCGATGCATTATGGCCAAACAGGTAAAAACTAAGTCCAGATCAAAAAAACGCAGTCTACACTCCTAATGTCTCATGTGAGATAGTGGAGGATGAGTGTGGCAAGGGTGTGGATAATGATGAGGAATCATTAATGGCCTTCATGAAAACTCTTCATGGTGAAGCTCGTGCTCATTTTGGCGATCTCCTTAAGTCACTCGCCGAACGTGATGACTTTATTGAGAACGTTGAAAACCTCCTCATAGAGGAAAAGAGAGAGTCGAACTCCTCGAGCACGAACTAAACGAAGAGAGTGTCATGAGGGCATCACTTGAGGAAGCCTTGTCAGCTCATCAAATTGACTTTGTTAAAACCAACAATGCTTTGCAACTTGCTCTTGAGAACAAAGATGCTCTTAATGTCAGAGTTGAAAAGCTTCTAAATGATCACATGAGACTTGTTGAGGAACATGAGTTCCTTGTGACTAGTTCCAAGGTTGTCAAAGGTGACCTCATTGCCCTCACCGAGTCTTATGCTCAACTTAAATCTACAACCATTAAGGCTCTCACTTCCGTACCTCATATGGACTTAAATTATGTTTCTCGTATGGCTAAGTTTGTTCATGATTGCACCTCTCTCTAAGAGGAGAATAAGAAGTTAAAGGCCCAATTTGAGAAAGGACTTGTATCATGCATCCAAGGGGAGAAAAACCTTAATGACCTCTTGAGTAACCAAAAGGAGTGTGTTGCCAAGGAGGGAATTGGGTTTAATCCCGCATCCAAGAATGCTAAGAACAAGAAGAACAACAAGAAGAAGATCAGTCCGCTCCTTCCCCTCCCCGAAAGGTAGTATTCGTGCAAGAAGGGAATAAGGAGGAGAAGGTAACACTACAAAAAAAGACACATCTGTGACATTTTGGGCCGAACGAATTTTTTTTCTGTCATGCTTATGACACTTCTATGACAATAATTGTGACAAAACCCGGTATCATCATAGATGTGGTGGGCTCCTACTTCTATGACAAAAAATCATGACAGAAAATGGGCTTTTCGTCCTGGGTGGGCCGGAGACGCAGCTGCATGACATTCTTTGGGCCGTCCATGATGGAAAAAATGTGGTAGAAGCGAGGGCGAGGAAAATATCAGGGAGTTCCCGGTTACGGTGGGTGGTCGGGGCCGAGCGATGCACGGAGGTTTGCATGTTTCTCTCGACCACGTACGCGCGTGTGTGCGAGGCGTTGCGCTCTAACTGAACTCGAGCGAGGCATTGGGCTCTAACTGAACCCGAGCGATTGCACTAGCTACGTTACTGAACCCCGATCGATCCCTTGCTGTTAACTGAACCCGAGTGATTCCTTCGCTACTAGTGCTAACTGAAGCCGATCGAACCTGCTGCCTCCTTCCCTTGATGAACAGTGAGTGTTGTTTGGGGGGGGGTTGGATGAACAGTTCCCGGTGGGGGTTGGATGAACAGGACCCCGTGGTAGTAGAGGCCTTCGCCGCTGGATGAACAGGACCCCAATTGAGCCGGTTGGGGGTTGATGAACAGGACCCCGTGGAGGGATGGATGAACAGGACGACCCCGTGGAGGGCTGGTTGAATAGTAGCCGGTGGAGGGCTGGATGAATAGTAGCCCGTGGAGGGGTGGTTGAACATGACCCCGTGGAGAGGGCTGGTTGAACAATAACCAGTGGAGGAGCGGTGGAGGCTGGATGAACAGGAGCCCATGGATGAACAGTGGCTGGTGGAGGCAGGAAGGGAGACGCTGTGGATGAACAATCGCAGGTGGAGGCCGGAGGAGGTCGACAGTGGATGAACAGTAGCCCGTGGAGGTAGTCGACGCTGGAGATGAACAGTATCTCGTGGAGTCCAGTTTTGTCGTACGCCACACCACTCCTGATGAACAGGACCCCCGTTTCGACCGTAGCGCTCCAACACAAGTTCGTTTCCTCCGTTTTGCAGTACGCCACACCCCTCCCGATCAACAGGACCCCGTTTCGATCGTAGGAGGTCCAAGAGAAGTTCGTTTCCTCCGTTTTGCGGTACGCCAGACCCCTCCCGATGAACATGATCCCGTTTCGACCGTGGCCAGTCGAACACAAGGCCGTTTCCTCCGTTCTGCGGTACGCCAGGCCTCATTTCGATCGGTTGTTTGGTACAAGCCGGTTAGCTCCCAATGAACACGACGACACAGTTTCTCCGTTCCGACCTAGCCATGTACACGAGCCCTGGCCGTACGTATGCGCGAGTAGGCGTTCGAGACCCTGCCCGTATGTACGTACGTGCCCGTATTTTTTGGCGTGTGGCTGTATGTACGTGTACACGGTTTAGACGGGATAGCCTGAACTGCTACGTGGGGGGCTCTACTATGACATGTGCCGCTACTTACTCAGCCATGGTTCATCGTTGCAGAGCAACCGATCGACCAGTATGTACGTACACGTTCGCGACAAGACAGACAACGGTACATACGTTTCGACCGGGTGGGTCCCAGCTGTCAGGGAGGATAAGGACGCACTTCCTTGCGTGCAAAGATATAGCCGCTGGGTCCCAATTGTCAGGGGGGAATCTTTTTTTGCCCGTATTAAGGACGCCCTTGCATGCGAAGATGTTGCTGGTGGGTCCCAGCAGTCAGGGGGAGAAAACATTATTTTTCAGGATAAAAAGGATATAGTTGCATGCATGCGTCCATGGGCGTGGTGTGTCCCCACTGTCAGCCTCTCACGTATAGTTATCTTCCGATGACTCTCGTTTGTTGACCACGTTGACCACACCGTGCCGAGCACACCAAGGCCGGTGGACGACGGCGAGCCCCCAGACTGGAATGACCCGAAGATGGGGAAGACGCGGCAGCGGAGTCGCAGATGGAGAGGAGTGGGAAACTTGACTGGTTCGGGTGCGCGGCAGCACTGCCGCGGTGCCGCCCACGGGAGACAGGAGCAAGAACAGAGGTTGAAGAAGGAGCACGGCTGTTGGATTAACATCCAACGGTCCATCTGCTAGAATCATTTGTTGATTAAGTTGACAAAGCCGTGGGTACACGTCCTCTTAGTAGGCCCACAAGTCAGCCACCAAATCTGACGGGTCCCATCTGTCAACAGGATGAATAGTTTTTTTGCATAACAAGTAGGCACTTCCTTCCGTGCGAAGATACAGCCGGTGGGTCCCAATTGTCAGGGGGAGGAAACATTTTTTCCAGCTTAATAAGGAGGAACTTTCCTTGCGTGCGACCATGGACCTCGTGGGTCCCAGCTGTCAGGCTCTCCACGTACAGTCCTCTTACGATGACTCTTGTTTGTTGACCACGCCACGCCGAGCACAGCGAGGCGGTGGACGACGACGAGGCCCCGGACGGCAACGACCCAGAGATGGGAAGACGCGGTAGTGGAGTCACAGATTGAGAGGAGTACAAGGGTATTAGCTGGTTCTGGTGCGGCGTTGGGCTGCAGTCGGTGGAGAATAACATGAGGGGTGGAGGAATAGCCTAGCCGACGGTGGGGTAGCACTTCGCAGCGATGCGTGCTAAGAGAGCCGCTAGCCGCCGGAGGCCGGACTAGGCGGTCCCGGCAACACTGGAGGAAGAAGACGAGAGATTGAAGGTGCATGCCAGCCGTTCGATATAAATCCAATGGCTGTGGATGTCATAATCATTTGTTGACCAAGTTGACAACGTCTTGCGTAGGCTTCGACCTATTGGCCCAAATGCCAGCCTGCAAAAATGTGGCATATATTTAACCCATGTTTTCTAGAATTTACAGTCCATTTGCTGGGCTGGGTGAACAAATAATTTCGCGTCAATGCGGCCCATTTAATATTTTCTAAGAAATCCTAGCCCATTTGCACTTTCTTGAACACGAATTAGCTGGGCTCGTTCTATATATAATGTTACATTAGAAGGAGCAATTAATATCAAAAAATAAACCAAAGCGACACATTTTTTATATATAAAATTAAAAAATTAGTTAGTTATTGCTCAAAACTAAAATGAGCGCGTTATTATTACATTGGTCCTTAAAATCTTTGCAAGCTTTTGTACGCAATCACCAGGATTTTCCTTGCCTGTGAGTCAAAAACAACCAGCATTTTCCTTGCCAACTTCTGTTAAACATTTACTTTTATAAGTTAATAACACGTGGGATGTTTTTATAATGTATATATAAGTCTCTATAAAATATACGATAATAGTAATAATATAAATATATATAATGTGATTAGAAGGGAAACCATAAATTGGACACATCATTATTATTCTTATATATAGATAAATAGAACAGAGATCTGCATTTTATTAAAAAAATACATTGGACTGCCAATCTTTAAGAAAAAGTAAAACCTACGCTGGGAGGCATAGGCCAGTATGGACCTCAAAAAATAAGTTGAAACCACCTTCTCCGTATGTCAAGGGCTACACATGTTAAAAAACAAAACCTAGGCCTAGCTGATACTTGTGCGCCCTCTAGAAAAAAAAGATACCAGCTAGATCCCCGATACCCCTTTCCCGCAACAACAACAACAAAAAAAGATCCCCAATACCCCTGAAAAAAAGCTCCCTGATGACAGTCATCGTTGGAAATTTATTTCATTTATTGACTAAGGTTGACAAACCCGTGGGCCCCAACGTCAGTATACAATTAGGAGGAATTTTTTTCCAATGGGGCACTTGCTTGCGTACGGCTTGGACCTGGTGGGTCCCCACTGTCAGTCTCTCGGCGTACATTCCTCTCCGGATTCCTCTCATTTGTTGAGCATGTTGACAACGACATATGGCGGCGCCACGGCGAGCGCACACGGACGGGAAAGAACCGGAGCCGGGGAAGACGCCTTCATTCTTTCGAACATACCGCACTAGCCCAGTGGCTGCAGCCCTCTCACCCAAAAGCTGTACTGCCCGGTTCAATTCCAAATGGTGCAGTTGAAAAATATCTATCACTTGCAAAAATTTCGTCCCTAGTTTACCCAGTTTTTCGCACAATTGTCTTGTCATTCCCAGTTTAAAAAAAACATTGTCTTGCCATTTTGAAAATAGCATATCTTTTTGACTTTGCATCATATGAAGATGTGCTATACATGAATGTTGATCAACATGATGTTAACTTGTTGTTAGTTCCGTTTTTTACCATGAATAAAATTTCCAACATTCTGTTATCCATGTTTGAAAAGTGCCTGTTGATTTAAATGCTCTGCCTCTGAAACATGCAGTTTCTTATCTGAAAATCACTTGGACAAGCAGCCATCACCGGTGTTGGATTCGATGTTGCGCTTCTTCAATCCTCCGGTATGTGCGAAGGGGAAATAAACTTCCGTCTCGTGCTGCTGGTTGGGGAATGGAGCGAACTGGATTAAAGAGGGGGCCGGCGGCGCGATTGAAGAAGCACATCAGACGCGATTTTTTTCAGTGGATGGCTCTCGATGGCGTTTTTTTACTTGCCTCTGCACCATACAACTTGTATTTTTAGCCTCCCAGTCCGTGGTGGACCAGCAACACATTTGCTGGGCGGGCCAACCTACAGAAACCAGCACTCGATTTTTGATCAAGCCCCACCCAGTAGTATGTTTGTTTTGAGGCCGAAAACATTACGACAAGGGTTGAGCGGGGGAGGGGGGAAGACAGAGCAAAAAGATTAAAAAGAGTTGATGCGCCATTGCTACCCTAACAAAGCAGGTGCAATTCTTCTCGGGAAGAAGGTGTGCCGTTGACACCCACACGTCACAAATCCCACAATAGACATACTAACAAGTTCACACACAAGTACAACCAAGAGGGTAAGCATTCATATCAAACTCAGGTTCACAGGACACGTTCATATTCATATCCAACATTCACAATCAACAACTCAAAAGATTCATATATACACAAGTTCAACGTGTCTATGCATCCAAATGATTGATAGATCACAAGACAATATTCATAGATAATTCACAAAAGGATTGAGATATACACATGTTCAGTATGTTTATGCATCCAAATGATTGAGATCACAGCCAATATCATCCATGGACGAACTTTAATTACCTAGGGTACAGACTGGTAAATGGTGTTCAGTCGGAGGTACTTCTTGGTAAAATTAATGCTTGTACGAGCAAACTTTCGAGTACATAAGAGGCAGCACAGACAATCTGAACTTTGCTTGTAGGTTTATCCTCAAATAGTGGCCTCGTGCCAAGGGAGGTTTGAGCAACTTGGCCACTACTTTAATCCAACTAGTTTACTAGCTCATCTTGGTCCTGTAGCTCGACAAAATTCTACATTGCAGACAAGAAAGGAGGCGGTTGAGAAAATGAACCACCCAAATTTTTTGTGCAGTTCAATTGAAATGGAGCATCCCTGGCGTCCAGATTGATTAAGTGCCACATGAATATATGCGTCAACCAACTTGTCTGGAATCTTTAGACTCCATGCCATACAGTTCACTACCATATGTGCCGATAACCAAAAGTCACAAGTTGGGACCGAAGACTGGACTGTGTTTTTCTGGGCTATGCGGCAAGCAATATTTTTGGCGTTCACTCTCCTAATACTTGGAGTTTGACAACTGGTTGACGCCGGTTGATACTCGAATAAATATAGGCACTTCTTCTTGTCAACATCGATGCTTGTCTGAGTGAACTTTGGAGTACATAGCAGCAACATAAGTATCTGTCCATCTGATCTTTTTGTGCAGTTCTACTGAAATCGCCCAATGTAATGATTTCCCTGCGAGTTCAGGCTCCAAGTTACTCCTTTATGAAATTGGCAAACAGTAGCATAATACCAAATTACCAATACATATGACAAGCACAATAATCAGGATAAAGACCAGTACCAACCTGTGTGAGGTAGCATATCAATTACTATTTCCTTTGACTAGAAGCCGAGATAAGCGAAGCGACTGACAGCAAAGGAAGGAAGTAAGCCGAGATAAGCGACTAATAGGAAAGGAAGGAAGCAGTCGAGGCAATGAAGCACCCAAAGTTTTTGTGCAGTTCCACAAAAATCGAGCATCCCTGTTGGCACATATATTGAGAGAGTGAGATTACTGTAATAGTGGGACTACTTGATGAAACATACACTAACAAATAGAAGCACCCTCATTATCTTAATGGGTAATGTTAGCAACATAGTAGTCTTGCTTAAAGAGAGGTGTTAGATTATTTAATCAGTGCCAATTAGCTCAACACTCAAAGCATTGCCATGTATCATAGGTTGCAAAACTTTAACGTGCAAAGATAAAGGCGTTTCTCATGACAGTAGCATGATACAAATAGAGATGACAGCAAACTAACATGGATGAAGGCCTTAGGCCGGTACTAACCTGAGCAAAAAAGCTTATTCATGTAGTCCTAGAAGAGATGATAAAGCACTCACTGGAATCACTCAATAGTATATATTTTTGTGCACTTCAAATGTATGGTTGAAATCACTCTTGTTTACCAGTGCTGAGATTATATCGAAAGATTGTCAAGAACTTCCAGCAGAGTTAAAGCACTGGCTGGGATACAGTTCATTGTATTGTCTTGTGTAGTTCCACTAAAATGTATGGTTGGCACAACATGATCCCTGTTTGCACAAGTAGGAACAAGGTGAAACCTTCATTAGCTTAGTGAGAAAGGATAGAAAGACATTAGCATATTACTCTAACAGTAGCATCAAATTCATGATGGACAATACGCAAAACATTGCCTCATTGAACCAATGGCAATAAATTGACATGCAAAACAATAGCACTATTATGTCATGACACTACCAAGATTCCCTCCCTGCTCCACCACATGATTCACCTCCACAGACACACATACATACATACATACATGATTCAGCATAGGGTGCTACTAAAGATTTGTTTAACTCCGACAGGAAAATTAGGCAGCAATAAATTAGTGGTACTTAAGTACTCCTAATTAATTAAGTGACCTTGTAGGAGAGACATCAGAAGTCGAAGGGCTCCCTAGAGGATCGTCTCACATGTAAGGTAGACGTTGCCGGAGCCCTTGAATGGCCTCGACTGAGGCCTCGGGCTTCAGCAAGATCACCTTGGCACTGTTGATCGTGTAGAGCTGCGTCACAGATGCATCCAGAATCCAGTTAATTAGCAAGATGCCCGTGCGTTGCACGGAACATCAATATCTTTTGGGAGAAAAGGACGGACGAGGGAAGGCCTTATCTGCAAATGTGGAGAGGAGTGTGGGAAAATTGTCATAGTTTCCTTCCTATCCGTTAGATATAGATCGGACGGCCTATATTGCAGGATGGCAGGCACATCATCATCACCAACTCTGCTTTTTATAAGAGTAGAAAAAAACAGAGTTGTTCATGATGGTGTGCCTGCCATCCTGCAATATAGGCCGTCTGATTTATATCTGACGGATAGGAAGGAAACTATGGCAATTTTGCGAAAAGGTACCCACAACCCTCTCCACATTTGCAAATAAGGCCTTCCCTCGTTCATCCTTTTCTCTCACAAGATAAACTACTCATACAAATGCATCTTGATGTTACGTGCAACGCACGGGCATCTTGCTAGTCTTCCAAGTAAAGTAAGACTAGTAGCAACACAACAATACAATACCACTAGCAAGATGTCAGGATAACATAGGACAGTACCATCGTGTGATCTCCATTTCCTCTTTATTCTTATTCTTCTTCCTCTTCATGATCCGTTTCTCTTTCTCCTCACCAGTTGGTGAAATCAAGTACATGATTGGCCTTCTATTTCAGAATTGGTTTTGTCAGTGAGGGAGTACAAGTGTACTAGTAAACAACAACATTATTTTCTCATGGAAGTCGCAAAATAGAGATGAACACATGCATTAAATATCATTCTTACCTAAAGGAAGGTTATGGTGCCAATATGGATGATGAGGATTGGAACACAGATCTCCTTTGTGCAGTTCCACCAAAATGAACCAACTGTTCCATTCTGACATTCCAGTTAAATAGCACAAAAGTCACTTCTTTTAAGAAGTGTTTTGTGCAGTGCACCAAAAGGTCACAACAGCAACCAGGTGAAATGGATATCCCTGTTTGCACAAAAAGCTACAATGGAAACAGTCAGAGTCTCAAACAATTACAGGCAAAAACATTTGGCTAAACTTGCCATGGCTTATAACAGTGGCATGCTTCATTTTACCAGGGGCATTAGATTAAGAATAGCTAAATATTTGGTATAAGGGCATGGGACAGTGGGTGCACCAGCAGTCCAGCACCATGTACCTAAACCGGGGCATAAAGTGGTGATTTGGAGTTTGTTGCCCCGAGAAACAAACATCCAAGAAACATATCTGGGTTGGTCCCATTTTTGTTCACTCTAGCCACCTACTCCTATGTGTGGATATAAAATCTAGTCCTGGTCATACCACTGTGTACAACGTTTCCCCTAAATTTCCCTTTTCGACCAAGAGACCGGTTGGATGACGATTATGTACTACTTTCACCCCCTTTCCTTCCTGTTTGTACCAAGTCTGATGTACATACGAAATCCCCCCTTATTTCTTGTTTGAACCAAGTACAAGATTCGACTCCATGAAGTAGCTTTACCTCTAACAATTGAAGAAAAAAATAGGTGACGTTGGACCATCCGATCGAGAGGGGCTGAGAGGTATAAAATGATGCACATGCATCGACGTAGCGAGCTAGGGAAGTAGAGCTAGGGCAGTTTCAAAGGAAGATATACCTGAAGGTCATCGGGATGTGGATAGGTGGGCGGCGGGAGGCCGGATCGGCCCACACTAGGGCAACGACGAAGGGATCGGAGGACCTCCCGCACCGGCGCTTGGCCAGAGATAACAGTGCGGCCGGCAGTGGGTATCCTCCCTCGCTGTCGACGACAGCCTAAACACTGCTCCTCCTCCCCTTCACCGGCGGAGGGGGATACGTCCGGATCTGTAACCAGCGGTGAGGATAGCAAGACAGTGTTACCACCGCTATCTTGTTTAGATCTGGAGAGGATGATAGTGTGTGAATAGAGCAACCCTAGCAAGCAAGCGCGGGGGCTCCGGCCTATATATATACGTAGTGGGGTAGTTTTCCTTTTCACTCCATCAAAACAATCGTTCAAAATTGTGTACGTGCCAGGTCGCCATTTTTTTTGAGTTGTTGATTGTTTTTTGAGATAGCTACCCGCTTATTCCAAATGGTGTTACGGTGTGCCAGGTTGCACTTTGTATCGTTCAAGTATGGTACAAGACCCGCCATTAAATGAACAACCACCACCTCGTAAAATTTGTGAACAAGCCCACGGCTAAAATTATCAGAAACGTGGGCTGCCCCAACATGCATTATTATTTATATTTTCTATGTGGGAGTATCCTCAAAACAAAATGTGAGAGTACAATATTTATTGGGCCCCTTTGTAATTGGTGCTAAATTTTGACCAAAGATTTAACTGACAAAATGTTAGTGGATGTTAACAAAAATTATATCGTTTGATTCATATTTGAACATAGTTTTCAATGATGTAATTTTTTGTGACATGCATGAACATTTGGTTAGTTAAATTTATAGTCAAAATTTGGCAAAGTGCATTAAATCAACACAGGCAAGTATCAAAAGGAAAGTCACGGCATGCATGCGTTGTAATTAATGCATCGGTAAACGCAAATTATTGAAATATATCGAGTGCAGTGCTTTGATGTGTCGTGTCGACTCGTACAACAACGCGAATTTTGATTACAACGCCCTCTCCCTCGCGGACTGAGCTCCGGTGCCTTAACTGCACCTGCCTTTGGCTGTATGACAGGTGGGCCACCCACCTGTTGGGCCCACCTGTCATACACGCAAAGGCAGGAGCATTAAGTCAATGAAGTTGCGTCCCTCCCTCGCCCATGAGCGTGGTGGATGGTAGGACTAGGAGAAGCTTTCGCTACACGCTCTCCCTCCCACACGCGGTGGACATGCAGCTGTTCATTCGGTGTCAGATGGCCAGAAGCATACTGTAGTACTCCACTGCAGTAGTACTCTATCATTGTTCGACTTCCCGAAGAGGCGAAGAGACAAGCGCAGCCCGGACGCTCGTGTGGCAGTTTCATTTGTAGACTAGTCTAGGATAGCGTGTATCATGCCTCTAAGCTTAAAATCGTTGGGGTCGGCTCCATGCTATGAGGCCGTCTCGAAGCATTTTTTATTACAATAATCTTCTGGCCCTAACTGTCATCCTGGTGATTGTAGTTTGCACACTCATCTGGTCAAGACAGGAATATATATTTTAATTTGTGGTGGTTAAATGTTAGAGGTTGCAGCAAATATATTGTACACTGCGGGTCTTTTAGCCAAGTTTAGAGGCAAACATGTGGGGCCAGTGCTATGATGTGTCGTGTCAACTCGTACAACGAGGAGAAGCTTGATTTTACTACTACACGCCTTCTCCCTCGCCCATGCACGCGGTGGCTTGCAGACGAGGACATGCTTTTCCTTATACTACAACAAGCTATCCCTCCCGCACGCGGTGGACGGACATGCAGCAGTGGATTAGATACTGTAGAAGTAGTAGTAACATCATTGTTCATCTTCTCGAAGAGGCAAAGAGCCAAGCGCAACCCGAATGTGGCAGTTGCGAACGCTCGCATGGCAGTCTTTGTGTAGGGGTGGGGCATGGTGCGGAGCCTTGGAGCACGCATATAGCCAGGCTCTTGCATGAGACAAAATTGCTATGTGAGCCCACTATTGTAGTACTTGCTAGTATAGCCCTGTAAACCGGAAAGGAGTATTTGCCTTTCTAGAGATTTCAACAAGTGACTAGACTACACCCTAAATGAGTACATATGGAGCAAAATGAGTGAATCTACACCGTAAATAAATACATAGTTCTCTCGTTTTCCTCTCTGCCTTGGTCGCGGTGCACAATATTGAGTACTCCCTCCGTTCCAAAATACTTGACTTCCATTTGTCCAAAAATGGATGTACGTATATACTAAAACATGTCTAGATACATCTATATTTTGACAAATGGAAGGCATGTATTGTGGAATGGAGGGAGTATATGACTAGCCGCTCTATCTACATGCGGGACATCAAAGCATCCGGGCCCGCGTGCCATCCACCAAATCACAGCGAGGTGCTACAGTCGAGACTCACCGGTCACCCCGGTGTGGCCGTCATGACCCGTCATATCACGAAACCCACACCTTTACCAGTAGTGGTAAAGTGGCCTCGAAGTGGCCTTGAAGTTGGACTGGACGAAGCAACCATCATTTCACTGGAACGCTCGTTGAAGCCCTCTCTCCCCTTACTTGAAGAAAACCTCACTCCAGGCTACTCACTTCTGCCATTTTTCTTTTGTATCGACGAAGGAAAGGTGGGCGAATCAGTGATGCTACTATATTTTCATTCCAAGAATCTTCTTTTTGTGAAGCACCGACTGATTCTCACAGCCTATTCTTTTCCCGTTTTCATTGCGATTGTGGTTTCCTTTGGATTGCTTTTTTGTTTGTCACTTCATTGATGGATCCTGGAGCACTAGGCAAAGAGTTGCCGGCGGACAACCCACTAGAGACAGCGATCTCGAGGAAGCGAGCACCGACCAACGAGTTGACCATGTTGGCGGGCCAAGCCATGGAGACGAAGAACTCCAAGAAACAAGCACTGGCCAAAGAGTTGACGACGTTAGCGGACGAACTCCTCA
Organism: Aegilops tauschii subsp. strangulata; assembly: GCF_002575655.3. Taxonomy (NCBI): domain Eukaryota; kingdom Viridiplantae; phylum Streptophyta; class Magnoliopsida; order Poales; family Poaceae; genus Aegilops; species Aegilops tauschii. The sequence goes on along the minus strand of NC_053039.3, from coordinate 59,979,791 downwards.
AAGAAAGCTGGAAGAATAGCAAGGGCCCCACCATGACTATTCCAAAAACTCTAATGGCCACCTATGCGAAGCTCAAGGCCGAGTTTGAGGAGATAGTCACTGTTGAGAAGCAGTATCCCCCTGGCAAGGTGATGCCCCCCATCGAGGACGAGGAGATGGCCCCGGAGGGATGGGATCCCCCGGTGAGCTGCACAAGGTAAAAAATAATGGCTTATAGCATACTTGTGGTTTTTTATTATTTGCAATGTGCTTGCTAATATGTTAGGGTTGTGCAGGTGCCGGTGGACGTCCTTAATGATTCCGATGTCGCGGCCCGTCCTGTGGACAACGCCCCAGAGATCGTTTTCGATGTCGCGATCCGTCCTGTGGACATCGCCCCGGAGATCGATTCCGATGCCGCTGTCCATCCTGTGTACATCGCCCCAGAGATCGGTTCCGATGTCGCGGTCCGTCCTGTGGACATCGCCCCAGAGATCGATTCCCATGCTGCTGTCCATGCTGTGGTCATTGCCCGAGAGATCGATGACAAGAAATAGTTTGTCGCGCTAATCCTTCAGGGTAGTTTGCATTGTGTTTAATTACTAGAATGATGCGTGTTATCAAACCATCTTAGGGCTAGTGCACTGTCTTGTGTGGGCGGTACTTGCTACTTTTGTTTGATAGCGAATCATGCGAACCCTCTCCGAGTTATGGAAACAGATGTATCCTCACCAACTTTTGATGTAATATATGGCATGCTTAGATGCAATTTTGAACTGTTTATCATATCAGCAGGGCTTGTTTGATGATTCTTGGTGTTAGTAGGCTAGCTACTGTGCGAGCTATAGTACTTGCAAAACACTCACCAAAGTGAAACATTGGGGCTAATGAGCTCGTGGTACGCTTATAGGTCTGATTCGTCGCTGAGCGGCCAGTAGCCCAAGCTCCTAAAATTGTAGGCTTAGCGATCGATCAGACAATAGTCGACACAAATACATTCATGCCTCATTTGGTTCATAGGGTAGGAAAATCGTAGCAAAAGTACAGAGACGTACTTTTTTAGAACACAAAATCATAGCAGTACAGAGATGTACTCCCTCCATTCCAAAATAGATGACTCAACTTTGTACTACTAACTTTGAAACGGAGGGAGTACAAATCCTGGGCGGGCTAGTTTGGCCTAGTGTGTTTCAGTGATATGACGTGGTACGGTGCCGTCCAGTCTTCGCATGTGGTAGCAGTATTGCGGGTACAGTAAGTTTTCCTGAAGAAGCGGAATTCAATGAAGTCATGATGGTTCCTTCGTCCGACCAACTTACAGTGGGAAAGGTTGGGCCTGCGCTACGACCGGGGTGGACCAGGATAATTTTGTGCATGGCAGGTGGACCAGGATGGTCGACGTCCCACATGTCGGCGAATGAAAGTATTCTTTCTGATATAGATGACAAGCAACGAGTATTCATTGTTTATTTTTTATGAAAGCTATTGTCTCCACTGCTACGATGGAGGAGTGTGCAACACGGCAGCCCAGTGAACTTGGCATGTGCACTACTCCCTCCTTCCTCATGTAATACTACCATAGTGTTGACTATAAGGTTACAACTTTTTCTCACTTTTCTCTATCTATTTCCTCTCAAATGTTTTTACCATTCTTTTTTTAGACACAATTGTTTTTATGCCTCTTTTTTTAGAATTAGTTTTTTTATACCTGGGAGCACGTGTAGAGACGGGCTCTTGCAGAGCCCACTCCTTTACTTTGTCAATGCCTCTCTCTCCTCCACATAACCGGGCTTATAGCCCAGTATTTTACTAGTACTACTTGCTATGAATGCGGGCAGCTGGCGTCTGAGGGGGGAGCACGCATGGGAGGGATTTTCTGGTGGGCCAAGGTGGTCAGAAGCAGGCTTGGAAGCGGTCCGGACTCCCGCATGGCCCACCTCACATTATCACCATATATTTCTTGGAGTCCGCGCGCGGCGGGCGGGCGATCTCTTCTCCCTCCCCCGTCTCTCTCTTCTCAGTCGACGCCCGCCGAGCGATTACATTTCAAATTAACCGGATGAAATTCATTACATTTCGAAAACTTTTCCTATAAATTGGACGAAATTCATTACATATTTCGAACAAACCGTACTAAAACCTACTGTAAACCTAATCTAAACGATCGCCGGCGCCCAACCACCATGTCCAGCCATGAACCCCGAGAAAGCCGGCCATTGCCTTTGCCTCCTCCTCATCCGCCTCGATAACCTCTTGCTCCGGAGCACAAGGTTCTGAAGATTTCCACCTCCACGTCGCCGTCAATCGGCTAATCGGCCGCCGATGTTTATCCCACCAAGCTTGGCATCGACTAAGTGGAGGGGCAGTGGCCTTCCTGGGACCAAAGCGGCGGTGACCTACCGTGTACTACTCTTCCTCGCTGCGGGCTGCGCCCACGCACGCACGCCGGCTTTGTGGTCGTGGCGGCGGAGGGCGGCCGGGGAGGGGGGGAGTCGGCGATCTCCTTCATCTGCTCCTGCGACAGTACGTCCAAGAGAGCTTTGGAGCGCGCCCGGAGCGGAGCCGCCATCCTTCGTCTGCTCCTGCGACAGTACGTCCAAGAGAGCTTTGGAGCGCTAGGAGGCCATGGTTGGAGTGGTGCCGATAGAAGGAAGGGACCAGAGGAGAATGAGTGTGGGTCTTTGGCTATGGCTGGGAGCTGGGGCTCAAGTAAATATAGCGGGCGAATGGCAATGAGCCGCGGCAGACGGATGGACGGCTGGCGCCGAAGTAGGTTCGTCGGCAGCCGCGTGTCATTAATGTAGGCGGCGGACGGAAGGATGGCCGTGGTGTCGTTAACGCGGAGTAGTCGCTTGCACCGGGATGCCGCGCGGGTGGCGCTCTCTTGGCCGTCGCGCTACTGCAATGCCAGTGCCAGTGAGAGGTTGCGTCAGGCGTGAATGTGTACGTTGCTTCACTGACTTAACTGCAGGTGCAGTTGGGTCACTGACATGTGGGCCCAACAGGCATCTGGCCCGCATGTCTGTGACACACCAACTGCACCTGTGGTTAAGTCCCGTGAATGCGGCATTGACGTTCTGGAGAGATGGTGACCATTTCAGGCGGGAAGCGCGCGCTAGCGATGGAAGGGGTTTCGGTAGGCCAGGGCGGTCAGACGCTGGCGTGGTGGTAAAATGTGAACTCATGGATGACGAGCCTTTGAAGCGTATGCGGCATGTATTGACAACTAGGCATCCATGCAACCACTCTTGTCGCCAGCCAGCCTTCGACGACCACCATTAGACACCACATAACCATGCATAACTTACGAATAATGGACGAATCGATGAAACACACACACTCGTGTGTAGTGGCACTATGATCGGTCGCTCATGATACATATATAGGTACCATAGTACCCTCTCTATCTAGGCTATTTTATAGATTGTCGTTGTGATGGATGATATACATGAGCAAGGCGCCGAGTCACGAGTATGACCGTTGGTGTTGGCCAGGTGAATACATGCTCGGTGTTCGCGGAGGCCTCCAGCAAACGTCTAAACAGTAATGTCAGGCACCGCCGGGGCGCGCAGGTGATGGGCTGGCTGTTTGTGTTGCGCCATGAGCAGGACTTTGATTGAGAGGGCGACGTGCATGCATTAGCATGGTTTGATAGTGTGAGCGTGAGTGTCTGCACACGTACATGCTACTTGCCTCTATGGACGGTGTGCGCTAATGTGTGCATCACGTATAATATAAACAAATCGGTTTGTGCATTTAACGCAAAGTATTTCATTTTCATTTGGCTGACGAGTGTGCGTTGCAGTGCCGAGTCCGTGGTTTGATTCCTCACATACGCATAATTTTTGTTTTTATTTCTTTCTCCACTGACAGGTAGGCCTGCATAGATAGATAGATAAAGAACACGAGCTGATGAGGTGCATGTGGACTGTTTGACTGGTCAACCAGACAAATACGGAGCTATACACTGAGCCAGTGACCGTATAATCGCCATATCTCGTATACAATTATCAAAGTGAGCTATCAAGACAAGTTCGATGACCGCCAATGCATTTTACTCGGTAATAAATGACCAGGATTGAAGGGGAATCCAAATTTCCTTCGTCATATGTCCTTGAGCTCTTGACAAACCAATGCACTATACGGTTGTCCGGCCACTCCACCCCAGAGCTCTCACCAAGCGTCGTTCATGCCACCATGCCGCACACTAATCGGTAAGGAAGCGATGGCATCCCGCCACGCCGAGTTCCTCGCCGCCCACGACCGCACACAAAATGGTAGGGAAGCGATGGCATCCCGCCGTGCCGAGTTCATCGCCGCTCGCGACCTCACACCTACGTGAGCAGAATTTGAGGCCTCCTTTGGTTTAGAGGAATCTTGTAGAAATTTCATAGGATAGGATTACCACAGGAAAAATTTCTATAGAGCCCTTTGGTTTATAGGAATGGAATCATATTCCTATGGAGGAATTCTTCCTATCCTCCACATTTCATAGGAAAACAAACATTAGCCTAGACTCAATGGAAAAATCCTGTGATGTGAATCAAAGGGCATCTCCTTTCCTATTCCTACTCATAGGATTTAAGATACATGTCATCACATTTCCTATGACTTTCCTATTGGTACGATTTTCCTACCCTATGAACCAAATGAGGCCTCAAGCTGCCAAAGCCGAACGGGCGATAGAGCAAGAGGTGGCCAAAGCCGCACAGAGGGAGCAGAAAAGTCAGAAAGCACTCAAGAAAAGAGAGGCCCACCGCCGCAATAAATAAGAGGACGCACGCGCTGCTGGGGAGAGGTCGGCGGAGATCCAAGCACGGTGGGGTGTCGCCGACAAAGCCGGGAAGGAGAACGACGGTGTCTGGCCAGCATGTGAGAAGTAGCAGTACTAGTAGTTAGTGTGTGTGTGTGTCTATGTCGCCTGTAAGTTTGTTTAATTAATTACGAGCATGTACCAGTACTAGTTACTACTGTAGTTTTTAGAGAAAATTACCAGTACATTAGTCTAGACTCAATGGAAAAATTCATATCCTATGCATCAAATGGCATCTCTTTCTCTATAGGAATTGAGATGCATGTCATCTCACTTCCTATGTTTTCATATTCCTATAAAATTCTTATCCTATGAACCAAAGGAGGCCTCTACTGGAGTAACTACTGTAGCTAGTAGTACTGCTGGTACAGTAGTTTTCTTAAAGAAGCGGAATTCAATGAAGTCATGATGGTTCCTTCTGTCGGATCACAGGTTCCGGCAAAACCCTTGAGGTTCGAACACTGGGGTGCGCACGAAGATCTCTCCTCCCCCAAGCTCACACGCTCCATGATCTCACGGCCTAGCTCGACGGACCCAATGAACAAAGGGACACGAGATTTATACTGGTTCGGGTGATACGTCTCCATCGTATCTACTTTTCCAAACACTTTTGCCCTTGTTTTGGACTCTAACTTGCATGATTTGAATGAAACTAACCCGGACTGGCGTTGTTTTCAGCAGACTTTCTATGGTGTTATTTATGTGCAGAAACAAAAGTTCTCGGAATGACCTGAAACTCCACTGAACATATTTTTGGAAAATATTAAAAATACTAGAAGAAGAATCCACGTCAGGGGGCCCACGCCCTGTCCATGAGGGTGGGGGCGCACCTGCCCCCCTGGGCGCGCCCCCTGCCTCATGGGCCCCCTAACGCTCCACCGACCTCAACTCCAACTCCATATATTCGTGTTCGGGGAGAAAAAAATCGGAGAGAAGGATTCATCGCATTTTACGATACGGAGCCACCGCCAAGCCCTAAAACCTCTCGGGAGGGTTGATCTGGAGTCCGTTCGGGGCTCCGGAGAGGGGGATTCGTCGCCGTCGTCATCATCAACCATCCTCCATCACCAATTTCATGATGCTCACCACCGTGCGTGAGTAATTCCATCGTAGGCTTCCTGGACGGTGATGGGTTGGATGAGATTTATCATGTAATCGAGTTAGTTTTCTTAGGGTTTGATCCCTAGTATCCACTATGTTCTGAGATTGATGTTGCTATGACTTTGCTATGCTTAATGCTTGTCACTAGGGCCCAAGTGCCATGATTTCAGATCTGAACCTATTATGTTTTCATGAATATATGTGAGTTCTTGATCCTATCTTGCAAGTCTATAGTCACCTACTATGTGTTATGATCCGGCAACCCCGAAGTGACAATAATCGGGACCACTCCCGGTGATGACCGTACTTTGAGGAGTTCATGTATTCACTATGTGTTAATGCTTTGGTCCGGTACTCTATTAAAAGGAGGCCTTAATATCCCTTAGTTTCCATTAGGACCCCGCTGCCACGGGAGGGTAGGACAAAAGATGGCATGCAAGTTCTTTTCCATAAGCACGTATGACTATATTCGGAATACATGCCTACATTACATTGATGAATTGGAGCTAGTTCTGTGTCACCCTATGTTATGACTGTTACATGATGAACCGCATCCGGCATAATTCTCCATCACCGATCCAATGCCTACGAGCTTTTCACATATTGTTCTTCGCTTATTTACTTTTCCGTTGCTATTGTTACAATCAGTACAAAACCCAAAAATATTACTTTTTCTATCATTACCGTTACTTCCATATTACTTTGCTAGTAGATACTTTGCTGCAGATACTAAGTTATCCAGGTGTGGTTGAATTGAGAACTCAACTGCCAATACTTGAGAATATTCTTTGGCTCCCCTTGTGTCGAATCAATAAATTTGGGTTGAATACTCTACCCTCGAAAACTGTTGCAATCCCCTATACTTGTGGGTTATCAAGACTATTTTCTGGCGCCGTTGCCGGGGAGCATAGCTCTATTCTTTGAGTCACTTGGGATTTATATCTGCTGGTCACTATGAAGAACTTGAAAGACGCAAAAACAACAATTTATCCCTCAACTACGAGGGGAGGTAAGGAATTGCCATCTAGCTCTGCACTTGATTCACCTTCTGTTTTGAGTAAGCTTGCGACACCTAAACCTGCTTCTGCTATTCATTCAGATATGTCGCATGTTATTGATGATGCCACTTCTGCTATGCATGATACTTATGATGAAACTACTTCTATGCTTGATACTATTGTGCCACTTGGTAAATTTCTTGATGAACAACTTGCTAGGGCTAGAGAGAATGAAATTATTGAAACTGATAATATCGATGATAGTGATGATGAAGACTCTCCCCCTAATAAATATGAATTGCCTGTTGTTCCTGAGGGTTATGTTATGGATGAAGAAATGGCTAAAGCTATTTTTGCTTGCAAAGATAGATATGATCTTAAGAAGTTATTAGCTAAATGGAAGCAGCAATCTCTTAATGCTAGAATGAAACCTGACCCTGCTTTTGCTACTTCACCTATCTGCGTTACTGATAAGGATTATGAATTCTCTATTGATCCTGATATAATTACTTTGGTTGAATCTGATCCTTTTTATGGCTATGAATCTGAAACTGTTGTGGCACATGTTACTAAATTAAATGATATATCCACCCTGTTCACTAATGATGAGAGAACTCGCTACCTTTATATCCTTAAAATATTTCCGTTCTCCTTAAAGGGTGATGCTAAGATATGGTTTAATTCTCTTGATCCTGGTTGTGTGCGTAGTCCCCAGGATATGATTTATTACTTCTCTGCTAAATATTTCCCTGCTCATAAGAAACAAGCTGCTTTAAAGGAAATATATAACTTTGTGCAAATTGAAGAAGAGAGTCTCCCACAAGCTTGGGGGAGGCTTCTCCAATTACTTAATGCTTTGCCTGATCACCCTCTTAAGAAAAATGAAATACTTGATATCTTTTATAATGGACTAACTGATGCTTCCAGAGATTACCTGGATAGTTGTGCTGGTTCTGTTTTCAAGGAAAGAACACCGGATGAAGCTGAGATTCTATTGAATAATATGTTGACAAATGAAAATAATTGGACACTTCCTGAGCCAATTCCTGAGCCTATTCCTAAACCAACTCCGAAGAAGAGAGGTGTTCTATTTCTCAGTCCTGAAGATATGCAAGAGGCAAAGAAATCTATGAAAGAAAAAGGTATAAAAGCTGGAGATGTTAAGAATTTACCTCCTATTGAAGAAATACATGGTCATAATTTACCGCCTATTGAAGAAACATATGATCTTAATCCATCACCTATTGAAGAAACTCATGGTCTTGATAACCCGACACAGGTAGTAAAGGTAAATTCTCTCTATAGATTTGATGAAGGTGATATTCCTCACTATAAGTCTGCTAGAAAATGTTTGGAAGAGTTTGATAATTTTATTGTCAAACAAGAAAACTTCACTGCTTATTTTGGTAGACAATTGAAATACAATTCTGATATGCTTGAACACTTGGGTGATTGTATGTCTAGAGTAAAAGGTGAACTTAAACTCATTAGCAAACATGCTTCTATGGTTACCACTCAAGTAGAACAAGTACTTAAAGCTCAGAATGATTTGCTCAATGAAGTGAATAGTAAGAAAAATGATTATGCTGTTAGAGTGGCTACTAGAACCGGTAAAATGACTCAGGAACCTTTGTATCCTGAAGGCCACCCTAAGAGAATGGAGCAAGATTCTCAGAGAAATAATATAGATGCACCTAGTCCTTCTAAAAAGAAGAAAAAGAAAAATGATAGGACTTTGCATGCTTCTAGTGAACCTATTGCTGAAACACCTAAGAATCCAAATGATATTTCTATCTCTGATGCTGAAACACAATATGGTAATGAACATGAACCTAGTTATAATGTTCATGATGATGCTCAACCTAGTAATGATAATGATGTAGAAATTGAACCTGCTGTTGATCTTGATAACCCACAATCAAAGAATCAATGTTATGATAAGAGAGACTTTGTTGCTAGGAAACATGGTAAAGAAAGAGAACCATGGGTTCAGAAACCCATGCCTTTTCCTCCCAAACCATCCAAGAAAAAGGATGATGAGGATTTTGAGCGCTTTGCTGAAATGATTAGACCTATCTTTTTGCGTACGCGATTAACTGATATGCTCAAAATGAATCCTTATGCTAAGTATATGAAAGAAATTGTTACTAATAAAAGAAAGATACCGGAAGCTGAAATTTCCACCATGCTTGCTAATTATACTTTTAAGGGTGGAATACCTAAGAAACTTGGAGATCCAGGAGTACCAACTATACCTTGCTCCATTAAAAGAAACTATGTTAAAAGTGCTTTATGTGATCTTGGAGCAGGTGTTAGTGTTATGCCTCTCTCTTTATATCGTAGACTTGACTTGAATAAGTTGACACCTACCGAAATATCTTTGCAAATGGCTGATAAATCAACTGCTATACATGTCGGTATTTGACAGGATGTGCCTGTTGTAGTTGCAAACATTACTATTTTAACGGACTTTGTTATTCTTGATATTCCCGAGGACGATAGTATGTCTATTATTCTTGGAAGACCCTTTTTGAATACTGCAGGGGCTGTTATTGATTGCAACAAAGGCAATGTCACTTTTCATGTTAATGGTAATGAGCATACGGTACACTTTCCAAGGAAACAACCTCAAGTCCACAGTATCAATTCTATTGGAAAAATTCCATCGATTATTTTTGGAGGTTTTGAATTTCCTCTACCTACTGTCAAGAAGAAATATGATATTCTTATTATTGGGGATGTGCATATCCCCGTTGAGGTAACATAGTGTTATTCGAAATTTCTCCGGTTCCATGTTATTCGGAATGAGTTTGTTAACAAGACTTGATCAACCTTGTTAGTGGATTCGTTTTGATGAGCATGAGATGGATGAAACTAGAAGGCACAACCTTCTGTACCCTCTCTCTACTTTCTGTTATTTAGTTGAAATAAAGTAAAAGTAGCATTTTCCTGTCTGTTTTCTGAATTATCCGTGCAATATAAAATACCCCGAAAATAAAAGTTCTCCAAATGCCCTGAAAATGGAATATGATTTTTTCTGGAATATTTGAGAATATTTGGCACTGAGAACACAGCAGGGGGAGCAAGCACCTGGCCACGAGGGTCCAGGGCGCGCCCCCTGCCTCATGGGCCCATGGTGGCTCCCCTCCACTTATTCCTGCACCCACACACTTCTTCTTCCTCCCAAAAAAATCACCATCCAGCTCAAGCACGAGTTCTAGCTCATTTTGCTGCGATTTTCGATCTCCTTGCTCAAAGCACCTCTCACAAAACTGCTTGGGGGGATTGTTCCTTGGTATGTGACTCCTCCATTGGTCCAATTAGTTTTTGTTCTAGTGCTCTATTCATTGCAAATTTGTGTTGCCTAGGTGACCATGTTCTTGAGCTTGCATGTCAAATTTATATGGTTCCAAGTAGTTCGAATGCTTGGTATAGTCTCTAGGCACTTGTAGGAGTAGTTGCTATCAATTTTGTTGAGCTTGGTTCACTTTTATTTGAAGTTACTAAAAATTTCAGAAATTTTTCAGAGGAAGAAATATGCTTAGGAAAATGTACCAAGGTGGTTCTTCAAGGAAGCAAGGACCCAGGCTTGTAATGCGTGATGCTGACGATGAGCCACCAAGGGACGCTCCAGTGCGGCCTTGTGAATGGCCTTCAGAAAACTTTATGGATCGAGCGGAAATCAAGTAAGAATTTAACGCATATTTGCGTAACGCTGATCTTGTGAGCTTCGAGGGAGAAAAGTGCCGCCAGTACCACTATCTCACTAGTTCCTTTGTGAGGTGGTTTGAATTTTCATCTTCACGCAATTCTCCAACTGTCCTGTTTGATCTTTATGAAAAATCTTATACGATGGACTTAGAGGATTTTACCACTGCTTGCAAACTTCCACAATGGGGTAGTGCTAGTGAACCTCGTAAATCTGAATTTAGAAATTTTCTTGCTAGGATAACTGTGGGGGAATCTAGAGATATAGCACAAGCTACCATAGGAAGCATTCATTTTCCTGCTATACATTATTTTGCTCTCTTCATAGGTAGGTGCATAAATGGTAAAGATGAAGCATGTCATATGTGTGTCCCCGACCTCAGTATTCTTAGGAGTGCTGTGTTAGGAGACAAATCTTATAATTTGGGAGCCATTGTTGCACGTAGGTTGCATCATAATAGATTTAATGGAGAATTCTTTGGTGGAATTTATGCAACCCGCTTAGCTGATTTTCTTGGTGTAACCATACGTAATGATGATATTGAATTGCCTCCTACTTATTTAGACTTTAATGCTATGGTTCACCACCAGTTTGTCGAGAGGAATGAATCACCTCTCCGGTATCGCTTAATCTTTGACAGACGTCGTGCTGTCCGTATTACTCTCCCTGCTCCCGCCTTCTTTGATTATCAGGCAAAAGGAAGACATTTTATTACCAGAGAGGAGGCAGATGAGTACGAGAGGAGGGCGGAGGCAGCTCGCCGCCACGCTGCAGCCTAGGAGGCAATAACTGCCGCATCACAGTACGACCCCAGCTACAACTATGGATATCCGCCAGGCCATTCGTGGCAATAAACCAACTTAGGGCAAAAGCCTAAGCTTGGGGGAGTACGTATTTCCCATCGACATTACATTTATGTTCACACACTCATTGCTAGATGTCGGTGCTCATACTCTTTCACTGTAATATCCATGCTAGTTTATTTTCCTTTTTCTTGCTTTCTTCTTGTGTGTTTAATAAACCTTAAGAAAAACCAAAAATTAGTGTAGCTTTTAGTTAGTTTACTTTTCTTGCTATAGTAGTAGTAATTAAAAAGAAAACCCAAAAATATTTCCCGTTCTTCTTTTGCTTGTTGGGAGCTTTCCCGTGTAAATAGTTTTATTTCTTTTCTTTTCTTTGGGGGTCGATAGGAGAAGACCATGATTAAATTCTTGAAGTGGCTATTATATGCATTATTGTTGATCTAACCAAGAGCCCATATTGCCTTGTCTTCTCCTGCTTATTGAATGCTCGCAGATTCCAGCTTAGTCCAATGCATGTGCACTCTTATTATTTTCACATCATTCGGTCGTGCAAGTAAAAGGCAATTATGACGATATATGATGGACTGATTGAGATGCGAGAAGCTGGTATGAACTCGACCTCTCTTGTTTTTGTAAATATGATTAGTTCATCGTTCCTGATTCAGCCTATTATGAATAAACATGTTTGCAATGACAATTAGAGATTATAGTTGCTCGTGCCATGCTTGATTAGCTATGAGTTATAATGGTTTACCTTGCGTGCCAACATGCTATTAAAATGGTTGTGATGTGGTATAGTGGGGTGGTATCCTCCTTTGAATGATTTAAGTGACTCGACTTGGCACATGTTCACACATGTAGTTGAAGCAAAATCAACATAGCCTTCACGATATTTATGTTCATGGTGGATTATATCCTACTCATGCTCGTACTCAATGTTTATTAATTTTAATGCATGTTCATGACTGTTGTCGCTCTCTAGTTGGTCGCTTCCCAGTCTTTTTCTAGCCTTCACTTGTACTAAGCGGGAATACTGCTTGTGCATCCAATCCCTTAAACCCCAAAGTTATTCCAAATGAGTCCACTATACCTTCCTATATGCGGTATCTACCTGCCGTTCCAAGTAAATTTGTATGTGCCAAACTCTGAACCGTCAAATAAACATTCTGTTTTGTATGCTCGAATAGCTCATGTATCAACTAGGGTTGTCCGTATCTGCCATGCTAGGCGGGTTATTCTCAAGAGGAGTGGACTCCACTCCTCACTCACGAGAAAATGGCTGGTCACCGGGATGCCTAGTCCCATGCTTTATGCAAACTAAATCAAAATAATTGCAAACAAAACTCCCCCTGGGACTGTTGCTAGTTGGAGGCACTCGTTGTTTCGAGCAAGCCATGGATTGATGCTTGTTGGTGGAGCGGGGGTATAAACTTTACCATTCTGTTTGGGAACCGCCTATAATGTGTGTCGCATGGAAGATATCGCCATCTCTTGGTTATTATGTTGACAATGAAAGTATGCCACTCAAAATATTATTTATCTCTGCTTTAAAACCGAGCTCTGGCACCTCTACAAATCCCTGCTTCCCTCTGCGAAGGGCCTATCTATTTACTTTCATGTTGAGTCATCACCCTCTTATTAAAAGCACTAGCTGGAGAGCGCTTCTATCATTTGCATCCATTACTATTAATTTATATTGGGTATGACTATGACTGGATCTCTTTTACCATGAATTACAATGTCTAGTCAGTCCTTGATCTTTAAAGGTGCTATGCATATATGTTTTGCGGTCTCAGAAAGGGCTAGCGAGATACCATCCTGTTATATCATATTATGATTGTTTTGAGAAAGTGTTGTCATCCGAGATTTAATATTATTGCTCGCTAGTTGATTATGTCATTGATATGAGTATACATGAGACCTAAGAGTTATTGTGAATGTGGTTAGTCATAATCTTTGCTGAAAACTTGAATGCTGGCTTTACATATTTACAACAACAAGAGCAAACAGAGTTTATAAAAGTTTTCTTTATCACTTTTAGTTTATCAACTGAATTGCTTGAGGACAAGCAAACGTTTAAGCTTGGGGGAGTTGATACGTCTCCGTCGTATCTACTTTTCCAAACACTTTTGCCCTTGTTTTGGACTCTAACTTGCATGATTTGAATGAAACTAATCCGGACTGACGCTATTTTTAGCAGACTTTCTATGGTGTTATTTATGTGCAGAAACAAAATTTCTCGGAATAACCTGAAACTCCACGGAACATATTTTTGGAAAATATTAAAAATACTAGAAGAAGAATCCATGTCAGGGGGCCGACGCCCTGTCCACGAGGGCGGGGGGTGCGCCTGCCCCCTGGGCGCGCCCCCTGCCTCGTGGGCCCCCTGACGCTCCACCGACCTCAACTCCAACTCCATATATTCGTGTTCGGGGAGAAAAAAATCGGAGAGAAGGATTCATCGTGTTTTACGATACGGAGCCGCCGCCAAGCCCTAAAACCTCTCGGGAGGGCTGATCTGGAGTCCGTTCGGGGCTCCGGAGAGGGGGATTCGTCGTCGTCATCATCATCAACCATCCTCCATCACCAATTTCATGATGCTCACCACCGTGCGTGAGTAATTCCATCGTAGGCTTGCTGGACGGTGATGGGTTGGATGAGATTTATCATGTAATCGAGTTAGTTTTCTTAGGGTTTGATCCCTAGTATCCACTATGTTCTGAGATTGATGTTGCTATGACTTTGCTATGCTTAATGCTTGTCACTAGGGCCCGAGTGCCATGATTTCAGATCTGAACCTATTATGTTTTCATGAATATATGTGAGTTCTTGATCCTATCTTGCAAGTCTATAGTCACCTACTATGTGTTATGATCCGGCAACCCCGAAGTGACAATAATCGGGACCACTCCCGGTGATGACCGTAGTTTGAGGAGTTCATCTATTCATTATGTGTTAATGCTTTGGTCTGGTACTCTATTAAAAGGAGTTCTTAATATCCCTTAGTTTCCATTAGGACCCCGCTGCCATGGGAGGGTAGGACAAAAGATGTCATGCAAGTTCTTTTCCATAAGCACGTATGACTATATTCGGAATACATGCCTACATTACATTGATGAATTGGAGCTAGTTCTGTGTCACCCTATGTTATGACTGTTACATGATGAACCGCATTCGGCATAATTCTCCATCACCGATCCAATGCCTACGAGCTTTTCACATATTGTTCTTCGCTTATTTACTTTTCCGTTGCTACTGTTACAATCACTACAAAACCCAAAAATATTACTTTTGCTATCGTTACCGTTACTTCCATATTACTTTGCTACTAAATACTTTGCTGCAGATACTAAATTATCCAGGTGTGGTTGAATTGACAACTCAACTGCCAATACTTGAGAATATTCTTTGGCTCCCCTTGTGTCGAATCAATAAATTTGGGTTGAATACTCTACCCTTGAAAACTGTTGTGATCCCCTATACTTGTGGGGTATCATCGGGCCACCAATGTGGTGTAATAACCTACTCTAGTGTGGTGTGGTGGATTGCCTCTTGGGCTGAGGATGAACAGTTACAAGGGAAGAACAACCTCCTGAGGAGAGGTGTTCTTGTGCTCGGTGAGCTGGTGTGGTGTCCCTCCAGCTGGTCTAGATCTCTCCTGGATCAGTTGCCTCCTACGGTGGTGGCTTGTCCTATTTATAGAGGCCTTGGTCCTCTTCCCAAATATTGAGCGGGAAGGGATCCCACAACGGCCAAGTTTGAAGGGGAACAACTAGTACAAGCTATCCTGACAAAAGTAGTCTTCGCCTGCCAAAGGCTCTGGTGATGACGCCGTCTTGGGCTCCACGGTGACCTCCGTCCTGCCATCCTGCTGGTCTTGGTCTTGTTGCACCGATATGGAAACCTTTGCCTGATGCCTTGGGACTCCTTGCCTGCACTTGCCCCTTTAGCGCCAAAGAGGAAACGAGGACACTGCGCGCGGGGGCGCCCGCCTGGCCATGGTCGTCACAGCTTGCGTCACAGGAACCTCGCGAGGTGCCCCTTGCCTTGATCTCTCCGCTCCTCGCGAGCCAGCCTGGTGAGGCCGCCCCTGCGGAGGTCTTGTGTCGTCCGCCTCGCGAGGCTTGGCCCCTCGCGAGGGTCTTGAGTGTTTGCTGGTGAAGATGGGTCGTACAGGGCCGCTGGTGGAGCCATGCCGTGGGCCGCAGGCAGGCAAGTCTGGGGACCCCCGTTCCCAGAATGCCAACACCTTCATCCGAGCAACTTCACAGTGGGAAAGGTTGGGCCTGTGATTTGACGGTTCATTAGTCATTATTACTGTGGCACGATGACCGGGGTGACTCTCCCTTGGAGTTCTGCATGCATGGAAAGTGGACCAGGATGGTCGACGTCCCACATGTCGGCGAACGGAAGTATTCTTTCCGATATCGAGGAGCAAGGAAACCGCGTGGTATAGTATCACTGCTGATTTATATTTATTTTTTATTTCTAATTAATGCTAGCGTTTCAACTATTACGACGAAGGAGTGACAAACACGGCACGTGCTGGATGTCCCACATGTAAGTGAAAGGAGTGGGACATGAACAGCGTGGTAGAGCGTCTCCACTTCTTCCACTTCTGGGTCGGAGACCACACGTAGTAGTACTAGTGGTATGAACGATACAAAGTGCGACCCGGAGAGAAAGACGCGTCTAGTTGGAAGGTCTCAGGGCATACCCGTAAACAAATATAAAACCAAGGGCTTATTCCATCTGTGCCCCCAATTCCTTAGTTGTGCTCAGTTTTCCCCACGCTTCAAACTTTTGCTCACTTTTCCCCACTCCCTTAGCTGAAACTCTCACAAACGTTCATAACAGACGTTTGCCATCTTGGCCGTTAACTGACTTGTGGGGCCACGTTGGACTCTGTTGACTGTGGCTGTGGCTTCGCTGGTTGGGCCGTGTTTGTGTTCATAGGACAGGCCCGTTAGTTTGTTGGTAATAAATTAAAAAAACCTGATATCGATGGATGCAGCCTGCTATGGATGCCCGGCTTTGGCATCGATGTAGCCTGCTATGCATGCGAACACCGCCAAGCACGCATCTAGTGACCTAGACCTAAACGCATGCATGCAAGCCGACACGCACGCATCGATCTGTGCCGCACGGTTGCCGGTGGATTCAGTCGCTCCGCAGCGTCGTTTCATGCGTCGCAGGCATACGTGCCGGTGGCAGAAGGGGCAGGCTGCATGCACGCTCGCGTCCATATGTCGAGGCATCGGTTCACGCCGCACGGCTGCCGCTCGATTCAGTTGTGGGAGGCAGGCAGCCGCCAACGCAGAGCACGCAAAGCACGCTCGCATCGATTCACGTTCACACATTGATGATCGCATCGGTTCACGCACGCACTGAGTCACGATCTACGCCGTTTGCGCGTGTACCCACTTCGTCTCCCCCGGCTATTTAAACTGCCCTTCATTGCCTCTTCTTCTACAGATCCATCTGCGCCTCCCACTTCTCTTCTTCCCACAAAAGCCAAAGATGTTCCACTCAGCGAAGCGTTCAAGATGCAGTACAACGGGCCGATGTTCCAAGAGCCGCCCATCGTGCCGGAACGGCGGTACCCCACCAACGTCGTCGTCGAGGCATCGCTCCGCGTGTGGGCGTTCTCACGCTGGAGGGGTAGCACTGAGCTTGCACGGGGGTTCCTCCGTGCGGGCTTCCACCACCTCCCGGTGGGCTCGCCGCCCATGTTCAACCTCGTGGAGCAGCGTCCCCACGCCAACGCTCCAGTGGTAGGGCTCGTCGTCCACTTCACCAACAGGTTCGATGCCTACTACCTGCTCGGCAAGGTGTATTGGTGTGGGTGCGAGTTCATCGCATTCACCACCTATAACATCTTCACCGACTTCGAGAGCATCTTCCCCGCTCGCAATCGCATGCACAGCCTCCCGTACTACCTCGGCGACAACGGCCTTGAGGAGGAGCAGTACTGAAGCCGGCGGCGAAGAAGACGGTGAAGCCGGCGGTTAAGGTGAGTACGACGGTGAAGACATGGCGGTGTTGCCCTAGCTACCCTATCTACTATGTATTGTGAGTTTGGTGTGTGTGTTGCCCGACCTAGCTACCCTATCTATGCATGTAAGGTTAATTATTATTATCTATCGGTGTCGTGTTATATGTAAGAATTATGTTGCCCTAGCAACCCTATCTAAGTTAAGTATGTGCGTTATATTAATGCTTTTTTATGTTTGTATTTTGTTTGTCCCAAGTTTAGACACGGCTAATTGGCGTGGGAAAAATTAACCAAACTAACTAAAAATGATGTGTTTATAGATGCCTTCTAAAAATAAGAACATATTGTACATTTGTACACGGCTTTGGTTTGAGAGCTCTGTATTTTTTAGGTATTCCAAGAATACTTTGGTTTTCAGAAATATTGAAGTATCAAATACTTTGAATGTTTGGCTTTAGTCAAAAGTGTAGTTTTATATACTTTAATATGTAGAAAACTACACTATATTTGAAGTATATAAAAAAGAGGGTAGGACCTCTTTTTCCAATCATGAAGTATTGGTTCGCTAGGCATAATAATACTGCGGTTTGCAAATACTTTGATTCTAAAAAATGAAGGGACCCATAAAGGAAAGCCAAAAAATTCCTCAATGAGATAGAAGAGATTGTGCAATGAAATTAATGAAAAAAGCAATCAGAAACAAAAAAGAACAAAGCAATCGTTCCTAAACAAAAAAGAAACATCGCTTGTTTCTGGGCCTCATTTATCCTTTGTGGGCCTATTGCAGCTTGATTCTCTTTGGGCCCGCGAACTAGGTTTTTTTTCTAGCAGAACTGACGAACTCGAGGACAAAAGTTTGGCAAGTGCAAGAGAGAAGAGATGAACTTGATGTATATCCCTTGTGCTGCTCAAGTACTGCTTACTGTCATCTGACGAGCTAGGGTATGATCCAACACTCAAGGTTATTAGCTAACAAAATAATCCTATCACTGAACTGGTAGTTGTCTTCTGCCGAAACTGAAAGTGTCGAAACTTAACAGTAAACTGCATACATTCAGAGATCGATAGTTGCACTAAACAGAGTTGCATTTGAGATAAACAGACTTGGATTGCTAAACAGTGGCAACAACAGTAGACAAACATCTCTAACGAGAGATGGCCATCAAGTAAAAAATTCCTAGAGCAAGTATTCCTAAAGCTATCAGATTGGATTGCTTCTTCAACTCAATCAGCTGCTTGAAGTTCTTGTTCATCTTCTTCAATTCCGTCTTCAGTTCGACATCTACCACCATCGGGTATTCCGGATGTGCTGCTGCTGCCGGAGCGGCACTGTCATGGGGCAGATTGAACTCGCGGATTGCATTCCCCCTCGAATCCAGCAAGCCCAACCCTTGAAGCCTCTGGATGTAATCATCCATCCACTCGAAATGGTGGCATTTCTTCACGATCTGAAAACGAAATCATGTAACCTAAATCCAAATCTGACAGATTTTTTGAGAAATTAGAGATAAAGGATGCGAGGAAAACTCAGAGCTAACCTGCCCCTCCGGCTTGCTCTCGCACTTGACGAACTTGCGACCAAAGTTCCCATTCTTCTCCTCCTTCGAAGTCAACCGCTTCAGTGGCCAGTCCATGGGCAGTCAGTGCATCGAGTCATCGGCACTGGACCATACACCGGCCACGTGAAATGGGGGGCTGACGAGGAGGTCGACATATCGCCCGAGAGGAAGAAACGGAGGAATTGCTCGAGAGGAAGAAGAACGAGAAGATGGGGAAAGAAACAGAGGAATTGCTCGATCTGCTCGATGCCTTTGTCTGTCAGATGGAGAAGAGGAGAAGGGGAAGCTATATTGACGATTTGCCACATTGTATTTTGCAGTTTGAATATTTGAACCAACTCTTAACACTGACATGTGGTGGTCATGTGCGAACAGTACAATTTCATATGTAAAGTGGGGCAGATCGTAAAAACCCGAGAAGGACAGTGCAGTAGCCAATCAGGATGCATCACGCGGATCGCGCATGCCTGCCCCACATCTGA
Organism: Aegilops tauschii subsp. strangulata; assembly: GCF_002575655.3. Classification (NCBI taxonomy): domain Eukaryota; kingdom Viridiplantae; phylum Streptophyta; class Magnoliopsida; order Poales; family Poaceae; genus Aegilops; species Aegilops tauschii. The sequence continues at coordinate 59,960,352 of NC_053039.3, read as the reverse complement.
CGGGTGGTGTTTGGCGCTTGGTAGGATCCGACGGCGGACGTTCGACGCTAGGGTTTGGAGCATTTCTGCGGGGTTATGAGAGAGTCAACGGGGTTATTAGTGTTTGACCAGATTTCAAATGGCCATAACTAAATTAGAAAAAATCGCAAAAATATAAAACAAACGTAGTTCGTCCGTTTATGAGACCCAGTTACCATAAAAAAATAAACTCGGTATAGGTGCGTTTTTTTTTTTAAAATCATTTTTTGAAGTGATCTGTCGAAATCAAGTTCAAATGTTTTTAAAAAATTCAAAAAAATCAAAATGTTGTAATTCTTGCGCGCATAGCCGTCATATGTGACAAGGTTATGAGAAAAAATATAAACTTGGTGTAGGTCATTTTCATGAAAAAAGGCTTCACACTAATGAGCTATCACCTATGAACATGTTCAGAGTTCGTAGAATAGGGAGAGAGGGTTTAGGGTTTAAAAAATCAAAATAATTCAAAAAAATCAGAAAAATCTCCATAGCTTCATTTTGGAGTGAATAAGAAGGATCTAAACTTACTTTTTCATTTTCATATCTAAAACAGGTTATTTGATGGTTTTGAATTAAAAGCATATATTTTTTTCAAAAAAAATGTAGTAATATGAATATTAATCTATAAATAGTGAGACTTCGGTTTTACCCTATATATATGGAACAAGTGTTAATAAAAATATATATGCCTCATTTAGGCAAGGTCAAAAAAACTTGATTTCAAATAGGGCTGTTTACCCTAGCTTTTGAGCTCGTTTCTAGCACATTTCTCATTCGAACTGTTCACCTACGAATATTGGACTTCAAATGCTCGATCAAATACACCGCACAGAGCAATGAACCTCCAATGTTCAACTTCAACTTTGGCTCAAATCCAAATTTTGGCCCAAATTCAAATATTGATTTAAATTCAAATTTTGATGGAAATTTGAATTCTGACTCAAATAAGAAACCAAAGTAGAAGCAACATTATTACAACTGATAAGTTTTCACAGTAGCTCAAATCTACCAAGTTTTAAGATGCCAACATCTTAATATAAATCTACCAAGTTTTAAGCGATCGACTCGCCCTCAAATTGACAACACAAACATTTCCCAAGAACTTAATTCAAATTTTCGACTTGCTCCTTGTGTTTGCAGCTGGCTTCACCGTCTTGCTCCTGGTTTCCCTAGTTGAGATGCTCTTTTCTTTCAGACTCTTGTTCCTTTTGATCTTGGGCTTTACTTGGGGTTTTCCCCGTGGAGGTGCTGATGGAGTAGTTCCACTCGCCGAGCACTTGACGACCATTTGACGGTCATCTATGGGTTCAGTAATCTTTAAAGGCACAATTGGAAAAATTACCCCCTCCTCTTCCTCTCTTATAGCTTCAAAACCATCAAAGGCCATGGTTTCAAAATCTTCTGCTTCTTCATCTCTTGGCCTTTTCTCCCTAGAGCTGGTAAATAAAATTATAAGCCATAGGCAAAAAAGAGAACAAATGCAAACAAAAGGGTAGCTGCATTCTACAAAGGGTGCAAACACATACCAAGATGCTTCATTTGCTGCTGCATTCTCCACTGCTTCATTTGCTGCTGCATTCTCCACTGCATCTTCAGTCTGCATTGCTGCTGCATTCTCCTCAGCATTGGCTGTTGTCCATCTTTCCTCCTCTCCAAATGATGCATCCACTGCATTGGTACAAAGCCTAGCAATATGCCCCAGAACTCCACATTTTTTGCAAGCACGCTTCTTTGGTAGACGACCCTCCTCACCTGCTCTAATCCTCTGGTTCCTTGGTCTTCCTGGTGGTCTAGTAATGACAGGAGCGTGGAGTTTGAACACTGGATCTACTATGTTCCATTGATTTTTCCCCAATAGGGCAGGCACATTTTCAGCATAAGCAGCCATAAATTTGGCAACAGAGAAATACTCAGAGCAATATTGATCAACTTCACCATCTGCACCCCCGATAATGGTCATCAGATGTAGGGCATGTATGCATGGCTTCCCACAGATCTGCCATTGCCTACAAGTACATTCTCTAGTACTTAGGTTCACAGGATACCTCCATACCCTATTTTTAGTGTCAGTATAGGTAACCTCTCCCTCATATGTACCAGATCCAATGCATTTCATCTTCAGTCCTCTTGCCTTCAAGTGCAATGCCTTAATCAGTGATGGGAGCATTTGATGACCAACATATTGTGTTTCTGCAATTCTTTTGCGAAGAGCCATCTTTATCATGATCATTTGCCTCATCGTGTTAAATGCTTGCCACAACAGGAGCCCTTTCACTGACTTGAACTTTGAATTGAAGCATTCTGCAAGGTTACCGGTCACATAATCAACTTTGCAGATTTCGTTGAATTTGCTTCTTGACCACACGTTACCATGATGTGCATCCATGTACTCCTTCACAAGAGGATTTTGAGCACACAACACTCTCAAATGGTGTTCATGCTTCCTTTTGCTGCATGTGTATGATGCTGGCCATAAGTTCTCATCATAAACTTTACCTTTGAACTTCTTTTTGAAATTATGCACTAGGTGTCGCATACATTCCCTATGCTCCACTCTAGGGAATACAATTTCCACTGCACTCTCTAAACCCTTGCAAGCATGTGTGTGTATAGCTAAACCTGGGGGTGTGCCTATAATGTTGCGCAACTGCTGTAGAAACCAGACCCAACTTTCCTCAGACTCTGCCTCCACCACACCAAATGCAACTGGGAATAGCCAGTTGTGTCCATCAACTGCAGAAGCTGCTACTAGTTGTCCTCTCCATCTTCTAGTCAAATGTGTAGCATCTACAGCCAAATAGGGCCTGCAACCATCTAGAAACCCCTACCAGCAAGCCTTGAAACAAACAAAATCCCTTCTGAAATGACTTCCCTTTTATTTTGAATGGAACTGTATGCTTGTCAATCTCTACAACACTCCCTGGACTTGCCATCTCCACTTCAGCTTTGATAGTGTAAAGCAGCTGAAAACTGTCATTCCATTGACCATTAATTCTGTCAAGAGCCTTTTCCCTAGCATTGAAAATTCTCATGTAAGGAATTTCTATCTTGTACTTCTCAAAAAGCTTCCCATGGAGTGCTGTTGGACCAAGTCCAGGTTCTTCTCTCAGCCAATCCAATATAGCATCTGCCACCCACCTAGTTTTTGCTAGCTTGGTTTTGGCCTTCCCCCCTCCCCCTCCAAGTGGACAGGTGTGCTTGTGTGGGCTTTTCTTTATCTGAAACAAAATAAAAGGGTAAAAAGAAGTTAAGAAACCTTACTCAATGATCTGAAACTAAATTACTAACTAAACTTGGATTACCTAAATATATTTGTTCTTTCTCATACGAGATGCATGCAACTTCCACCTACACCTAGGATATGGACAAAAAGCTGTGAACCTTGCTAGCTCACTCCTTTTAATCTTATAGGTGTTTTCAGATATAATGCTCCATGTTGTCACTGCATTCCGACAGTCCACCATTGATTGGAAAATGGTACCTACACTAAGCTCAGGTTTTTCCCTGTTCCACTCAATTGTTGGCATGTCATCACCATCGTATTCATCCTCGATTAAGTTGTCCATGTTCTCCACCTTCTCTTCATCGTCAGTGTCATCAAACCTAGCTTGGCTGATGGGCTCCTCCATATATTCGTCATCCACAGCTTGCTGGCTGGCTACATCGACCAGTTCAGGAAACATCATCCCGTCTTCATCATCATTTGTAGGCACTGCCTCGTCAGGTTCTGCATCTTCTTCTACACCCACTGCAGAAGGTACACGAGAAGCAGCAGCTGAATCGGAACCAGAATTGGCAGCAGGCATGTTGTGGCTCCATGAACCACGTGCTTTACTTGGTGTCGACCTACAAGGAGTGCCGGGGTGCTGGCTATTAGCACAGACAGATGATGTCTGAACTCCCTTCCCCTTCGCCCGTTCTGCGCATGGCTGAAGTACATCGATTTGGAGTTTACCGAATCGGCAGCCAGCAATCCCAGCAAAAAGCAACGGGATATGATCGTCGCAAGTTAGTGGGAGAAATCTTTGCTCGTCCCTGTTGAAGTAATTCAGTTCAACAGCATCGGCATCACTCCAGGGATAGGTGTTTCGGAGCTCAGCTCACAAATCTTTGAAAGATATGCTGGTTTCTACCACTTTGGTATAGAAAAATGATGAAATCAAATGCGGTTTAGTACCACGCAGCACACTAGTTTCCATTCTAATCGCCAACCGGAAAGCCAGCGCGGGATCAATCCTATTTTGTTGAAGGAAACAAAGGCTTCAGTTAGCCGGGTAAAATTGAGCACAAATTCGAACGATTCAAGCAAACAGAAGTCAAATACGGCCTACAATACGACTTAGAACGTCAATTCGAGAGGAAACAATGCTTACCTAGGTTTAATCCATGAATTATCTGCCGCGGATTCGACCCAATCCTCTCCACGGTCAACTGCATTCCGGGCGTCCTCACTCAACATCGCTATGTAATCCCAGATGGGGAGGTGGGCTATATCTGGCGGAGATGCGGCATCGCCGACGAACGGAATAGGAGCATAGGGTGGAGGAAACAACTGCGGTGGACGCGGCACGACACCGGCGGAGGGGACGGGGCGGCGCGGTGCAGTGGAGCCTGTCTAGATCTATTTCAGATTCAGACAAGCTACCCAATACGTGTCTCCTTGCGGTCCCACCCGTCAGCAAGCAATAGTCAGACAAAGACTCGCCCCCACTCATCAGCAATTAACGGTCAATGGACGGTCAAGACGGCAAACGCCTGCTATGAGCATTTGTGAGAGTTTTAGCTAAGGAAGAGGGGAAAGTGAGCAAACGTTTGGAGCGTGGGGAAAAGTGAGCACAACTACGGAACCAGGGGCACTAATTTAAATATCCCTAAAACCTAATATGTGCCTCCAATTAATATAGTAGTAGTAGAGTACTTAGGCACGTACTCCATAACATCACCGTGCATTACACGTACAACATTTAGTGGTTGTAAGAGATAAATGCCTATATGCCACGCATGTTCATACTATTTGTGCCTTTCTACTTCACTTACTGCGCTACATTATTCAGGTTCATACGTCCACTCCTGGGTACATGTCCGTCTTGTAGTTCTAGTCCCACGTGTTCTTCATAGATGGAACGATCCATAACTATGGGCAACGGGAGTCCATATCATCGTAGTTAGTGTGGCTCCCCACGATGGAGAATCATCCAAACTATGACCAGCCTCGACGCGGAGCAGTCGCGTGCACCGGGAAGCGGCGCTCTCTCGGCCGTCGCACTGCTTCAAAGCCGGTGCCAGTGAGAGGTCGCGTCCGCTCTGGCCGGGCATTAATGCGGCACTACACTCCGGGGTGACGCTGACCGTTTCACGCAGGAAGCGCGTGCGGCAAGGGAGGGGGTTGGGTTGGCCAGGGCGGTCAGACGCGGGCGTGGTGGTGGTATTGGTTTTGAACCGTTTCAGGTGTAGTACTGGTAGTTTGCAAAACTACTCAATTATTGCAATCAGTTTCCTAAGAAATTGTGGTAAAAAACGTTACTCCACAGCCCGCTACCCTTCTCCTTCCTCTTCCACCGCCCTCGCATGTCCGCGGGAAGCGACCGATCAACCCTTATATAGGAGTGCTAGCACAAAAAGATGCATGCATGACCACTAAAATTTCCAGATTAAAGCGCAGCTCCGGCGGGAGTATGGCATATGTCATTACCTTCGGCCGGGCCATGGCTACTGGGCGACGGCGACTAGAGAAGAGGCGGCGGGAGGGGAATGAATGCAGCTACTGTTTGGGTTCGCCGTTCGGCTTAAATAAATGCGCACCATCACGTGTACCCGCGGGTGCACAAATTGTAACATACGTGTCTGCTTAAGGGGGCGTCACGTAACTGGTGTGTGTGTGTGAGATTCTGAGAGACAGAGTGCGTGTGTGTGACTCTACTCTTCGTACATGTACTCAACCTTTTGCATCGGTAAATAAGTATAATGGTATTACACTTTAGCTAGTGATTTATGTGGCCATGTTAACGTGGTTGTGTAAAAAATGTCACTTCCTGCTCATGATTTGCGTTATACAATTACTAGCAAGATGCCCGTGCATTGCACGGAACATCAAGATGCATTTTTTTACAAAACACCTGTTGTGATTGACCCATGCATGAGTAATCCCATGTGTAAAAACTAATGATATCTCGAGAATTTTATCGGAAAAATGGCATCTCGAGAATTTCATCGAAAAAATGAAAGATGAGAGATAAGGTGAGGAGGAGTGTAGCGTGGTGGTGACTGGTGGTCGGACTGGGCGGAGGCATGGGGATGGACGGCGCCGGCAAGCGGCAACGGCCACCATACTAGATTGTTCCAGAGACTTCCTTTTTTAATTGCTTAGCAATGAGGTTGTGGGAGATAAGGATGAACAAGGAAAGGCCTTATCTGTAAATGTGGAGAGAGGTGCGGGTATCTTTTGTAAAATTGTCATAGTTTGCTTTCTATCCGTCAGATATAGATCGGACGGTCTATATTACAAGATGGCAAGCACACCATCATCACCAACTCGCTTTTTTATAAGAGTAGAGATGATAAGTTTGCTAACTACTAAAGTAAAGTGGAATTTTTCCATGTTATACAAGTAAATTAAGGTGATTGTTTATCATACGGGTAAGGTTGGACGAAGGGTGGTAGGAACAAATGCTCTGCCTAGAGCATGTATGTGTGAGATGGGGTCTTAGTGTGTGTGTGTGCGTGTGTGTGTGGGTGGGTGGGTGGGTAGGTGGGTGCGTGTGTGTGTGTGTGTGACGCGGAGTCCTCGGTGGCGAATGTAATTTAAGTGTGCGTGGCTTCATCGTAGAGAGGTGATGTGTATGGAAGAGGCCACCAACGAGGGGTGCGAGAGAGAAAAGGCCCGTAGAGAGGGAAGAGAAGGCGTTTGCGCGTGAGGGGAGTCGACATCGAGAAACGTGTTTGTTCGAGAGACACCGAGGAAGACTACCATATATCGATGGTGCATGTAGGCGGGAGTTAAACGAAGGGATGGTCTTATTGGTTTCGGGGATATAGGGGAAGAGTGAGAGAGGGGGTAGCTAGAAGGAGATTGTTAAGTGTGAGTGTGTGTTTTACCCATCCAGGCGGAAGTTATGCGCACACAAGAAGAGAACGATTCGATGTGACATTAGGGTTGAGGGTAATTAACTACGTATGGAGACATAGGAGATCTTGAACGTGCATGTGTGAGAGGTATACATGTATACGTGGGATGTGTGTGTGTGTGCGCGCGCGCATGATCGAGATAAAAGAAAGAAGACATAAGTCATAAGATCAACGACATGGGAGAGACGGATCGGTATGACAATATGCATGCATGTGAGAGTGCAGGGAAGAAGGCCCGATAATTGAGCATGTGTTTTTGTCTTTAAGAGATAGTGGCGTGGGCTGGAGCATGCATCTATGGCGAGCAGAGGGAGTGAGACACAACGATTGTGCAAAAGAGATCAACCTATAGATGCATGTATGGAGAGACATATATAGTGTGCGTGATAGGAAGCAAGAGTGCGTGCGAGAAAGAAATGTTGATGGAGAAACTACAGATAGATACAGAGATAGAGATGCTAGCTAGAGGGACATCAGCTAGTTTGAGTGTTGGAGATGACTGCCGGGTGGTTCAGAGGGTGAAGTTATGTGTGTGTGAGAGAAAGATAAAAAGAGGGCACATGACTGCATGTAGAGAGAAACATATATAGTATGCGTGATAGGAAGCAAGAGTGAGGGCGAGAAAGAAGGTTGATGGAGAAACAGATAAATAGAAAGATAAAGATGCTAGCTAGTGTGTGTTAGAGATAGGAGTCGAGTGGATCAAAAGGCTGAGTTATGTGTGTGGGTGTGAGAGAGATAGAGAGAGGGTGCATGTGAGTCACATACAAACAAATATGAGAGAGAAATGACATCCCGAGAGACGGAGTTTTGTGTCTGCGAGAGAGAAAGATATTTCACAACGAGAGTGATAGCTAGAGTGCACACAGGGGAATAGTAGAGAGAAATGAGACCCCGGGAGACGAAGTTTGTGTTTGTGTGAGAGAAAGAGATTTCACATGGAGAATCATAGTTAGAGACACATAGAAGGGAGTGAGATATACTTAGAGAGAGATAGAGTGATGAAGGTATAGGGAGAGAGTACCGTCAGTGTGTTACGAAGATAAAAGATCACTGTCGACATAGAGGTAGCACGAGAGATACCCGAGAGACGATGAACGCGTATAGGTCTAGAGAGATACTCCTATATAAGCATGAGTGATAGCTATGAGACAAATATCGGGATTAAAGGGGATTCAAATATTTAAACTAGAGATCACGACATCGATTATATCATAACGCAAATTGGTGTATCAAACATGCATATTCATTTGAATTTGGGGACACGTGTAATGTTATATAGTTTATCAATATTAGTGATCCATAGATTCTTTAATTAGAGACAATGCATGGTTTATATGCAATTAATGTCTAAACGGGATTACACTATATGTTGCGTGCGTGAAACACATTATACATGTTTGAGAAGTACGCATGAAACACGCATTAATTGGAGACAGTTAGCGAGGAATGCATACATTGGATTTCAACATAAAGTGGTTTCAAATATTTGAAAATCCAAATTAAGATGGATACAGCCTTATGAATTTGAGATCATGCCATTTGTAAACCATATTTATGTATAAAGGGTGTTGTGCTTTTGAAAGTATATATAAAAAATGATATATATATATAATTTTATTCCGATCGAAAATGGATCCCGCCCAAACAAAAATAGAATACAAACTAGATTCGAATTGAGTTGGCACGATAAACGTGGACTCTTGCTCTGCAAAAATTTGAACGATGCGGGGAAAGTCGCAGTAACCGCCCGAAACCAAAATCTACGAGATGGAAATTACTGCCTATCCCTGACACGCAAAGCCTATCAGCTCGATATCTATAGGTTTCAGTAGGGGTAGGTTTGTAATTTCACTCAAACGTGACATAACCGCCTCTCACCCGGATTCATACACGGTGGGTGCGAAAACACAGTGTCTCCTCGGCCGGAATCGACTCCCTCCCCGATTCATACACGGTGGGCGCCAAAACAAACTCTCGTCGGCAAATATTCGGTGTATGCGAGATTACCGTCCTATCCCCAACCGACTAATATTGTTGTGATGTAGGAAATTTTAAACGGGGGCTAAGTTTGTAAATTTCCTATCATTTGAGACAAGCGCGCCCTGAAGACATGGTTCCCCCCTTCCTCTCTCCCTCCATTTCCCCATTCGTACTCTGTGGGCGCCAAAACACCCTCTCACCCCAGCCTCCTCCGTCTGCGACCCCATCCACCGCCGTCCTCCTCCACCATGCCAGAGCTGATACCCCAACGCCATCGTCCATCACAAGAGATCGACCTCTCTCATCCACAGCTTCAAACCGGGATCCTTGCATCCCGTCCTCTCGCTTCATCCCCGCTGTCGTCCACCTTATCGGCGCCGCTCCTACGACCATCTCGTCCACCACGCCCCGCCGCCATCGTCTACCCTCCTAGATCTGCTTCGACACCGCCGACAGCCATCGCTACCACAGCACTGTCAAATTCTCAGCAGATGCATACACGGCACCGCACTAGAGGTGGTACTCTTTGGTATATGCTCAACTTATTTATCGCAGCAAGAAAATAGATCGCCACTGCTTTACTCTGATTTCTTGTCCATCACTTACTTGTTAGTTGAAAGCAAACATTGGTTGCGAAGTTGCCTTTGTCCGGTTTTCACATTCAGATCTGCCATGGCACGCTCAACACTATACTCGTAATGCTTATGGTTTTCCCCTTTTATATTCCACACTAGTTAAATGACAGTAGACTAAATTTCAAAATTGGGTCAGTCAACTTTTGAGAGCTCGTCGGAGTTCGCCGGTGCGAAGAAAGGGGTTCAGGTGGGGACGGTGGTTGTGGGGGCGGTGGTGGGGCCTCGCCGAACAAAGAAAACTCGACGCGGGTGAGGGCGGGGGTGGGGATGGGGGTGGCGGAGGGACATAGGCAGTGGGGGCGGTTCAGGGGAGGGCGTGGGGGTCGGGCCGGTGGTTCAGCCGGCGGCCCGCCCGGTGTTCTGTATGGGAAGAATCAGAGACGAGGGAGAAGAAGGGTTAGGAGACGTAGGATCTTCATCCAACCGCCTGAAATGGTCGACTGACCCAAATGATGGACACTTTGAACTCTTCGGGCCTCTTTGATTCGTAGGATTTTGTAAACATAGGAATAGGAATTGTAGTGGCCTGCCCACTTGAATCCTATAAGATTAGCAAGGAAATGCGGGGAGCTGTGTTGCCTTTGAGAGTTAAACTGATATTAACAGTACCGCACCTTCAGTTGAAGAGAGCTGGTATCCGAAGCCTTTCTAGCTGTACCGGCAATACTAGCACATATATTCCAGCAAGTTCCACTTGCGGATTTTACTTGTGATGCTTACGGTTTTCCCGTTATATCTACTCTACGATCTGCGTAGGTGCTTTGTGTCGCACTAGCAGCTGTTCACCCTTTAAAGCTAAACAGCACACCAATCATAAGTCCAAATCTTACTTCTTCAAATACGAGTTGTGATATGATACTGATGTTAGTTAACAGACACACATTTAATTGGTCAGGTAATGCTCCCACTTAATTTTCCAAATGCATGTGGCCACATATAGAGAGACAGCATGGAATTGCATTTCTTTCGGCGATGTGAATCATCATGAGTGGGCAACCAACATTGTATGCAATGAAGCGGAACCTCAAGAATATGCTTCCTCTTCTGTTCTTTAACATGTTCCTCTTTTGTTATTCTGTATTTAGTATGTACAGTATGTTCCTTGTCAGGAAGGGGAGCAGGGACATCTGTAGTCAACAACTGATAGAGCTGGCCTGTACGTGATCGATAGACTTTCAATTAGTAGCGACAATACAACACTGTATTTTCCAGCCAGTTCCACTTTCCTGATTTATATATCCTGGTTATGGTGTACCCCTTTTATGTACACTATGATCTGCCTAGTTGCGGTGTGCTCTTGTTATCATGGTTTGGCAATAAACTCTCTATACAGTATATTATGAACCTATCATCTGCCAACTATCCTTACTTCTGGAGCCTATTTTTGTGTACTTGTGCCAGATTATATTAATGCACGCACCATATTACAGCACACATGGACCCTCTCATCAGAATCCAGTGATAGCACACAAGGGTTTACAGGGGCACCCCTATATTAGAATATCCTCTGCATTACAAAGATAATCTCACTACTATTTATGTTTTCATGCTTCTCATATATTATACATAATCACAGTGAATTTCAGAATCCGCGCATCAGAAGAATATTGTGGAACACTGCAACGACTTACAAAATTGGCACGAAGGCATTGAGTGCCATTCTGGATGCAATGAAACTCATACGCTCCCCATCTGTATATTCTTGTTCAGAATATGTTCCAATTGACTATTCTGACCTCGACGAGTCAAAGGCAGATGGCCTATCCTATTCACCCATCAAGGTGTCTGTTCTAATTTGGCAAGGTTGTATTGATTGCGCGTATCTTGCATAAGTTGTCTTGCATTTCTTCTACTTTGTTGCACCGCCATCTGCTTAGTTTACTCATCATATATGTCAAGATGCCATGCCCATCCATTATCAATACATATTCCATATGTCATCATACCATGTTTTTCCACTCAAATGTTGTTCTTGTGCATCAGACACCAAAAAGGAAGAGGGTGATTGCCGAACCTGAAGGAGCACCGACAAAGTCCTTGAAAAACGTGGTGGTGCCAGAGAAATCAGACAGCACCCCACTTATATTGGCTCTACAACCAGTGACACAAAACGTAGGACCGACTCCAGCAGACTGTACCCATACTTCACTGGCCACACCACTAGCCCCACCACATAGGACCTACACTCCAGCAAAAGGTATGCCGATTTCAGTTGCCATAGCACCAGCCATACCACAGAAAAATCCCACTCCAGCAAAAAGTACAGCAAGTCCACTGGCCGAAGACCTATCCCAACTGCAGAGACGGCCAATTCCTGCAGATTGGAACCCCATTCCAGTTATTCCCAGTTTAAAAGACAATGCTTTCAATGTTGTTAGGGACTACGTGCATATATTTCCATCATGGGAAGATTATAGTGAAGACAAACACCATTTTCACATCTTCCTGTCCCACTTACGTGTAAGTGCTATTATTCATGGTGATTATTTTCCCGTTTTCTGCTGATTGAACACATCAATGATTTACATTACATTGTTGTAAGTAGGCAAGGGTCAATCTGGATAGTCATGACGAGCAAAGCCTGCTTCCGCTTTTCAAGGAAGCATTGCAGTAGTATCGGTGTTACCTGAGGAAATCACACTTTTATGGCAAGTCAATAAATGAATTTCCGGTGAAGTCTCCTGTGCTAAATTTAGAAGACATTGAATGGAAAAACCTTGTTATGCACTGGTCTTGTTCCCAGGATGAGGTATTGTCTATGATATCACATGACAATTTGAACTTATACTTTTCCGCATGTGCCTTATGGATCTCTTTTGCAGGAAATCTGCTCGAAGAAGAATTCCGGTTTTAAAAGGACGACAGGATATCGCAAATATGCTACCCGCTGCTTTGCTCTTGTTAGTACCTGTTGTTCTGTATCACTGTACTTGCTACCTGGTTCATTATGTGAAAACAGTATGCATGATAGCTTGCTTATCAATTGTTCGCTCCAAATTATCTGATCTGTATGAATGGTTACATTAGTGTAGAATATATCCAATGCCAATGAAATTTTTTAGCTCTGCATTGTTCTTGTAAGTACCTGCTGTCCTTTATCAGTGTACTTATATTGACAGCTAGTTGTTCATGTACCATCACTCTGCAGCTTATTTTCCTTTGCCCTCCATTTTCTACACATCAGATCTATATTTACTCTTACCATAAGGTTGGATAACACCGATGGTACTGAAGAAGTTTAGCTCTGCAATGCTCTTGGATGTACCTTTTGTCTGTATCGCTGTACTTGCATTTATAGCTACTTGGTTATGTAGCATCACTCTTCATATTATCTTAAATATTCTCCATTTTTTCTTATATTATCACATATATATTTACTCTTAACAAAATGTAAAATAAAGGCAATGCTTATGAACAAGATTCTATGGTAAACTTCTTGAATTGCCCCCCCCCCCCATCAGCATGGACAAGGGCTTTATAGAGCCTGTCTTCACCAACAATGTAAGTTTGTCCTTCTCAAGCCTTCAATCTTTGTTGTGTATATTTGGTTGGCATGACTGCAACAGCTGTTTATTTTTGGTGTTTGCATCAAATTGTATGTTTAAAGTTTATTATGTCGTTCATAAACAAAAGTTTGTCCTTCTCAATTTATGTTTTCAGTTGTACAACCAAGTTCCTTCTTCATACCATGTAAATTAAACTATACAGAGCAAGTGATCTTCTTTTGCACTGCATGTATGCTTCTGTTCTTGATCCGTAATCCAGTGGTGTGCTGAACCTACCCACTACAGCACAATGTCATATTCTGCAATGTCTTAACTATGAACAATGTCATATCATTCTACTATTATTTAAACTGTCTCTTTTTGCCAATCTGAAATAGGATAAATTGACATCACACTAACCATTGATACTTATGAGTTCTTGATCTGTAATCCAGTGGTGTCGTGAAGCTGCAACTCCTTCACAATGTCATTTCCTGCCATGTCTTAACCTGAACAATACCATATTGTGTTAATGCTATTTTAAACTGTGTCACTTTATTCGTCAGTAAGAAATGTAATGATTGTCAGCACTAATACTTATATGTGCAAAACCTGTCATCTGTCTGCTTGTTTATCTTTCAGAGTGAGGAGGATATAAGTGTCAAACAAGTGCAGTCTCATCATCTTGCTCAGCTGCTTGCGCTGCAGCTCCCGAGTAGGGCTAACCTTTCTTGAACTCTATTGAAGTGTTGTCGGTTTTGTATATTATTTTGTCGGCATGTTTATTTGCACTAGTGGCGATCTTTGATGCCCAGTGTATGTAATCTGTCGTCTGCTTGTGCTTTATTGTCATAGTGGCGAACTTTGATGCCCAATAGATGTAATATGCCGTAATTTCTTTATTGTATAGTCTAGGTTTTTTCGTATTCACGATGATGCAGTTATTTTACTGTATATATATCCTGTCTTCGCAGTAAACCGGCCAAACCGTAAAATTACGGTACATAATTGGGCCGTCATGCAAATCACTATGTATGATCCGCATCATGGGCCCAGTCATCTTGGTCCGTTAATAGGCCTAAATGTAAACTGGCCCACTAGTAGATTCGGGCCTTTAATAGGCCGAGTAAACCGCCAACCCTATTTTCGCAAGAAAACTCAATGGGCTTTTAGTAGGCTGAAAAGTAGGTTGGGCCTGAAACGTGCCGAACAGCTCACGGGCCGACAGTGGGCCGAAATAGACCCCGGCCCATGATTGTGCCAATCACATCACGGGCCGTTAACAGGCCAAAATTGTCTCAGCCCTTGTTTGGCCCAATCAGATTATCGGCTGTGAGCAGGCCGGATGCAAACCAGGCCATAGTTAGGCCCAACTATATGACGGGCTTTTAACAGGACGAAATAAATATAGGGCCGAAATGTTAAACGAGCCTTTAACAGGCCGAAACTAATATCAGGCCGAATTACTAAATGGGCCTTTAGCAAGTGGGCCCAAAAGCATAGCGTCCAGTTGATGGGCCGAATCTAATATGGGCCATAATTTAGCCCAAAGCCTCTTAAAGGGTCGGATCTGATCTGGGCCGTAATTTGGCCCAGAACATGGTAGGCTTTTAACGGGCCGGATCTCATATGGGCCTTTATTAGGCCCTGAACGTGGCTGGTTGTTAATGGACTGGATCAAATATGGGCCGGCATTTGGCCCAAAACATGGCAGCCTGTTAACAGGCCGACCCACTAGTGTCCTCAAAATCTTGTGGGCCTTTAGCTGGGCCGGCCCATTATGGTCAGCAAAATCTCGTGGGCCTTTAGCTGGGACGGCCCATTATGGTCCGCAAAATCTTGTGGGCCTTTAGTTGGGCCGGCCCATTTAATCTTTATGGGCCACTTTTGGGCCGGTCCACGTGTCAACATATCATAGGCGCATCTCTCCCATTGGATGAGTGACACCTGTGCCAACGCGGAGCTGACATGTGGTTCCGTCGGCCAATGAGAATTTTACGCGTGGAAAATCGGCATTGGTCGTGGCTATTAGCGGGTTATCAGATCCAAAACCGGACCCGATAGCTTAACGGTGACCCGTTACGGTGGATGCCACGTGTCGGTCACCCTTGACGAAAGCACTTCCATGACGCGGCATTTGTCGTCATGGAAGTGAACACTTCTGTGATGATAATTTTGGTAATGTCATGGAACACTTCTACGACAGCACTGGTATGACTATCTTGATTCTGTCATAAAATTGGCATGGATGTACGTGCATGACAGAAAACGTGACCTACTGTGACAAACACGTATCATCACGGAAGTGTATTTTTTTGTACTGAAAAAGGGGTTGTTGGGAGTGGCAAGGTCACTAGGGACAAGGCCATTCCCAAGAATTTTGCCGGCAAGAACAATCCATCTTATGTCCTCCTGAGAAGAGATGATGGCTATACATTGGCAAATTTTGTTGGCTCTAACTATGATGATTATGCTTGGACTATTTGGGTTCCCAAGACCCTTACTGCTAACTCTCCAGGACCCATTGCAAAATGGGTAGCTATAATCAAAGCTTGATTCTTGTAAGAATATATCTCCGGTGGAAAACAATGGGTGATCGATAGTGGATGCACCAATCATATGACCGGAGAAAGGGAGATGCTTGTGGAGTTCGTTGATTCTGTCAAGGCCTCTTTGAACGTCTCATTTGGTGACAATAGCAAGGGCAAGGTATTGGGTTTGGGCAAGGTGGTAATCTCTAATGATGCCTCACTTTCAAATGTCATGCTTGTCCAATCCCTTCACTACAATTTACTTTCAACTATTCAATTGGCACGTGCTGGTTATGATTCTCATTTCAGTGAATTCCATGTGACTGTATTTAAGAGAAGAAATCTCAAAGTGGTCTTTGTTGGGCATGTTGAAGACAACCTTTACATGGTTGATTTCCCAAAGGAGAAAACTCATCTGCAACATGCCTACTGGCCAAGGCCGACGTGGGGTGGCTATGGTACCGACGGCTAGCCCACGTAAGCATGAGAAATTTACAAGCTCTCTTAAAGGAGGAGCACATCCTTGGACTAACCAATGTGTCTTTTGCCAAAGATCGTCCTTGTAGTGCTTGCATTGCCGGAAAGCTACATGAAAAAGCTCATAAAGTGAAGACTATCATCACCACCTTGAGGCCCCTTGAGCTTATCCATTTGGATCTTTTTGGGCCTCCAACTTATGATAGTTTGGGAGGGAGGAGGTATTTCCTTGTCATTGTTGATGACTTCACAAGATATACTTGGGTGTTCTTTCTCAAGACCAAAGATGAAACTCAAGAAACCTTCATCAACTTTGCCAAAGAAGCTCAACATCAACATAATTGTGAGATCAAGGCAATTCGAAGTGAGAATGGCACCGAGTTCAAGAACTACACGATGGATGAATTCTTGAGTGAAGAGGGGATAAAGCATCAATATGCCGCACCATATACTCCCCAACAAAATGGTGTTGCGGAGAGGAAGAATCAAACACTTATTGAGATGGCTAGGACCATGCTTGACGAGTACAAGTCTCCATACAAACTTTGGGCCAAAGCCATCAACACCACATGTCATGCTTCAAACTGGCTTTATCTTCGCAAGCTCAAGAACAAGGCCCCATATGAGCTCCTAATCGGGAAAAAAAACTAATGTCAAATACTTTTGGGTATTCGGTTGTAAGTGTTTCATTCTAAACAAGAGATCCCGGTTAGCTAAGTTTGAGCTTGGAACTTATGAGGGCATATTTGTTGGATATGCATCAAACTCTCATGCTTACCGAGTTCTCAATAAATCCATTGGATGCATTGAGGAAACGGTAAATGTGGAGTTTTATGAAGATAACGGCTCCCATGTGGAGCAAAGTGTTCGTAGTGTTGTAGGTGATGAGGCTCCTTCACAAGCTATAAAGACGATGGGGATAGGCCACATTCTTCCACAAGAAACACCCCAAGTCCAAGTAGAAGAAGAAGGACTAAGAGCCCCTCTTGTGGAGTCTCCACAAGGGAAGTCATCACCGACACCTCTTGTACAAGATGCTATGGGAGATCATGAACCTATCCAAGAACAATATCAAGTCCCTCATATTCCTGAGTAAGATCAAGGGCAAGCTCATTCAAGTGGTGAAGAACCAATTATTGAGGCTCAAGATCAAGCTCAAGTTCGTGATCAAGATCAAGATCAACCCCAACCGCAAGTGTCTTCATTGTCTCTCCCCAATGAGAAAGAACTTGTGGTTGCGAAGAGAAGGGTGTCTCCGAGGGTAAAACAATCTCAAGGTAAAGCTTCTTCATCAAGTTCTAAACCAAGTGAAGAAGAGCTTGCCATCAAAGAGCAAAAAGTGGCCTCCAAGCTAAAGCATCTTCAACATCTCACCGAGAACATCTATGGAAGCATCAAAAAGGGGGTAACTACTTGTAGACGTTTGGCAAACTTTTGTGAACATCACTTGTTTGTCTCTTGTGTTGAGCCCTGAGGGAGTCCTGGATTAAGGGGTCCTCGGGTGGCCGGACTACTCATTATGGGCCGGACTGGTGGGCCGTGAAGATCACCATAGAAGATTATCTCTCGTATCCGGATAGGACTCCTATATGTATAGAATGGCAGGTTTAAAGTTCGGGTGTAATGTTTCCTTCCTCTGCAAGATGATTGTGTACAACCCTAGGCCCCTCCGGTGCATATATAAACCAGAGGGTTTAGTCCATAGAGGCAGAATCACAATTACCATAGGCTAGGCTTCTAGGGCTTAGCCACATCGATCTCGAGGTAGATCAACTCTTGTAATCCTCATATTCATCAAGATCAATCTAGCAGGAAGTAGGGTATTACCTCCATTAAGAGGGCTCGAACCTGGGTAAACATCGTGTCCTTGTTTCCCCCTGTTACTATTGATCCTCAGATGCACAGTTCGGGACCCCCTACCCGAGATCCGTCGGTTTTGACCACGACATTGATGCTTTCATTGAGAATTCCGCTGTGCCATCGACAGAAGGATTGATGGCTCGCTTCATCGTCAGCGACAGAACCACCCCCGGGGATATCTTCCTCCCCAGTCAGCTTTTCGTGTTTGGTGGCTTCATGCTACGTGCCAATTTGGATGGCCACCTTGAGCAGGTCGACAGCTACACCCCTGGTCATCAAATCAGGTTTGGAAGTCTGAATTGCGTCGCCGACGTCTGAGGATATTTGATCTTCGAAGGATTCGCACCCTCGGTTGTCACCCCCTGCCTACATGGTGAAGACATCCCAGATCTATCACCAGATCCCGTCCAGGGGTCAACATCCATGTCCGCTCTGGCACTAGATCCGGACCAGCTCACTTCGTCCAAAGACAGGAGGATAAACCCCGCCGGACTCTCCCTCTCCATGGAACTTTTAGCAAGTGGCTCAATGGCGATCGTGCCACTCACAAACCCAGAATCGAATGGGACTCTCCCCGCCGCTGGGAAGCCGGACTCGTTTCCGATTACGAGCTCCGAATTCTCGGGATCCACACTATCCGGGCTCAATCAAGTGGTCATCACCGAGCCTGGCTCCGCACACCCCCAAACTCCTATACAGCTCTCGCTCTTAAATTAGGCGTTGAACTTACTGCAATCTCTCGCCATTACGGAGGATCCTCCGCCGAACTATGCCCAGTTAAAACTGGGGGCTGAAATCAGGGAATTTTGCTTCCCACCCACCACCCACTTGGTAGCTACGGTCGAAGACTTAACTGACGTGCTAGACTACACTTCCGAAGACTACGAGGGTATGGACCACTACATGGAAGCTGATCTAGATCAAAACCCGCCCGTCACCGGGCGATGGACGGCCACTTCTACCTATAACGTATATATGATGGACACACCCCAGGAGAAGGACGATGATGGCGACAAAGATCCAGAAGAGGATAAGACCGTCGATGAACCTCCTAAGCACCGGCGTCGGCAGTGCCATTCACGATCGCGTCGAAGAAGGGAAAATAATACCAGCACCGAAGACAATGAAGCTCCGGAGGACACCGAATGTCGGGTGGTAGGTGCGACATATGCCAACGGGTGGCTTATCATTGTGAGAGCTAGTAAGACATCGCCGGTGCCTGGAAACAGGATAAGGTGAAGACATGCACGCCGACGAATCTTACCCAAGTTCAGGGCTCTCCGTGGAGATAACACCCCTAGTCCTGCTCTGCGGGGTCTCGGCATGATCACTAGATCAACACAAGTAGCTACAAGTGGCTCCTTGAGCCATTTGGCTAGAGGAAGAAGAAGGGCAAGGCTAGCTCTCCTCTTCTCTCTATGTGGCGTCTAAAAACTCTAACAGATCAACCCTTTGCATGGGTGCCCCGGGGGGTTTATATAGGCCTACCCCCCAGGGGTACAATGGTAATCCGGCTGGACAAGGGTCCTAGCCGTCAGTGTCTGTATTCGCCGGCTTCTCCGCTGGCCGCTGGGGCCCGCCGACTGGTGGGTCCCACCGGTTGCCGGCCTCTTGGCCGACAGGCCGGCCCCACCGCTTGGGGGTCTCGCCAGCGGCTGGTTACTGTAGCCTCGCTCCTGATGACGAGGGCTTTGCCGACGTAAGCATGGCTACAGTGCCGCCGCCTGGCGGGCTCTCACTGTAGCCTTACCTCGTCTTGTCTCCTTAATGATGCACATACTTCAAGGGAGGGAGGTAGCCGGCTATTGGGAGCCGGCTACGCCCCAGGCCGACTGGGGGAGGCTTGGCCGTCTTCGAGCATCTCTCTGGCTGAAGAGGCCCGCCGCCCGCGGGCCGTACTGACAGTCTGTCATGGGTCATGGTCAACATGGCAACAGAGCCCCGCCGGACGGGGGATGGCCGACCCGTACGATGCACTGTGGCAATGCGTGCTCTGGGATTCGGGGGTGGCAGGCTGTACTGTAGCCATGCCCCGTCTCATCACAGTTATGTGGGTGCAGCCATTGAGGGTGCAATCTTGGCCGCTTGTCGGGAGCCGGTCTTCTTGCGGCCGGCTTCTGGGAGTCGGTCCTCTTGTGGCCGGCTTCTTGGAGTCGGTCCTCTTGTGGCCGGCTTCTTGGAGCTGGCCATCTTGTGGCTCTCTTCGGGAGGGTTTTTAGGGCCGGGTCATCTTCCAGTAGTCGGTCCGTGAGATAGCCGGCCAGGGGAAGGCGGCCCAGTGCTTTGGGTGCTTGAAGGCTCGATCGGCCCAATAATTTTTGAAGAGCCAGGGGGAGTCGGTTAGGCTACCCGTGGCCATTTACTCCGACAGTAGTCCCCGAAGCTGGTTGGGCTTCGAGGTTGAATGGAGGACGAGAAGGTCAATCAGCTTCCTATCTTGAAGAGCCAGCAGCTAGGAGCCGGCTTCGATCAGGTGCGCTGTCTTGGTGAGGTTTTGAAGTCTGAAGGCGGGAGCCAGCTGGTGCGCACGCCGGGTTGCGGGCCGGCCGCTTGCCGCCCGCGCGCCATGTGGCACCCTCCGGCTGGAAGAGTCTGCCAGCCCACGCGCGCGACGGGACGTCGCCGCAGGCCGAGGCCCGCCAGTTCCACGCCTAGGCCTAGGTGTGGATCTTCAGTGGCCCAAAACGGGCCGCTCGCCTTCCAGTGGAAGTTTCCGCACGCCGTTAGGGCGCAATAATCGCGGGACATGGGGGAGTGGGCGTAGTTAATCCCACGTCCCCCCATGCCTCGCCTCCTCGGCTTCGCCGCACGAGGCTATAAATAGGGGGAGGAGGGGGAGCGGCAGACGCTCGCATGCTCGCCCTCGCTCCGCCATCTTCTTCTTCTTTCTCTTCGTCGCTGCAGCCCCTCGCCGCCGCGCCGTCCCTCTAGTCATCGCACTACCCCCAGCTTCGCCACCGCGGGGCCGTGGTTTCGCCATCGCCGCGCCTTTTTCCTCGACTTCTTACCCTCATGTTGCGCGGCGCAGACTGGGACGGCTCCAACGTCCACGCGGACCACATCGACTTCCTCCGCGAGACGCGGCGGTTGCCCGGCAGGGACCATGTGCGGGTCCGTCTTGCACCAGAGAGGGAGATCTCGCCGGCGCCGGAGGAGGGCGAGCGGGATATCTTCCGCTCGCACTTCCAGCGCAGCCTCGGCCTGCCTGCGAGCGGCTTCTTCCGCTCCTTCCTCGAATTCTACCAGCTCCAGCCGCACCACCTCACTCCAAACACGGTGGTGCTGCTGTCTGCCTTTGTCACCTTGTGCGAGGGCTTCCTCGGTGTCCTTCCCACCCTCGAGCTCTGGGGGGAATTCTTCCAATCCAAGCTCGGCACAGCCATGAGGGGCGTGCCGGCTCAGAGCGGCGCCTTCATCGCGGTGCGGAGGCCGGTAGCCGACAACCCTTTTCCTCCCATCACGCTGATCCAGTCGGTGAAGCTCTGGCAGAAATCCTACTTCTATGTGAAGAACATCGCTCCGCAAGGCGACTTTGTCAACTTGCCGGCTAATGTAGCCGGCCCGCCGGCTGGGAGGCGGCCCCAGTGGTCCTATCGGGCCAGAACGCTGTCGCCTGCTGGAGCCGCCGCCGTCGCGCGACTCCGGGTAATGGTCCAGTCGGAGGGCCTGACCGGGCCCGACCTGCTGGCCGCCTTCGTGGCGCGCCGGGTGCTCCCGCTCCAAGGCCGCCCTCATATGATTTGGCAAATGAGCGGCCAACTCGATCCGAGTCGTATGTGCACCAGGGAGATGCCTCATGCCGAGGTAGCTCTCATGGTGAACTACCTCGCGAACTGCAAGCTCACCGACGAGTGGCAGTTTGGCAAGGAGCCGTACTCCCGTGCCAATCCCCCAACTATGGTAAGCATTCTTTTTCTTCTCTTCTTTAATTTTGTCACCAAGTTTCTCTTGGCCGACTCTGACCAGTCGGTTTGTCTTGACAGAGCCCCCTCCTTTGACCGGCAGCCGAGGCAGCAGGGGTGGAGCGCCAATATCTCCCCGACCGGACGACGCACGATTTGGACGACCCCGACTTGGGGGCGGCCGCTCTAGACGACGACACCGTGGGGGGAGGCGAGGCAGGCGGCTCCGGGCTTTGAGCCAGCTTCGACGACTGGCCGGATGATGACGAGGCAGAAGTCGTCCCGCGCCGCCAGCCGGCGTCCGATCATGGCGCGGGTTCATCTGCCACGCCGGCTGTCCGAGGCGGCGCGCAGAAGCACCGGGCCGCGCCGAGCCTGTTCGGTAGTCGGCCGAAGAAGCCGAAGAGCGCGGCAGCGGTGACCAGGAGGGACGAGGTAGCCGCGAAGGCTGCCCGCTTCCGCAAGGTGGTGAAGCAGCCGCAAATGGTTTCGGCATAAGTTTCAATTCTTTCGCGTATTCCTTCTTCTTTTTTTTGATATTCTTCTAAGTCCTTGTCTTGATTCATCAAACAGGGCTCCGCTTTCTCTTGAGCGGACCGCTGCCGCCTCCGTGATTGGAGCGGCGGGAGGATCCGCAAGCGCCCGCCGCATGGACCCCCGTGCCGAGCTTCAAGCGGCGACGGAGCGGAATGCGTGGGAGGAGTGGGGGGCGGAGGAGCTGAGGGCGGCCGCTGCCAAGGCGGCGCAGGAGATGGCGGAGGAGTCGATGGCGGCACAAGCCGACGCGGCAGCCAAGGCCCAGGCGGAGGCTGCAGCCGCAGAGAGGGCGGCGGAGGCCCTGCTTGTCGTCCCCCTGCGCGCTGTGGCGCCCGAGATCCCGGAGCCCCCGCCGGAGGAAACCGGTGGCGACCAGCTGGGGATGGAGAGGGAGGAGGACGACGTCGTCGACCGGGAGAGGAAGGCGGCACCGCCATCATCGACAGGGGCGGACCAAGGCAGCCGGCCTAGCGCGCCGCCCGTGCAACCGGCTGGGGGCGAGCCGGCTGCGAGGGCAGACCTTGTCGTCCGGTTGCCACCGCGCCAGCGCGCGCGGAAGGCGACGTCGGCGCCGGACCCGCAGAAGGCCGCGGGCTCTAGCTCGTCGGTCCAGGATCTGGAGACGGCCAGCGCTAGCTCAGGGTGGACGCCGGTTGGTGGGACGGCCGTGCTGAACGTGGTGGCGCAAGAAGTCCGGAACTGGCTTCAATCCCAGGCCGCCGTGCTGAGGCAGTATAATCAAGAGTTCCTCGCGACACGGACGGCCATTCGGGTGAGTCTTCCCGCTTTTTTGTTCCTTGTTCTTGATTTCTTCCGTGGGGGCGCGTCAGCGCACCCACTGGGTGTAGTCCCCGAGTTCCGAGTCGGCTGCTGAGCAGGCGGCTTGGAACTTCTTAGTAGACTTCGATTGCTATCTTGTTCTTATTCGCTCCTCTGTCCTTTTTGCAGGACTATCACAACCTCTGCGCGGCTACCTTCAACTCCCAGGTCCGGGAGCTGAACCAGAAGACCACTGATCTGACTGAGAGCCGGAGTAAGTGGTTCATCTTTTATCTCACGTGGGGGCGCGTCAGCGCACCCACTAGGTGTAGTCCCCGAGATTCGGGCCGACTGCTGAGCAGTCGGGCCGGATCTTTCCTGGCGACTTCTTTCTTATTGCTTTTTTCTTCTTTCCCATATCCGCAGAGGCCAATGCCGACCTGAGGGAACAGTTGGGTGGGGCCCAGACCGCCCTTCACGCCAAGGAAGCCGAGTGCAACGCCTTGGCTCAGGAGCGTGACCGCTTGGTCAAGAAGCTGGCCGACCAGGAGGAGAGCCATAAGGCGGCCCTGAAAGCGGCGCAGGACAGCAAGGCCGCCCTCCAAGCCGAATATGAGACCGAGGCGGTGAGCTGGGCTGAGGCAAGGCAGTCGCTGATCAACGGCTATGGCCAGATCGAAGATTTGGTTGACGGTAGGATGCCTTCTTCTTCCTTCCTTTGCTTGCCGCCTGCCATTTGGTCCATTATTTGACTTTGTGTTTGTTTTTTTTGTGCAGAGTACTTCCCTGGTTACTCCGTTGCCGCCAACCAAGTCGTCAAGGCCCACCGCGAGGCGCAAAGGCAGGCTGGTGCTGAAATTGCGCCGGATGCTCGCCGGTCGCTTGAGGAGCAGCTTCTGGCGATCCAAGCCCGCCTCCAGCCGGCTCACCGCATGCTCCGCCGTCTTCAGCGCGTTGGGGTGCAAGTGGTGGCTGCCCTCTGGCCCGACGAGGTGGTTCCCCGTACCCCCAGTCAGACTGCCGACTGGCTGGAGGTAGCGGTTGGCCGCTTCAAGGCCTGGAAAGCTTCTGCAGCTCGGTCAGGCGCCAGGCGGGCGCTGGAGTTCGTCAAGGCTTGGTATCCTGAGCTGAATTTGGACCAGCTGGCCACCTGGTGGCAGGAGGCCGATGAGGAGCTGGAGGCGGTGCGGCCGGCTATCATCCAGTGTGCCTCGGCGATCGCCGACTACACCGACACTAGTGACTTTGCCCCTGAGGTGGATGATGATGGCATTGCTCAGCCGGAGTAGTGGTTTGGGCTAAACCCAGCGGATGGTGAGGACTCGGCGGAGGAGATCGACTCCAGCGACGAGGGCGAAGAGGAAGAGGGAGAGGATGGTGAAGACGCCGTGCCAGACGGTGGAGCAACCGGCCAGCCTCAGCTTGATCGTGCCTCCAGCAACGAGCCGCGTGCGATCGCGCCGCCTGGAGCCGGTGATGATCAAGCCGAGACTCACCAGCCGGCCACTCCTCCAGCCAGCATTGCCGTCTCCACTGACCTGCCTGGCTCGCCTGTTGCACCTTTAGCCTGATCTGCCGCCTTTGCTTTCCTGTTTATTACTCTTTGAACAGTATTTGTTAAGTTTGCGCAGTTCCACCCACTAGGGGTGTATCCAAACTATGTTGAATGCCGGCCTTTCGAAGGCCTTTTGTGTAAATATAATCATGCATGTGCTTGGCTTCCGATTGTATTTGCTTTTCATCTTTTTGGTTGTTTCCTTTGCCGCCCTCCCTTGGTCGCCGCCTTCCCAGCCGGACAGCTGCTCTGCAGTCTGTGGCTGGGGAAGGGCTTGGCCGTTTGGAAGGGCAAGTACTCTAGCTTTCTTAGATTGTAGCAAGGTGAATGGGAAGCCGGCCAGCCGGCTGTTCTGACAGCCGGTTGGCGGGGTGAGAGGCCGGCTCTGTGTTATATAAGTTCGTTAGTCCTTAGCCATTTTTCGTGTGGGCATCCTTTCCTGCCTTTGACTCTTGCCAGTCGGACAGTCGATTCTTCGAGCTGCGACTTTCAACAAGAGATGGCTTGGGTGCCAGCACACTACTTGTCTGACTGCAGGTAGAACTTTTAATATAACTCAAGGCGCGTCCCCGGGCCGACTGATCGAACCCGGTGCCGGACAAAAAAAACAAATGTGGTAATACATTCATAGGTATGACACTCGTCATACATAGATAAAAGAGGGTAGTCTGCGAGTGCTCCTCGGGGGGCGTGTTGTCTTGTACTTAATACAAAAGGTAGCATGGTACATACTGCTTTTAACTGTAAAATCTTCGGAGGAGATTGGCGTTCCATGGTCGTTCCGACTCCTTGCCGGAATCATCTCTCTTGCGTGCCTTCGGCTTCTGTGCGTCTATCAGGTAGTAGGAGTCGTTGCCTAGGGCCTTGCTGATGACGAAGGGGCCTTCCCAAGGGGCCGAGAGCTTGTGCTGGCCGGCTGTTCGCTGGATAGCCGGAGCACAAGATCGCCTTCTTGGAAGGATCTTGGCTTGACCTTCCGGTTGTGGTAACAGCACAAACCCTGCTGGTAGATGGCGGACCGGCTGAGTGCTAACAGCCGGCCCTCTTCCAGCAGGTCAACGCCGTCTTCTCGCGCTTCCTTGGCCTCCGCCTCCGTGTACATGGTGACCCGAGGTGAGTCGAACTCAATGTCAGTTGGGATGACAGCCTCGGCACCATATACAAGGAAGAAAGGGGTGAAGCCGGTTGACTTGTTCGGGGTAGTACGCAGACTCCAGAGGACGGCCGGCAGCTCGTCGAGCCAGCAGCCGGCCGAATGCTCTAGTGGTACGACCAGTCGGGGTTTGATGCCGGAGAGGATGAGGCCGTTTGCTCGCTCGAGTTGGCCGTTTGACTGCGGGTGGGCAACGGACGCTAAGTCCAGTCGGGTGCCCTGTGTCGCGCAGAAACATGCCAGTGCTCCTTTGGCAAAATTCGTGCCATTGTCGGTGATGATGTTGTGTGGTACACCATACCGGGTGGTGATCTCTGCGATGAATGTCACGGCAGTCGGCCCGTTCAGCTTCTTGATTGGCTTCGCTTCAATCCACTTGGTGAATTTGTCCACGGCGACAAGCAGATGTGTCATGCCGCCGCGCACCGTATTGAATGGGCCCACCATATCCAATCCCCAGACGGCAAAGGGCCAGGTGAGGGGGATGGTCTTGAGTGCAGAAGCCGGCATGTGTTGCTTGGAACTTAAGACTTGGCACCCTTTGCAGCATTTGACTAATTCCTTGGCGTCTTCCAAAGCAGTCGGCCAGAAGAACCCATGACAGAAAGCTTTGGCGACAAGTGACCTTGAGGCCGCGTGGTGGCCGCATTCGCCTTGGTGGATGTCCTTGAGGATTGCTATGCCCTTCTCTGGCTCGACGCAGCGCTGGAAGACTCCAGTGATGCTGCGCCTAACGAGTTCTCTGTTTATTATTGTGTATGCTCCGGCTCGACGTTGAACTTGTCTTGCCAAGATCTCGTCAGTCGGTAGCTCTCTATTTACCAGGAAGTTGAGGATGGGTTGGGCCCATGATGGAGCTGTGACTTCTTCTATTGCCAATACGGCTACTGCGACCAGGGTGGGTGGGTTGGGTGGTGAAGAGTTGGAGTCGGCCACCGCCTGTTGTGTCGTTGCAGTCCCCGGGCCGACCGCCTGTCGAAGTCCCCGAGCCGCCTGCTGGGTTCCCCAAGTCAGATCCGACTGCATCAGGGGCAGGCGGTACAAAGATGGAGTCTGATTCTGGAGACGGCTTGACAGACGGTTCGAGGAGGCGTTGGAGAGAGACGCCGGTTGGTATAGCTTGTCGGGTGGAGCCGATTCGTGCCAGGGCATCTGCCTGCTCGTTGTCGGCCCGTGGCACGTGGAGGATCTCGCATCCTTCAAAGTATCCGCTGATTTGCTGAACGAGGAATCGGTAGCTCGCCATGTTTGCGTCCTTGGCGTCCCAGTCGCCGGATGATTGTTGGACTACCAAATCCGAGTCGCCATAGCACAGGATCCGGCGGATGCCGAGCTCTTTGGCTAGCCAGAGCCCGTGTATGAGCGCCTCATACTCGGCCACATTGTTGGAGGCGGCAAAATGAATTTGCAATGTGTATCTGAGTTTGTCGCCCTTGGGAGAGGTGAGGACGATGCCGGCTCCCAAGCCGGTGCACATCTTGGATCCATCGAAATGCATCCGCCAATGAGTGGAGTCGGGAGCCGGCGCTAGGTACTGGGTCTCGGCCTAGTCGACAAGGAAGTCGGCCAATGCTTGGGACTTGATGGCGGTGCGAGGCTGGTAGAAGATCGTGTAAGGAGCCAGCGCAATGGCCCACTTGGCCACCCGGCCGGATGCATCCCGGCTGCCTATGATCTCGGCAAGCGGGGCAGTACATACGACCGTGATGGGATGCTCTTGAAAGTAGGGCTTCAGCTTCTTGGCAGCAAAGTATACTCCATAGCACATCTTCTGGTAGTGCGGGTAGTTTTGCTTCGAGGTGGACAGTACTTCGCTCAAATAATACACCGGCCTCTGGACTAACTGAGCCCGGCCTTCTTCTGGGCGTTGGACCACAATAACTGTGCTGACCACTCGGCTAGTCACGGCAATGTAAAGGAGCATGGGCTCTTTCTCAGTCGGCGCCGCCAAGACAGGTGGCGTGGTCAGCATCTTCTTCAACTCGTTGAAAGCTTGGTCTGCTTGGTCGTTCCACTCGAAGTGGGTGGACTTTTTCATGAGTCGGTACAGTGGGAGAGCCTTCTCTCCTAGCCGGCAGATGAAGCAGTTCAGGGAGGCCAGGCACCCGGTAAACTTTTGGACGTCTCGCAGCTTGGTAGGAAACTCCATTCTCTCTATGACCTTGATCTTCACTGGGTTGCACTCGATGTCGCGTTCGGAGACCAAGAAGCCTAGAAGCTGGCCGGCTGGTACTCCGAACACGCATTTCTCAGGGTTGAGCTTGATCTGAAACCAGCGCAAGTTGTCAAATGTTTCTCTGAGGTCTTCCAGCAGGGTGCCGCGCTTCTCCGTCTTCACCACAATATCGTCTACATAGACGTGGGCATTTCTGCCGAGTTGCTTGAGGAGGCATTTCTGCATGCAACGCTGAAAAGTGGCACCGGCATTTCTCAAGCCGAATGTCATAGTCAGGTAGCAGAAAGCTCCGAATGGTGTGATGAAGGCGGTCTTCAGGCGGTCGGCTGGATCCAACTTGATCTGATGGTAGCCTGAGTAAGCATCCAAGAAACTCAATAGCTCGCATCCGGCTGTGGAGTATATCACTTGATCGATTCGAGGTAAGGCAAACGGATCTTTGGGTCAGGCTTTGTTGAGGATGGTGTAATCTATACACATGCGCCATTTATAGTTTTTCTTCAATACAAGGACCGGGTTGGCAAGCCACTCTGGAAAAAAACACCTCCATAATGAAGCCGGCTTCCAGAAGCCGGGCTATCTCTTCTCCTACGATCCTTCTCTTTTCCTCCGACAGTCGGTGGAGGGGTTGTTTGACTGGTTTTGCGTCTGCTCGGACGTGTAGCTTGTGATCGGCGAAATCCTTCGGAACACCCGGCATGTCCTTTGGGGACCATGCAAAGATGTCCCGATTCTCACGGAGGAAATCGACGAGCTCGCCTTCCTATTTGCTGTCCAGGTTTGCTCCAATGACGGCAAATCTCTCCGGGTTCTCTGGGTCCAGAGGTATCTTCTTTGTTTCCTTGGCCGGCTGGAAGGAGCCTTGAGCATCATATTCCTTGGGGTCTGGGGACAGGGCCGGCTGCTTGCCAGCCATGGCCATGACTCGGTCCAGCATCTTTTTTTCTTCGGCAATCACGAGGGACTTGGCCAGCCGGCTGCTGGCTACAGCACACTCAGAGGATTTCTTGTAGTCTCCGGCTATGGTGATGATCCCCTTCGAACTTGGCATCTTCATCTTGAGGTAGGCGTAGTGGGGCACAACCATGAACTTGGCCAGGGCAGGTCGGCCAAGCAACATGTGGTAAGGGCTCTCTAGATCCACCACTTCAAGCGAGACTGCTTCTCGGCGGAAGTGATCCTTGTCTCCGAAGAGAACATCCATCTTGATCTTGCCGATTGGTGAGCAGGACAGGCCGGGTACGATGCCATGGAACACAGTCCGGCTTGGCATGAGTTGCTTCGTCTTGATGTTCAGCTTCTCCATGGTGTCGCGGTACAGTATGTTGATGCTGCTCCCACCGTCAATAAGTACACGGGAGAAACGGGCAGCTCGCCTTTCTGTCGCGAGGGTGGCGTCTAACACCAATGCATAAGAGCCGGGAGACGGCATCACCTTTGGGTGATCGGCCCGGCTCCAGCTGATGGGCTTCTCAGACCAATGCATAAACTCTGGGTTGTTAGAGGCGACCGCGTTGACTTCTTGGTGTTGTCGGCGCCGACTGCGCCTGTCTTCAGTTTGGCTTGTAAAGACGACGTAGGCGGCGTGCTCGTCCGGGAACTCGTCTTGAATGGCTCCGACTGCTGGTTGAGCAGCCGGCTGCTGAGGGGCTGGAGGTGGCGGGCCAGCAGGTGGAGGCGGCACCGGCCCTTCGCCTTTGGAGATCCGCGTGAGCCAATGACACTTCCGAGTCATGTGGTTGGACGGCTTCGCGCCGCTGTGGAACTTGCAGGGGGCATCAAGGGTTTGCTCGTAGGAGAAAGCCGGCTGCCAAGCCGGCCTGCCACCCTTCTGCTTCTTGGGAAGGGGCCACTCTTCAGGTTGTTCGTCTTCGACTGTGGCTACTTGCCGACTGGTGGAAGGCGGCATAGGGGCCTTGCGCTTGTTGTCGTTCTGGTAAGGGCGTTGATTGAAGTCACCAGCCGGCATCTTGGGAGCCGGAGCGAGCACCTTTCCAGAGGCATCCACTCGAAGCTCGGTCTTCATTGAAGAGTCGGCCGTGGCGTACTTGTCTGCTATTATCAGCAGCTCGTCGAGGGTAGTCGGCTCGTCGCAGAGGAGCCGGTGCTTGAGGAGGGTGCCCTCTCGGCACCCGGCGGTGAAGTACTCTATGGCTTGAACCTCGTGCACCCCTTCGCAGGAGTTGCGGAGCTCGGCCCAACGCGTGAGGTAGTCGCGAGTTGATTCGCTGGGCCCTTGGACGCACAAGGAGAGCTGGCGGGGCTTGGGAGGCCGCTTGTACATGCCGGTGAATTGCGGATGAAGACTTCCGTGAAGTCTATCCAGCTGTTGATGCTATAGGGCTTGAGGTTGTTCAACCAAGTGCGTGCCGTGCCTTGAAGCATGAGCGGGACATACTTCACGGCAACGCGCCTGTTGCCGTTCTCTATGCGGAATGCGGTGGAGTAATCGATCAACTAGTCTTCCGGCTTCACGGAGTCGTTGTATTTTGGCGTGTCTCTTGGGAGCGAGAACCCTTTGGGGAAGCGTTCGTCGCGGATGCGGGGGCCAAAGCAAGGTGGGCCGACATCGTCTTCTTCTTCTAGCGCCAGGGATCGCGCTAGGCGGTTGATCCGGTGGCGGGCGTCATTCTCGCCGACTCCTTCGCGGTGGCCTAGTCGGTCGCCGAGAGTCGGATGCGTAATAGGCGGCGGGGTGGGATATCTCTCCCCACGAGGCGGGGGAGGAGGCGGATCGCCTCGTCATTCCACAGCTCGGGGGCGGCCTTCTGTATCGCGCTCGATGGTGAGCCGAGTCCGACTGCGGCTAGCAGCCGGCTCCTTGTCTTTTCTCGCGCGGGCGCCGTCTGCAGTCGGCGTCCGGGATGTCGCATCGTGCTCTTGGCGTGGGGGAGGACTTTCAGCGCGGGCGCTGACTTCATGCCACTCTGCAGCCGCGTCGATCAGCTGCTGGATGCATCTAGTCATGTAGGGGAGCTCCTCGGCCCCCAGCCCGTTCAGCTCGTCTACGGCCGCCTGAGCGGCATGCAGGTTCTCGAGTGGCATGGCGTAGACTGGGCGGTCTGCTCCCAGCATGCTGGCGATGGCCGCGCCGCGCTTCTTGACGATGCCGGCTCGGCTCGGCCCGCCAAGAGGCGGCGTACCAAAGGTGGCGCGGTCGACTTCGCGCTGGTGAGCCTCCGTGAGGCGTCTCATGGATGCTATCTTCTGGCCCTCCGCGATGAGGGCGAGGCGGCGTGCCTCGAGTGTCTCGGCGTCGGCGTCGGCCGGGATGGGGCGGACAAGTCGTGTAGCGCCGCTTGTAGGGCGTCGTGGGCGTTCTCGCCCGAGGCGGCGCTGTGGCTGATGACCAGCACCTCGGTGACAGCGCTGCTGCCACTGTCGGCTCGAGGAAGAGGGTCGTCGATGATCACCATGTTGGTGGGGAAGGCGTCAAGCGATGCCGTGTCGGAGTCGACAAGCATCGGGTCGGTGGAGCCGACCGACTCCAGGTCCACAGCAAGCTCGCTGGAGACATGAAGCTAGTCGAGGAGGCTGACGAGGCGGCTCTCGGGGCAGTCTGTGCTTGCGTCGGATGCAGGCTCGTCGGAGATGCGAGCCTCGCCAAGAAGATCGGCGAGGCAGCTCACCGCGCAGGCATCATCGACGCATTGCAGCGCGTCAGGGCAAGTGCCATCGGGCGTGCCGGGCTGGCTACGCCCGCTGGGAAGAAAAAGGGTTCCCGTCCAGAACAGGTCTCTGGACGACGGTGCACCTGGCCCCACGGTGGGCGCAAAATGTCGGGTGGTAGGTGCGACATATGCCAACGGGTGGCTTATCATTGTGGGAGCCAGTAAGACATCGCCGGTGCCTGGAAACGGGATAAGGCGAAGACATGCACGCCGGCAAATCTTACCCAGGTTCAGGGCTCTCCGTGGAGATAACACCCCTAGTCCTGCTCTGCGGGGTCTCCGCATGATCACTAGATCAACACAAGTAGCTACAAGTGGCTCCTTGAGCTGTTTGGCTAGAGGAAGAAGAAGGGCAAGGCTAGCTCTCCTTTTCTCTCTATGTGGCGTCTAAAAACTCTAAGAGATCAACCCTTTGCATGGGTGCCCCGGGGGGTTTATATAGGCCTACCCCCAGGGGTACAATGGTAATCCGGCTGGACGCGGCTCGTAGCCGTCAGTGTCTGTATTCGCCGGCTTTTCCGCCGGCCGCTGGGGCCCG
Source organism: Aegilops tauschii subsp. strangulata (assembly GCF_002575655.3). Taxonomy (NCBI): domain Eukaryota; kingdom Viridiplantae; phylum Streptophyta; class Magnoliopsida; order Poales; family Poaceae; genus Aegilops; species Aegilops tauschii. The sequence continues at coordinate 59,927,947 of NC_053039.3, read as the reverse complement.
CCGACTGGTGGGTCCCGCCGGCTGCCGGCCTCTTGGCCGACAGGCCGGCCCCATCGCCTGGGGGTCTCACCGGCGGCTGGTTACTGTAGCCTCGCTCCTGATGATGAGGGCTTTGCCAAGGTAAGCATGGCTACAGTGCCGCCGCCTGGCGGGCTCTCACTGTAGCCTTACCTCGTCTTGTCTCCTTAATGATGCACATACTTCGAGGGAGGGAGGTAGCTGGCTATTGGGAGCCGACTACGCCCCAGGCCGACTGGGGGAGGCTTGGCCGTCTTCGAGCATCTCTCTGGCTGAAGGGGCCCGCCGCCCGCGGGCCGTACTGACAGTCTGTCGTGGGTGGCGTCATGGTCAACATGGCAACAGTGCCGCGTCGGACGGGGGATGGCCGACCCATACGGCGCACTGTGGCCATGCGTGCTCCGGGATTCGGGGGTGGCAGGCTGTACTGTAGCCACGCCCCGTCTCGTCACAGTTATGTGGGTGCAGCCCTTGAGGGTGCAATCTTGGCCGCTTGCCGGGAGCCGGTCTTCTTGCGGCCGGCTTCTGGGAGTTGGTCCTCTTGTGGCCGGCTTCTTGGAGTCAGTCCTCTTGTGGCCGGCTTCTTGGAGCCGGCCATCTTGTGGCTCTCTTTGGGAGGGTTTTTAGGGCCGGGTCGTCTTCCAGTAGTCGGTCCGTGAGATAGCCGGCCAGGGGAAGGCGGCCCTGTGCTTTGGGTGCTTGAAGGCTCGATCGGCCCGATAATTTTTGAAGAGCCAGGGGGAGTCGGTTAGGCTACCGGTGGCCATTTACTCCGACGCCGAAGACCCCGCGGAGCCATCGTTTGAGCAGGACGAGCGGGAGGATGGCCAATGGAGTCCCGAGCATCTCACAGATCGTAATGATTCCGAAGACAGTAACTATCTACCTGTCTCCGAAGAGGATGTCAGCCTGGGAGACGACAAATTCATCATCCCAGAGGAACCCCTCGAACGAGAACGCTTTCAGCGACGTCTTATTGCCACAACAAGGAGCCTGAAAACGCAGCGGCGGCGGCTCAAAGCTGAGCAGGACATGCTCAATGACAGATGGAATAAAGTGCTAGACGCTGAAGAGGGATATGGCCGTGAACGCCAAACAAAGAGCTATCCCAAGCGCAAGTTGCTGCCACAACTTGACGACGAGGCCCTTGCGCCAATTCCGTCGAGGCACGATCAGGCCGATCAACTAGACCGACCACCCCATGGACGGGACAAAGTGGCTAGCAATGTGGTATACCAGCCCGCACCTCCTCACCGTAAAGGAAAGGATATAGCGGCTCAGGGCCATAAGTACGACCTGCGTCAGGACCTGAATAAAAAATTTGAATAGGCCAGATCAATCTACGGATCAAGAGAACGTGTTCCCACACGGGATGGCGGCTATCAAACCAAGCACGCCGAATATAATCAAGTTTGGGGTCAACACCGAACACAGAGGCCGTCTGAACTATGCCACGATATCGCACGATATAGGGGCGCTGCGCACTCGCTGTGCTTTACTAATGAGGTGATGGATCACCAAATTCCGGAAGGGTTTAAACCCATAAACATCAAGGCATATGATGGGACGACGGATCCCACCGTATGGATCGAAGACTTTATTCTTCATATCCACATGGCCCGTGGAGATGACCTCCATGCTATCAAATACTTACCTTTAAAGCTGAAGGGGCCAGCTCGGCACTGGTTGAACAGCCTCCCAGAGAACTCCATTGGAAGCCGGGAAGATTTAGAGGATGCTTTCCGGGCTAACTTTCAGGGGACTTATGTCCGGTCACCGCATGCTGATGATTTAAGTCACATAATCCAGCAACCTGGGAAATCAGCCCGCAAGCTTTGGAATCGGTTCCTAACTAAAAAGAACCAAATCGTCGACTGTCCGGACGCCAAAGCCTTAGCGGCATTCAAACACAGCATCCGGGATGAATTGCTTGCAAGACACCTCGGCCAGGAGAAGTCGAGGACAATGGCAGCCCTTACTACACTTATGACCCGCTTTTGCGCGGGCGAAGACAGCTGGTTGGCTCATAGAAGCAACAGTACCAGCGACCCTGGCACTTCCGAAGTCAGGGATGGCAATGACAAGTCACGATGCAATAAGAACAAGCGTCAAAACAACGCCGGAGAAACAGACGAGACGGCAGTAAACGCCGGATTCAGTGGCTCCAGGCTCGGTCAACGGAAAAAGCCGTTCAAAGGCAACAGAGACAGTCCATCCAGCTTGGACAAGATATTAGTGGGACCTTGCCAGATTCATGGCACCCCTGATAAACCCGCAAACCACACCAACAGAAATTGTTGAGTCTTCAAGCAGGACGACAAGTTAAATGCCGAACACAAGGGGAAAGGACCTCAAAGCGAGGACGAAGACGAGCCTCGTCAACCGAACACTGGGGGGCAGAAGAAATTTCCCCCTGAGGTGAAAACGGTGAATATGATCTACGCCACCCATATCCCCAAGAGGGTGCACAAGCGCGCACTTAGGGGCGTTTACGCCGTAGAGCCCGTCGCCCCCAAATTCAACCCATGGTCAGCTTGTCCAATCACCTTTGATCGTAGGGCTCACCCAACCAGTATCCGTCATGGAGGTTCGGCGGCCCTAGTACTCGATCCTATAATCGATGGATATCATCTTACTCGAGTCCTTATGGATGGCGGCAGTAGTCTAAACTTGATATATCAAGACACCGTCCGCAAGATGGGGATAGACCCGTCAAGAATCAAGCCTAGCAGCACTACCTTTAAAGGACTATTACCCGGCATAGAGGCTCGCTGCACGGGCTCATTAACACTGGAGGTGGTACTCGGCTCTCCAGACAACTTTCAAAGCGAAGAGTTAATCTTCGACATCGCTCCTTTCCGAAGTGGCTATCATGCACTACTTGGCAGAACGGACTTTGCCCACTTTAATGCAGTCCTGCACTATGCTTACCTGAAGCTTAAAATGCCTGGACGGCGCCACGTCATCACGGTCAACGGAAACATGGAGCGCTTCCTCCGTACAGAGGAGGATACTGCGGCCCTGGCAGCCGAAGTTCAAGGCAGCCTATTCAAGCCGAATAATTCATCAGTCTTCAAGACCAAAGACACTGCTAAACGTGTCCGGCCAGCATTACAATGCGGCAGCTCAGAAGAACCTGAGCTTGATTAGCAGTTACGCCTCCACCAACTGCCTTACAAGGTAGTAGCATATGTACCTCGTGTACACAACTACGCCCTTAAAATACCTTGGGCAACTGCGAGGGCACACTGCATAGAAACTGTCCGTAGTTCGGCTTGACCCTATTCGGACTCTAAAACATATTTTAATTGAAGGTTCATTAAAAGAACCCACCTTATATATGGTTGTGCAGGGCATTCTTTTTCAGAGTTCCCCTTCCTTTTTCACAGGCGGCCATCAAACCTCTCCCCTTCAAGGACGCGTTACAAAGGAGAAACGGCGCAGACGTGCAGCAGGGCCTCCATCGAGATTTTTCAAATCGCTAATTTTAGGCTCTGTGTAAACCTTTCCCTTCATCACTTTTCTTCTTCTTTTTTGGCATGTAAAATGCCCAAGATGTTATTGGCATTATCTGTAACCACGCGGCTCGCCATATTAAACAGGGTATAAAAGAAGCAGTTTGGTCCCAATTCGTTTGGAGTTTATCTTATTACCATCTGCGTTCTCTCCCTACCCCAGATTGCCACATGTGCCTCAAATTTGGATTTAATATCGGGGGTTGTACGCGGCCTGGCACACTCCAAAGTCCGAACACCTATAGGTAACTGTTCGGCGTCCCGGATATTGTGTTATATGCATTGGCTCCGAATCATGTCTTGGGTCTATAGTTGGGTTGCCCGGCTCCTGTGCTTACCACCTTACGTTCTGCATTGTTCGGCTAAGGTAGTAAAGGGATAACTAATACGATTGTATTTCTGGTTCATCCGGTCAAGTACCTTAGTAGATAAAGCCGAGAACTGACTGTCATGATAAGCAAGAGTTGGTCGGCGATTCGGCGACTTAGTGTTATACTACGATCCTTAGCGATCTACTCCGTGTTATACGAGGGTTTGGTCCTGGCCCAGCCGCGTAAAGTGGGCACCGTAATCCGGATAGCCGCACACGCACCAGGGGTTAGTACTTAGCCCCAGAAGTCAAGCTCCTATGGCTAAGTGAAAGCAATAAAGCCGTATAGTCCGATTGCCTGGTTCGCTCCGCGGACACCTCCTTTATGGACCAAGACGTTGGGTAAAGAGTGATCACGCGCAACGTCGTACCGAACACCCCTGTAGTATCTACATGGGGGCTGAAGCCGACGACTGGAAACTTTCAGATATAGTAAACAGTCGCACAAGAGGAAAATTCGCTTGAAATATAAGGCGCAAAAATATATACATAGCGGTTCATAAGCATAGTCTTTACAATCCGAATACAATTACTCAAAGGCCACGTCCTTTGAGCACTGGCCCTCTACAATGCGGGCTCCTTCTAGGACGTCATCGAACTACCTCTTCGGCCTCTGATGATCCTTGCCTTCGGGCGGACCGGCGGTCGTCACTTCGGTGGCCTTCATCTTCGCCCAGTGCATCTTGACACGGGCAAACGCCATCAGGGCACCTTCTATACAGGACGAACGCTTCACAGCGTCGACCCGCGGCCTCGCATCGACGAGCCGCTTCACCAATCCAAAGTAGCTACTCGGGATTGGCTCGGCGGGCCAGAGCCGGACTATCAAGTCCTTCATGGCTACACCCGCCATGTTGTGCAGCTCGACCAGCTGCTTCAACTAGTCGTTCAGAGGTACTGGATGTTCTGGTGCAAGGAATTGCGACCAAAACAGCTTCTCCGTGCTATTCCCTCCTGGGCTCTGAAGAATTGGGCGGCATCAGCGATGCTCTTCGGGAGATCCGCAAACGCGCCTGGAGAACTCCACAATCGCGTCAGCGGCAGATACTTCTGACCTCCAAAGATACTCTGCAGAAGAAAGGCCTTACCAGCCGCTGCTACCTCTTGAGCACTGCGTTGGTTTTCCCTTGAAGAGGAAAGGGTGATGCAGCAAAGTAGCGTAAGTAGTTCCCTCAGTTTTGAGAACCAAGGTATCAATCCAGTAGGAGGCCACGCACGAGTCCCTCGCACCTACACAAACAAATAAATCCTCGCAACCAACGCGATAAGGGGTTGTCAATCCCTACACGGTCACTTACGAGAGTGAGATCTGATAGATATGATAAGATAATATTTTTGGTATTTTTGTGGTAAAGATGCAAAGCAAAAAATAAAAGGCAACGGAAATAACTAAGTGTTGGAGGATTAATATGATGGAAAATAGACCCGGGGCCATAGGTTTCACTAGTGGCTTCTCTCAAGAGCATAAGTATTTTACGGTGGGTGAACAAATTACTGTTGAGCGATTGACAGAATTGAGCATAGTTATGAGAATATCTAGGTATGATCATGTATATAGGCATCACGTCCGAGACAAGTAGACCGACTCCTGCCTGCATCTACTACTATTACTCCACACATCGACCGCTATCCAGCATGCATCTAGAGTATTAAGTTCATAAGAACAGAGTAACGCTTTAAGCAAGATGACATGATGTAGAGGGATAAACTCATGCAATATGATATAAACCCCATCTTGTTATCCTCGATGGCAACAATACAATACGTGCCTTGCTGCCCCTACTGTCACTGGGAAAGGACACCGCAAGATTGAACCCAAAGCTAAGCACTTCTCCCATTGCAAGAAAGATCAATCTAGTAGGCCAAACCAAACTGATAATTCGAAGAGACTTGCAAAGATAACCAATCATACATAAAAGAATTCAGAAGATTCAAATATTGTTCATAGATAAACTTGATCATAAACCCACAATTCATCGGTCTCAACAAACACACCGCAAAAGAAGATTCCACCGAATAGATCTCCACAAGAGAGGGGGAGAACATTGTATTGAGATCCAAAAAGAGAGAGAAAGCCATCTAGCTAATAACTGTGGACCCGAAGGTCTAAGGTAAACTACTCACACATCATCGGAGAGGCTATGGTGTTGATGTAGAAGCCCTCCGTGATCGATGCCCCCTCCGGTGGAGCTCCGGAACAGGCCCCAAGATGGGATCTCATGGGTACAGAAGGTTGCGGCGGTGGAATTAGGTTTCTGGCTCCGTATCTGGTAGTTTGGGGGTACGTAGGTATATATAGGAGGAAGGAGTACGTCGGTGGAGCAACATGGGGCCCATGAGGGTGGAGGGCGCGCCCACGGGGTAGGCGCGCCCCCTACCTCGTGGCTTCCTGGTAGCTTTCTTGACGTAGGGTCCAAGTCCTCTGGATCATGTTCATTCCAAAAATCACGTTCCCGAAGGTTTCATTCCGTTTGGACTCTGTTTGATATTCTTTTTCGCGAAACTCTGAAATAGGCAAAAAAACAACAATTCTGGGCTGGGCCTCCGGTTAATAGGTTAGTCCCAAAAATAATATAAAAGTGTATAATAAAGCCCAATAATGTCCAAAAATAGAAGAAAATATAGCATGGAGCAATCAAAATTTATAGATACATTGGAGACGTATCAAGCATCCCCAAGCTTAATTCCTGCTCATCCTCGAGTAGGTAAATGATAAAAACAGAATTTTTGATGTGGAATTCTACTTGGCATAATTTCAATGTAATTCTTCTTAATTGTGGTATGAATATTCAGATCCGAAAGATTCAAGATAAAAGTTCAATATTGACATAAAAATAATAATACTTCAAGCATACTAACTAAGCAATTATGTCCTCTCAAAATAACATGGCCAAAGAAAGTTCATCCCTACAAAATCATATAGTTTATTCATGCTCCATTTTCGTCACACAAGAATGTTCTCATCATGCACAACCCCGATGACAAGCCAAGCAATTGTTTCATACTTTAGTAATCTCAAACTTTTTCAACCTTCATGCAATACATGAGCGTGAGTCATGGATATAGCACTATGGGTGGAATAGAATATGATGATGGGGGTTATGTGGAGAAGACAAAAAAAGGAGAAAGTCTCACATCAACGAGGCTAATCAATGAGCTATGGAGATGCCCATCGATTGATGTTAATGCAAGGAGTAGGGATTGCCATGCAACAGATGCACTAGAGCTATAAATATATGAAAGCTCAACAAAAGAAATTAAGTGGGTGTGCATCCAACTTGCTTGCTCACGAAGACCTAGGGCACTTGAGGAGGCCCATTGTTGGAATATACAAGCCAAGTTCTATAATGAAAGTTTCCCACTAGTATATGAAAGTGACAAAACAAGAGACTCTCTATCATGAAGATTCTGGTGCTACTTTGAAGCACAAGTGTGGTAAAAGGATAGTAACATTGTCCCTTCTCTCTTTTTCTCTCATTTTTTTGGCCTTCTCTTTTTTTATGGCCTTTTTGTATTCCTCACTTGGGACAATGCTCTAGAAAATGATGATCATCACACTTCTATTTATTTACAACTCAATGATTACAACTCGATACTAGAACAGAGTATGATTCTATATAAATGCCTCCGGCGGTGTACCGGGATATGCAATGAACCAAGAGTGACATGTATGAAAGAATTATGAACGGTGGCTTTGCCACAAATACTATGTCAACTACATGATCATGCAAAGCAATATGACAATGATGAACGTGTCATGATAAACGGAATGGTGGAAAGTTGCATGGCAATATATCTCGGAATGCCTATGGAAATGCCATAATAGGTAGGTATGGTGGCTGTTTTGAGGAATATATAAGGAGGTTTATGTGTGAAAGAGCGTATCATATCACGGGGTTTGGATGCACCGGCGAAGTTTGCACCAACTCTCAATGTGAGAAAGGGCAATGCACGGTACCGAAGAGGCTAGCAATGATGGACAGGTGAGAGTGCGTATAATCCATGGACTCAACATTAGTCATAAAGAACTCACATACTTATTGCAAAAATCTACAAGTCATCAAAAACCAAGCACTACGCGCATGCTCCAAGGGGGATAGATTGATAGGAAAATACCGTCGCTCGTCTCCGACCGCCACTCATAAGGAGGACAATCAAAGAACACCTCATGTTTCAAACTTGTTACATAACGTTTACCATACGTGCATGCTACGGGACTTGCAAACTTCAGCACAAGTATTTCTCAAATTCACAACTACTCAACTAGCACAACTTTAATATCACTATCTCCATGTCTCAAAACAATCATCAAGCATCAAACTTCTCTTAGTATTCAACACACACATAAGAAAGTTTTTACTAATCTTGAATACCTAGCATATTAGGATTATTTAAGCAAATTACCATGCTATTTAAGACTCTCAAAATAATCTAAGTGAAGCATGAGAGATCAATAGTTTCTATAAAACAAATCCACCATCGTGCTCTAAAAGATATAAGTGAAGTACTAGAGCAAAAACCATATAACTCAAAAGATATAAGTGAAGCACATAGAGTATTCTAATAATTTCTGAATCATGTGTGTCTCTCTCAAAAGGTGTGTACAGCAAAGATGATTGTGGTAAACTAAAAAGCAAAGACTCAAATCATACAAGACGCTCCAAGCAAAACACATATCATGTGGTGAATAAAAATATAGCTCCAAGTAAAGTTACCGATGGAAGTAGACAAAAGAGGGGATGCCTTCCGGGGCATCCCCAAGCTTTGGCTTTTTGGTGTCCTTAGATTATCTTGGGGGTGCCATGGGCATCCCCAAGCTTAGGCTCTTGCCACTCCTTGTTCCATAATCCATCAAATCTTTCACCCAAAACTTGAAAACTTCACAACATAAAACTCAGCAGAAAATCTCGTGAGCTCCATTAGCGAAAGAAAAACAAAAGACCACTTCAAGGTACTATAATGAACTCATTATTTATTTATATTGGTGTTAAACCTACTTTATTCCAACTTCTCTATGGTTTATAAACTATTTTACTAGCCATAGATTCATTAAAATAAGCAAACAACACACGAAAAACAGAATCTGTCAAAAACAGAACAGTCTGTAATAATCTGTAACTAACGCAAATTTTTGGAACTCCAAAAATCAGCCAAAATAGGACGACCTAGACAATTGTTTATTGATCAGCAGCAATTGGAATCAATATTTTATCACGTTCTGGTGATTTTTAACAATTATTTTCGTGAACAGAAAGTTTCTGGAATTTTCTGCAAGATCAAATAACTATCATCCAAGAAGATCCTATAGGTTTAACTTGGCACAAACACTAATTAAAACATAAAAACACATCTAACCAGAGGCTAGATAAAATATTTATTGAATAACAGCAAGTAAAAATATTGGGTTGTCTCCCAACAAGCGCTTTTCTTTAAAGCCTTTTAGCTAGGCATCGATAATTTCGATGATGCTCACATGAAAGACAAGAATTGAAGCGCAAAGAGAGCATCATATAGCATGTGAAAAATAAATCTAAGTCTAACATACTTCCTATGCATAGGAATCTTATAGGCAACCAAATTATCAAGGCAAGCAAAATCTAGCATATGCAAGGAAGCGGAAAGAAACAATAGCAATCTCAACATAACGAGAGGTGAATTAGTAACATGAAAATTTCTACAACCATATTTTCCTCTCTCATAATAATTACATGTAGGATCATAAGAAAATTCAAAAAAATAGCTATCACATAACATATCCTCAACACAATCCACATGCATGCGAAGTTGACACTCTTCCAAAATAGTGGGATTAACATTAGCTAAAGTCATGACCTCTCCAAACCCACTTTTATCAAAAATTTCATAAGATTGAACATTCTCCAAATATGTGGGATCTAAAGTTGACACTCTTCCAAACCCACTTTCAATAATATTGCAAACACTATTATCAATCTCATATTCATCATGGGGCTTAAATAAATTTTCAAGATCATAAGAAGAATCACCCCAATCATGATCATTGCAACAAGTAGTAGACATAGCAAAACTAGCATCCCCAATCTTAGGGTTTTGCATATCATTAACACAATTGACATTAATAGAATTTATAATAACATCATTGAAATCATGCTTTTTATTCAAAGATCTATCGTGAATCACTTCATAAAGCACTTCATAACAATTTTCAGATTCACGGATTTCAAGCAAAACCTTATAAAGATAATCTAGTGCACCCAAATCACTAGGAATTGGTTCATCATAATTGGATCTCTTAAAAAGACTAGCAAGGGGATGAGGATCCATATCAATAGATTTTTAGCAAGCAAAGATGCAAGCAAATAGAAGGCACATGGTAACACAAGCAAACAATAGATCTGGCAAGAAAAAGGCAAACGAAAAAAGAAGGCGAATAAAAGGCAAAGGTGAAGTGGGGGAGAGGAAAACGAGAGGCAAATGGCAAATAATGTAATGCGGGAGATAAGGGTTTGTTATGGGTACTTGGTATGTTGACTTTTGCGTAGACTCCCCGGCAACGGCGCCAGAAATCCTTCTTGCTACCTCTTGAGCACTGCGTTGGTTTTCCCTTGAAGAGGAAAGGGTGATGCAGCAAAGTAGCATAAGTATTTCCCTCAGTTTTGAGAACCAAGGTATCAATCCAGTAGGAGGCCACGCATGAGTCCCTCGCACCTACACAAACAAATAAATCCTCGCAACCAACGCGATAAGGGGTTGTCAATCCCTACACGGTCACTTACGAGAGTGAGATCTGATAGATATGATAAGATAATATTTTGGTATTTTTGTGATAAAGATGCAAAGCAAAAATAAAAGGCAACGGAAATAACTAAGTGTTGGAAGATTAATATGATGGAAAATAGACCCGAGGCCATAGGTTTCACTAGTGGCTTCTCTCAAGAGCATAAGTATTTTACGGTGGGTGAACAAATTATTGTTGAGCAATTGACAGAATTGAGCATAGTTATGAGAATATCTAGGTATGATGATGTATATAGGCATGACGTCCGAGACAAGTAGACCGGCTCCTGCCTGCATCTACTACTATTACTCCACACATCGACCGCTATCCAGCATGCATCTAGAGTATTAAGTTCATAAGAACAGGGTAACGCTTTAAGCAAGATGACATGATGTAGAGGGATAAACTCATGCAATATGATATAAACCCCATCTTGTTATCCTCGATGGCAACAATACAATACGTGCCTTGCTGCCCCTACTATCACTGGGAAAGGACACCGCAAGATTGAACCCAAAGCTAAGCACTTCTCCCATTGCAAGAAAGATCAATCTAGTAGGCCAAACCAAACTGATAATTCGAAGAGACTTGCAAAGATAACCAATCATACATAAAAGAATTCAGAAGATTCAAATATTGTTCATAGATAAACTTGATCATAAACCCACAATTCATCGGTCTCAACAAACACACTGCAAAAGAAGATTCCATCGAATAGATCTCCACAAGAGAGGGGGAGAACATTGCATTGAGATCCAAAAAGAGAGAGAAAGCCATCTAGCTAATAACTATGGACTCGAAGGTCTGAGGTAAACTACTCACACATCATCGGAGAGGCTATGGTGTTGATGTAGAAGCCCTCCGTGATCGCTGCCCCCTCCGGCGGAGCTCCGGAACAGGCCCCAAGATGGGATCTCTCGGGTACAGAAGGATGCGGCGGTGGAATTAGGTTTTTGGCTCCGTATCTGGTAGTTTGGGGGTACGTAGGTATATATAGGAGGAAGGAGTACGTCGGTGGAGCAACGTGGGGCCCATGAGGGTGGAGGGCACGCCCAGGGGGGTAGGCACGCCCCCTACCTCGTGGCTTCCTGGTAGCTTTCTTGATGTAGGGTCCAAGTCCTCTGGATCATGTTCGTTCCGAAAATCACGTTCCCGAAGGTTTCCTTCCGTTTGGAATCCGTTTAATATTCTTTTTCTGCGAAACTCTGAAATAGGCAAAAAAACAGCAATTTTGGGCTGGGCCTCCAGTTAATAGGTTAGTCCCAAAAATAATATAAAAGTGTATAATAAAGCCCAATAATGTCCAAAACAGAAGAAAATATAGCATGGAGCAATCAAAAATTATAGATACGTTGGAGACGTATCAGCCGCTATCTGCCGCGCCTGTTTGATATTCTCGCGAGCACTGTGAGACTCGATCCGCGCCTTCTTGGCAGCATTGACAGCTTTGTTGAGTTTGGATGCTTGATCTGAAGTCTTTTGCTCCAGCACCTCGCACTTGCGAGTAGCATCTCGCAACTTTTGTTCGACTTCGGTCACCCGCGACTCATGTTGTCAGCAGGAGACCTGTTCGGCTTCCAGCTCGGCAGCCGCTTTGTCAGCGGCTGCTTCGTTCATCTTGGCCTCCTTCTTGGCCTGTGCAAGAGCGCCTTTGAGGGTCTCGACCTCAGCTGCGCCAACTATGACATAATCACACTGCACAATGAGTTCTACTCTTACAATCAAACACATCGTCTTTTGACATAATAATTTTCAAATGCCGCATACCTTGCGTTTCATCAAACCGCTTGTTAACGCGGTCGAGCTCTGCGTCAGCTATTTGAAGCTTCCGATTGAGCTCAGAAACCTCTGCGGCCTGGGTGGATGCTGCTACCAGGGAAGCCTGTTGAAATAAATGACACAGTATGCTCTATTAGCTGGTACTATGTAGATGCTCTGTCCGATTCTCTTTAGAATCAAACAAAGCATCAGGGGCTACTGTCCGTATACAGGTTTGTTATACTATACGAATAAAACGTAAAGTTCTTTCAGAGTATTACGTCGCATACCTCAAAGCCTGTCAGTAGGCTGTTGAAGGCTTCATTCAGTCCTCTTTTGGCAGACCGAATCTTTCCCATAACCGCACCCATCAGGGTGCGGTGTTCCTCCATGATGGAAGCACCTTGCAGTGCTTCCCCCAGCGTGTTCAGCGCCTCCGGATTAATGGAGGACGCCGTTGGAGCTGATGCCCCTCCCCCTATCGTAGGAGGCTGCCTTCCCGATTTCGGAGCCATGCTGGCCCCCGGAACGGTGTTCGGCGGGGAGCTCGGATTGCTTGGGCTCCCCGCCATCGGTTGCCATAGGGACTGTTTCCCCTTGGCAGACGGTGGCCGAGGTGTTGACCTCGGGCACCCTCTCGTCCGCCCCACTCCCACCTCCTCGTGCAGCAGACACCCACTGGGAAGTCACCTCGGTGTTCCCTAGTTTGATGGGCGGTTGAGCCTGCGGCGGTGTGTCACTCTCCGCCATGTCAGTTGGTAGAGAGCTCCCTGACGATAATGGTGTGCTGGGGAGTGTGAGGGGAGGACTGCAAAACAACAAATAGAATTGCTTACGCAATGATAACAAACTGACCAAAGATAACAGCAAAAGTCCGAACACTTACAATTCGGCCAGGGGCTTGCTCCTGGGTTGCTTTCGGAAATCAGCTCCAGACTCCGAGTCCGAGCTGTCCGGGAGATTCAGTTTCCTCCTGGGCGCCCCCTTTCCCGCGTTTTCGGTGGCCGCCCTCTTCCTCCCCTTTCCCTTGAAGGGGGAGTCGCTTTCCTCCTCCTCCTCTTCGTCTTCGGAGGAGTAGGAGTCGGTCTCTCCGGACACAGTATCCGAAGGACCCTTAGGGCGGGGGCCGCCCTTGACCTCCTTGACCTTCTTCTTAGCCTTCTTCTCCGGCGCCTTGTACGGCGCCGGAACCAGCATCGCTGTCAGTTGGGGCGTGGCTGGGTTTTCGGGCAACGGAGTCGGACAGTTGATCCGCTCCGCTTTCTTTGTCTAGGCCTGAATAGAACGTAAGAGTTCTAACTCCTGTTATAATTGAAATATGGACAGGATACATGTTCAGTAAGATTATGCTTACCTCTGAAGCCGAGGCCACGCTGTTGAACCTCTTGTCTTCGGTCTCCTCAGGCCACCCCTTCTAGGCCTTGAAAAGCTGCTCCCAAATGTCTTCGTGCGTAGTGCCGAAGAAGCGCTTTAGGGTCCGTGGCTCTTCTGGATTGAACTCCCATAAACAGGAGGCTCGGAGTTGGCAGGGAAGAGTGCGGCGGAAGAGCATCACCTGTATCATGTCAGTGAGGTGGGTGCCCTTCGCCATCATGCTGGAAATGCGGTTTTGGAGCGTCTTCACCTCCGTCTAAGACCCCCAATCAAGGCCCTTGGCGGTCCATGAGGTAAGCCTCTCTGGGGGGTCCGGATCTGAGTTCAGGCATAGCTGCCCACTTGGCATCGCGGGGTTTGGTGATATAGAACCACTCCTGCTGCCATATCTTGTTGGTCTCCACAAAAGCCCCTTTGGGCCAGGCTGCATTTGGGAGCTTGCTCACCATAGCTCCCCCGCAGTCCGCGTGCTGCCCGTCGACCACCTTCGGCTTCAGATTGAAGGTTTTGAGCCATAAGCCGAAGTGTGGGAGGATGCGGAGGAAAGCCTCACACACGACTATAAAAGCCAATATGTGGACGATAGAATTCGGGGCCAGATCATGAAAATCTAGCCCATAGAACAATATGAGACCCCGAACAAAGGGGTGAAGCGGAAATCCCAGCCCCGGGGTAAAATGAGGGAGGAACACAACCCTCTCGCTAGGCTCAGGGATGGGGATCACCTAATCCTCATCTAGGATCCGGTGCGCTATGTTGTCGGCGAGGTAGCCTGCGCTCCGGAGACCCTTCACATTCTTCTCCGTGACGGTGGAGGCCTCCCACTTGCCCTTGGAGCCAGATCTAGCCATTGCTGGAGAAGGAGGCGGTGGTGGAGGAGATTGGAGTTGCGGGCGCTGGGGCTAAGAGATTGGGAAGCAGGGGCTTGAGGAAGAAAGGGAAAGGATTTGTGTCCTTTTATAGGCAGTAAATACCAAGCGCCCCCCCCCCCCCCACTCGAGCCGTAAAACTCGCCTGTTCCCAACATAATCGTGCGTAAGGTGCGGTTGGGTTCCCCAAGTCATATTGATGGGGATCCCACGATAAGCAGACACGATCTCTGCTTCGATAAGACGCGCCAATAGAGGTTGTGCCTCAGAACGCGAAACCAGAGTCAAGGAAACGGTTCAAAATATTAAAGGATCAAACGTGATGTTTCGCTGGAAAGTTGTCAATAAAGACACAGTGTTTGTTTCGACACCTTGCCTTCGTGGCTAAGGATTGTGCTAATCATGCAGAGTCGGACATAGTTCCTTTATGCAGGAAATAAACTTCATATGTTCAGAAGGAGGAACCGGCCTTATGATGCTGAAGACAGTACACGTGTTGGACTCATCATCATCAAAGACTGGTTCAGGGCTACTGAGGGAGTCCTGGATTAAGGGGTCCTCGGGTGGCCGGACTACTCGTTATGGGCTGGACTGGTGGGCCGTGAAGATCACCACAGAAGATTATCTCTTGTATCCAGATAGGACTCCTATGTGTATAGAATGGCAGGTTTAAAGTTCGGGTGTAATGTTTCCTTCCTCTGCAAGATGATTGTGTACAACCCTAGGCCCCTCCGGTGCATATATAAACCGAGGGGTTTAGTCCGTAGGGGCAGAATCACAATTACCATAGGCTAGGCTTCTAGGGCTTAGCCACATCGATCTCGAGGTAGATCAACTCTTGTAATCCTCATATTCATCAAGATCAATCTAGCAGGAAGTAGGGTATTACCTCCGTTAAGAGGGCCCGAACCTGGGTAAACATCGTGTCCTTGTTTCCCCCTGTTACCACAGATCCTCAGATGCACAGTTCGGGACCCCCTACCCGAGATCCGCCGGTTTTGACACTGACAAGCCCCTTAAGGTGGAATATGCACTTGACGATCCGGATTGGATAGATGCCATGCATGAAGAACTCAACAACTTCACCCGCAACAAAGTATGGACCCTTGTGGAAAGATACAAAGAGCATCATAATTTCATTGGAACAAAGTGGATCTTCAAGAACAAACAAGAT
The DNA here is from genome assembly GCF_002575655.3 of Aegilops tauschii subsp. strangulata. Classification (NCBI taxonomy): domain Eukaryota; kingdom Viridiplantae; phylum Streptophyta; class Magnoliopsida; order Poales; family Poaceae; genus Aegilops; species Aegilops tauschii. Next base: position 59,912,112 of record NC_053039.3, on the reverse strand, counting down.
GAACGCGGATAAGTAATAAGAAACAAGGCAAGGTTAGTGGCACAAGGTTTCACCCAAGTTGAAGGTTTGGACTTTGGTGAAATTTTTGCCCCCGTCGCCCGTCTTGAATCCATTCGCATCTTGCTTGCTTATGCATCTCATCATGATTTTAAATTATATTAAATGGATGTGAAGAGTGCATTTCTTAATGGTCCTCTTAAGGAGTTGGTGTATGTCAAGAAACCTCCTGGTTTCGAAGACCCCGATCACCCCTCTCACGTTTATGAACTCCATAAGGCACTCTATGGACTCAAACAAGCACCTTGTGCTTGGTATGATCACCTTACGGCGTTCCTAAGCGAGAAGGTGTTCCAGATTGGGGTAATAGATTCCACTCTCTTCACAAAGATGGTAAAAGTAGAGTTGTTTGTTTGCCAAATATATGTTGATGATATTATCTTTGGGTCCACTAACCATGCTATTAATGTTGAGTTTGAGAATCTTATGACTAAGGAATTTGCTATGAGCATGATGGGAGAGTTGAAGTTCTTCCTCGGTTTTCAAGTGAAGCAATTGAGAGGAGGAACCTTCATCAACCAATCTCGTTATATTCAAGACATGCTCAAGAGGTTCAAAATGCAAGATGTCAAGCCAATGAAGACACCCATGGCCACAAATGGCCAACTTCATCTTGATCCCAATGGTAAAGAAGTGGATCAAAAGATATATCGCTCCATGATCGGTTCCTTGCTTTACCTTTGTGCATCTAGACCAGATATTATGTTGAGTGTGTGTATGTGTGCAAGATTTCAATCCGCTCCTAAGGAGGGCCACTATTCGGCAGTGAAAAGAATCCTTCGATATTTGGTTCATACCCAAAAATTGGGCCTTTGGTATCCCAAAGGATCATCTTTTGAGTTAATGGGATACTCGAATTCGGATTGGGCCGGAGACAAGTTTGATCGCAAGTCCACTTCCGGTTCATGTCAATTCCTAGGGAGATCGTTGGTAAGTTGGTCTTCAAAGAAGCAAAATTGTATATCCCTCTCGACGGCCGAAGCTGAGTACATTGCCGCCGGAAGTTGTGCCCTCAGTTATTATGGATGAGGCAAACGTTGATGGATTATGGTGTCAAATGTGACAAAGTGCCTCTTTGGTGCGACAATGAAAGTGCAATCAAGATCGCCGAGAACCCAGTTCAACACAACAAGACCAAGCATATTGAGATTCATCATCACTACATTACGGATCATGTGGCCAAGGGAAACATTGAACTACTCCATGTCAACACCGAGAATCAACTAGTCGATATCTTCACCAAGCCACTTGAAGAAGCAAGATTCCGCGAGTTAAGGCATGAGCTAAATATCATGGATATAAGTAACTGCTGGGAAACGTAGCATGCAATTTCAAAAAAATTCCTACGCTCACACAAGATCTATCTAGGAGATTCATAGCAAGGAGAGGGGGAGAGTGTGTCTACGTACCCTCGTAGACCGAAAGCGGAAGCGTTTGACAACGCGGTTGATGTAGTCGAACTTCTTCTCGTTCCGACCGATCAAGTACCGAACGTACGGCACCTCCGAGTTCTGCACACGTTCGGCTCGATGAAGTCCCTCGAACTCTTGATCTAGCAAAGTGTCGAGGAAGTAGATGAGTTCTGTCAGCACGACGGCGTGGTGACGGTGATGGTCAAGTGATCCGCGCAGGGCTTCGCCTAAGCACCGCGAATATATGACCGAGGGTGTAATCTGTGGAGGGGGCACCGCACACGGCTAACAGATGTTGTTATGTGTTCTACGCGCCGCCTCCCCATGTATATATAGGTGGGAGAGGGAGGGGGGCAGCAAGGGGGTGCCCCAAGTAGGAGGAATCCTACTTGGGAGCCTCCCCAATTTGGCATCCCCCCTTCCATAAGTTCCGGAGGGCGGAGGAAGGAGGAGGGAGGAGGGAACGAAGGGGGAGGCCGAATCCCTCCCCTTCCTTCTATCTTCCCCTCTTTCCTTCTCCTCTGGTTCGGCCTATATGGGGGGCGCAGCAGCCCCTGCTGGCTACTGTGTTTCCCCTTTTGGCCCATTAGGCCCATATCTTTTGCCGGGGGTGCCCGGAACCCCTTTCGGTGACCCGATATGTACCTGGTACCCTCTAGAACACTTCCAGTGTCCGAATACTATCGTCCTATATATCAATCTTTACCTCTCGACCATTTCAAGACTCCTCGTCATGTCAGTGATCTCATCCAGGACTCCGAACAACATTCGGTCACCAAATCACATAACTCATATAATGTAAAATCGTCATCGAACGTTAAGCGTGCGGACCCTACGGGTTTGAGAACTATGTAGACATGATCGAGACACCTCTCCGGTCAATAACCAATAGCAGAACCTAGATGCTCATATTGGCTCCTACATATTCTATGAAGATCTTTATCGGTCGAACCGTTATGACAACATACACAATTCCCTTTGTCCGTCGGTACGTTACTTGCCCGAGATTCGATCGTCGGTATCTTCATACCTAGTTCAATATCGTTACCGGCAATTCTCTTTACTTGTTTCGTAATAAATTATCCTGCAACAAACTCATTAGTCACTTTGCTTGCAAGGCTTCTTATGATGTGTATTACCGAGAGGGCCCAGAGATACCTCTCCTATACTCGAAGTGACAAATCCTAATCTCGATATATGCCAACCCAACAAACACCTTTGGAGATACCTGTAGAGCATCTTTATAATCACCCAGATACGTTGTGATGTTTGATAGAACACAAGGCATTCCTCTGGTATCCGGGAGTTGCATAATCTCATAGTCGAAGGAATATGTATTTGACATGAAGAAAGCGATAGCAATAAACCTGAACGATCAATATGCTATGCTAATGGATGGGTCTTGTCCATCACATCATTCTCCTAATGATGTGATCCCGTTCATGAAATGACAACACATGTCTATGGTTAGGAAACTTAACCATCTTTGATTAATGAGCTAGTCTAGTAGATGCTTACTAAATGGTGTTTTGTCTATGTATCCACACATGTATAAAGTTTCCGGTTAATACAATTCTAGCATGAATAATAAACATTTATCATGATTTAAGGAAATATCAAATAACAACTTTATTATTGCCTCTAGGGCATATTTCTTTCAGTCTCCCACTTGCACTAGAGTCAATAATCTAGTTCACATCTCCATGTGATTTAGCACCAATGGTTCACATCTTTACGTGACTAACACCCATAGTTCACATCGCCATGTGACTAACACCCAAAGGGTTTTACTAGAGTCAATAATCTAGTTCACATTTCCATGTGATTAACACCCAAAGAGTACTAAGGTGTGATCATGTTTTGCTTGTGAGAGAAGTTTAGTCAACGGGTCTGACACATTCAGATCCGTATGTATTTTGCAAATTTCTATGTCTACAATGCTCTACATGGAGCTACTCTAGCTAATTGCTCCCACGTTCGATACATATCTAGATTGAGACTTAGAGTCATCTAGATCGGTGTCAAAGCTTGCATCGACATAACTCTTTACGACGAACTCTTTATCACCTCCATATACCGAGAAACATTTCCTTAGTCCTCTTTAAGGTAACTGAGGATAATTTTGACCGCTGTCCAGTGATCTATTCCTGGATCACTATTGTACCCCCTTGCCAAACTCATGGCAAGGTACACAACAGGTTTGGTACACAACATGGCATACTTTATAGAACCTATGGCTGAGGCATAGGGAATGACTTTCATTCTCTCTTTATCTTTTGCCGTGGTCGGGTTTTGAGTCTTTAGTCAAGTTCACACCTTACAATATAGGCAAGAACTCCTTTGACTGATCCATTTTGAACTCCTTCAAAATCTTGTCAAGGTATGTACTCATTGAAAGTCTTATCAAGCGTCTTGATCTATCTCTATAGATCTTGATGCCCAATATCTAAGCAGCTTCACCGAGGTCTTTCATTAAAAAATTCTTATTTAAATATCCTTTTTTGGTATCCAGAAATTCTACATCATTTCTGATCAACAATATGTCATCCACATATAATATGAGAAATGCTATAGAGCTCCCACTCACTTTCTTGTAAATACAGGCCTTACCATAAGTCTGTATAAAAACATATGCTTTGATCACCTTATCAAAGCATATACTCCAACTCCGAGATGCTTGCACTAGTCCATAGATGGATCGCTGGAGTTTGCACACTTTGTTAGCACCTTTAGGATTGACAAAACCTTTTGGCTGCATCATATACAACTCTTCTTTAAGAAATCCATTAAGGAATGCAGTTTTGACATCCATTTGCCAGATTTCATAAAATGCAGCAATTGCTAACATGATTCGGACAGACTTAAGCATCACTACAAGCGAGAAAATCTCATCGTAGTCAACACCTTGAACTTGTCGAAAACCTTTTGCGACAAGTTGAGCTTTGTAGATAGTAACACTGCCATCAGCGTCCGTCTTCCTCTTGAAGATCCATTTACTCTCAATGGCTTGCCGATCATCGGGCAAGTCCACTAAAGTCCATACTTTGTTCTCATACATGGATTCTATCTCAGATTTCATGGCCTCAAGCCATTTATCGGAATCTGGGCTCATCATAGCTTCTTCATAGTTCGTAGGTTCGCCATGGTCTAGTAACATGACTTCCAGAACAGGATTACCATACCACACTATGGTGCGGATCGTGCTCTGGTTGACCACGAGGTTCATTAACATGATCTGAAGTTTCATGATCATCATCATTAGCTTCCTCTCTAGTTGATGTAGGCATCATGAGAATGGATTTCTCTGATGTGCTACTTTCCAAATTGGGAGAAGGTACAATTACCTCATCAAGTTATACTTTCCTCCCACTCACTTCTTTCGAGAGAAACTCCTTCTCTAGAAAGGATCCATTCTTAGCAACAAAGATCTTGCCTTTCGGATCTGTGGTAGAAGGTGTACCCAATTGTTTTCTTAGGGTATCCTATGAACACGCACTTCTCCGATTTGGGTTCGAGCTCATCAGGCTGAAGCCTTTTGACATAAGTGTCGCAACCCCAAACTTTAAGAAACGACGGCTTAGGTTTCTTGGCAAACAACAGTTCATACGGTGTCGTCTCAACGGATTTAGACGATGCCATATTTAACGTGAATGCAGCTATCTCTAATGCATAACCCCAAAACGATAGTGGTAAATCGGTAAGAGACATCATAGATCGCACCATATAAAGTACAGTTATGACGTTCAGAGACACCATTGCGCTGTGGTGTTCCAAGTGGCGTGAGTTGTGAAACTATTCCACATTGTTTTAAATGAAGGCCAAACTCGTAACTCAAATATTCGCCTCCGCAATCAGATCGTAGAAACTTTATTTTCTTGTTACGATGATTCTCCACTTCGCTCTGAAATTCTTTGAACTTTTCAAATGTTTCGGACTTGTGTTTCATTAAGTAGATATACCCATATCTGCTCAAATCATCTGTGAAGGTCAGAAAATAATGATACCCGCCGCATGCCTCAACACTCATCGGACCGCATACATCGGTATGTATTATTTCCAATACGTCATTAGCTCGCTCCATTGTTCCAGTGAATGGAGTTTTAGTCATCTTGCCCATGAGGCATGGTTTGCAAGTATCAAATCATTCATAATCAAGTGATTCCAAAAGCCCATCTGCATGGAATTTCTTCATGCGATTTACACCAATATGACCTAAGCGGCAGTGCCACAAATATGTTGCACTATCATTATCAATTTTGCATCTTTTGGCGTCAATATTATGAAGATGTGTATCACTACGATCGAGATTCAATAAACCATTTACATTGGGTGTATGACCATAGAAGGTTTTATTCATGTAAACAGAACAACAATTATTCTCTGACTTAAATGAATAACCGTATCGCAATAAACATGATCCAATCATATTCATGCTCAACGCAAACACCAAATAACTTTTATTTAGGTCCAACATTAATCCCGAAGTGTCACGACCGGATTTTCGGTATATTAATTCTCCTGAAAATGGCCGTTGTGCTCACCAGCCCCAGGATTACTGTTAGCTGATGAGACACCAACTTGATACAAGAAAATCCAAGCAAGTACAAAACTATGTAGTACAAGACCATTGTGGCCTAGGAGTACAACATCTTGGTTTCTAATGGTTGATGGCGGAAGCGGTTGCGGTTCATCTGCGTCTATGGGACTCCATTTCCCACAAGAACAGCTGACCAGGATAACTCCTATCTTCGCGAGGCTGCAAAATTCAACACGTAGGTTCCGAGGTTGTCACCGCGATGCTTATCTCCAAGCAAGGAATCTGGCCAAGACAATAGCCAGGGACAAGCCAGTGAGTACGTTTGAATGTACTCGCAAACATTAAGAACACGGGTATAATACATCAAACATGCTCCGGATTATTACGCGATCATACGTCTGTCACGAAATATACGAAAAAACATGATGCATACATGTGGTTAAAATCATCCAAAGTAAAATACTGGGTGCCAAACGAGGGTCTGAATGACTCCTCGAGAGGAAACTGCAAGAATAGTAATACTGGTGCCAAACGAGGGTCTGAATGACTCCTCGGGAGGAAACTGCAAGAATAATAATGCCGCAGTCGGGCGTCGGGGCGACACCGTATAAAGGGCTTATAAATAAAAGAAATAACAAGCATGCCACAGTCGGGCGTCTGAGCGACACCACATAAAGGGCTTATAAATAAAAGAAAAAAAAACAAGTATGCCACAGTCGGGCGTCTGAGCGACACCACATAAAGGGCTTATAAATAAAAGAAGAAAAAACAAGTATGCGACAGTCGGGCGTCTGAGCGACAGCACATAAAGGGCTTATAAATAAAATAATAGTAATGGGTATCCAGGAGGTAGAACCATCCCAGGGATACTCGAAAATACAAATAAAGTAAATGGTTAGTCCACAATAATAATGATCATAATCCTCATGTGCCACAGTTCATAATCAAAGTTCCGGTTTAGCAGTTTTCCTCTGAAGACCGACACTAAGACCGACACTTGACCTATCCCAGACTGTAGTCCTTAACCATGGACACGGCTATTCGAATAGATGTATAATCTCTGCAGAGGGTGTACTCTTTACCCACGGGTAACGGATTTCTTTAGTCCATCGGGACTAATTCCTTCTACGGTCTTTTGATTGAAAACACGCCTGACCTGCACACACCAGCTTAACTTACCGATGTCTGGAATCACCCACAACACCTGTCACGCCAAACTCTAAGTGGGGAGGGTACAACCTCGACGTAGCATGGGATCAAATTTCTATACGCGCGCTCTAAGGGGTGGCCCCCCTCTCGGTCCCAACCGGAAACACCCATGCCCCCGGACCGAATGACAGGCTTTAATCCGTGGCCACGGGACCCTCATCATGGCCTCTCTGTACGGTGTGTGCTAGGACGGGGTTGACAACTTACTGAACCGTACCCTACCTAAGGCAGGGACAAGTGGTAGTACCAGGCAAGTATGGGGGTTACTGGACAAGACTCGATCTAAGGCCGACTCAGGAGGTTTAAGTGTTCCCTGCATGATTAGCACAACAAAAGTATTTCCATTAACAGGTAGACTTATCACTCGTCAAGCCTCACCATGCCATACCGGACATACTCATCCCGACGAGGTACTAGGGACAAGCCCGTGTCTACCCAAGACCACGACTTTCCCGGCTTCCTTCCGGTATGCAAGGGGAGCTTACGAGGATGAATACCATCACCAACATATCCGTTATCACAGCAAGAAAACTCCACCATGCACTCATGCATATGATTTTTATCGCCACATAAAAATAAAGTAGGTCCCATGACAAAAGGTGCTGTAACCATATCAAAACACCTCACAAAATATTATGCCAGAGTTCAGAAATGCTTGCCTTCAAGTGTATGCATGTGGGGGTGCACTTTTGAAAGTTGCCTTTTCTCCAAAAATCCTATTTTAAGAAATATACAAACAACACACATTTCAACAACAGTACAAAAATTTGCCTCAAATATTTTAAAAAAAAATCTTAAAATAAACTAGAGGTAATTTGAGAGAGGTAGGAAAAAGAATCAACTCATTTGGAGTTTGATTTTAAAAGTTATAGCCAGTCAAACATCAGTCAAAGTTCTGTTTTAATAAAAACAGAAAAAGGAAAACGCTTCGGGGAAAAATACGCTTCCAAAGCAGAGGTGACGTACTCCGGTCTTTGCGCTTTCACTTAAACAGAGAGCGGCCGCGCGGGTCACTGACAGTGGGTCCAGAGGGCCCACTGGTCAGGTTTGACTGGTCTCCCTCTCCCTCCTTTCTTTGTGCCCGAACGGTGGCGGGGCTCCAGCGATCGCCGGCGACGAACGGCGGCTCCTCGAGGGCATCTGAGGGCAGGGATGGATTGGCCAGACCGAGGCGGTCCTCTCGGTGGGCGTTAGGCAGGTGGGGACGGAGGAGGTCACCGGCGGCGAGCTCCGCGGCGGAGGGGGCTACGGTGGTGAAGTGATATTTGGGTTCCGGTGATCCTTGGCCGAAGCTGAGGCGCTAGGCAGCTCCGCACGACTACGGGCGAGTTCTTGGTGATGCTGGATGGACGGGAGAGGGCCTAGCTGCGATGTAATGCACTGGATTGCGGCGGCGACCGAACTTGCCGGAGGCGGGGAAGAAAGGGCTTTCCCGTCGATTGCTGGCTGTGGGAGGGCTATGGGGGTGGCCTGGGGTTGCTTGAGTGATCAGTTGAGCTCGGGGTCCCTTTATATAGGCGCTCGAGGCTGGCTCCCGCGGTGGCCGAGGATAAGATCGCCGGCGACCACTTTTCTGTAGTTGCAGGGCATCATGGCGGCGACGAAAGCGTGCCGACGAGCAAGTGGATACGCACGGCCTGTTCTCTGGGGTAGCTGGCGAGCGCGGGCGGTTTGGGCGGTGCCGACCACGGCAGTGCCCGCTGCCGACGCCGGCGTGCCGCCAAGGCGGCGCTGCAGGGTGCCAGGGAGAGCTTGGAGTGTACTGGTGAGAGGGCGAGTGCTTGGCGTGGTACAGCAGGCGAGCAGGGGTCAGAGACGGGACGCGACGAGGGTGGCAGTGCGGCGCGGCGACTCAGTGCGCGCGCGTGCAAAACGTGTGCTCTGGGCGCGCCCAGAGCACGCACGGCAGGTGCTCGACGGAATGCCAGCGCGCTCTAGAGAGCTTGGGTGAGGCTGGTAGTTCGCAGGCCAGGGCTAGGGACAGCTAGGATGCTAGTGGACATGCTGGATGGGTCAGAGGTCCAAGTCCACAATGCAAACCAGAGGGCATGCCAAAAATTGATCCTGCACACAGGGCGTTCGACAGAATGCCATGGTTAGCTAGGCAACTCTTGGGGTGGCCAAACACTCCAGATCCTAGTCTCTTTAGGAGCTAAGGAAAGTGGTAAGGTTAGTTTGGCAAAAACAGAAAGTTGATAGTGCAAGCTTTTGAGAAAACCAGTTTTGGGCAGAAACTAAAGGCTATCATTGCATGCACCAAAAATACCCCAAGGGGTCCAATCTCCTGGACTTAAGGGTTTGGTAGGGAGGATTATAAGTAGGAAAAAGCTCAGGGTTACTAGAGCAAGGAAAAATGAGATTGCAGTACAAATCACCAAATTGGACCAGAATGCAAAAGAGGTTGACTTACTCAAATTTTTCAAAGAACATCACTGGGTTTTTGCTTGAAGATGAAGTGTATGCATCCACTGACATCTCCAACCACTTGGAAGAATTTAAAAAAAAACATTTAAATGGGTTGTAGTGCAAAAGTGCCTACTGGACCAAATTTGAAAAGTTGGTGTAGAGCTCAAAATCTCCAATGGCCAAAAGGTATTTTTGCATAAAAGTGATGTGGAAACATCACATGACATCCCCAAATTTTGGTGGAAATTTTAAATGCATTTATCCAATGGTTGCAGTGCAAAAAGGGGCTCCAAACTTATGAGAGATCATTTTAAAAGAATAAAGCTCATGAAAAAATAATTATGCAAATAAATCCACTGATAAAGAATTGTTTTTACAAAGAGGGCACACAAGTCCACAAATATTTTTGGACAGTTTCTATTTGAGGTAAAAACCCACAATATTAAGGAGAAGAGGGGTTTTGAAATCAAGGATAAATCCAGAAAAATAAAAATTTAATTTCCTGGCAAAAAATTTAATAAATAAAAATAAGGTCAAAATTTTGGGGTGTCACAACACTACCCCCCTTAAGAAAAATCTCGTCCTCGAGATTTGTTAAAAGCTGTTTTGAACAAAAATTGTTTTTTATCAAAAGAAATCATTCAACTGCCCAAAAACAAAGCGGCTACAGTGAGAGGGCAATAAGTGGTGTAAAACTACAGTGTGGTACACTGGCGTAGTGTGGAAAAATCCACGGTTAGGAAAACGAGATACTTCTACGCAGAAACAATAATTTAGAATAAATTCTAAATTACTAAAATACGCTGGTCGCACCCGAGAGCACAGTGTTCTCTTTGGCTGACAAGTGGACCCAGGGCCCACTGTCGGAGTGCTGGGGCAGCTCGCGCCCGAATGATCACTCACAAATCTCTCTTACTGAGACTGTGGAGTACTCGGGTGTGGTCCGTTAGGTGCAAATATGTGCTCAAGGATTTGTAATAGCACTCGAGGTCGGGTGGTTGCTGCTGTGAGTCTGCTGTTACGATGATGCGCGAATAAAAGTCTATGTCGTGAAAATATATATACGCAGCAATAACTCGGGGAAAGTAATCTCCTCAAAAACATGCTGCGAGAGAAAAAGTAATTAAAGCAAAACTGACAGCAGTAAAACTGCTCACACAACAGGAACTAAAGAAAATCGGATCCGTCGCACAAAATTTTTACGAACATGCTGCAACACATAAATACAAATACTGGGACAATAAATACATCGGAGGCGTTTACAAGGAAAATGGCAAAAAGACAGGGTCCTGAGAAAATGCCTCTGGCACTGGGGCACACTCCTCTTCTATCGGGGGAAGCGGGTTGACCAGTCGATGAATGCGCCCTTCTTGGTTAGGCCTCAGGGGTCTGCCAATAGCGATCCGAGGATTTAAATCAGCGAGGCTCTGGAGGTAACCCATTACCCGCTGAGTTAAACGCTCCTGAGCGATAACGTACTGGGCAAGGTTGGCCAGTACTGGATCTCTCTCAATTCGTCCACCGGGGAAAGATGCAACTTCTCCGGGTGCTGCACGACTCGGAAATTAATAGTATCCTCGCTCGCTGGCATACGAAGACGAGTGAGCGCCTCGTACGCAGCAGCTTCTATAGCCATATGCGGAGTCGGCATGGATTTCCCCACGAAGGAGACTTCCGTTGGGTTCTTGGTTTGGGTATGCGGGAGGGATGTGCACCACTGCCCAATATTTCGAGGTGGATGGGGTGATCCTCGATTTGAGCAACTGGTACTGGGGTGGACGGGTGGCACTCATAGTACTGCAGGTAAAGTCCCACAATAATTTGACAAAACTGCCCGGGGTTGCGTCTGGGGTTCTCAGATAAATACTGGGGGTCGACATGGCAAAGGAATGGCTGCGAGTGCTGCGCACAAAGGTGAGGGGTGCTCGGCAAGGTCACGAGGTGGCCTTATATAGCACCGGGGCTGGGTTATCTACCGGGGTGAAGGGTAACAGGTTGCCGATCCTGTTCTCGGGTCAAAGCCACAGATATACATATCACATAAATGTGACGCATTACTGTGGGTGCCGTCGGGGTTGGTCTTGGTAGCTATGCCCGGAATTTAAAAAAAATGCAACTGTACGCTAACGTACACATGCATAGCTACCGCTCCCAAAACAGGGGCGCTCAAGCAGACAGCATGCAATAAAAGCGATACAAGACCACACCATTACAAAGCGTAGGGAAACTAAGGCTCGATACAACTCGAGCGACTTAGTCTACTACGTTAATGTCTAAGTGGGCTGGCCTTGCGGACGCCGATGCTTCGCCACGGTTCTCACCGTCGGGATTTGCTGGTTGAGGCTGAGGGGCTGCAGGGTCGGGGAAATGGTGATGACCATCGCGGGGGTTGTTGGCCACAATCCCGTTGGAATGGGTTCCCAAAAGGCGACGAAGCGCTTCTGGGGTCACCAAAGCACTCTGGTTGATGGCTAGCGCAGACCTCAAGGGGTCGATCGGGTGTCCGAACAGTACGACTGGGTTGCCGATGTCGGGCTCCGCTTCTCTTCTCGCCGGGGCTCGGCGAACCAGCTCTCCACGAGCTGCGATCAGATCAAGGGTGACCTGATCGAACAGTTGCTCTAGTGCGCTTACATAGCGCACCAGATGCAATAGTGCGGGATCCGTCTCGTCATCTCCGTTGGCAACCTGGGGCGGCCTACCATACCCGTCACGACTGGGGTAGTAGTAGAACGAGCGACATTTAACTCTAGGCGACAAGTGCCGGAGTTGAACTATAGCTTTGCAGGCTGCCAGTTGGATGGCTTGTGGCTCAAAGGAAGTTGTCCTTCCAGTGAACCTGTAGGGGCGTTCTGGCGACAGACCCCTACCGTAGATGTGCACAGTGGCCCAGTACTGACGGCTCTCACCGTACATGGGTCCCTGGTACACAACATATTCAGGAGGCTCCTCTAACGCATAGGCACGGCGGGTGAGGTTTGCGAGCACGGTCACAAAACCTCCAAGGTTGGTCGCTGTGGTCTCATTGTAAACAATGGGACCAGGCGTCGTGGCTTGGTTCGGGGGCAAGAGGCTGTGTTGTGCTGTGGCTAGCGTGCCCTTTTTATAGGGAAAGGGGACGGAGTCTTCCCCCGCACGCTTGCGATAGAGACTGGTTGGGTGTCGGTCACTGGCGCGTGATCGACGGGCTAGGTTGATAGGTTGGGCACCGTCCGCCGAAAAGGGCGTCGGGTCACTGTGGGGCTATCTTACGCGAGAAGCTTGGCCGGGACTAGGTTAAGGTCTGATGGTTTGGTTAACCTAGGTTTATTGACCTGGCTAAGATAGGATTAGCCAATGGTCAGCCTGGCTCTGATACCAAGTCTGTCACGACCGGATTTTCGGGATATTAATTCTCCTGAAAATGGCCGTTGTGCTCACCAGCCCCAGGATTACTGTTAGCTGATGAGACACCAACTTGATACAAGAAAATCCAAGCAAGTACAAAACTATGTAGTACAAGACCATTGTGGCCTAGGAGTACAACATCTTGGTTTCTAATGGTTGATGGCGGAAGCGGTTGCGGTTCATCTGCGTCTATGGGACTCCATTTCCCACAAGAACAGCTGACCAGGATAACTCCTATCTTCGCGAGGCTGCAAAATTCAACACGTAGGTTCCGAGGTTGTCACCGCGATGCTTATCTCCAAGCAAGGAATCTGGCCAAGACAATAGCCAGGGACAAGCCAGTGAGTACGTTTGAATGTACTCGCAAACATTAAGAACACGGGTATAATACATCAAACATGCTCCGGATTATTACGCGATCATACGTCTGTCACGAAATATACGAAAAACCATGATGCATACATGTGGTTAAAATCATCCAAAGTAAAATACTGGGTGCCAAACGAGGGTCTGAATGACTCCTCGAGAGGAAACTGCAAGAATAGTAATACTGGTGCCAAACGAGGGTGTGAGTGACTCCTCGGGAGGAAACTGCAAGAATAATAATGCCGCAGTCGGGCGTCGGGGCGACACCGTATAAAGGGCTTATAAATAAAAGAAATAACAAGCATGCCACAGTCGGGCGTCTGAGCGACACCACATAAAGGGCCTATAAATAATAATAAAAACAAGTATGCCACAGTCGGGCGTCTAAGCGACACCACATAAAGGGCTTATAAATAAAAGAAAAAAAACAAGTATGCGACAGTCGGGCGTCTGAGCGACAGCACATAAAGGGCTTATAAATAAAATAATAGTAATGGGTATCCAGGAGGTAGAACCATCCCAGGGATACTCGAAAATACAAATAAAGTAAATGGTTAGTCCACAATAATAATGATCATAATCCTCATGTGCCACAGTTCATAATCAAAGTTCCGGTTTAGCAGTTTTCCTCCGAAGACCGACACTTGACCTATCCCAGACTGTAGTCCTTAACCATGGACACGGCTATTCGAATAGATGTATAATCTCTGCAGAGGGTGTACTCTTTACCCACGGGTAACGGATTTCTTTAGTCCATCGGGACTAATTCCTTCTACGGTCTTTTGATTGAAAACACGCCTGACCTGCACACACTAGCTTAACTTACCGATGTCTGGAATCACCCACAACACCTGTCAAGCCAAACTCTAAGTGGGGAGGGTACAACCTCGACGTAGCATGGGATCAAATTTCTATACGCGCGCTCTAAGGGGTGGCCCCCCTCTCGGTCCCAACCGGAAACACCCATGCCCCCGGACCGAATGACAGGCTTTAATCCGTGGCCACGGGACCCTCATCACGGCCTCTCTGTACGGTGTGTGCTAGGACGGGGTTGACAACTTACTGAACCGTACCCTACCTAAGGCAGGGACAAGTGGTAGTACCAGGCAAGTATGGGGGTTACTGGACAAGACTCGATCTAAGGCCGACTCAGGAGGTTTAAGTGTTCCCTGCATGATTAGCACAACAAAAGTATTTCCATTAACAGGTAGACTTATCACTCGTCAAGCCTCACCATGCCATACCGGACATACTCGTCCCGACGAGGTACTAGGGACAAGCCCGTGTCTACCCAAGACCACGACTTTCCCGGCTTCCTTCCGGTATGCAAGGGGAGCTTACGAGGATGAATACCATCACCAACATATCCGTTATCACAGCAAGAAAACTCCACCATGCACTCATGCATATGATTTTTATCGCCACATAAAAATAAAGTAGGTCCCATGACAAAAGGTGCTGTAACCATATCAAAACACCTCACAAAATATTATGCCAGAGTTCAGAAATGCTTGCCTTCAAGTGTATGCATGTGGGGGTGCACTTTTGAAAGTTGCCTTTTCTCCAAAAATCCTATTTTAAGAAATATACAAACAACACACATTTCAACAACAGTACAAAAAGTTGCCTCAAATATTTTTAAAAAATCTTAAAATAAACTAGAGGAAATTTGAGAGAGGTAGGAAAAAGAATCAACTCATTTGGAGTTTTATTTTAAAAGTTATAGCCAGTCAAACATCAGTCAAAGTTCTGTTTTAATAAAAACAGAAAAAGGAAAACGCTTCGGGGAAAAATACGCTTCCAAAGTAGAGGTGACGTACTCCGGTCTTTGCGCTTTCACTTAAACAGAGAGCGGCTGCGAGGGTCACTGACAGTGGGTCCAGAGGGCCCACTGGTCAGGTTTGACTGGTCTCCCTCTCCCTCCTTTCTCTGTGCCTGAACGGTGGCGGGGCTCCAGCGGTCGCCGGCGACGAACGGCGGCTCCTCGAGGGCATCTGAGGGCAGGGATGGGTTGGCCAGACCGAGGCGGTCCTCTCGGTGGGCGTTAGGCAGGTGGGGACGGATGAGGTCACCGGCGGCGAGCTCCGCGGCGGAGGGGGCTACGGTGGTGAAGTGATATTTGGGTTCCGGTGATCCTTGGCCGAAGCTGAGGCACTAGGCAACTCCGCACGACTATGGGGGAGTTCTTGGTGATGCTGGATGGACGGGAGAGGGCCTAGCTGCGATGTAATGCACTGGATTGCGGCGGCGACCGAACTTGCCGGAGGCGGGGAAGAAAGGGCTTTCCCGTCGATTGCTGGCTGTGGGAGGGCTATGGGGGTGGCCTGGGGTTGCTTGAGTGATCGGTTGAGCTCGGGGTCCCTTTATATAGGCGCTCGAGGCTGGCTCCCGTGGTGGCCGAGGATAAGATCGCCGGCGACCACTTTTCTGTAGTTGCAGGGCATCGTGGCGGCGACGAAAGCGTGCCGACGAGCAAGTGGATAAGCACGGCCTGTTCTCTGGGGCAGCTGGCGTGCGCGGGCGGTTTGGGCGGCGCCGACCACGGAAGTGCCCGCTGCCGACGCCGGCGTGCCGCCAAGGCGGCGCTGCAGGGTGCCATGGAGAGCTTGGAGTGTACTGGTGAGAGGGCGAGTGCTTGGCATGGTACAGCAGGCGAGCAGGGGTCAGAGACGGGACGCGACGAGGGTGGCAGTGCGGCACGGCGACTCAGTGCGCGCGCGTGCAAAACGTGCGCTCTGGGCGCGCCCAGAGCACGCACGGCAGGTGCTCGACGGAATGCCAGCGCGCTCTAGAGAGCTTGGGTGAGGCTGGTAGTTCGCAGGCCAGGGCTAGGGACAGCTAGGATGCTAGTGGACATGCTGGATGGGTCAGAGGTCCAAGTCCACAATGCAAACCAGAGGGCATGCCAAAAATTGATCCTGCACACAGGGCGTTCGACAGAATGCCATGGTTAGCTAGGCAACTCTTGGGGTGGCCAAACTCTCCAGATCCTAGTCTCTTTAGGAGCTAAGGAAAGTGGTAAGGTTAGTTTGGCAAAAACAGAAAGTTGATAGTGCAAGCTTTTGAGAAAACCAGTTTTGGGCAGAAACTAAAGGCTATCATTGCATGCACCAAAAATACCCCAAGGGGTCCAATCTCCTGGACTTAAGGGTTTGGTAGGGAGGATTATAAGTAGGAAAAAGCTCAGGGTTACTAGAGCAAGGAAAAATGAGGTTGCAGTACAAATCACCAAATTGGACCAGAATGCAAAAGAGGTTGACTTACTCAAATTTTTCAAAGAACATCACTGGGTTTTTGCTTGAAGATGAAGTGTATGCATCCACTGACATCTCCAACCACTTGGAAGAATTTTAAAAAAAAACATTTAAATGGGTTGTAGCGCAAAAGTGCCTACTGGACCAGATTTGAAAAGTTGGTGTAGAGCTCAAAATCTCCAATGGCCAAAAGGTATTTTTGCATAAAAGTGATGTGGAAACATCACATGACATCCCCAAATTTTGGTGGAAATTTTAAATGCATTTATCCAATGGTTGCAGTGCAAAAAGGGACTCCAAACTTATGAGAGATCATTTTAAAAGAATAAAGCTCATGAAAAAATAATTATGCAAATAAATCCACTGATAAAGAATTGTTTTTACAAAGAGGGCACACAAGTCCACAAATATTTTTGGACAGTTTCTATTTGAGGTAAAAACCCACAATATTAAGGAGAAGAGGGGTTTTGAAATCAAGGATAAATCCAGAAAAATAAAAATTTAATTTCCTGGCAAAATTTTTAATAAATAAAAATAAGGTCAAAATTTTGGGGTGTCACACGAAGGTAGAGGGAGTGTGCGATGGTGATCTTATCAATCTTGGAATCACTTTCAACACAAATCATCACCTCGCCCTTAACTAGTCTCTGTTCATTTTGCAACTCTTGTTTTGAGTTACTAATCTTAGCAACTGAACCGGTATCAAATACCCTGGTGTTACTATGAACACTAGTAAAGTACACATCAATAACATGTATATCAAATATACATTTGTTCACTTTGCCATCCTTCTTATCCGCCAAGTATTTGGGGTAGTTCCGCTTCCAGTGACCATTCCCTTTGCAGTAGAAGCACTCAGTTTCAGGCTTAGGTCTAGTTTTGGGCTTCTTCACGGGAGTGACAACTTGCTTGCCATTCTTCTTGAAGTTCCCTTTCTTTCCCTTGCCCCTTTTCTTGAAACTAGTGGTCTTGTTAACCATCAACACTTGATGCTCTTTCTTGATTTCTACCTTCGCTGATTTCAGTATCACGAAGATCTCGGGAATCATTTTCGTCATCCCTTGCATATTATAGTTCATCACGAAGTTCTAGTAGCTTGGTGATAGTGACTAGAGAACTCTTTCAATCACTATCTTATCTGGAAGATGAACTCCCACTTGATTCAAGAGATTGTAGTACCCAGACATTCTGAGCACATGCTCACTGGCTGAGCTATTCTCCTCCATCTTGTAGGCAAAGTACTTGTCAGAGGTCTCATACCTCTCGACACGGGCATGAGTCTGAAATACCAATTTCAGCTCTTGGAACATCTCATATGATCCATGGCATTCATTCAAAACGTCTTTGCAGCCTCGATTCTAAGCCGTGAAGTATGGCGCACTAAACTATCAAGTAGTCATCATACCAAGCTTGCCAGACGTTCATAACGTCTGTATCCGCTCCTGCAATAGGTCTGTCACCTAGCGGTGCATCAAGGACATAATTCTTCTGTGCAAGAATGAGGATAATCCTCAGATCACGGAGCCAGTCCACATCATTGCTACTATCATCTTTCAACTTAGTTTTCTCTAGGAACATATCAAAAAACATAGGGGAGCTACAACACGAGCTATTGATCTACAACATAGATACGCAAATACTATCAGGACTAAGTTCATGATAAATTAAGTTCAATTAATCAAATTACTTAAGAACTCCCACTTAGATAGACATCCCTCAAGTCATCTAAATGATACATGATCCAAATCAACTAAACCATGTCCGATCATCACGTGAGATGGAGTAGTCATCAATGGTAAACATCTCTATGTTGATCATATCTACTATATGATTCAAGTTCGACCTTTCGGTCTCCAGTGTTCGGAGGCCATGTCTGTACATGCCAGGCTCGTCAAGTTTAACCCGAGTATTCCGCATGTGCAAAACTGTCTTGCACCCGTTGTATGTGAACATAGAGTCTATCACACCCGATCATCACGTGGTGTCTCAACACGATGAACTGTCGCAACGGTGCATACTCAGGGAGAACACTTATACCTTGAAATTTAGTTAAGGGATCATCTTATAATGGTACCGTCATACTAAGCAAAATAAGATGCATAAAAAATAAACATCACATGCAATCAAAATATGTGACATGATATGGCCATCATCATCTTGTGCTTTTGATCTCCATCTCCAAAGCATCGTCATAATCTCCATCGTCACTGGCTCGACACCTTGATTTCCATCGCAGCGTCGTGGTCGTCTCGCCAACTATTGCTTCTACAACTATCGCTAACGCATAGTGATAAAATAAAGCAATTACATGGCGTTTGCATTTCATACAATAAAGATACAACCATAAGGCTCCTACTGGTTCCCAGTGACTTTTACAAAACATGATCATCTCATACAATAACGTATATCACATCATGTCTTGACCATATCACATCACAACATGCCCTGCAAAAACAAGTTAGACATCCTCTACTTTGTAGTTGCAAGTGTTACATGGCTGCTACGGGCTTCTAGCAAGAACCGTTCTTACCTACGCATCAAAACCACAACGGTGATTTATCAAGTTTGTTGTTTTAACCTTCAACAAGGACCGGCCACAGTCAAATTCGATTCAACTAAAGTTAGAGAAACAGACACCCACCAGCCACCTTTATGCAAAACTAGTTGCATGTCTGTCGGTGGAACCGGTCTCATGAACGTGGTCATGTAAGGTTGGTCCGGGCCGCTTCATCCAACAATACCGCCAAATCAAAATAAGACATTGGTGGTAAGTAGACGATCACCTCCCACAACTCTTTGTGTTCTACTCGTGCATATCATCTACATATAGACCTGGCTTGGATGCCACTGTTGGGAAACGTAACATGCAATTTCGAAAAATTTCCTATGCTCGCGCAAGATCTATCTAGGAGATGCATAGCAACAAGAGGGGGAGAGTGTGTCTACGTACCCTTATAGACCAAAAGTGGAAGCGTTTGACAACGCGATTGATGTAGTCAAACTTCTTCTTGTTCTGACTGATCAAGTACCGAACTTACGGCACCTCCGAGTTCTGCACACGTTCAGCTCGATGACGTCCCTCGAACTCTTGATCCAGCAAAGTGTCGAGGAAGTAGATGAGTTCCGTCTACACGACGGCGTGGTGACGGTGATGGTGAAGTGATCCGTGTAGGGCTTCGCCTAAGCACAGCGAGAATATGACCGAGGGTGTAATCTGTGGAGGGGGGTGCCGCACACGGCTAACAGATGTTGTTGTGTGTTCTAGGCGCCCCCTCCCCATGTATATATAGGTAGGAGAGGGAGGGGAGCAGCAAGGGGGCGCCCCAAGTAGGAGGAATCCTACTTGGGCGCCTCCCCAATTCGGCCTCCCCCCTTCCATAAGTTCCGGAGGGGGAAGGAAGGCGGAGGGAAGGAAGGGGGAGGCTGAATCCCTCCCCTCCCTCCTCTCTTCTTATCTTTCCTTATCCAATGGTTCAGCCCATATGGGGGGCGCAGCAGCCCCTGCTGGCTGCTGCGTTTCCCCTCTTGTCCCATTAGGCCCATATCTTTTGCCGGGGGTGCCCGGAACCCCTTCCGGTGACCCGATATGTACCTGGTACCCTCCGGAACACTTCCGGTGTCCGAATACTATCGTCCTATATATCAATCTTTACCTCTCGACCATTTCGAGACTCCTCGTCATGTCCGTGATCTCATCCGGAACTCCGAACAACATTCGGTCACCAAATCACATAACTCATATAATACAAAATCATCATCGAACGTTAAGCGTGCGGACCCTACGGGTTCGAGAACTATGTAGACATGACCGAGACACCTCTCCGATCAATAACCAATAGCGGAACCTGAATGCTCATATTGGCTCCTACACATTCTATGAAGATCTTTATCGGTTGAACCGTTATGACAACATACACAATTCCCTTTGTTCGTCGGTATGTTACTTGCCCGAGATTCGATCGTCGGTATCTTCATACCTAGTTCAATCTCGTTACCGGCAAGTCTCTTTACTCGTTCCGCAATACATCATCCTGCAACTAACTCATTAGTCACTTTGCTTGCAAGGCTTCTTATAATGTGTATTACCGAGAGGGCCCAGAGATACCTCTCCGATACTAGGAGTGACAAATCCTAATCTCGATCTATGCCAACCCAACAAACACCTTCAGAGATACCTGTAGAGCATCTTTATAATCACCCAGTTACGTTGTGATGGTTGATAGCACACAAGGCATTCCTCCGGTATCCGAAAGTTGCATAATCTCATAGTCGAAGGAATATGTATTTTTCATGAAGAAAGCAATAGCAATAAAACTGAACGATCAATATGCTATGCTAACGGATGGGTCTTGTCCATCACATCATTCTCCTAATGATGTGATCCCATTCATCAAATGACAACACATGTCTATGGTTAGGAAACTTAACCATCTTTGATTAACGAGCTAGTCTAGTAGAGGCTTACTAGGGACACGGGGTTTTGTCTATGTATCCACACATGTATCAAGTTTCCGGTTAATACAATTCTAGTATGAATAATAAACATTTATCATGATATAAGGAAATATAAAATAACAAATTTATTATTGCCTCTAGGGCATATTTCCTTCAGTAACTTGGGTTGAAATTCTTGCTGATGCACACATACTCATATAATATCTTGTTTGGGTGTAGGCACATGTCTAGGGGGAGCTAGCTCAACTCATGAGTTATCTTATCCTATAAGTGCATAAATCAAACAAAATCTTTCACATTAGCCACTTGTAGGTGGCACTTGTGCTTCAAAGATGAGTATTGGTCTTGGGCCCAAGGTTCATACCTTCGTGGTGCCATACCAAACAAACTCAAACATGGTGACCTCGGCCACCGCCCTCCTTTGAGGGTTGTGTCCGTTTTTGTGTGTGTTGGTGTTTTTGTGTGTGTTTCAGACTCCGCTGACAAGAGGGTCGAGCTCCATTGCAAGCGCCCAAAGGGAGGATCCAGGGAGTTCACGGTTTCTCGTTGCCAGCCGTCTGAGGGCATTGGTCAGGGGTCACGGTCAGGCCAGGGTCGTGTTCGCCGTGCTGCCTCCAAGCGGCCTATTGTTGAGGCCTCCGATGATTCTGAGGAAGAGTATGACTCTCAAGATGATGCTCACTATGTCAACCCCGATGATGATGTAGAGATAGAGGAGGAGGATGATCGTGTTGATGGAGGTGATGAGGATGAAGATAAAGAAGAAGAGTCTAGTCCTGAGCAAGCCATTCCAGGTGGGCGAAATGTCAGGAACCTTTCCCTTGCCAAGTCGACCAAGCCAGAGCTTTGGGCTAAGAGACAGAGTCATCCATATGCAGCTGCCACAGGTTTGGGAGTGGATCCCCGATTCAAGAACGATTTTTAGCAAAGAGTATATCATGAGCTTCTCATGACCAAGTCGAAGAAGTTTGCTCCGCACAAGCAAGTTAACACTGAGGGTCTGCGCGACAATGATCATCTGTATCCCGTTGTGTATTCAGCTCTTGGGAGGTTGGGCCTCATTCCCTTCGCCACATTCAACTATCCATACAATGAGGTTCTGGTGATTCATTTCTTTGCCACCTTGTTTTTCTCCAATGACTCTGCTCGCACCCTCACCTGGATGTCCGGGACACATCGGTGCTCCGCTCCTATGTCAAAGTTTTCTGAGATCATTCCTTATCCATTCATTGATGAAGAGGCGTCATCTGATGAGTTTGGCAGGGTTCGTGAAAGTGGGCAGCGCACTAAGGATGAGATTGCATTCGCGTACAAGCAAGAGAAGTCGTTTGTCACCGGGTCCATCAAAGACCTTGTGCCCCTCTATGACACTATGCACCATATCTTGAGGTATACTCTCACTCCAAAGGCTGGGGATTCCCACAACATACGGAGTTCCATGTTGGATGTCTTTGTGTACCTGCATCAGAAGAAGAGGGTGGATATTCTGGACTTCATGTTCTATGAGCTCCGTCAGTGTGTGCAAGAGAACAAGTCCTTGATCTATGCTCCGTTCATCCAGGCATTGATTGAGTCCATCTGCCCAGCTAAGTATATTGCTCGGTACAAGACTTCTATTCCCAAGCGCAACTCCAACTGGACCCTGGTTGCTCCTGCTCCATATGTGCCTATCAAGAAGGGGCGCAACCCTAGGCCAGAGGATCATGCCACATTCACTCCTGGCATGTCCTCCACTGCACGGATCCCTCGTGGTAAGGCCAAGTCAGTTGGTTCTAAGGCCATTTTTACCAGAGGGGAGAAGAAGTCCTGTTCAAGACTTTCAGCAACATGTTCAAGATCTGCCAGTCTATCCAGCGCCGTCAGATCAAGGAAATCAACAAGGAGAAGCTTGTGAGGCGTTAGCAAAAGGCAGCGAGGGTTGCAGCTGGTGAGGAGGTCGGCCCAGGGTCAGAGGACAATGACAGTGAGGCCACAACTCGGTCCTTTCCGATGGCAGGATGGTGTTTTGGTGATGATGATGCTTCGAGCACTCCTCCTCTTGTCTAGTGGGTCTGTGTGTCGCTATTTGTCTCCTTTTTGTTGTCTTGATGACAAATGGGGAGAAGTGGTGGGTGTTGGTGCTCTTAGTGTGTGTTGAGATCTCAAGCCTTGTGTTTCTCTGCTTTGTTGGTTGTTTTTAGTTGGCTTGAGATACTCTTATTTGCTTTCCGCGTGTGTGGTTGTGAGATACTTGCTTGTGATCGTGAGACTCTAGATTTTATATTGAACCTTATGCAATGGTCACATCATGCTTATTATGTTGTTTATTATATGTCTCACGATATTTGCTCACCACACCATTTCATGAGATCTAGGCACCGTTATAGGTTTCCTATGTTGATCTCATGTCTTGTCAATGATGATCTTGGGGGAGTCTCCTATGTGTGTACTTGATGCATTCTCAAGCATTATTTTTATCCGGACACACATATAGGGGGAACTACCATGATCATTCATTGTCTCTTGGCTATTCAAATATTCATATCCCCTATGTCATGCTCTAACCATGTTGTCATCAATGCACCAAAAAGGGGGAGATTGAAAGTGCAAGTGGCACTTAAACTATATTTTGGTGTGATGACAATGTGGTTAGTTGAACTAATATCGGTTGCTAAAGTTTATCTCAGGATATTGTTTCCAAGTGCTTCATGATGGAGATGTGCGACCCCCCAATAAAAAGGTCAAAGGCGTGGTCTACCGGCGATTCGCAGGTTTTTAGTTTTTGGTTTGCTTCGAGTCGTAGGAAAGACCGCACTATTAAGAGGGGTCGATGTGGATAAAGGTTGTGTGGGAATGTCATCGTCGAACCATATACACTAGCCTACCCAGTCCTACCACCTAAAACCATAGTGTGCGTGCATGTGGTACTCAGAGTGATTGCAACAGAAACTTACTGGGTACCCCGTGCGCACGGGGTCTTTGGACCCCCGTGCGCACAAGGTACTGTGTAACTCTCTGAGTACCCCGTGCACATGGGGTCTTTTGACCCCCATGCGCATGGGGTGGTGTGAAAGTCTCCGAGTACCCTGTGCGCACGGGGCTGACTTAATTAGCTCGTGCGCACGGGGTCCAACGGGCAGAAACGGCCACCCCATGACAAACACTATAAAATCCCCCCTTCTTCTTCCTCCATCCCTAACCCTAATGTCTTGTTGAGCTCCACCATTGCTACACCTCATTTTGCTCAATACTCTCAATCCCTCCACCCAAACGTGTTGAAACTTTGGGGATTGGGAGAGCAAGACCCGATCTACATCTTGACCAAACCAAATCGCGTTCCTCGCAACATTTCTTCCCCATTGACTTGTTACTCTTGGATCTTGGGCTCCTAGGCGGTTAGAGGTTCCTCCAGAAGCTTCCTTGCTTGTGGTTTGCTCCGGAGAAATTTGTAAAGGTGTGGTGGTCGCCTTCAAGACCAACCCCGAGTGATTCGAGGCTCATCCGTTGGGGTGACTAGAAAGAGACTACGGGAGCCTTCGTGGCGTTCAGCAAGCTTTGGCTCTGGCACCGCTCTAAACGGAGAGTAGCTCTTCCCCAAGGAAGAGTGAACTTCGGGATAAAATCCGCGTCCTCGCCTCACTTGTGATCAATCCTTTCCCGCACCTTACTTTACCATTTATGCTTGTTGGCTTGCTAATTAGATTGTTGCCTAGCATATCTTGCTTTAAGCTTACTTGTCATATAGGTTGTGTTCACCTAGTTGCATACCTAGTGAACCCTATTTATCCGCTAAACCTTAAAATTGACAAGAAAGATTAAAATTTGTAGTCTCCTATTCACCCCCCCCCTCTAGTCGACCGTATCGATCCTTTCACCCTTTATTGTGTTGGGTGTAAGTATTTGTTTGTTTGTGTAGGTGCAACCATTGGTAACTTGTGTGTTCCTCCTACTGGATTGATACCTTGGTTCTCAACTGAGGGAAATACTTATATGTACTTTGCTGCATCACCCTTTCCTCTTCAAGGGAAAAACCAACGCAAGCTCAAGAAGTAGAACCCCATCCCTTCTCTCTCATGCTTGCATTAGATTTTGCTACTATATTGTATGATCATATTTTGAGGCATAGCCTGATTTTGTAACCTGCTATTGTTACCTTACCTACTTATCCTATATGCTTAATTAGTATAGGTTGGTTAGTGATCCACCAGTGACCCCTCACCTTGTCCCTGTTGCCCCGCTTTTATGACCGATGACTCGATCAAAGTGATCGACGTTGTCGGTGTCAAAACCGGCGGATCTCGGGTAGGGGGTCCCGAACTGTGCGTCTAAGGCGGATGGTAACAGGAGGCGGGGGACACAATGTTAACCCAGGTTCGGGCCCTCTCGATGGAGGTAATACCCTACTTCCTGCTTGATTGATCTTGATGATATGAGTATTACAAGAGTTGATCTACCACGAGATCGTGTAGGCTAAACCCTGGATGCTAGCCTATGATTATGATTGTTGTTGTCCTACGGACTAAACCCTCCGGTTTATATAGACACCGGAGGGGGCTAGGGTTACACAGAGTCGGTTACAAGGGAGGAGATCTACATATCCGAATTGCCAAGCTTGCCTTCCACGCCAAGGAGAGTCCCATCCGGACACGGGACGAAGTCTTCAATCTTGTATCTTCATAGTCCAACAGTCCGGCTAAAGTATATAGTCCGGCTGTCTGAGGACTCCCTAATCCAGGACTCCCTCAGTAGCCCCTGAACCAGGCTTCAATGACGATGAGTCCGGCGCGCAGATTGTCTTTGGCATTGCAAGGTGGGTCCTCCTCCGAATACTCCATAGAAGATTTTGAACACAAGGATAGTGTCCGGCTCTGCAAAACAAATTCCACATACCACCGTAGAGAGAATAATATTTCCACAAATCTAATCTGCTGACAGCTTTTCATAACGTGACGTTCTGCCGTGGTCTGGTCATGACGAACTTTTTTTCCTAACCAGCTACTGCACATATTGCGAGGCGGTTTTCTTGGCACTTCTTGTCAAAGCAGAGATCGTGTCCCCTTATCACGGGATTCTCATCAATACGGGTGTGGGTAACCCAACCGTGCCATCAATTATGGCGCTTGGAGAATAAGCGGGTTTACCAGGCAAGTGGCGAGGCACAGAATCCCTGCTACCTTTATAAGGGGATAAGGACTCCCTTTCGCACCCACGCTTTCTTCTTCCCGATCCATTCCCCTCCGCCCGAGCTCCAGCGTCCGAGTGTTCATCTTCTCTTGCCACAAAGGCCTTACGAAAATGTCCGGATCCGGAGTAGGAGGCAAGTGGATGGCATCTACCGTCCGGGAGAAGGATATCAAAAAGCTTCGGGAGGCCGGGTATCTGGCCAAGAAAATCAGCCACCGTCTCCCGACGGCGGGACAGATCGTCCCTACTCCGGAACCCCATGAGAGGGTTGTATTCCTCCCTCACTTTGTCCGTGGGCTAGGGTTTCCCCTCCACCTGTTCGTTCGCGGCATCATGTATTATTATGGGATCGATCTTCACGATCTGTCCCCTAATTCCTTCCTCAACATCTCGACATTCGTTGTCGTGTGCGAGGCTTTTCTCCGCATCTCGCCACACTTTGGGTTATGGCTGAAGATTTTTAATGTGAAGCCCAAGGTAGTGGGCGGCAAGCACACCGAGTGCGGGGGCGCTATGGTGAGCAAGATGCCCAACGTCACATGGCGAACATGCACCTTTAACGGTTCCGTCAAGGAGTGGCAACAGCAGTGGTTTTACCTCACCGAGCCGCGCGGCACGGAATGGGCCGCTACTCCCGAGTTTCGATCTGGTGCCCCTCTGCGGCTTACATCCTGGGTCAAGAAGGGCCTGAACTGGTCTTCGTCCGACGAATTGTCGGTGCTCCAGACGCGCGTTAAAGATATGGGAGACAAGAACATTGAACTTGTCAATGTAGTCCAGGTGATGTTAGTTCGCCGGATCCTGCCTTGTCAACACCGGACTTGCAATCTACGGGAATTCGATCCGGCCAAGCACCAAACCCTGCGAGAGCTTTTCGGCTCCTCGCACAAGGACATCTAGAAGGTGCTTTTCAAGTCCAGCAAATCATGGCCGGACTCCACCGAAGACCGCGGGTACCAACTGTCCCGCCCTGCAAGTTCGGTAAGTCATCATACTTTTTATCCGCATAACCCAAGGGAAGCGCTTAATGTGTTTTCTACAACTCCTAGGGCTAGACGAACAAGGCAGAGCGGATCCATTGTCCGTCCCCGCTGCCTGAAGAACCGGCCGTCCCACTTCTGACGAAGATGCTGGTCCCGGCGCCTTACAAGGTGCCGAAGAAGACGGCCGAGAAGGTGGCCAAAAAGACTCGGGGCGCCTTCGTCGCCGCGGCACTTCGGACACAATATCCGAAGGCTCTGATGCCCGTTCCACCTCCTTAGAGGACAAGGAGGAGGAGGAAGATGAATCCCCTGCGGGGGAAGAAAGAAGAGGACGGCCTCCGCACACTTGGAGGCCGAGTCACCTAAAAGGGGAAAAACTCCTCTTCCGGAGGAGTCCACTGCCGCCACCGACAGTGGCCCGGCATGGGATCCCAGGGCCCAGCCCCTGGTGAATTCGTGAGTATATTGAATCCGAGTACGTTTATGCGTCCAGACTCATCATGGCATAATGTTTTAACCTGAGCCATATTTTTTTGTAGTCCGGCGAGGTCCCGTACCAAACAATCCTTATCAGAGGATTCACTGAGCTCGGATGCTATGGAGAGCGGGACGCCCCCGAAGGCCCCTTCCTCCAAACAGGTGAATAACACCGAGGCTTCGTCCCAGAGGGACCCCGGCCAAGGAGGAGAGGAAAAGACCGTGAAGGCGGCGCCTGGAGGTCAAACTTCAGGGGCCGGACACATGGGGGAGAAAGTTCCCATGGGAGCTGACAGCGGGGGCCATCTTGAATTCAGCTCCCAGCCGGATGCAATTCCGGAGACCAATACGGCTCCAGAATCAAGCAGGCAGCCTCTCACAGCTGGAGGGGGCATGCCTGTTCCACCGGCAACCTCTGTCCAGTCAGAGGTTTCGGATGCTTTGTTGGTGGCGCTGAAGAGCGCCCCCATCGTCGATGAACACCGTGCCCTTATGGGTGCGGTGATTGAGAAGATTCAGTCTGCTGAGAGTGGACTGAATGAAGCCTGTATCAGCCTTATAAAAGGTTTTGAGGTATGTTTTATGAGGTTTCGAAGAGTGTCATGGTATGGATAGTAGCCCCTGATACACTGTTCGGTGAAAGGAAGAACCGGACAGAGGATCGAATTTATGTTCGCAGGAAGACTCATTGGATGACATCTATTTCTCTTCTGTTATAAGCAGGCGTCTATAGCGGCTGCTGCCTCTCATACTGCGGAGGTCTCCGGACTGAATCAAAGTCTGGAGCGGGCCAAAGCAGAACTTGGCCAGTTGAAAATGCAATTGGGAGATAAACAAGGTATGCGCAAGTCTTGTTCGCGTTTATTGCGAATGAATTTTCAGTATGATGAAATATGTTTCATGATTTGCGCTAGGGATGATGACCGAAGTCGAGGCTCTTAAGAAGGTTGTGGCCGAGGCCAAGAAAAAGGCAACTACAGAGCAGGCTCTTCGTGAGAAGCACGAGGCCAGGGTTATTAAAGCTGAGCAAGAGCTGCCAGAGGCCGTGAAGAAATGCGAGACCTTGGAGCAGAGTTTAACGGAGAAAGAATCTGAACTGACCAAGGCGCATCAGGCCACGAGCGATGCCCTGGGGGAAACCCAAAGCGCCCTGCAGGGGATCCAAGAGGCGAGGAAGATCGCGGTGGGTACGGTGTTTCCATGTAAAGCAAGTATTTGAGGAGAAAATTATGTTTCTAATTTTGAATTCGGAATTCTCAGGGGTATTTGCCGAGCTGCCCCGCAGCATATCGGATGCCGCCCAATTCTACCGAGCCGAAGAAAGGAACACTACTGCGGATAAGCTCTTCTGGTCGCAGTATTTGGCACCGAATTATCCGGTGCCTTTTGTCGATCAACTGAAACAGCTGATCGAACTGCATAAGGCGGCGGAACTAGCCATGAAGGATCTGATTATCCGGCTATGGCCCACCGGGCCGATTCCAAGCAGCTACTTCGGGCTCGTGAAGCGGCTTGTGAGTGCCTGCCCTCGACTTGATGTCATCAAGCGGTCGGTCTGTATAGAGGGTGCGCGAATGGCCTTCGCCCACGCAAAGGTGCACTGGGGGAAGATGGATGCTGAAAATTTGATGACCGAAGGACCGCCAGAGGGGAAGGAGCACCGCAAGCCCGAATTATATTATGAGAGTGTCCTGAAAGGATCCTACCTTGCAGCGGAGCCATGTACCAAGGACATTATATTTCCATGAATGCAAATCATGTTGTCCTTTGTAATGTCTGAACAAGGTCATTTATATTATTTATTGCCTGTTATATAAAAGTTTATCCTCCTGCGCGGCCGTTTTATATATTAATCCTGAGAGTTGGCCAGTCGTCGGCTTCTGCCCCCACGTAAGAAGTACGGGGGTGTTCAGGATAGACCTGATCACTCTTTATCCCAGTTTTGGGTCCTTCGAAGGAGGTGTTCAGCACAACGAACCAGGCAATCGGACTATAGGGCTTTATCGCTCTCACTTAGCCATAGGAGCTTTAGGAAGGTAGGCGCAGCCCCTGGTGTTCGGAAGACCGCACGAGGGGCTCTATAAGCACCTGATCGGAAGAAAAAACCGATCCATTGCACACTGCATTGGTTATGGCATTATGCGGGAGAAATCCTTAAAGATTTCACAACCTCTCGAACAGCTGACCAGCTCTCGCCGTATCATGACAGTCAGTTTTCGGCTTTCTCTATTGAGGTGCTCGTCCGGAAGAACCGGGACACAATCGCAGTAGTTCTCCCAGTGCTACCTTAGCCGATATAGCGGAACGTAAGGTACCAAAACGTGGGAGCCGGGCAAACCCAACTATTGACCCAAGACATGATTCGTAGCTGATGCATATAATGCTATAGGTTCAGGGTGCCGAACTTCCGTGAAGGTGTTCGGACTTTATTGCCGTATTATGGGTAAAAGGAAGCCCCTTGCATATTTGAAGGCATATCGTGGTATACGGATGCCACTTGACAAAAGAATTTTAATAAGAAATAACAGCAGATAAGCGTCATATGAATCCATATGTTGTATTTGAATAGTACGTCGATGCGTATAAGTACAGGTAATGTGATAAAAAGGAAATATGACTGTGGAACCTGCTGAGACCAGGGGGAAGAAGTTGTGTGCGGATCCGGAGTATAGTCGGATGGTCATCGCGGGGAATATCTAAGGATTCCCTTGCGCGTTCGAGCTGCCTCCATATCGCCCGTCCTGGTCGGCGTGAAGGTGAACCTGCGAAGGAAATGTAAGAAATGTTTGCGTGCCGGAGAGCGGTTGAGCCGCTGAGTGTGGCCTGTCCTGGCCTTCGCCGGAGTGTTTAATTGAGCTCTGGACGAGCCGGGCTATCCTGCCGCGAAGTAGTTCGGAGTCCTTTGACGGTGTCCGGGAGCCTGGCCGTCGACTCGAGGTTCGGCTGCAAGGTGCTGCTCGTTGCTTCTGCTTTTAAGGTAGCGGTGTACTCGTTGGTGCCGAAGTAAAGTTCGTCCTTGCCATTAACCGTGATAACGCCGCGTGGACCGGGCATTTTGAGCTTACGGTAGGCATAATGTGGCACCACGTTGAATCGAGCGAACGCGGTTCGTCCGAGCAGTGCCTGATAATCACTTCGGAAAGGGACGATTTCGAAGATTAACTCTTCGGTACGGTAATTGTCTGGTGATCCGAAGACTACCTCAAGGGCGATGGAGCCTGTACAGCTAGCTTCCACACCTGGTATAATGCCTCTAAAAGTGGCTTTAGTGGGTTTGATCACCGAATTATGATCGATGCCCATCTTGCGCACTATGTCCTGGTAAAGCAGGTTTAGACTGCTGCCTCCGTCCATAAGGACTCGTGTGAGGTGGAACCCATCAATTATTGGGTCG
The DNA here is from genome assembly GCF_002575655.3 of Aegilops tauschii subsp. strangulata. Classification (NCBI taxonomy): domain Eukaryota; kingdom Viridiplantae; phylum Streptophyta; class Magnoliopsida; order Poales; family Poaceae; genus Aegilops; species Aegilops tauschii. The sequence goes on along the minus strand of NC_053039.3, from coordinate 59,881,012 downwards.
AGGACTAGTGCGGCTGGATTGCCCTGATTGGCGTTAACCGGACGGTCCGTGCGGTTGAAGGTGACAGGCCCTAGTTTATATTGTGGGACGGCTAGTTCCGTTAAGTCGGCATCCCTCAGACGTCCTAAGCCCGACACATCTCACCACCCCCCCCCCTTAATTGTACGATACTACATGGTTACTATCGAGTGCCGAGGGTGATACCTCGTACAGCACTTCCGATGAGATCTCTGTAGTGTAGTTAATCGATCGTGGTCTACGGAGGGCGATTCCTCTTTCACCACTCCCAATAACGACTCTGTCGTGCAACACATGAAGAGTGAACCCTCGATGGTGATTCCTCTAAGTTCACCTTGATGATTACATCAAGTGGAATCCATCAAGGGTGATTCCTCGGATTCCCGCTTGGTGTTATGGACACACGGTTACTTTGACTTGACCACAGAACCATGATGAAATCGGGTCGGCCCCGAGGGGTACCCGCGAGTGATGTGAAGTCGGGTTGTCCTGGAGGATACCCGCGAGATAACTATGCGGCACGGCCGGGCATTCTTAGCCCTTGTTGTAAGTCCGTGAGATGGGGCGACGGGACCACATATCATGGATCATTGATCTTTACCGCGCGCTCCCAAGACACTAACGGTTTGGATATGTGATCCGAGTAGGCCTCTGGCCTTTTCACGCTAACCACCACACGAGAATAAGTATGGGCACTCTGCGTCATAAGTTTCTTCCGGAAGCTCACTGACGTCAGCGGTTCAGCGGCACGCGCCTAGGTGGTCCATGTAAGCACGTGCTTTTGTATAAAGAGGTAGCCAGGACTGATCTCATTCGTCATCGCAACACGCAGGATTGCAAAGGACGATTGGCCCATGACCCCTTCGCATTTAGGATGTAGACCGGTGTGCTGGCCTCTCTGTTGAGCCTAGGTAGGACTACGCCGTGTCGATTAGCAGAGGCCGGGCATGACCCAGCAAGTGTGTTCGGCCAGAGTTAATCGAGCGTGTTGGGTAAGTTTGTGCACCCCTGCAGGGAAGTATATCTATTCGAATAGCCGTGTCCACGGTAATAGACGCTCGGAGTTGTATCCCGATCAATACAACTAGAACTGGCTACTGGAGACATGCGAAATGGATATGTGGCCCCGGGATTGCTTTCTCGTAGGGAGTCGAGGAAGGATCTCTGGGCGTTACTATAATATACTTGCTACTTATATTTTGATAATCTGCACTCTTCTAATGCTGCAAGATGCTAGTTTTCGATAGGCTAGGATTTCCCTTCTCTTCTGGCATTTATGCAGTTCAGTCCAAAGATATAGCCCATTCCTTTTGATACTGGTGCATACTTAGTTTAGTTCTGATGTAAGTCTTGCGAGTACTTTGGATGAGTACTCGCGGTTGCTTTGCTATCCCCCCTTTTCTTCTATACCTGATTGTTGCGATCAGATGACGGATCCCAGAAGCCAGATGCCACTACCACCAACTACTACTACCCCAAGGGTGCCTACTACTACGTGGAGGCCGCCAACGACCAGGAGTAGTTAGGAGGCTCCGAGGTAGGAGACTTTGCCTTTTTTATCCATGTTGTTGTTTGTGCTAGCCTTTATAAGACAGACTTGTTTACCTATGTTTGTACTCAGATATTGTTGCTTCCGATGACTCGTTTGTATTCGAGCTTATGTATTCGAGCCCTCGAGGCCCCTGACTGTAATATGAAGCTTGTATTTTAAATTTGTGTCTAGAGTTGTGTTGTGATATCTTCCCGTGAGTTTCTGATCTTGATCGTGTGCATTTGCTTGTATGATTAGTGTACGATTAAGTCGCGGCGTCACAGTATCATGTGCTCCAAACACTTCTATACTCCCATGCCCCAATGTTTAAAAACTCAACTTTGTATGTTCAAAAAAATCCCAAAACAATTGTGGACGTTCACAAGACATATGTCTACATTCCCTAGAAAGTTGAAATCTAAATTTGAAATGCACATAGAGAAACAAAAAAGGCAAATCTACCATGAATTGTGTCACAAAAAGACAAAAGCAAAAAGAACACTATTCACATCTAACTTTGTATTTTTTGTTAATTTTTGTGATACATCTAAATTTGATTTTTTTTAAACACTGGAGCATGGGAGCCTATGAAGATTGAGAGCAATAGATATTCTCCCGTCCATCTTGACCGTCACGGATTGTCACCGCTAGGAGAAGAGAGATAGGGAGACTGCAAGATTGTTTTGATCAAGAGTGTGTTTTTTCTTTGAGCAATCTGCGTGCGAGACAGCGAATGCTATATAGCTAGTATAGCGTCCATCTCGCCTGAAATCGCGCATATAGGGCCGGCCCATTAGTCAGGTAAAAGGATGGATGGGCAAGTGTTTGTCTGTTGGAGGAAAGGAGGTGTTGATTAAAGCAGTTGCACAAGCTATACCGGTATACTCCATGTCATGTTTCAAGCTCCCTAGAGGTTTATGCGAGCACATAAATTCGATCATCCGGAAATTTTGGTGGGGCTGCAAGGAGGGGCAAAGGAAGCCGGCATGGGTGTCATGGGAAGTAATGACAAGACCTAAGTACTTAGGAGGACTGGGTTTCAGAGACCTGGAACTTTTTAACCTCGCACTTTTGGCTAGGCAGGCCTGGAGGGTACTGCAAGATCCGTCATCCTTGAGCGCGAGAATTTTGAAGGCCTTTTATTTCCCCAATTCTGATTTCCTCGCGGCAGAACTGGGGTCACGCCCATCGCAGATTTGGCGAGCGATTTTGGAAGGGCGAGACATACTTAAGCAAGGCATCATTCGAAGAATTGGCAATGGACAATCGACAAGCATATGGGACCATAACTGGATACCCAAGGAGGGATCGCTGCGGCCAATCTTGTCATTGGTACAGAACCCGCTTGAGTTGGTCTCCGAGCTTCTACTCCCAGCAACCGGCTCCTGGAATGGTGATCTTGTTAGATCGGTTTTCTTGCCAACAGATGCGGAGGCAATCTTGAGAATTCCAGTATGCACCAGCAATGTTGATGACTTTTGGGCATGGCATCCGGAGAAGAAGGGAAGGCTCTCGGTGAGCTCAGCTTATAAGTTCATGATTAAAACGAAGATCACTAGAGAGAACTGGCTCGAAGGGAGGAGTAGATCTTCGAGTAATGATAGAGAAGAAAATGATTGGACCTCGCTTTGGTCCCTGAAAGTACCATCCAAAGTCAAGGTTTTTCTGTGGCGTCTAGCCCGACACTCTTTGCCCACAACAGACGTCCTCAGTCGGAGAAACATGGCTACTCGTGATGCGTGTCCATTATGTGGCTCTCCCGATTCCTGGAGGCACGCGCTTGTGTCATGTTCTACGGCCTCGCTGCACCTGGGCGGTGTCTGATCCTGTTCTTGTTGCGAAGATGGCGGAGAATGGTGAGGCAAGTGCCAAGAACTGGCTGTTTCGAATGAATGAGGAGTTGGAGCACAAGTTATTCACAAAGCTGGTTGTGACTCTATGGGCAATATGGTATGCCAGAAGGAAGGCCATACACGAGGGGATTTTCCGGTCCCCAATGCAAACCTCCAAGTTCGTGATGTCTTATATTAACGAACTGTAGCAGCTCGAAAAACCTGTGAATGATCATATGCGGACAGCAGCGACAAGTGGAGGGACAAGGAGATGACTACCTCCACCGGAGGGGATGGTGAAAATCAATGTTGATGGAGCAGTCGCCCGACACAAACGTGGAGGGGCAGTTTCTGCGGTGTGTCGTGACCAGACGGGACTATATCTGGGTTCGTCGGCGGCAGTCTTTCGAGGTATTACTGATCCCACAACACTGGAGACTTTCGCTTGCAGGGAGGCATTGGCGCTGGCTCTGGATCATCATCTGACTGACATGAAGGTCGCTTCGGACTGCAAGGGCGTGGTACAGGACATAAACGAGGGGACGGGTGGTCCGCATTCAGCTATTATACATGAAATAACGAAACGGAGGAGTTCTTTCGACTTAGTCTCTTTTGTTTTTGAGAGTAGAAACAATAATTTCGAGGCTCACAATCTCGCCAAGTTCGCTTGTAATTTAGATGTAGGTCGACATGTTTGGTTGGGGATCCCCCATGACCAGACTCGTGTACCTATGAACATTTCTATCATCTAATAAAGTGGCGAGATTTCTCAAAAAAAAAAAACTTGTTCATGCTCGCTTGCTTGTTCTACGTACTTGTTTCATCCACTTTTCTTCTTTTCTTTCTTTTTCTTTTTCTTTTTGTTTTATTTTTATTTTTTCTTCATCGGTTTTCCTTGGTTTTCTGTTTTTCATAGTTTTTCTTTGTTTCTTTCACGGTTTTTACTGGTTTTTCTTTTGTCTCTTTTTGGATTTTTACCTTTTCTACCTTTCTTTGTTTCATTGCTTTTTGCCCTGTTTTATTGGTTTTCTTTGTACATTTTTTGTATACACCAAGAATATGTTTTATATACATGTTTAACATTTTTTCAAATATGTGATTGACTTTTTTACCACTTATATTTGTTGATGTAAAAAATTTCATACATACTGTATATTTTTGTATACACCAAGAACATTTTTGTATACTCGTTTAACATTTTTCCAAGACATGATAATTTTTTAAACATATATTTTTTATGTCTATTTTTTCATTTTTCCATACGTCAGGTACATTTTATATATACATGTTTAACATTTTCCAAATACATGATTAACATTTTTCTAAATATAATTTTTATGTTTAATTTTTTCATACACAATTTACATTTTGTGTATACACCAGGAACATTTTTATTTAGATGTTTAACAATGTCCAAATACATGATTAACATTTTTTTTATGTTTACTTTTTCCCATACACAATTTGCATTTTTTGTATACAGTGAAAACATTTCAACATTTTTAAATGAGTGATTAACATTATTCAGAAAAATTTGAGAACTTACCTGTTTTATCTCTACTTTTCCATACACGTCGTACATTTTTTGTGTACATGACAATCCATTTTCTATATACATATTCAACATTTTTTATATGTACGACTAACGTTTTTCAACTTTTGCATATATAATTATTTTTACAATACTTATATTCAGAATATTTCGGAATACAAAAAAGTAAAGCAGAAAAAACGGATGCAAAAATGTGAAAGAAGAAACGGAAGAAAGGAAACGCTGAAGGCCTGTGTCCGCGCTGGACCCGCCCAATCCGACTGCTGCTGAAGGTCGGTAATACTCAAGTCTTTCACAAAAGACTAATCAAAGCCCAACGGGCTAGAAGCCAGTGGTAACTCACAACCGACCTTACGCCGTCCGTCGCCCCGTGGTGCGCCTCCGCTGGAAGCGACACCCGCCGTCTCTGCCCCGCCCGCCGCTTGCTCCCCTCCCTCTCGCGCGTCATCCCGGGTTCTTCGGCCGCCCGAAGTTCGCTGCCCCGAGCTCCGTCCCACCGGCGGCCGCATCGAGGTCGCCTGGTCCCCGCTCCGTCTAGCCGGAATCAAGCCACCGTTTGGCGTCACCGGCAGCGAGGTAGTAGGCAGGGCACCGCCATCCCTTCCCACTTCCGTTTACCTCGCCTTGTTTGTTTCGATTGGTTGGCTGAAAGCCTGAGGTCTGCCCTGAAACCCTACGTTTTGTTTTGATTTGGTGACCGAGGAGGCGTAGAGCGGCGGGGCCATGGAGGAGGACGCGGAGGGCATGGACCGCTTCTACTACGAGGGCCCCCGCGAGCGCACGCTCCAGACCCGCGATGACGCCGTCTACGGCGTCTTCGCCGAGGGGGACTCCGACTCCGACTACGACTCCGAGGACGACGAGGGGTCGCGACGCCGCAAGCGCAGAAGGGACGAGTCCGAGTCTGACTTCACCAGGCCCGTGCAGTTCGTCTCCAAGGGAATGCCCGAGGGGGTGGAGCAGGAAGAGCAGAGGCTTGGGCTTGGCCAGGCCGCGTCCTCCTTGCGCACCGCAACCGCGGGGGAGGACACGGAGGAGATCATCGACCTGCCCACGGGGTTCGGGCAGCGGATCGCGGAGGGTGCGCGTGCCAGGCGGGAGGAGAAGGAGCGGCAGTATGAGGCGGTCAAGCGCGGACGCCAAGCGTCATCGGCCGAGGTGGATGATGGAAAACCAGCGCCGGCCCCTGGCAGCGTGGAGTCCAACACGAAGGTGGCTAAGATGATGGGTATGATGGGGTACAAGAGAGGAATGGGTCTCGGCAAGAATGCTCAGGGAATCACCGCACCGGTGGGGACCATCCTGCGCCCCAAAAATGCCGGACTTGGCAGTATCGAGGAGTTTAAGGAGGCCAAGCCCTTCACTGCCAAGGAGAACCTGCCACCCCCACCTCCTCCGCCGTCTGCCAAGAAGGAAAAGCAACGGTGGTCCAAGAAGGCCAACTTGAAGAGAGATCAGGTCCTGACAAAGAATGAGTTGCTGGCTATGCGCGCCGAGCAGGAACAGGATGAGCAGCCCACGGTTGTCCAGAAGGTGATTGACATGCGAGGGCCTCAGGTTCGTGTGCTGACAGACTTGAAGGGGCTCAGTGATGAACAGGAGATGGGGGCGAATGATGTGCCAATGCCAGAGTTGCAGTACAATGTGCGGGTGCTTGTTGACGAGACTAAGGTTGATATCATCAGGTTGGATGGGCAGCTGCGACAGGAGCAGGAGGGGGTGGCTAGTTTGGTGCGGGAGAAGGAGAAAGTAGCAAAGCAGGAGGCATTGCAGAAACACCAGCTGCAGGTTATGGAGACGATTGCAGGTGTGCTGGAGCAAGTCTGGTTGGACGATACAGCTGGTTTGCTCATGCTGCGAGGGTTGCTTAAGACCTTCCAGGAATTGAAGCTGCGCCATGAGGAGGAGTTCAAAATGTGCAGTGTTGCATGGATTGCTTGCCAATTTGCTCATCCATTACTGATCCGGGTCTTCCAGGGGTGGCAACCTCTGCAGAATCCGCTGTTTGGCTTGGAAGTCATGTCGTCATGGAAGGATCTGCTGCAGTGTGACCAGCCATATGATTTCTCAGATGCTACTGAATCAATGGCTCCATATGAACAGCTGGTTAGCGAGGTGATCCTGCCAGCTGTGATGATATCAGGAACTAATTCATGGGAGGCTAGGGATCCAGAACCAATGCTCTGCTTTCTCGAGTCATGGGAGCAGTTGCTGCCCCCTATTGTACTCCATTCAATATTAGAGCATGTAATCATGCCAAAGCTCACAGCTGCTGTCGAATCCTGGGATCCACGTAGGGAGAAGGTACCGATTCATGTATGGGTACACCCATGGTTGCCGACTCTAGGACGAAGGGTAGAGACCTTGTGTGACTCTATTCGTTACAAGCTGAGTAGTGTCCTCCATGTTTGGCAAGCTCACGATGCATCAGCTTACGCTTTGCTATCTCCATGGAAGGGTGTATTTGACCCAGCAAGTTGGGAAGACTTGATAGTGCGTTATATCATTCCTAAACTTAAAATGGCACTCCAGGAGTTTCAGATCAACCCAGCAAACCAGAAGTTCGACCAGTTTAACTCGGTTATGATTTGGGCTTCTGCTGTACCGGTACACCATATGGTCCATATGTTGGAAGTTGATTTCTTTAGCAAGTGGCAGCAGGTTCTCTACCATTGGTTGTGTTCACCGAGTCCTGATTTCAATGAGATCACAAACTGGTACAAGGGCTGGAGGGGTCTTTTCCCACCAGAGTTACTCGCCAATGAACGCATACGAATGCTTCTAACGGCTGGTCTTGAGATGATGAACCAAGCTGCTGAAGGGGTTGAGTTGGTGCAGCCAGTGGCAAGGGAGAATTTGGGCTACTTGAGAGCAACAGAGAAGCGGCAATTTGATGCAGCACAGCAAGCATCACAATACCCAGCTTATCGTTCAGTGCCAGGAGCAGCCATGGGAGATATGAGCTTCAAGGAGTCTATTCAGGCATATGCGGCTGACCAAGGTTTGCTGTTTATGCCTAGAGTTAATAAATCCTATAATGGCAAGCCAGTGTATGAATTTGGCTCCGTGAGTATCTTCATAGATTCTGTCAAGCGACTACTCTATGCGCAACTTCAAGAGGGAACCAATAGATGGAGTTCTGTGTCTCTTACACAACTGCTGGAAATGAACCGGATGGCAAGATCACACTAGCAAATCATCTAAGCTTCAAATTTCATTTCATTTCTATTTTCCCGCTGTGTAGAAGTCTTCAGAATGTCGCTTTTGAGAGCAGTGCTGTAGAATTAGTTGCTAAAGAACAAAGTTTCTGATGATGTGTCTGAATGTGATTTTCTACATGTATATACATGCAACTCAGTTGTTGCTGCCCAAGAATGAATAGTCTATGCAGATCTATTTCTAGGAGTGAATTGCAAAAAACATCGACATTGAAGGCTAGGGTTGCAAGAACCACACTTCTACAGTTTTGTGCCCAAAACCACTAATTCTAAGGCTAATTTTTTGAAAAAAACACTAACCGATGGCTTAGGCCATTTTGAGCACAGTTATGACAAATGGGTCACACTAGACAGGATGACGTGGCAAATAAAAAAGCCAATTACATCCCGATAAAAATTTGTGTTGCAAAAAGATCCCTACAAAAACGCAATTGGGCCCTCTCATCTCCCATGGTGGAGGCCGCCGGCCACTCCCAAACCGTGTGCGGCTGGACTTGGAGCCGACGAGGTGGAGGTGGAGCATCGTCGGGGGGGGGGGGGGGGGGGGGGGGGACCGCGACGAACCTTGCTGACCAGTGGCATGGCTGTGGCAGAGCTCAGCGTAGGTGGGCTGAAGCGGCGTCCCTAGGGCGGACGAGGCAGATGCAGGGGCGGCCCGAGGTCGGTGACGCCCGCCGGATCTGACGGTTTCTGGCGGCGGTGGAACTCGATCCGGCAGCGGGCGGCGGAGCTCGATCCGGCAGCGCGCTGAGGCAGCGAAGACCGGCGAGTCGGCGAGGATTTGGGAGGCGGCTCGTGCTGCTGCGTCCTCCGGCGGCACAACCAGAGAAAAGGTCAGGGGAGGAGAGGAGGCCTGCCAGTGGCTGTTGGAGGCGGCGCCCATGGCGGGAATACGAGGGGGGAGGGGCGGCACATCCCGGTGGTTGCGCCACCAGAGGGAGGCCGCGGCGGAGGTTTCTCCGCCGATGCTTTGCCGGAGGGAGGCCGCGGCGGTGGTTGCGCCGCTGATGGTTTGCCGGAGGGAGGCCACGGCGATGGTTGTGTCGCTGGCCGGGGGCCCGGGGCGAGGTGTGTGACCTTTTTTTTAAGATGTCCTTCTCCTCTTTTACTTCTTTACAGTTTAGTCCGTGTTGTTTTGTCTATTTGCAAACCCATTATTTCATGCCACATCACCCTGTCCAGCGGGTCCCACCTGTCATAATCGAGTTTAAAAAGAGCAAATCGGGCGAGTAGTGTTTTTTGCAAAAAATTAGCCTCGGAATTAGTGGTTTTGGGCACAAAACTGTAGAAGTGTGGTTCCTGCAACCCTAGCTTTCAATGTCGATGTTTTTTGCAATTCACTCCTATTTCTAGTTGTACGTTGATATATACTCCGTATTTGTTTATTTCTTGAGATTTACTGTTGTTTTGGTAATTTCATTTCCTGCTGTGTTTCCTGACATAATCGAATGTCCCCCACTGGGACTATTAGTGTGCATCTAACTTTTGTCATTATTATGTGTTAAAGATTCATGAACCTCCGGTATGTACTACTCCCTCCGATATGTACTACTCCCTCTGTAAACAAATGTAAGTGACCTAAAACGTCTTACATTTGTTAGGGAGTTTAGATGGATGAAAGTTTTTGCTGTGATACCATGTTCAACTGTTAATATGACATGGTTGGGTTATTACTGTGGTGCATTTTTTTTTAAATGACAGCAAGTACTTTTGTTTAACTCAGGCTTACCCGGACTGTTTGTTTGGTTTAACTTGTACTCTTCAAGCTGCGGAAACCATTCCTATACAAGGTGATTTCACATGGAATGTTGTGAGGTTTCATCATGACTAATTTGATAGTGCTTTTCAGTGTTTTGAAGGTTCGTTTGTCAATCCCTGCTTTCAGTGTTGAGCTTCCTCTTATAAGGATATATATTTTTGGAACTGCAGTTCCATGGTTCCTCTTAGATTCAAGACCTTATTTGGTAAGAGATATCTTTAAATTACTTCTGTACCTAGATATCTTCACTTGTTTCAGTTTACAGTTTATTGTTACAATCATCCCCAATAATCTGCTGATGTATTTTATCGAAAGACTTGATATTATCAGTTTGAGTTATTGGCATTTCAGGGTGGAAATTTCACAGGTCTTTCATGCAGATGCAAGTCATGTCATTATCCGTGTGAGATTTGTACTGTATACTTGACTAAACATTATAGCTACTACAGTATTTCTGTGCACACAAAAAAAGGTAACCCTGGCTTGCTTGCTTAACTTAGGAAAGGTGCTAACTAGCAAATCTCTGTAAGTCCAGCGCTCCCTGCTTGGGTGCCTGGTGTAGCTGTGCCCTTCTTCCTTCACCTATAAGCCATGCTCCACAGGACACTGAGGGTCTTCAGTTGTTGATCACCAAAAGCTCAGATGCAACATATACAAACAACTAACAGTGTATCTAAGCAATCCAGAAACACAAAACGAAATCAAATGCCTCTCTTGACATGCTTTCCGTCATCCCTCCAATTTACAGCCATTGTTGCCTGAGCATATTCTCCTTCATGTGCCTTTTTACCTTCTCATCAGGGGCTGTCCCTTATCACAGTGCTACCAGCGGATGCAAGGTTAGACACCAGTGAGTGGTTATCCAGCGGAGACATTGATGGAGACACACTTAACTGAAGAGCAGGCTCGATTGTTCTGACTTTCAGGTCCATGACATCTGTGATCAGGCCTGGCCTCATGATCTTGTCGCCGACGGGGCACTCACCCTTTAGCATCTTGGCGACTGTCGACATGGAGGGCCTGACCTTGGGGCTATCCTGGGTGCACAGGAGTCCTATTTTCAAGAACTTATGAGCTTCGTCGGTGCTGAAACCATCTTTTAAGGTCCTGTCGATGATGCTCCCAAGATCACCAGACTCGTAGAGTGTCCAAGCCTGGGAAAAAAAAGTGGATATTTCTGATTTATATTCTTTAATCTACTATTGACAATGTCAAGAGACAATGCTTCAGCTATTTTTGAAATAGAACCTTTTCACTTCTCTTTGCAGGGTAAGAGATTAAAGATCTCTCATAAATCGCTGTTTTACAATGCAATAGCAGGTGCATATAATAATTGGACAAAACTAACAGATATGTCCTAAGAATGAGAACACCAGTCAATGCAAGTGGCATAGAAAACATTTTCAGAAACCAATCCAGAACCAGTGGGCCAATAAAAAATAATCTTAAGATAAGACAATGAAAGCTGGCAGTACTACCAAAAATAGTAATTTTCAGGACAGAGAGGAAACTTCCTGGTACTTTCCTTCAGAATACTTCCAACTGTATTTCCTCTTCATCAAAAAATAAAGAATGCTTCCAACTGTGGCAAGTATATTATGCGCATCTACTTGTGATTATCTAAATTGTTCAACCATGTGCACATAGTAGGTATATGTCTGGCATGATTATCATGGTCTGATGTGGAACATCTTGAATCTATCATAGATGTATTCTGTACTAGACAGAAAATACGTATTTGTTTTTCCTGATATTTTTTCTGAACTTTCTAGAGAATCATAATTAAGTACATATATTTATTGAAATTGTTCTTTACCGTTTCTAGGAGGAACTGATCTTGGAGAGGCAATCTGGGGTCGGTGTGCCACCTTCCACTGACAATCTCCAGCAGGAGAACCCCAAAGCTGTACACATCAGCCTTCTTTGTGAGCTGCCCTCGGATTGCATACTCCGGTGCCAGATACCCTCTGAGAAATGAGCATATGTCAACTTGTCTTAACCACACAGTACAGTATATATCAATATATGCAAGGTTAAATGAGAGCAGCAACAGGTGTCACTTTGCTTACAATGTTCCTGCAACCCTCGTGCTGATATGCGTCATGTTGCCTGGGAAGAGCTTTGCTAGCCCGAAATCTGATATTTTGGGGCTCAGGTCCTTGTCAAGCAGAATGTTACTCGCCTTGATGTCACGGTGGACGATATGTGGCCGGATTTCTTCATGCAGATATGTGAGACCCTCGGCAACACCAATGCAGATCTTCGCCCTTGTGCTCCAGTCAAAGCGGATACTACTGTGGGCATTGCCTGAACAACATCATGACAAACCAGGGGGTTCAGAGCAATGAATTTACCAGCGATTCAAAGTTCTGATGAAAATCGAAATTTGGTTGAACATACCAAAGAGGGTCCTTGCGAGGCTGTTGTTCTCCAGATAATTGTAGACCAGCATTTTCTGACCTCCATCGACGCAGCAGCCGTGCAGTTTTACAAGGTTGTGATGGGTTATGCTGGATATGACACTCAGTTCATTCAAGAACTCCCTTGTTCCTTGCTTTGACTCGGAGGAGAGCACCTTGATGGCAACTTTCTGACCATTCTTCAGCTTTCCCTGCATAATTCAGACCAGAGCCTGAGCACTCTTGAAACACTACTGTTTGAATTTTGATAGCTGGTCCAAGTGCTACAGTGATGCTAATCACTACGGCAGGAATAGTATAACCTGCCGCTTTCTAATAATTCAGGATTATTTGGAATGACTGATTGGTGCATAAGACATGTTAAAGGATAAATATATTGTGGTGTTTGAACTTGGAAATATCAAAGCTTTTATGGTGCAAACTGCCAAACTGGCAACTAAACCTACCAGGTAAACGCAGCCGAAAGAACCCTGTCCAAGTTTGTTTCCTGAGCAGAAGTTCCTTGTGGCCCTTTTGAGCTCCTTGGAGGAGTATATCTTCACGTTGCCATGGAGCGGTATGTCTGAACAGAATAGGATGAATCAGGAGGGTTTTAGGATGCTTCAGAAGAACAAAAGTTAAATGAGATATGCAGGTTTACCTATGTCCTGCTGTACAATTTGGTTTCTGGATTTTCTCTTCCACCGGAACACAGGACAGCAAGTCATTGCTAGGGAGTGGAATTTGCTTCTTAGAAGCTTCATATAGGTATTCAAAAGCTCATGCAAAGAAGAGTTCGACAAGAACCTGAGGAAAAGAACAACAATCAAATGGATTATGTAAGTATCTTGTTGGAGTTTTTTAATTTCCTTTCAGCCGCATAAAATAACTCCTACACAGAATGAAGCTACTTATGTATTTCTAATTTAACTTCAAGAAGCTAATCTGGTAAGTGGTAAGATGTCCTCCAAGATAAGAAAATGGCATAACAGGTGGCACTCGTAATTCAAATAGATACTGATGTTTATTCTTCCTCTGAGGCGCAGCAGGAAAAAAAAACACTATGCTTTTGTGTGAAATTCCAATGAAATAATGTAGAAATTAAGCAAGCTGGTTACAGTTAATGGACATATGAAGAATATTTTGTGTGGAGTACTCTACTTTTGATAAACAAAATCAATGGGAAAAGAAAGTCCCTATTAAGGGGGGGGGGGGGGGGGGGGGACCATTTTCAGCATGACCCCTGAACTTCAAATGTTCAACAGGCAACTGAGATCACTGGAACAGAACCAGATGAACTTGATGGTTTAAGATAAAACACAAGAATGAAAGGAACTAGAAGCGAATCAAATGATTCCCATGGATGGATTGCAACAGACGGCAAAACATAGGACAATTAAAATTCTCAAAACATATCTAGCCAGGGCAATTGGGTAGATTCAGCAAAAGGGAGAAAAGGAAACCAAGAAACTAAACTCACCCAAGGATTAGGCGCAGTTGCTCAGAGGAAATCCAGGGTAATTGGGTAGATTCAGCAAAAAGGAGAAAAGGAGAGAAACTAAACCTACCCAAGGATTAGGCGCAGTTGTTCGGTGGAAATTCCACTGTGGTGTGCTGCAGTGTGTATGAAGAGCCAAGAGCGTCTAATATAAGTCCTGGATGATGGTGGTATGAGGAGCAGAGCACATGTAATCTCCTAGCTTTAGAATCAAAAGGGTGCTACGCTGTGCTCTCTATATATACTAGTCCAGGCAGAGGACTCAAAGGTCCCACTGGAATTGACCTGGCCTGTTCTCACCTTGGTGATATGAGCTGGTTGCAACTTAGGAAGTAGCAAGGAAAGAAACACTTGTCCTCAGCTCCCATCATCAGGAAACAAAAAGATGACCAAGCATTGGGGAAAAAAATGCTTATTTTTCTCTTCATCTTGGGCTTATTCTTAATGCCCATGTTCTGACTTTAGTATTGCTATAGTCGGAGACTGGTCCACGGGTTATCGAGTCGCACACCGTGTTCACTGTTCATCAGGCATAAACTAAACACTGTGACTTGAAAAGGACCTGCTCTTTAAGAAAAGAAATATGTCTACTTTGTTTTCCAAATAGTCAGTCTTTAGTTTACATTAGTGAGATATAACAGAAATTTCATGGCACAGTAATTAAGTGAGGTAGCCTACATGCTTCTATTTCACCCCAGGATGGATTAAATTAACAACTTTTGCATTTCATGGCACGCAGTGGGAATGGTTCCTGAATGCTCCTGTTTTCCTTCCAGAATGGTGCTTCCTCAAACCTGACTTTAATTGCAGTTTGACATGCTGGTTTTTCCCATTGACAATTCAATGATTGAGACAATATATAGGTTGAAAAAAGAGGGTGAGAAGAGCCACCCAACCTCATCTGAAAAGGTATGCGTTGGATCATACTACTTTCTGATCATCAAACCGAGATGTACATCTCACTGTGTATCGGAGAAAGTAATCAGCGTGACCCACATACATTCCCCTTCGTCGACTAACGCAGGCCACAGAAATTAACAAGGTGATAAAATTTGGATATCTTTGAGCGGAAATGACACAAGTGCCCTGTTATTATAATTGCCTTGCGAAGACGAGAGAGGATGATTTGTGTGGCTTGTAATAAACAAATGCACACAAGGGAGACATAACAAATGAGGGCATTTTGGTATTTATCATCATTAGATTACATAACTTGCCTACATAACATAATTTTAAAAAATGCATAATGTACATTATTCACTTGGAAAGGACAAGGTCGGTATTCTAGTGACTAGTACACTTTAGATTCAGTGGTTGTAGTACTTGTGATTTTAATTACCAGCATTGTTTGTTTTTATCCTATGCAAGGCACGAAAATCCAGTTTTTCCTCAAAAGTAAAAGGAAGAAAACCCATGTCCGCTTTATGTTTACAGAATTTTCTTGTGAAATGTCTACTTTCGCGCCTCAATAGTCATATAGTTTTGTCAGCATCAGTCAGGTGTGATGTTGACTGTTTTGGAGATAACTGTAATGTTAAAGTAAGCTCAGACTTTTGGCCTTTCCAGGCTATCAAGAGGCAACTTAACAACTGCTAATGATCTGACAGGTCGACCTAAGAAATTTTCAACAATTTTCCATTGTACAGAAAACACAAAGGGATCAGCTATTGACCACATCTGCTGGTAGATCAAGTCATCCTTAGTTCTCTCCCCATGTCATTTATATTATTGCACTGTTGGTCAACATTGT